>NW_026262690.1:8977500-10177500 GCF_021869535.1 Mytilus californianus
GTACTTATCTAAGGATAAAATCATTATAGATACCAGGAATAAAATTTTGAACGCCCGACGTGTGTTTCCTCTACGAAAGACTCATCAGTGACGCTCGAATAAAATAAACTGTTAACGCAGATATATGTATTGCCTTTTGTAGTTTTGATAGTATAACGCAAATAGTGAACCAAATCCAAATGGCAATATTTAAACATGTAAATAATGCGAAACATTCAAAGTCAATGAACCATGACTTATGGTGCAGGACCAAGTGACCTAATGGAAATAAGAAATGCCAATGCTTTTATAACTGCATACCGAATATCATTGACTTAACATTAGTGGTGCCTCTTAAATTGATATAATCACAAACTTAACATGTAAACTATGCAAAACATTCAAAGTCAATAGACCATGACTGAGGGGGCGGAGCCAAATTATTTGAAATAATTTCCATGGAAATGAGATGTGTCAATGTTAATGCATCTACATACCAAATATCATTGACCTACCACTAGTGGTCCCTATCAATCTTACCTAATCACAACCTAATACGTGTAAAGTAGGCAAAAGTTTCAAAGTCAATAGACCATGACTGAGGGGTTGGGTTTGAATAATCTCCATGGAAATGAGATATTCTAATGATTATACAACTGCATATATGCCAAATATCACTTACTTAACATAAGTGGTCCTCTTAAACTGATCTAATCACAAACTTAACATGTAAACTATGCAAATCATTCAAAGTCAACAGACCATGACTGAGGGTTCGGGGTTTTATAATTTCCATGGAAATGAGATGTGTCAATGATAATGCATCTACATTTATACCAAATATCATTGACCTACCACTAGTGGTTCGTCTTAAACTGACCTAATCACAAACTAATACATGTAAAGTAAGCAAAAGTTTCAAAGTCAATAGACCATGACTGAAGGAGCGGAGCCAAATAATCTCAATGGAAATGAGATGTGCCAATGCTAATACAAATGCATACCAAAGATCACTCACCTACTACTAGTGGTTCCACATAAACTGACCTTATCACAAACTAATACACTGTTGACGCCGCCACCGCCGACGCCGTCGGAAGCAGCATACTTAAGTCTCACTTTTCACTTCGTCAAGGCGAGACAAAAAGTTAACTAGGCCAAATAAAGTACGAAGTTGAAGAGCATCAGGACTGTTGGATATGAACCACACAATGAATAGAAAACAGAAACAGAAATATTCAAAATCATAATATAATTAATTGCATTGGGTAAAACAAAATTTGGTATGCCTCCGAGAGCAGAAGCAAAATAAAAAGTATTAACTACCAAAAATGAAAATAAATGAACTCTGTAAAAAAAAAACATACCAATTTGACATTCGATTTATCAAATGCAATTTAACAGTCATATTCAAAGAAACATAATCCTATTTCTAAAATGGTGAATTTGTCTTACAGACAGACATGAAAAACTTTTAAACAATATTTAAATTTATACAAAAGCACAAAAGCGGATGATAATCCTTTAATTGTAGCTGGTTTTGAAAATAATATTCAATATACTTGAGATCTTATAAAATGGTGAAGTACCTTACACATAGTAAATATATACAACTAAAACTGTAACATAAAAAAAACCCACAAACAATATATCCTCAAAAGTTAAAAAAAGATTTAGGCAATACTCTGAAAATATTTCAGTCATCTAAAAAAAGAACATCCTCTGACTCTCTCTCTCATTCATATACATGTATGATTTGCACGCACATGGAAGTGAAACCTGTACTTCTTGAAAGACATCCTTAATAAGTCAAACACCTAGTAAAATGAAGTGCAATGAATTATTCACATGTTAAAACTTTTAATCATAGAATTCATTCGTTTGTTTTCTATGCTTTTACATTATATATTATAGTTTTTGAACCAAAAATGTCTGTGTAAATATGAGTTTATACAATATACAACTATAAGACCTGTTGAGAAGTTCAAATCAGATCCGAATAAAATAAATAGATCATATACACAATATTCATCAACTCTTAAGATGGTTATATTAAAAATATCTATTTCGAAGACGAAAAAACTGCGTAAAAGTTATAAAATATATGTTGATAATAAGCATCTTTAATGTGAATACTTAAATGCCACAAGTGGATATCGTTTCCTGGAATTATGACATAAGTTTATATAATGAACACACTAGTGGAAAAAATGGGACTTTTGAATCAACAATCTTAAAGAATACACGAAGGTCACTCCTGCTAAAGTTTGTGTTGCCTATTTTGCAGCTACAAATGGTAACATGTTTATCTTGGACTTCAACCGACGATAAAGTAAATACTTAATTTTGGGTAGGATCATTATCAGATCACCTATGGATCATTCAAATGTACATTTTAAAAAGATGTACAAGAAAAGATTGACAAAAGAAGTCTATACGGTATGAGTTTTTCTCATTGTTGAAGGCTGTACGGTTGCCTATAATTGCTTACATCAACTCTATTTGAACTTTGGTGGAAAGTTGTCTCATTGGCAATCATACCACATTTTCTTATTTATATATATATAAAATGGATCTTCAGTGTTTTATTGATAGAGCATCGGGATTATATGTTAACTTTAGAGTAAGACTTGTATAAAAGAAGATCCTCCGTGTTGGCATGCTACCTCTTCGAAATTAACAGTAATAATGCAGGGAACATCATTATAGATGTTAAACGGAAGCAGATTGAGAAAATACATTAGGAATATTGTCATTGCAACATAAGTTTCGATATAGGTCAACAAGCTCTAATAAAACTGCTACTGCATCAATTAGTTTTTGACATGCATTAGTAAAAAAAAAACCAAAAAAAAACTACAGCACCATGTAAAACTTATAGTATCACTTTCTATATATTCCACGTGTTTTACATCAATGTTTCCTCTCTTGAGCGTTCATTTCGGATCAAGGATTTATTCGAAAACATTTTTGTTTTAGACTTGGGGTCTTCAACTGTAAACAGTGCCTCGTCTCGATGTCTGTGATATTTAAACAGTATGTATTTGCTGTAGACATTCCGTCTACATGAGATCAATACAAGGCACACGATAAGCGCACATGAAGCTATGCTAGCAGCAATAAGCCCTGTGATTAAACGCGATTTTGCGTCATTATGTGACGTCTGTGTGATCGGGCATTTCATTTCAACTGTATTCAGTTTTAATATATATTTTGTCTGTCTATTCAGTGAACATGTTGCTTTTTCGAGAGTCTGCCGCGTGCCACTTTTTTGTAACAGTTTACTTGTCTTTATCCAAATTAAATCACACGAACAGGAAAAATTGTTTTGGCCTATTTTTAAGATTTTCAAATTGTCCCAGTTAAGCATACGCTCATGTAAGGTCCGAAGAGCATTACCCTCGAGAAAAATGGTTTGCAGCTTGTATGAATCAGGAAATGCATCTATTGGTATGTCGCGAAGTTTTCTGTTGTTTGTCATAAAGAGTTGTGTTAGTGCCACAAGACCAGCAAATCCTTTTGATTCAATGTATTCTAAATCCTCAATGCGTGACAAGTGCAAACTCTTAAGACGGTAAAGTGAGACAAAAGCAGATGAGCGCACGGACTTAAATACATTCATGCTGAGGTCAAGATAAGACAAAGAAGGTATAGACTGTATTGCTGGTGGTACATCTTCTAACATGTTGTTGGCCATATGAAGATACACCAGGTTTAATGGTTGAACAGTCGAATTTCCTGCTGGAATACTAAATCCTTTAGGGTGAATCGTTTTAATTGTATTACCTGTTAAATGCAATTTCTTTAACTTCAAACAATTTTTAAATGCATATTTATCTATTGCTGATATCGAATTATTGTTCATCACTAAAAAATCTAACCGAGGAGTTCGAGAGAAAAATGAAGTCGGCACTGTAGTTAAGCGATTGTTTTCTATGTAAAAGTCCTTTAGTGATGGAAGAATACTAAATGAATTTTCACGTATTGTTGAAAGAAAATTGTTATTCAAATCTATAAATTCAAGATTAGAAAGATTTGAGAATGCATTATTTTCTATGTGTTCTATTTTATTGTCACCTAGATACAGGTTTTCTATTTTTAGATTAACAAATATTCCCGGTTTAATTACAGTAAGTATGTTCTTATTTATCCTCAAATCAGTCAATTTTGTCAAATATCTAAATGCACCTTCTTCTACTTCCGATATTTTGTTGAATTCTAAATGTAACGACGTCAAATTTGTAAATTTCCGAAAGCTCTCACTTTGAAGAGTCTCGATAACATTGTGGGATAGATCAAGGAATTGAATAGTTGCTGAACTGGAACCAAAATTTGGAATCGCATTAAGTTTCCTAGAACTACAGTCAACAGTGTTACTCTCCCAATCACAAGTACAGTTGTTTACACAGGTTTTGTTTTCACCTAATGCTAGCAGTCTCTGAAGTAACATGAATTTAATTAAGATGAGTGCAATAAGGTTGATCATTCTTTATTCCTGAAAAAAAATGTATAAACAAAGATCATACTTGTGTACAGTCAAATTGACATTCAATCGTAAATAAGAACAGATCACATAGATTCATTTAATTGAAGTAGATGTAGACAATGATTTATCATCAATATTATGGAGAAAAAAAACCACAGCACTGCACGTTTTAATGAATATCCATAAATGTAAAATTTACTCCAATCTTTTAAAAGAAAACTAGTTAGCTCCCCTTCGCCAGGAATGTTTAAGGCTTGCGATCATGTTAAACCCCGCCACATTATGTATGTGCATGTCCCAAGTCAGGCTTGAAAGTCAATGGTCGTATTTGTTTGTTGTTTATCATATTTGCTTTTTATATTATTGTATAGTTTTATCTATTGCACTATGTTGTCTGAAAGGTATCCATCGGTATATGCATGAAGATTGAAATCACAGTTGTTTTCCATTCGTTTGATGTGTTTTTACGGAAGCCTTTTACGGCCATGCTAATTTACATTTTCCAATTTGATATAACATTAATTTGTTATAACAAATTATTAATTTGATATAACACATTATTAATTTGATATAACAGATTATCAATTTGATATAACACATTATTAATTTGATATAACATATTATCAATTTGATATAACACATTATTAATTTGATATAACAGATTATTAATTTGATATAACAGATTATCAATTTGATTTAGCAGATTATCAATTTGAAATAACAAATTATCAATTTGACATAACAAATTGTGAATTTCTCTACCAATAGTATTATTTAATCATTGATTGAAAGATTGCGTAACCCAAATTGGCGCATTTTTTGTATTGATTGATTGTTGATTTGACATCCAGTGACAAATATCTAATGCATATTCAAAACTCTGTTTAACAGGTTTAATGTTTCTGAACCCTCCCCCTCTTATCCTTATTTGGGGCAGTTTTACGGACTAGTTTCTCTATTTAGTACATGGGACCAGCGGCTCTTTTCACAAAAAATCTTAAGAGTAAAAATACTCGTAAGTCATACACATTTCAGTATAACTTACGATCAATTTTAATCGTAAGATTTTTTGTGAAAAGAGTCGCTGGTGTCTAAGAACGAACAAATATAAGAGAGAAAAAGGGGGCATCTTTGATCAAATCATAGTGCATATCGTCAAGTCAGAAAGAAATGAATAGTTCTATTGAGATATTGGTGTTTCTAGGAATATAGGAACATGCAAGGATAAAAAATGCTTCCCCTTCTTAAAATAGCCAGGCATGTCCTTATATCAATTTCAATAGGAACATGCAAGGGTTAATTAAACATCCTAAAATTCATCCTTGCAATTTTCTTTATAAATTTGTTTCAATATCTATTTTTTACGGAAGCCCATTTAAGACATTCCTGAAATATAATTTGAATTCGAAATCACGAATTTAAATCGTTATCACGAATTGTATAATTCGTTATAACAGATTAAATTTGTGATAACGAATTGGTGGAAATCGTTATAACAGATTTTGTAATTCATTTTTACGAATTAAATTCGTTATCACATTTTTTTGTAATTTGTGATAACGAATTAAAATCGTTATAACGAATTGTATAATTGGTTATAACGGATTATATTCGTTATAACGAATTTGTGGAATTAGTTATCACAGTTTTTATTGTAATTTGTTATTTCGGATGAAATTTCATGATCACAGATTTTTAGCTCACCTGACCCACAGGGTTAAGTGAGCTTTTCTCTTCACTTTGCGCTCGTCGCTGTTCATTACTTTAAAAAAAAATCTTCTTCACAGAAACCTTTTGGCCAAAGTGAAACAAACTTGACCACAATCAATTTAGTTTTAACGCATTTTATTTGCAAAATTAGCAAAAGGGATTGGACACAAACTGAAACAACATTAGTGGGGTCTTCTCAATGTACAAATATAAACACAGAAACACTTAACCTAAAAGTTTTTGTCGTGTAAACGAATGGGTTATCTCACAAACTGATACGTAAGTTTATTAGCCAGTGACCCAGTTTACAAACCAAAACTCTCTAGAAAAATTCGTAAGGGTTCCGCGGAACCCAGTGCCTCGCCTACTTTTGCTGTTCGTCGCAGGCTCAACAAAAATGGGGAAAAAATTATTAAAATTTTTTCTCTAGATACTATCTTTTGATTGTTAGAAGTTCTGTTCAAGTTTGGTAAAAATCCAAGAAGGTTTATGAATCTAATAAATGTTTTAAAAACTTTAACTGCAGACTGTACGTAATGTTAACTGGAATAAAACTAAGTCCGTTTATAAGTAATATACGGAAAAACAGGAAATAAATTTTTACAAAATTTCCTTCTAGATACTAGCTTTTGATCATAAACAAGCTTCTGTCCAAGTATGGTACAAATCCAGGATAGTTTAAGAAAGTTATTTAAATTTGAAAAACTTTAAGCACAGAGTGAATGTAATGTTAACTGGCAGAAAAACTAAGTCCATTTATGAGTAAAATACGAATAAACAGGATTTTTTTTTTACAAAATTTACTTCTGGATACTATCTTATGATCATAAACAAGCTTCTGTCCAAGTTTGGTTGAAATGCAGGATAGTTTAAGAAAGTTATTAAAATTTGAAAAACTTTAACCACAGAGTGAATAATAATGAATAAAAAATGAATCGATTACGAATTATGAGTATTAAACAGATTTTTTATGCCCCCGCCGCTAGGCAATGCGGCATAAAGTATAGCCCTTGTCCGTCAGTCCAGTCCGTCCGTCGCGTACGTTCATAAAACTGGTTTCCGTTCTCTTACTTTAGTTTGCCTCAACCAAATGTTATAAATTTTAATTATACACTATGCTTATTACCACAAAACACAGATCAAATTTGAAATTGAATGGCGTCACTTTAACCGTTCTTGAGTTATGCCCCTTTACAAATGGACAAAGATTTAGTGCTAAATCTGTCGTTTTCGTTCTCTAATTTTAGTTTGCATCAACCAAATGTTAGTGAACTACTACACAATACCTATTAACACAAAACACAGATCAAGTTTGAAATTGGGTGGCGTCACTGTTACCGCTCTTGAGTTGTGCCCATTTAGCGCCCATTTACAAAACAAAAAAACAAACAATATTCCTAATTAAGTGTCCAATCTCTTTTGCTAAATTTTCAAATAAAACTCGTTAAAATTAAATTGATTGCGGTCAAGATTGTTTCACTTTTGACCAAAAAGTTTCAGTGAAGAAGTTTTTCGAAAAAGTTAATGAACAGCGACGGGCGCAAATTGAGAAAGAAAAGCCAACTTAACCCTGTGGCCAGGTGAGCTAAAAATCTGTGATAATGATTTTTAATCCGAAATCACAAATTACAAAAACCTTTGATAACTAATTCCACAAATTTGTTATAACGAATACAATCGATTATAACCAATTATACAATTCGTTATAACGATTTTAATTCTTTATCACAAATTACAAAAAAATGTGATAACGAATTTAATTCGTAATAACGAATTACATAATCTGTTATAACGATTTCCACCAATTCGTTATCACAAATTTAATCTGTTATAACGAATTATGCAATTCGTGATAACGATTTAAATTCGTGATTTCGAATTCAAATAATATTTTTGGGAGGTCCTTAATTTTTGATTTGGAAACATTTTTTTTCAAAATAAAGACCCACGCGCGAGATTTAGAAGGATTGTGTCGTCACGTGATGCTCAGATATATACGTCTGGAGTTTTAATTTCTGTTGAACAGAACACACGTGTTACACTACGGAAGCCCAATTAGGACCTTCAAAAAAATTTTGAATTCGAAATCACGAATTTAAATTGTTATCACGAATTGTATAGTTCGTTATAAGAAATTTAATTTGTGATAACGACTTGTTGGAAATCGTTATAACGAATTGTATAATTGGTGTGAACGGATTATATTACAAAAAAAACTGTGATAACTAATTCCACAAATTCGTTATCCCGAATATAATTTGTTATAACCAATTACACAATTCGTTATAACGATTTTAATTCGTTATCACGAATAACAAAAATTGTGATAACGAATTTAGTTCGTAATTACGAATTTCAAAAATCTGTTATAACGATTTCCAACAATTCGTTTTCACAAATTTAATCTGTTATAACGAATTGTATTCGTGATTTCGAATTCAAATTATATTTTTGGAAGGTCCTAAATGGGCTTCCGTATTACGCTGTATAATCTGAGCAGCTTAATAACATCATGACTCCGAGTAATGATTATTATGCATCAATATAAATTTACAATTCTGTCCATACAGCAAGTTTCAGAGTATTCCTGGCAATATTGAGCATGGAACGATAAACGTATTTACACTTTTGGTATTTAGCTGAATTTTGTCTCCGAATGACCTTAGATCTTCTCCGAATAACCTTCTGACTTCAAGCAACAATCACTTTTTAAAAATGACGTCATTTTTTTTAGATTGTGATGTCAAATTTTACGGGAACTTGTGTGATTTTAAGTAATGGCGGACAAATTTGCATACAAGTGTAAATACGTCTATTTTCCCGCAATAAGTGAATATTTTTTTAAAATTTATATCTTAACCTCCTAGTATTGTCTGATGCATGTGTAAAGACCGTTTATATATTTCTATTGTATTAACCGAAGAAGATATACAACCATATTTATTTTTCACTGTAATATACTTGATACATTAGATCAAATTGCATCTTTTTTTCACATATCACCCTGACACGAAATGTTCTCAACGGGCATGTTATCTTTTTTAATATATATGTAAGTCTCAAATGTATGTCCGGCCTCAAATCTGTTTCTTTTTTTTTATATTGCGTTATAGACGTCCCATATCAATGTCCTTTCTTTCCTCAAATCTGTGACCTTTTCAACAAACGTATTGACGTCTGAGAATCGAAAGCAAGAGGGAAAAAAGAAGTGTAATAAAGTCCTCTTTTTGGAAACACCCACACTAATAAGGAAATCGTCTGCAAATGGAGAAGGTGAATAAAATGCTTGTTGAAAACAAATCTCTGTTTAATCACCTGACAGTCTTTGCTTTCAAGTTATAGCACAAGGATTGGGACACATTTGGTCAGATAATTGAATCGCAGGTACTTTACTTAAGAGGATACAGATTTGAGGCCGGATTTTTTTACAAAGACATAAATTGCGAATGACTTAATGACTATAGACACTGCTCTAGACACAGAATTGAGGACGCACTTTTTAAACGAACATAGATTTGCGAATGACGTAACTATTGGACACAAATTTGAGAAAAGGATATAGATTTGAGGCTTTATATCTAGGTATGTCGATATCATGTTCAGGTGGATATATAGTATCAATTTTCCAGCAAAACTTTTTATTTTATTTGTATTTTTAGAGGAGTCTATAATTATTAATTCATTTTTTTCTGATCTTCTTTTTGTCATATAACAGCTTGATAAAAAAACATTTGTATAGGCACGAATCTAATGCATCAAAGACATTCAATTATGTGTTTTAGTTTTCTTTAAACAAACGAAATCGAGTTTGTTGCATTTTAAAGGTATAAAGCTTTAAAGAAAAAAATGTCCTTAATGTTTTGGATTAGTCATATCTTACTATTTTACTAGACATAAGTTCTAGTATCGAAATGTGTGAATGACGTATTCTGGGATTAATATCTATTGGTCCCTGGTGTTATAAATAGCAAAATATCAGGTATCAATTTACAAGAACCGCCTTTCATAATAAGTTTATCTTTTGTAGTCGATACAAGATGTATAAAACAATAAGACAAGTGACAGTCATGTCACTTCAATGTCTGATGAAAACAATAACAAGTACGGTTATAGGCTATATATTTACATACTTGACCTTAAATGGTCGCATTGATTAGGAGATAAAGATGACTCATACTATATTATGTACTTAAATCTTCTTACCGGTTAGCCGGGAGTTAAAATTCACAGTAGATAAACCCAAACATTAAAATACACCTACCTTATACAGCTTATCCAGCTAAATTGTGACGATAATACACTATTATAAGTTACATTTTAGATACTATTTTTATGAATTAACAATAGCGTGACTGTGATATAAGATTAACAACGCCATCTATCGGACAGGTGTCGTGAAGGTATATCGATCATCCATAAATCATAATAATGTTAAAAATGTAATATGACGCTATATTTTCATTTGTTTATTATGTTGATGTGCTGGAGTTTTACGTTGTTTCTGACAGATTTTAATATTCAGTGCATGGACAAAAGAATTCGTCATTTACAGTAAAATAAAACACATTACAAAAAATTTAAGAAGGCATTTATATTTTACAAACCAGGTGTTGGATGTTTTAGAAATGTCTGATTCTTCAGTTGTTTAATTTTCTCCTGATGTAAACTCAATGATAATTATTTACGAAATTATTTTAGTTGAAATATGTATGTAAATTTCCTGATAACTAGTAAATGAAACACAAATAATCAGAAAATTAAAAAACTTCACATCAAAATTTTAGTAAAATAAACAAATACGTTCACTTATGTGTTAATTCTCACTCTAATGGTACTAAGTTTATTAAAATCCGACATGAAATGACCGATAATAATTTTTTTGAAATATCAATATGGCTTTATATGAAATATATAACGAAACATCGCAAATGACGAATACTGATACCTAGGCACTGTAAACAAATGTATAAGTTCCTATGCTTCTTAAACAGTTTCCGTTTATAAAATATATTTAATTTAACTTAACAGAAAATTACTTTAAAGTTCTTTACTCGGCAAATTGTCGATTTAAGTCTTGCGTGCCTTTAACTATTTGCATATTACATATTTCTGTATTTTAAGGTAATGATATGCTTATATTAATCTATAAGTCGCTAGCATACCTTATGAACACCCAGCATACCTGATGAACACCAATCATACCCAATGAACAACCCAATGATGACTGAAGAATATAAATATGGTCACTTTGGTCTTCTTCCGACCGACAGTAAAACCCTTGCCAAAGTGGTTGTCCATATGACTTTGCGGGATGTACAATTACGCAACCACGTCTGGTCAGAATGGGGAAGTTAAATCCGATGCCTAGTGTTAAGAGAGTGTCACGCTCTATACACGTTAAGAACCCTTGCAACAACTTTTTAATAGGTCCGAATGAGGTCTTTTGCAAGGCAAAACTTCGTTTCTATCTAATATGCCCTTATTTTCAAGTGGCGATTCAATTTCCTCGACCTTCATCCCTGGCGGCCTCTATTTTTTACAGGTCATACTTATTTTCATTATTGTTAATTTGTTCTCGTCCTGAACATGCATGAAATATTTGCCAACGGATGTTAATCAACCAACAATCAATCATCAATCTGAGAACATACATGATGGCATACCAATAAATACCTTACACTACCGGTGAACACCTAGCAGCTAGCATACCTGATGACCACCTAGCATACCAATAAACATCTTATATTACCGGTGAATACCTGAACCCGAAGAACACCTTGCATACCCCTGAACATATTATATTACTGGTGAGCTCAGATAAAACGTAAGAACACATTGCATACCTTAAAACACCAAACATACCTGATTACACCCTAGCATACCTGATAAACACTTAGCAAACCCGATAAACACCAAACATATCTAATTACACCCTAGCATACCTGATGAACACCAAACATATCTGATTACACCCTAGCATACCTGATAAACAACTAGCGTACCTGATGAACAAACATATCTGATTACACCCTATCATACCTGATAAACACCTAGCGTACCTGATAAACACCAAACATATTTGATTACACCTTAGCATACCTGATAAACACCAAACATACCTGATTACACCCTATCATACCTGATAAACAACTAGCGTACCTGATAAACACAAAATATATCTGATTACACTCAAGAATACCTGATAAACATCAAACATATCTGATGACGCCCTAGCATACCTGATGAACACCAAACATATCTGTTGACGCCCTAGCATACCTGATAAACACCTAGCGTACCTGATGAACACCAAACATATCTGATTACATCCTAGCATACCTTATAAACACGTAGCGTACCTGATAAACACCAAACATATATGATCACACTCTAGCAAAGCTGATGACCTTCTTAATACTACACAGTCAGGTTTCAGACCTAAACATTCGTGCACAACTGCACTTACTAAATTAGTAGATGAATGGTTAGCAAATATAGATAATGGAGAAATAAACGGAGTTATATTTTTAGATTTAAAGAAAGCTTTTGATCTGGTTAATCATATTATTTTATTAAAAAAGCTTGAATATTATAATGTTTCAAACTGTACACTAGACTGGTTTAAGTCATACTTGTTTGAACGAAGTCAACAAGTTAAGGTCAATAACGTCATGTCTAATACTAAATGCATAAAAACTGGTGTACCACAAGGCTCTATCCTTGGCCCTCTGTTATTTATTTTATATATCAATGATTTACCACTGAACATAAAAAATTCATTAATAGATTTATATGCAGATGATTCTACATTACATAGTAAAGGTAATAATGTACTTCAGTTAACTGCTAACCTTCAAAATGATATTCATGTAATTGAAAACTGGTGTTCGCAAAATTGTATGAAACTAAATGCCAAAAAGTGTAAATCAATGATTATTGGTTCAAAACAGAGGCTTTATTCAACTGGGATCAGTTTAGATATCAAAATTTCAGATGAACAAATAGAGAATGTAGATTGTGAAAAACTTCTCGGTTTATATATCGACAAAAACCTAAATTGGAATGAGCAAATAGATAAAATGTCATGTACAATATCAAATAGAATCAATTTATTACAAAAGATAAGAAAATATGTACCTATGCATATACGTATTATTTATTTTAATGCTTATATTCTGCCATTGTTTGATTATTGTTGCAATATATGGGGAAGTTGCTATGAAAGTGGAATAAATAAACTTAATAAGTTATTAAAGAAATCTGCTAGGGTTATAGTAGAAGCTGACATAATGACATCATCCAGTTTGTTGTTTAATAGTTTAAACTGGTTAAATGTGAAAAAACGCATTCAATATCAAAAGGCAATACTTGTATTTAAATCATTAAATGATATGGTTCCTAACTATTTACAAGAAAACTTTCATTTTATTGGTAATCAGAATTATAATTTACGTTCGGCTGATGAAAAACTATTAAATCTTCCGAAACCAAAAACAAACTTTTTAAAGAAAACATTTACATATTCAGGTTCTCAAATATGGAACAGTTTACCAAATGAAATAAAAATGAGTAATACACTTGTATCTTTTAAAACAAAATGTTACAAATTTTTCATCAATTGTGCAAATTAATATGCTTTTTCATTATTATCTAGATACAATTGTATATTGTGTATAATATATCATTATAATATTGTATGTACTTATAGATATGTTATTATTATTATTTTGAGGACTCTCAGGAAGATTAGTTTTAACTAATGGGATTATCCTCTTGAAATAAAGATTATTTATTTATTTATTTATTTATTTAAACATATCTGATGACGCCATAGCATACTTGATGAACACCAAACATATCTGACGACGCCCTAGCATATTACCCGATAAACACATAGCGTACCTGATGAACACCAAAAATATTGAGAGAAAACCTAGCATACCTGCTTTTTCCAGTAAAAGGGAGCTTAAGTATCCCTCATTATGGGTATATTCCTGAAATGTCTTTATTTTCGTGCTATTTAGTTTCCAAAAGAGTGGCAAGTTTGCTAACAGTAAATAATAAAAAGAATAATGACACACTGCCAAATTAGTCAATATGCCAAATCTGTTAAAAGTCATATGATGCTTCAAATTTAGTTAAAAAAAGATAATGTGTGTTACTTTTCAAGGAATGCACCGTTGTGTATAAAAAAAATTCTACAAAATGGATGTCTTCGGTCTCTGTATCTCGGACAATTACGACAAGCAGCAATAAGTGGTATTGTACCCGTTGCGTCCTGGGTGTTGATATATTCAGTTGTAATCAACACTTTAGCAAGCTTAAAATTACATTCAATGATTGCTTTGATCAGCTGTAAAAATACCAGGAGCGGATCCAGCCATTTATAACAGGGGGTTTCAAACCAGGATAAAATGGGGAATTCCAACCATAACTCCCCATTCAAAAGCATTGATCGTCAAAAAAGGGGAGGGTTTCAACCCCCGGACCCCCCCCCCCCCCCCCCCCCCCCCCTGGATCCGCCACTGAATCATATGCAACTATTCCAGTCATAATTACGTTCGATAACTCTGTATGTTACTGGTTTAATTAGGATTATGTAAAATTTACTAGTTACCCGATGAATGGTTTAAAGAAAATTGAAAAATATAGTTATTATACCTCGGTTAATATCCATTCGAGGTCTTCTTTTATAAATATAAAATAATATCGTAATGAATTTCATTGAGAATCTGACAACACTAATCAACATAGGTATTGTCAAAACATACATCTACATAGGTATTGTCAAAACTTACATCGTGATTAGGTGCCATGTTTGTTTTCTTTGATTACGTTGATGTTATGACTTAATATCTCCTTAGTCTAGCTATGTCTTTGGCTATTATTATAGTGACAATAACGTGTCATATTTAATTGCAATATAAACTGAAATTAAATTGAATTATTTGCATGGACAAAATAAGTGTCGAACATCGTCTACGTTTGAAAATTATTTGGTCGCCATTTTTTAAAATTTTTATAAAAAAACAACAGCATGTATCAGCTTTATCAAAAGGAACCAATGTTTGATTCTATGCTGCTTTAAGGTAAGACAATGACTGAAAACGTGAGCATCCAACAGTTATTTGATTTTCATTGTAACAATCTTACAAAATATATTTTTACCAAGTCGGCCCACGCTGTCAATGTGGTCGCCATCTTGAAAAATAATACCCGATTTTCTGAAAATAGCTAATTTTCAAATCAATTTGGAAGGGACGTAATAAAAAATTAAACTATTGCATGCACGATATTTCAAATATTTATGAATATAGTAATAAGCACATATTTCCACAATTTTTCCATCTGTTTTATTTAAATCGCAATTTTAGGTTTAACACGACAGAAAATCCAATATTTATCGGAGTTGGATGATTTAACAGTGTGAATTATCGAGGCAACAAGACAAATTTTCAAAAGCATTTGGAAGGGAGAAGACCAAAATTTAAACTTTTCCAAAAGGCATAAATATATTTCTAAATATATGAGGAATTACTATATATTTCCACACTTTTTTTATCATGAACTTAAAGTAATTTATTTTATCGATTCCTGAAAGCCCCTGTGCATTTCTATACATTTTACTTGGGCATGATACGGGTGATGTGTGACGTCGCCAATGTCACGTGATGACTGCTATAGTTGGATATGACGTCATCGTTTATTCCATTGTTACCATATGTTTTGTCATCTTCTACATGGTACTTTCTAACAATTGATGATTTCATCTTAAGTCTGAGGTCTGTAATAAATGACATTATTTTCTATTGAAATTAAATCGTTTTGTCGGTCACAGTACCAACACACCTTTCTTTTATACTGCCTTACGTGTGACTGTGTGGGATCTTCTTGTTACAATCAATGTGAACGTAGGTGTAGATTTTACAGACATTGTTAATCTTGCTCTTCTATCTAGTTTGTTACGTCTTTTTAGTAAAGAAAATGAAAATAGTATTAAGTATATAACATTACATCATAAAAAAAAAACAAATAAACGACGGAAAAGTAGCATTTTTTTGGTCGCAGATGTAATGATTGAGATAGAAAATTTTGTTTTTTTTTGTTGTATTTATACGTTTACTTAATGTGTACTTTATCGGGAAAGTGTATATAAAATTATGTTTTACTACTAGTATACTGTTTGTACTATCGACTAATCGACTACAAAAACTTTTGTTGGCGTCTTTGTCAGATTTATTTGAATGTTTGTTTGAATAGTCAGTTTTGTTTGTTTGTCTGTAATGTATTTTTACACAGTTAAGCTGCTGAATCCCAATTATTGGGAAAGTGTATATGACATTATGTTATACTATACTGTATGTACTATAATTTTTTATAGTATAGTCTATGATTAATGTCAACTGCTCAAGATAATTAGAAGCCTTGGTCGCACGCAAGGAAAGCTTAAATATTTTACAATAATCTTTTAAAGCAAACCTGATAATAGGTGCATATAATCCTTAAATACACAACATCCATTAAGCAGGCGCTTCGAAATGATAGCAGGACTTGAGAAAAATTGAAGAGAAATTTAGGGTTAGGAGGGGTTCTATGACAAGATTTAGGGTTAGGGTTAAACTGTTCAGTTATGTCGGAGAAGATAATTTTATTCCCACCTCCATATAGTTGAATATAGCACATATTGACCAGAATAAATAAATTCATTTACAGGAAACTGACAGTCAATAATTGTATTAACACTTCTTTATTAAACATTTTAGTTACAACTCATGCAGTACGGTTATTCGAAAAGGGCAAAGAAGCTGCTAACCACATTACAATGTATTATAGCAAAGTTCTGAATTCACATCTCAACCATAACAATTAAGGCATTTGGTTTGTCGATTTCACAGTCCCTTAATCCGGAAATGTATAAAAAAAGAACAACATACGCAGAAAAGTCCCACTGCTCTTCGATTTGAAACTACCAGCAATGATAAGATGAAGAACGCTAATCTATTTACCATAACTGAGAAATAAATGTGGTAAACATATACGTACTATTCTTTATATTTTCTCTCACTGTTCTTTCATTATCAAGACAAATACTTTATTAAATAATGAGCGGAAGTAAGTTTCAGCATTGACAAAGAGTTTATTCATGAGTTTTATGTAAACACATTTTTATATTTTCATCTTTTATATTTTTATACGAATAATGTTCTCTTTATGTACACATTCCTGTATACTATTAACAAAGAGACTTTTAAAGAAGACAAGTTTAATTCAAAAATTATTGTGTTGCATTATTTTCCAAAATATTGAAATAAGGAGATGTTGTATGATTGTCAATATGACAACTATGCACCAAAGTTCAAATGAAGTGAATACAACAATGAGAAAAACCCATACCGTATAGTCGGCTATAAAAGGCCCCGACGTGAAAAATGTGAAACATTCCAGTTGAGAAAACTAGCCTCCTCATTGATAACAAATCAATTTAGAAAAAAAAAACAAATATGACAGCCATGAACTAACGACAACCACTAAACTACATGCTCCTGACTTGGGACAGACACATAGAGAATGTGGCGGGGTTAAACATGTTTGCGTTCAATCCTATCACTAACCTAGGAAAGTGGTATAATAGTACAACATAAGAACAAACTATAAAAATAAGTTGAAAAGGGCTTTACCTATTAGGTCGATACAAAGCAGAAAAACTAAAAAGAACACAGACCGGACGTGGCAGGGAAAGTAAAATAACAAAAATACCGAACTCCAAGGAAAATTCAAAAAGTCCCTTATCAAATGGCAAAATCAAAAGCTCATTCACATCAAACGAATGGAAAACTACTGTTATATTCCTGACTTGGTACAGGCATTTCCTGTATGTATACATCCCTCACAACAACAAAAAATAAACAAAAAGTACAGATCTGATAGTTCTTACAGTTACTGACCGCTAGTTCAAAGCTAATAACAATTAAAGTAAAACATGTATCTAAGACTAAAATATCAATCAGTACACATTCACCATCAAATGGATTCAGTGTAAAAACGTCATTAACAGTCAGAGAAAAACATGACCTTGTGCAATGCCAACATAAAGCTATCGATAGATTGTGAATGTGCATATGTTTATAACAATGATATTTAGTATTGTTTACTGATGAGTCTTTTTGTCTAGTGTACAAAATGTTAATCCTGGTATTTATGATGAGTTTATTTACAACCACTAGGTCAATTCCACTGCTGGTGGAGGTTTACTCACTGGGAGTATGACCAGCCCAGTAACCAGCACTTCAGTGTTGACATGAATTATCATTTGATATGGTCATGATTATAAATTAACTGTTTACACAAATTTGATTTTTTTTTCGAAATACTAAGGATTTTCTACCCCATGCCAGGAATAGATTACCTTAGCTTCATTTGGTAAAACCTTTTGGAATTTCGGGTTCTCAATGCTCTTCAACTTCGTACTTTATTTGGCCTGTTTTACTTTTTTAATTCGAGCTTCACTGATGAGTATTTTGTAGCCGAAACGTTCGTCTGTCTTACACATTTTAATCCTGGTATCTATGGTGAGTTTATTTAATTTACTGATAACAAAATCAATATTTATACCAATAAAAACAATATTCAGAGATCTAATTACAAAGTTGAATTGGTAACCTTTTAGACTAAGTTTTTTTAACGGTATTCGATAAGTTTACCCGGGATCGTATCTAAATTTCTGGGATCGGTTAACAGCATTACCGAAAAAATTAGGAAAAGATCAGCTATCCTGTAAGTAATCTGTGGTAACGAAATCGCTGACCAATAATTTCCCATAAATACATAGATTGCGCTCATTGAAATCAAAACGTCACTACAGACACGGACAAAGCGAGCAAGTTGGGATATATTAACACCGTAAGACGGTGCCAAAGGAACATCAACATCCAAAAAATGAAAATTAACAGGAGGAAAAGAAAAATCGTCCCTTTGTTGTAAGTTTTTGTGTAGCGTTTCTCGTGTAAACGAAAATATCTAAATTTAGGAAAGGACAGTTATTGCTGTTAATATTGGATTTATTTGAAGTTAGTTCCTTTGGTTAAATTTCGGCAATATATTTAGAGAACTCATGATTATTTAACGAAATAATACCAAGATAACGAAAAATGTTGTTGAATTTATCAATTAAACGGAATTAAGACGGGTCTTTACTTAGTTTGGCCATAACATGTGATTCATAACAATACAGGAACAAGTCTGCTATTAAGGGGGCACAATTGGTGCCGATAGAAAAACCTATAACATGTCGATAAACTTCATTGTCGAAACGTTCTAAATGTTGTCAGGAAGAAAACTAACAGCTTTAATTGTCTCATCAAACCTCCAGTACGTAAATCGAATTGTCCATTTTTATAGTAATTTCCATATTTTGATCATTCATTTATATGATTTATATGTATATGGTTCTTTGGATATTTTGAATCGAATTTTACATCGTAACGAACGCTATCTATTATAACTAATGAGCTCTAGATATGAATAGTTTATGTTACTGTGGTATGATAATGAACGTAGATTTATAACAGACCTTCTTTCAATGTGTTAGGGACCGACGTATGTAGGAACAACCAGTTCCTTTACTGGCCATACATTTGCTCTTACTCCTAACTGCCAAGTGCAAAGCGGGACATCATCGAATACTATTTCAAGTTTTACCTGACCAGACCGACGATCGAACCTATTAGATTTCAAAACCGAGGCAAGTATGCTTCCAAGAGACAATCAAGGCAGATCAATAGAAAGAAGAAAATAAAAATAAGTGCTAGAAAATAGGTTATCACAAATAAATCACATTGATCAATTCTATACCGGGGTAATTTATTAAAAAATAATCTGTTTTTGATATACATGTCAACAAAACGAACAACATGAGCTTTTTCGAAACAAGTCTACTGAACTTTTCGTAGGAACATACCGCACTCGAACAATATTTAAACAATAATTAGACATATACGCATTCAGCTTTTTTAAAAGCATTTACACTAATTTTGATCGAGTAAAAACACTGGTCTGTAACTTTGTTTACTGTCTTATACACTATGCGTAGGAGAAAGTTCATGCGCAGTATTGATTATCATTAGTATTCGTGTCCTTTTATCAATGAATTCAATGTCTTTATACAGTCACTGTGTGTTCAGAATGCCAAAAAATGGCTCATTCCAATGAACTACTTTAATACTTTAAACTTGATCAGAAGCACTGTTGAATAGCTTGATAATTACTCGCTAAAGCAATATGTGTTTTTATGTTATGTAAACCATTTTTTTCTGCGAAATCATATGCTGTTTTCTTGTTCTTATCATACACGTCAAGGAATGCACCTTTGTTTATCAAAAAGTCTACAAACACAATCCCTTCATTTTCTTTGTATCTCGGACAATTACGACAAGCGGCAATGATCGGTGTTGCACCCGAGGCGTCCTGTGCGTTGACAATTTCAGTGGTTAGCAGCAATTTTGCAAGCTCAAAATTACATTCAGTGATTGCTTTCATCAGCTGTGAAAATATATCATAGTTTATTCTATTTCTATCAAACGTTTTTTCATCCTTTGCTTGATACTTTCTAAACACTGATTTTTTTCTTGAACCAATCATCCTAAGTTTGAGTTCTGCAATAAACGACATTCCAACTTAAATTGTTTTCTGTGTCTTAGCGACAGCCAACCTTTCTTTTATACCACATTTTGTGTGACTGTGGGGGATGCTAGTGTTACAAACACTGAGTGCAAATGTAGGTTGGGATATTATTGTGACAAACAAAGCACAGTTGATCGCCTATCAAGGTTGTTTACTTCTTTGCAGTAAACAAGTTGAAAATAATGCACAACATCTCATGATAGGAATTAAATATTTAAGAGGAAAGGAACAAATATTTTTTTGTTAATTATGTCAAAAAATTATTAAAAGTAAAATATCGACGGCATAAACAGAATATCTAAATTCCTTTTAATAATTTATGTATTCTTTATATCTAGACTTTTATGATGGAAAATATTGTTACACTTATTGGTAACGTTAACGGTACCGATACTATTTATATGTGAATGGCTTCGGCACTTCAACAACTTGAGGGTTTTCAGTATATGTGTGTTGAAATAAGTCTTCATTTCCACCGAAAACTAGCTAAACGGAAAAACAGTTTTTAACAGAGGAATATGACGGATGCCTTTCTTTGAGCACGATAAACTTACCCTTCTGGAGCACCTGATATCAACCCCTTTTAATGATTGGGTTCGTGTTGGAATTAAAACTGTATTTGTCATGGTTTCATCGTCATATACGCGAACGATACATTTTGTCAAAGAAAGACTCGTCCTTTTTCTCAAAAAGTTCATGGGTAAGTGCCAAGACCTTGTAGACGAATATTCAGTGTCTACTTCACAATGATACACCATGGTCTTGAGTTACAGATTCCGGATACTGAAGTTGTGTATCTTTATATCTCTTTGTATTGGTATGTTTCTTTTGGTCGTATGATTCTTGACGTGACTCGGTATTTTTGTATCCAGCAGTCGGATTTTTGGCTTTGGGCGTTCCTGATGCGAGTGGGTAAAGAGGTGCGAATCGGAAGCATGAGGTTTTTTAGTGTTGATTTCTTTTCGCATTCATATTTTACTCAATTTAAACTCATGGGGAAATGTAAATGGAATTATGTTTTACTATAATGTATGCACTATGAAATACAAAATCTTGTCAAATTTATTTGTATGTTTGTTTGAATTTTAAAATAAAAAATGTGCGTTTGGTAAACAGTTTTAAACGTCAAAATATTTGTAAAATGTGCATTCATTTCTTATATTTACTTATGTCAATCCTACTTTTTAGTGGGGTTCGTGTTGCTCAGTATTCAGTATTCTATGTTGTGTTATATATGCTGTTGTTTGTCTTTTAATCGTTGTTCGTTTTTTTTTGCCATGGAGTTGTCAATATAAAAAATATGTGTTATGAATGCCAATGAGACAACTTTCCAATAGAGACCAAATGACGTAGAACAATTATAAGTCACCGTACGGCTTTCAACAGTGAGGAAAAACCATACAGCATAGCTTGTTTTCGTCCTATGGTATCTTTCGCCTATTCTTCTTCCTCCACCATATGCATGCATCCCTAATCAATAAAATATATCCAGTAATTTATCATTTATATATACTTAATATATAACGATATCCTACTATTAAGGTTGATAAAAACACATATTCGATTCGACTTTTCTCTGATGAAACATATAACTATGTGTCAATTAGATTGGTTTTGTTTTAGAACGAAACAGTCTTTCTTCTAAACCAGGATTACAATCTAGGCAAGATATATATTTGTCAAACCCTGTTGATGCAAATAACACTTTATAAATTTCGATGTTCCAGGTAATACCACCAAAACATGGTACGTCACTGACACCCGGTTTCATACGAAAAAGGGTCGAAAAAAGAAAAATCCCTTGAAATTGACATTATTGAAAATTAACCCTGCATTTCATTGCAGAAAAAAATTTCTGAGTCATAAACATTTATCTTTGGTGTTTCAAAGCACCATTATTTTTTAATTTGGTGTTTCTATAAAATATTTTGGAAACATGAGGTGGCATGGTTACTAAAGCTTGTAGACATGAAAAAAATGGGTGAACATTTGAATGGTTTACTTCCTATGATAGTTATTATCGTATATGCAATGATATGTTATTTAAAATTTTACTGTAGTACTGGAAAGGATAAAAGTTTACTCATGTCGAGTATTTCTTTATTTGAAACTAAGATAAATTCTGCACAATTTTTTTTAAAATGCTGATTTAACAAAGACTAATAGGGGAAAACAATGCTGGTATTACCCCCATTTAAAGTGGTATACCACCAAAACATTGTACGTCACATCTTGTTTCATACGAATAACGGTAGAAAAATATATTCCTTGAATTTGACATTGGTAGGAAATCAACCTTGCATTTCATTGCCGAAAAACAATTGTGAATTATAAACATTTATCTTGGGTGTTTCTATAAAATATTTTAAAAACTTGAAGTTACTTGGTTACTTTAGCTTGTTAACAGGAATAAAAGGGTGACAATTTGATTGGTTACTTCCGATGTTAGTTATTATCTTTTATGCAATGAAATATTATTTGAAATTTTCACTGTAGTACTGGACAGGATAAAACCGTACTCATGCCAAGTTTTCTTTATTTGAAACAAAGATTAATTCTGCATAATTTATTTTAGAACGTTAATTTAACAGTTGGGGAAAACAATGGTGGTATTACCCTCCAAATTGCTATTCTTTACGACTGAATTTTTGACAGCAATAGCATTATTTCTAATCAAAATTATATAGAGGGATGTCTCGGGAACTCCGAGTTTTGAAATTAAATAAAAATACACATTTTTCATTTACATTCTATGCATTTAAAGACATTTTTGCAAATAACCAATCGACTGTATCTTTAATGGTATAAATGCCACATATTTAATTTTTCGATGTTCAGATGCAGTTTGACTATACAGCTCTTCAAATGTTTGGCTATGATCGTTTCTGGTGAAGGTAAAAGTGCTTCGGACGCATGAAATTTATAAAGTAATGTTTTCATTTTGTAACGTGTTCTTAATGCACAAAAAAATTTCAAAATCCGAAATATCGCACGAGAAACACATTTAAACAGATAATAATAGTAAAGTTGAAGATACTATATAGTAATGTAAATTAATTTTCTTAAGGTTAACCACAACTATAATTATTACTTCCGTACGGTTGTCGAACTTCATAGTGAAATTTACAATATATAAAATGCAGAATGCATACCCACATTGAATGTTCATTGTTTATACACGTGGAATCTATGAGTTTGACTGTTCCTCTGGTATCTTTCGTCCCTCTTCTATATACATGAAAAATGTATATACATGAATGATCTATATACCCGAATAATCTTTATACATGAATAATCTATATAAATGAAGAATAGTACTAAATCTAAAAGTATACATATGCTTTTTATTGTACTCGCTCCATTATAAAGATTAATTAAAAAAAAAGAAGATATAAATAAGTTACTATGCTTTGATATAGAACTAAATCTTTTGTATAAGTAAAACATAACCTGATCCTATTTCTGAAACAACAGATGTGTATTCTGTTAAAAAGAAAATCTGTTTATTTATTGTAAGTTTCTTCAATTTCTGAGCGTTTTCAATTACCCAATTTGACTGCTTTTAACAATTGTGATTTTAATTTCCATGAAACAACTCAATAAACTAGTGTCGATAAATTGTTTCTTACTCTAGACTTTCCAAGTTTTTTGTTGTTGGAAGAATTTTCTGATTGTTATGATATTCAAGTCATTTGCCTTGAAACGTATCTGTACATTAATACGTAAACATATTTTTTGTTTGACCAAGTGATTATCCTACAGAGTGCTAAAACCAAGCCCTACCAATAGGGTTGGAAATGTCAATATCATTTTCTGTTATATCAAAGAACTTAAAAAATAAGTAATGTCCGTTTGACTTAAAGAAATCTGCAGAAATAATTTGTATAAATCTTTTTTTAAATCATAATTTTTTTCTTCGTGTTAATAAATTATATAGGCATATCGATTAGAAATAATAATTTCTGAAATACGAATGAAAATTAGCATATTAGTCTACTAAGTTGGTCTACTACACAAATGTTATAAAGATATTGAGTTGAAATTAAGCAACAATCTAGATTAAAATGGAATAATAGGATGTTACATAGATGCTGTATTTGTTTTAATAACATAAACTTATATGCAAGGGAATTAATCGTATTTATTATCATACATTTTGATATATTTTACTTACTCTTAACTGTTATATATTGTAAACATTATTAAGTTTATTTTCCAGTTTTGATGATGACTTAAATTGAAAAAAAAAACAAAAAAAACACGAGCTATAGCATACACGGAAGTTATTTGTCCGCTTTTAAAGTCATAACACGCGTGCGAGCTAAACTTATAATATTTGTTTATGTATATATTGATATACAGTTGAATGGTTCAAAATGGTCTAGGTTGCGTTAAGCAATATTGCAAAATATTATTTTGTGACGTACCCAATACCAATGACACGCTACGACTATTTTTTATAGTGTTTCCTATGTGATTTCTTCAACATTTTGCCCAAAAATATGCTTAAATGTAACTGATGAACCGTCTTATGAATATTACCGTCCTAAACTACGTTTCGTCAATGATCTGTTACGCGACCTAACACATCTACTCTATATTACATATACGAACTCTATTAATTTGAGATTTTAGGATTTTAATTACAAACGATACCCATAAGGTTTAAGATATTTTAATTTTTCAATTAAACAGAGCTTTTTCTACAAAAAATGACTTCGTAGATACAAATTGCTATATTTAAACACACATGCAGCCACGCATCCTACAATGCACGATACAGTGGGAAATCTAGTGACAAAATATTACATCCCCTGTAAATATTGAAAACTAAATCTTCTCAATGTTTGTCCCATTTTAGCAAGGACGCTATAAATTATGGATTCGCGGGAAAACGTTCTGGTAAATAGTAAAAATAGAAATAAGTTGAAATAAAAACAAAACTTCAAATCAATGTTATCATTTCCCTCCTTAAGTAGCAAACGACGAGTACAGCAGGCTATATGAGCTTTAGGTAAAATTGGTTTAAAATGATCCTATGCAAATAAATTCCTGGTCTACCAACTACAATTTATTTTTCTACTGGCTGTATGCCTTTCTGGAACATGCTAATTATCCGAATATATATACAGCTAGATCAGAGAAAGTCAGGGGAAACATTCCAAAGGAATCGATTGATATGCAGCAAAGATTGGCACTTTTGAAATTAAGTTACAAAGCAATTTTAAACAGACCTTATCTTGATGTAAACATTGAATGTTAATAGATCGAGAAGACCGCAAATACATGTACAAAAATTGAGACGACCTTTTCTTAAAATTGTTTAAAAAAAAGTAGAAAGATACCTACTTTATAAAAATAGTTATCTTTAATTTATTAACCTGCACAGACAGACTTTTAAATTTTATACTCACAAAAAGAATATTTCTCTGTTGAATGTACAGACCGGTGTGCTCGATAACTTAGGTGTGAAAAAACAAGTATACTTTTGAAACTTGTAACATGCTAATGACTTTGTGGAACACTCCGAAAATTGGTGACCCGAAAGATCTTTAGATTTTGTATGTTTATGATTTTTTCCAATTTTTTTTTATCAATATGCGATTTATGGACATTGTTACACTGATTGTAAGAAGATATCGCATTAATTTGTGAAATGCAAATCAAAATTGTTAATCAGTACTAGACAAAATATATTTCTACCATTACAGACCAGCTATGAAATAGACTGTGATACTAAAAATTCAGTGCATTTGTTTTTTGGAACGTATTTATTTACACAATTCAATGATTACTTTTACAGACATGTTTAGCTCTGCCACATTTCTGTATGTGCATGTCCAATGTCAGGAGCCTGTAATTCAGTCATTGTCGTTGCTATATCTGTTTTACTTTGCTAATTGTTGAAGGCCGTACGATGACCTATACTTGCTTATAGTTGTTTCGATCGAAATGACTGAATTACAGGCTCCTGACATTGGACATGCACATACAGAAATGTGGCAGAGCTAAACATGGCAATTATACCACTTCTCCGTATCATTTATATATATTAGAAATGTGGTTTATTTGTTCGTAACGTGCACGTATGCTTTTTCTTTCGATTAACTCGTATTGTTTGTCTCTGTTTTGAGAGTGCATATTCGGACTGGTCTTGGAAAATATTCGTAATAGTATCTGATGTTTTCCGCCATGCACCCGGCAACCAGGAATATGATTAAATGTAGGTCTGCTTACGCACTTTTCCCGAACTATTACAAAAATAAACGATAACTTGTATTGTTAATGGTTGAAAACTTGTCCTCTGGTGTTAAACACGCATCCAAACACTTATTGAAAGTGGAAGATAATTTTTCAATAATGTAATAATTTTTTAACGTCTTGAGGGCTATCTTAACAGAAGGTGACTCAATCTACAAGAATAGTACTTCATGAGAACAAAGGGGCCTCGGTGGCCCAGTGGTCTAAGTAGTCGAACTACTGTATCACTAGCCAGTCAACACTGAGGTTGTGAGTTCGAATCCCGTACGGGGGCAGGTGCACTCAACTCCAATCTTAATTGACTAGTCAGTTTTCCTACCGATGGTCGGTGGTTCTCCGGGCACTGTGGCTTCCTCCGCCAATAAAAACTTACCGCCACGAAAAGGTACAATAGTGTTGAAAGTGACGTCTCTTTTGTTTCATTGCAAAAAAAATACATATGTGTGTTTCTTTAAGTTTACATTTATATATAAAAAGTGGGTCATTTGTGCAGAATTTGTTATTGAAAAATGATTAGTTTATTACTTCAAGAACACTTGAAAGGATGCATTATAAAGAAGATGCTAGTGCTGTTTTTCCATATACAAAATGTCTTTTCATTTATTTTATGATTTTATTGGATTTTTATGATAAATAGACAAAAATGAATTATAAAAATATGGGCATGATTTCTAATTTGTTTTCAAATACTCTCAATTATCACAAGTGATGTTTATTTTATTTTCAGTTTTTGATGTGGTCCTTACAACTAATTTGGATAATATGATATACACCATAGAATTGAAGAACATTTGTTTCAATATCATATGTTTCTTTAAATTGATTAAAAGAGAGAAAATCATTGTTCTCATTCAGAAAATCATTGACAAAAAATATTCCTGCTTCACACCGTTTTTCATAATCAATAGTCTTATTTTCAATTTTTAAAATTTTATTAAACCAAATGGGTTTCATTTAAACCAAAAAAAAAAAAGAAGCCATTTTGGTCATGGGCCGCATTTCTCAGTTTAGTCTAATTTAGAAGGATATCCTTCCAAAAACTATTTTAAAAAATATACTGAAATTTGTTTAATACTATCCTTATTCAACACCCATTTTTTATATTCAACAACAAAATTGTACACGCTGTTAACAATGACTCCACTGACTGGCTATCTCAGTGAAGGTCCCCGTTTCATTAGTACCTGAAGTTCAGGGATTCTTCAGGTAGAGAAACTGCATATTGTTAGTCTTTTATTTGTCGAAGCTAATTTTTTATTTCTTTTCTTGTTCTATTAATATTTTGTAAATTTTACTTGTTTCCAATTTATTCATATTTAGTTTGAAGTTATCTTTGTCATTAATATTCAAAACATTATCTGTTAGTACAATAGTTGTTCTTAAACAGATTTCAGCTAATATAACAACACACTCTTTTGGTATATCTTTTTATTAATTTTAAGAATTCAGCAATCCAATTTGTCTTTTTATTTAGCTTTTGTCTATTAAAACTTTCTGTTATATTTCCATTTTCATCAATGATATCATTTATGTATATTATATTGCTATCTATCCAGTTTTGGAATAATATTGGTTTTTTTCTGAAATTTTATCAACTGATTTCCCCAAATAACTTGCTTGCGGATTAGTCTATAGTTATTTGGGTGTTTAATTTTTGTTGTTTTTATTCTTATTTTTAATCCAAACTTTGATTATATCAAGATAAAACTCTGGTAATTCTTTTATATCTGGTATTGAAAGTAAAATCACGAAAATACTGAACTCAGGAAAATTCAAAACGGAAAGTCCCTAATCAAATGGCAAAATCAAATGATAAAACACATCAAACGAATGTTTGGCCTTTGTTTTTCTAATTTGCTCGTAGACCATAACACTCGGAAAACTTTTCTAAAATATGTAGGAACTGTTTTAATGAATTTTCATCATTATCTAAAGTTAAGGTTGAGTCATCTGCATATTGCATATTGACTAAGCAAAAACTCAGAGTTGTCTATCTTGATACTATTAATGTGTGTGTTATTTTTCATTGCCGCACTCATCAGTTCTGAAGCCTAGAACAATGTCCATATTTTATAATACAACTTTGTCTTTAATAAATTCTAACTGTGTTCAACTTATAATATGTTTGAGTAAAGGTTTTATTCTGTTTGCAGTAGATGAGGAACATATTTTCATATCAACATTTAGATATTTCCCTTTTTTTCGAATGCACGTAAGAACGCCTCGTCTTTTCGAAATGTATAAAGGGCCTTCTTCAAAGCTAAAGTTAAAGTTTAAGGAATTAAGTAAAAAGAACTTAAGGTCATTCTAGAATTTTTTTTCTAAAAACTCGTATCCATCCAACCCTGGTGATTTATTATTTTTCATGTTTTTAAATGCGTTTAGTCGAGTTGTTAGTTTTCCTTCTGCTTCTAACATTTGTTCTTCTGATAAACAATTGATAAAAGAGTTATTTGTATTGAAAAAAAAGTTTTCATATTCCACGTTACAAGTTACATTTTTAGATGACTACACATTTTTATAAAATTTTCTATGTTCTTTCAATATTCCAAATTGATCAAAGATTTCGTCCCCATTTCCATTGATGACTTTAGGAATAATTTTTTCATTGTAATGTCTTTTTTTTTAAATTACAAAAGTAGTATGTACATTTTCTCCTTCAGCGTCCCATTTTGCTTTTGCTCTTTCAATTATACTATTTTTGTTCTCTAAAAGTTTTTAAACTTTCCTCTATGTTTTGAATTTTAGTTTTTAGTTCCTTATCTATTTTGTAAAATGTTTAACTGTTGTTCAAAGTCAGATTCTTCCCTTTGCCTTTTCTTTTTCAAATATAAAGTATAACAGATCGTTTCCCCTCTTATTATACATTTCAATAATTCCCAAAATATATGGGGGTCTACAGATCATTCTTTCTTAAAATAAACGAGTCAATTATCGACAGATAAGGGGAAATTATGGAATTTATTCATTGCTATTCTTGAAGATCGTAATTGTAATGAAGTGATTGTTATGTCTTTCTTTTTTTGTTCTTCAAATTACACCATGCCTCTAGTAGTGTATGGTCAGAGAAATTTAGGGTTCGGAGACATTGGTTGGTGATATCTTTAATGGTATCAATTAGTTCAGTTTCAATAACCAAGAAGTAATCTTTTTGAGAATTTGACTTCCCATCGTGATGAAAAAATTTTGGCCAACTATGATAGTTTATTCTAGTTCCTGTGTGAGGGATTGCAATGCCCTTTCGTTATTGTACTCTGAAATTAAATATAAGGAGCCGTTGTTATCCCCACCAAGGATTATTATGTGAATGTCTTTGTATTTTGATACAATGTTGAAACAATTTCGTACATCGCAGTTTTGAGCTTTTCACTCAGTTCTATTCTGACTTTGGAAGTAGACGTTCATTAGACAGAGTTGTTTTTGTTTGCATACAACTTAGATTTCCTTCGCTATGCATTGCTCCATATTATTTCCACACTTCTATATCCTCTTCTTCTTTCTCGACTGATTATTTGTTTTTGTATTTATTGATCTGACACGTGTTTCACGCTCAGGAAATAAATGTTTTGAATGTCCCGGACTAAGAATAAGTCTTCCTATAAATATTAACGAGTTTGTATCTATTCGATTTATTGTTTAAGCATTTTCAGCAGCGACAGTACCTAATATTTCCGGCTACTGTTTATTTGTTATGTATGCTATGAATTTTAATACTTCATATGGTTATGGAGACTGAATTTTTGTTACCAGCACATTTGTATTATGACAGAAAATAACAAAATAAACCACTTTTCTAATTTCTAAAAATCTAAGACTCCGAAAACATTGTAGGATGTTGGCAATTTCATTGCATTTTCACAATTAGTCATTTATCACCATATATTGATAAAGATTGTTTTCTACTTTAAGACCTGAATAATAAATGTTAATAATATTTATGTTACTGGTACGTCATTATATTCCAGTCCTTTGGTCTTGTATCTACTGTTATGCGTTAGTATTATGTTGTTTGGGAACGTGGTCACTATAGGTAGAGGTCAAGGCCTACTAGTTGGATTGGATATATCAATATCATTTCTTTAATTTCAAGGAGACAGCAAAATATCAATAGGTAGAGGTCAAGGCCTACTAGTTGGATTGGATATATCAATATCATTTCTTTAATTTCAAGGAGACAGCAAAATATCAATACATCGTTTCAATAATTGGCAACATACTTATATATGGTTGAACCTTAGCTACATTTAATCATATTCTTGTCGTTTATTGATATAAAAATTATACAAAATTAAATCTGAATCTAGCAAAATGTTATGATTTACACTATCAAAATACTAAAGATTTCCTTTTCTTTGGATTTCAAACGATTCTGAAGAATGAGAAATATATTTTGCAATAGACTTTTGGCATTACTCTAATTACCGACTATTGTCCTCTCCTCAACGACTTTTGTAGACCTTATGCAAGGACTAAAAAGTTAAAAATCAACTTGTTGATTTTTTCATATGTATCTCCTATAAAGATGATAAATTACTTTAAACTACGCAACTTAGTTTATTGCATATATTGAAATGATTTCTTATTAAAGTAACAACAGTATCAGTGCTATTGGTGTAATGTGCTAGCTTTGAGTACGGGAGGTGGTGTGTTCGAACCAGGGGAAGTCAATTGAAAGACTTGAAAAATTGATATTTGTTGCTTCTCCACCTAGCACAAGACATCTAGGAATAAGAACAAAGACTAGACGGCTTGGAGTCAGAATCCTGGTAGAATTAGGTTTCTTCCTTCGCATTGTTACGTTGTGAACTACCACGTTAAAAATGGGGGTAAGCGTGTCCGTATAGTACAAAGAAGTGTTTATATTCATATCACATTATAATGTTCTCGTTCTGAATATATTTTTAATTTGTGATTTACGTTAAGCAGCCATCCTTCAACATCATTAAATCAAAATACTCCGGATAAATATGTGAGTGACATTGAGCCGCGTTCTTTATTTGCTAGAAGCACACGACCGGTCTGACCATCAATTCATGCATTTTCTGTTGGAAATAATAAGAATATCAAGATTTTGAAAATAAGAAATTACAAATTACAAAAATTAGAAAATACAAATTTTGACCATACCAAAAATGAAGAACATTCTGACTGACAAAGTTTTTTTATCTTCATTTTTTAATTTGTCTTCTTACTTGAATTTAAAGAAAGAAATAATTATATCTTTCAAATTTCAGTCCGACGGGATACAGTTGATCAGTTTGAAAAGATTTATTAAAAACTACTATGCATAACTTATTTAGGAAAAATTAATATTTTGTGTTGAAAAAGATCCTTATCCGTACCTATTTGCATCAATTCGTTTATCGAAAACAAAAAAACAAAAAGCGAAAGTGTTTTAAAAAAGGCCTTCAGTGTGAAATAATTCTTTGGAAAACTTGTTCTACTTTTTTTTTGATTTTGTACTATTATATTGATATTTTCTCCTTGTAATTGTAAGTATCTAATCTTTTTTTTGGAGGGGGGAGGGGGTGGTGTTAAATGTTTTCCTTATTACGTAATTTGTTAGTGAATAACTATTTATATACATATATTTTGAGAGTTATATCATCGTGTATTACATTCAATAGGTTACCATCAGAGAGGTCAGTCGTCTTAAGATTGCTTACAGTACGAAACTATATTGACTTCATTGTTTAAGACCTAAAAGAAGCTTCAAGACGAGGAAGAGCCGAAACAGTAATATGTGTTTAATTTCTTATGATTTCATTAGACTTTATCCCGTGTATATATACCCTAAATTCCCTTTTATAAATAGTCTGCATTCAATGTTCAGTTCCAAATAATTTCTAGTTTTGAATCATGTACTTCTCATTGCAAATGTGAGAATCAAATACCCTTATTTAAGGTCGTTGAAGTTGTTTATATCTGTTTAAACTATTATAGACATTTTATCATATTTTCATAATTATTCAGAATAAGTATTTTATACAATAGTTGACCTTACCAGAAGTTCTTTTAATATTTTTCATTTTATTTTATCTGTTTCGTAAGTTGAATTAAGGAGAATATACGATAATCAACAAGAACAATCCATAAACAGCACATTAACTTACAGATTCTTTCTTAAAATAGGAAGATACGAGTTTTCATATTGCGTAAATCGACATTAAATAATTTAAGTAATGGCAAGAAAGCAAGATTAAATGATAAAGAATCAAAACAATAATAATAATACAAAAAAAAAAAAAAAAAAAAAAAACCAAACAACAAATAACAGAAAAAAAGACTAATCAAACAACCATATTTGAAATAAATATTTTGAAAAAAAACATGTTAACGGGGCATCAGCTGTCAAATTCAAGTTCACCAATTTGGCTCAAATTCTCATATTTGATTGATAACATATTAAAACGTATATCCAAATTACAAAAAGCTTAAAATAAACAATTAATACGCAAGGACTCCATAATATGCTTCAGACTTTCGTGTGTATTTTTGTCTAGGCGCCATTTAATTAACCATCGAGATGACCTCCGAAGACTGTCGACGGTTATAAAACCTATATAAACAAAAACATCAATATCAATACGTAGCTGGCACGTGCAATTGGATTTTTCTAGGTCTGTTTGATTTTATCTTATATGTTAAAAATATATGTTAATCATCGTTTTTACCTGAATAATAATGATTTTTTTATGGATCGAATCAGTCAACGAAATATTTTAACATTGTTTCACTTTCAATGTTGACATTCTTTTCCTTTTAATAGTTGAACACGACTGGCACATGCGTAACCCATCTCCAGCTATGGTGTTAAATTGAAGGTCACGTGAATACGAATTCATATGAGGTTGAACTATCGACTTGCAAGTCAATAATACACCAGCTATCTGTTTAGCTAATGGTGGCAAATTTGGGCAAAATAAAAATAATAATACCACCAACCCCCCCCCCCCCCCCCCTTTCCAAAAAAAAACAATAAAAAAAAACAACAGTAGTGCATCAACAAAAGAACAAATCAACAGATATGAGATCAAAATTCCTAGTTATCATGATTGAAATATCATAAAAAAAAATGTTAGATTAATAGAAGGACTAGTTAATATACAGCTCTGCTCATCCAAAACAACCAGAAGTTCTAGTTGTAAGCAGAAAAGTAATAAAAAAAAAGCCACGAATGTGCTATATGATTCATATAAACAATTCAAAGTCGGAATAAATCTTCAACGTCCGAAATACCCCAAGGTTGACTGGGGAATAGAAATATGGTCAATGCAGGTCTTCCTCCGACTGGCAGTAAAACCCTTGCCAAAGTGGGGTGTCCGTTTAGCTGTGCGGGATGTACAAGTACGCAGCCACGTCCGTTCAGAATGGGGACGTTAAATCCGATGCCTGGTATAGAGAGAGTGCCACGCTCTCTGCACGTTAAGAACCCTTGTAACAACTGTGGCTTGTTACAATGCAAAATTTCTGTCCCTATCCAATATAACCTCATTTTTCAGTGGCAGTCAAAATTTCCCCTACCTTCATCCCGGACGACCTCTTACCTATTGTCTTTATTGTTAATTTGTTTTCGTCCTGAACATGTTTGAAATATTTGCCACTGGACGTTAAGCAACCAACAATCAATCAACGGCCGAATGTGCTATATAATCAATATAATAATTAACTCTCTTGCACGGCCGAGCATGGAAACTGTCAAGAATTCATTGTAGTACTCATGGAGTCGGTCAAGAATTTTCACAGAATCGCTCCAAAATTTTCACGTACTCGGTACAAAACATGCGCGAAATTCGGAAAAACATTCACGGAATCAGTAATCTGACACGGCCGTCTAAGTACTATATGAAGCTTGCGCGGTGGCGGGATGTCCAATATGGCTTTTCATAATTTTCACATTACAAATAACAAGAATTTGAAATATTTTGGCAGAAACGCATCTGCAATGTATGTTTGTTTTTAATAAAATGAGTAATTTAAGGGCGATAAATGTAAATGTATTGCATAAGAAAAGCTAGATTTGTTTACAAAATATCAAAGGAAAGTTGAAAACGTGTTGATATTGAAAGTTTAATGTTTAAATAATTGGTCGATCATAAAAGTCTCGCAATAAAAAAAAACACATTAAATGTTGCCAGGAAATTCAGATATTCCTGTTTATGTAATCGATATTTCTAATAAATTTTTGACATAATTAACAGAATCACATGTGCTCCTATCTCCTCCAATATTATGAAATGTTGTACATTATTTTCAACTTGTTTACTGCAAAGACGTAAAGAACCTTGAAAGGCGTGCAACCATTTGTTTTCTTGTCACAATATTATCGATACCTACATTGACAATTAGTGTTTGTAACACTATCATCCCACACATTCACACGAAATGTAGTATAAAAGAAAGGTAGGCTGTCGCTTGGACACAGAAAACTGTTTAAGTTGGAATAAACCAGAATGTCGTTTATTAAAGAACTCAAACTTAGGATGAGTGGTTCAAGAAAAAAAATAGTGTTTGGAAAGTATCAAGCAAAATATGAAAACACAATTGGTACAGATAGGATAAACGATGACATATTTTTACAGCTAATGAAAGCAATCACGGAATGTCATTTTGAGCTTGCAAAATTGCTGCTAACAACTGACAATGTCAACGCACATGACGCCTCGGGTGCAACACCGATAATTGCTGCTTGTCGTAATTGTCCGAGATACAAAGAGAACGAAGGAATCGTGTTTGTAGACTTTTTGATAAACAAAGGTGCATACCTTGACGTGTATGATAAGAACAAGAAAACAGCATATGATTTTGCAGAAAACAATGGTTTGCATAATATTAAAGCACATATAGCTTTAGCGAGTAATTATCAAGCTATTCAACAGTACTTCTGATCAAGTTTAAAGTATTAAAGCATTCAATGGGAATGAGATATTTTGTGTATTCTTAACAGTGCCTGTATGAAGACATTGAATTTATTGAGCATGAACTTTCCTCTACACAAAGTTCGTTAGCATTTTAACACAGTTACAGACCTGTTAAAAACCGTGTTTTACGACTTGATCACAATTCAGTGAATATGCTTTTACAAAAGCTGAATCGTATATTTCTAATTATTGTGTAAATAATGTACGGCATATTCTCATGAATAGTTCAGTTGACTTGTTTCGAAAAAGTCGTTCGTTTTGTTGACAGGTATACCAAAAAACAGATTATGTTTAAATAAATTATAGAATTTATCAATGTGATTTATTTATGATAACCGATGTTACTTGCATTTTTTTTTCTTTTTCTTTCTACTGAGCTGCCTTGATTGTCTATTGAAAGCATACTTACCTCGGTTTTTAGAGACAGTAGGTTCGATCGTCAGTCTAGTCAGGCAAAACTTGAAATGGTATTCGATGATTTCCCGCTTTGCACTTTGTAGTAGGAGTAAGAGCAAATATATGCACATTAAAGGAACTGGTTGTTCCTACATACGTTGGTCCCTTACACATTAAAAGAAGGTCTGTTTCAAATCTAGGTTCATTTTCATACCACAATTACATAAACTTGACCTAATTATGGTTAATGATTGTTCTCTGGGCGTAAAATGACAGGGTAACTTCACATAATTATAAAAGAGAGGCGAAAGTTACCAAAGGGATAGTTAAACTCATAAGTCGAAAACGACCTGACAATGCTATTTCAACAAACGAAAAACGACCAAACGACAAACAACAGCCTACAAAACACAACATAGAAAATTAACAACTGAGCAACACGAACCCCACAAAAACCGGGGATGATCTCAGGTGCTCCACATGTGACACCCGTCGTGTTTCTCATGTGAGTACAAACCCGGTGGTAAATCTAATTCAGTTGGTCACATGCATAAAAAAGGTTGTGGTTACGAGAATTGGAAATATCAGTCGTCATCAGTCGTCGTCATTCGCTTCTCTTTGACTACTGAATAAGATTTTTTGTTTTATTGTGTAATTGGTTGCAAAAAAAGTGGCCTTTGTTAGTCTGGTATCATTTTTAATTTTAGTTTCTTGTGTATAATTTAGAGTTTAGTATGACGTCCATTATCACTAAACTAGTATACATATTTGTTTAGGGGCCAGCTGAAGGACGCTTCCGGGTGCGGGAGTTTCTCGCTGCATTGAAGACCCATTTGTGGCCTTCGGCTGTTGCCTGCTCTATGGTCGGGTTGTTGTCTCTTTGACACATTCCCCATTTCCAGTCTCAATTTTATGCTTACTCACATCTGCTTTTACTTATTTTTAGCGTGATGAAGTTGGTTATAATAGTTTCTACTCGTTACACAATTCGTATTCATGTTAAATTCGATGAAAAAAATCAAAAGATCCATACACATCATACAAGTGAATGTCATATGGAAATAACTATAGAAATGGACATATTTTGGGAACTGAATGCAACGGAATAATTTCTGAATTAAGCTTGTTTTCTTTAAAAGTCTAATTGTGAATATTATAGTATACATGAATGTGTACATAAGGAAAACAATATTCTTATAAAAACATAAAAGATGCGAAACATAAAAGATGAAAAGATGAAAATGTGTTCTGATAAAACTCATGAATAAACTACGTTTGTCAGTGCTGAAACTTACTTCCGCTATTTATCAAATAAGTATTTGTCCTGATAAATGAAGGAATAGTAAGAGAAAATATAAACATTAGAACATCTATGTATACCACATTTATTTGTAAGTTATGGTAGATAGCGTTCTTTCTTTGTTTCACCTTTTCCCATAAACGCACTGCATGAGTTGTAACTGAAATGTTGAATAATGAAGTGTTAATAAAACTATTGACTGTCAGTATCCTGTTAATCAATTTATATATTCAGGTGAAAATGTGCTATATTCAACTATATGGAGGTGGGGATACAATTATCTTCTCCTACATTAGTGAACGGATTAACCTTAACCCTCAATCCTGTCTTAGAACCCCCTTACCCTAAATCTCTCCTCATTTTTTTCTAAAGTCACGCTATCATTCCGAGGTGCCTGCTTATTGCATGTTGTGTATAGAAGGATAAAATGTACCGATTATCATATTTGGTTTAACTCAATATTGTAAAATATCAGCTTCCAATCATCTATGTGGGTTTTTCTTGTGAGCGACCAAGACTTCTAATTATTTTGAACGGCTGACCTTTTTTATAATCTATACTTTGAAAAATTATAGTACATACAGTATAGTTAAACATAATTTCATGAACACTTTCCCAATAATTGAGTTACAGCAGCCAAATCTATGTGAACACACATTGCAGACATACAAACACAACTGACCTAAAAATTCTAACAAAGATACATAAAATCTGACAAAGCACCAACAAAAAAGTTTTTGCAGTCGATACTACATACAGTATAGTAAAACATAATTTCATATATACTTTCCCAATAAAGTATACATTAAGTAAACTATAAATACAAGGGTATACAAGGATATACAAAAATGAAAACAAAAAAACCTCATGCATTCGAATCCTACCTCTAGATCCACCCACACCAGAAACACCAAGAGCGTTTCCTACATTTAACAAATAATTGACCGGTTTGCGTCTCGCGCTGCATGTAATAGGCGGCGTGGATTCAAATTTGGTCTTTATAACGAGGTCAGAAGTTCAATTCATAGAGGACTAAGCCAAACCTTGTTTTACTCAGACTTTAATAAAAATAATGCAAATGACAAGCACGATAAAATAAAACCTTTAGTATATTACACTTTTTGATTACAGATATCGTGTTAATCAACAGAATTATATTTTCAGATAGAGAAAGTTATTTTTTGAGTGCGACCCAAAACGTTCGACAATTATAAAAATGAGCGTTAACAGTGAAGGAATGCACATGAAGTTCCCCTGGGGTAATGAATAGCAAAGTAAACTGTAACATGCAATAAATACTAAATTGAAATATGCAATAGCAACGCAAGAGCTATGATTATTTTAACGACGGTTCGATCGAAATGAGAGAAAATTACTAATTTGTGTATAATGTATGTTATTATATTCCCTCTTTTATATATTCCTTTTTATTTTTGTGAGTGCCTCAATGGGGAATAGGGATTGTACTGATTAAACTGACACTCATGAATGATGATTATTATTATTATTATTATTATTATTATTATTATTATTATTAATATTAATAATAAAAAAATTTATGGAAATAATCATCTCAATTTTTACAAATAGTGACTAAATATGTCACTATTCCGTCGTTTATTTGTTTTTTTTATCAGGTAATGACATATACCATGTATACTATTTTTATCTTGTTTACTAAAAAGACATAAACAAATTAAATAACAGAGAAAGATTTACAATGTGTGTAAATTAACACCTACATTCACAGTGTTTGTAACACCAACATCCTACACAGTCACACGTGAGGCAGTATAAAATAAACGTTGTCTGGTCATGGGACCGAGAAAACGATTTTTTTTTCAATAGAAAATAATGTCGTTCATTACAGAACTCAGACTTAAGATGAAATCTTCAATTGTAAGAAAGTACCATGTAAAAGACGAGAAAACGTATGGTAAAAATGGAATAAATGATGACGTATTTTCACAGCTGACCAAAGCTATCACTGAATGTAATTTTGAGCTTGCAAGAGTGTTGCTAACAACTGAAAACACCAACTCCGTGGACGCCACGGGTGCAACACCACTTATTGCTGCTTGCCGTTATTGTCCGCGATACAAAGAGACCGACTGCATCCATTTTGTAGAGTTCTTGATACACAACGGTGCATTCCTTGACGATGTTGATAAGAGCAAGAAAACAGCATATGATTACGCAGAAAACAATGGTTTACATAAAATAAAAACACGTATAGCGTTGGAGAGTAATTATCAAGCTATTAAAGAGTGCTTTTAAACAAGTTTTAATTTTCAAGGCGACTCGGGGTCATTTACTTTTTAGATATTTTAGACAGTGACTGTAAGTCGACATTTAATTAATTTTTGAAATGCAAAATGAACATTGGTTATCAGTATTAAGAAAAAAAAACCTTACGCTAGAAAAAAAGTAGTCGGCGTTTTAACACCATTATACATTAGCTATGACATATCCTGTGATAAAAAACTAAATCAAAATTCAATGCATTCGTTTTTGGAATGTATTTATGTATACAGTAAAAATATTATTTTTGGATAAAAAAGGCTTATTTCTACAGATTTTATCATGTTGTGCTATTGCACCATTGTCTCAGTCATTGGCAGTCAGTAAGGTTTAAGAACATCCGTTGTTCGACCTGCTAGTCAAATGCGTTTTGTTAAAATATACTTTTTCACTTTTTTCGGTCTTTTGGAAAATGTTGTTTGTGCTGTAGTTAGACCCCTCTACCAAGAAATTTGTTTTGCATGCACACGTATAAAAATTGCGGTTTTTATCCAACGCAATCATAGGTTTGAACGTTGTTTTCAATTAAGACTTGTTTATATGATACAAGTCTAAATTGAAAACACTTTTATCCAACGCAATCAAAGGTTTGAACGTTGTTTTCAATTTAGACTTGTTTATATACTGGCAAAACACTCATACTATTATTTGATGCTTTTGCTCAATACACTCGGCAGTCAGGAAAACGAGTAAATGTAGGTCTACTTACTCAAAGTTTGCTGACAAAAATTGTTTGCTTTAATATCAAAACCGGCCTGTTACAAAGCAGGGTTCATATGTTAAAAACCCCGATAACTTTTAATGTTTATGGTTAAAAAATTCTCGTCTGATGTTAAACATGCATCAATCTTTTTATGTCGATCTTAACTTTGAGCAATGTTTAATTTGTAATAAAATTAACAGTATCAATTTTACTGCATCAGATGGGCATTTCGACAATTAATGTCACTTTAGTGATGTTCGAGGCCAAACCATTTGAAACTCCAAAACCAAATACAAACGTTGAAGAGGTGATGAAACAAAAAGGACCAAAATAAAGCAAAATAAGGACAAGGGATCAGAACTATGTTTGAAGGATATACTTTCCTTAATTTAAAGTGAGTTAGAAATTTGTAAACAGTTAAGTTTAAGAAAATAATATCCGTAATATCAAGCAACTACCGAAGTACTGGTTTCTGGGCTGGTGATACTATCGGGAACATCGACCCAGTAGTTATTAAGATTATCATAGATACCAGTCTCAAAAATTGGACGCCAGCCAAGCATTTCATCTACAGAAGTCTCATCAGTGACGCTCGAATAAAGAAAAAATTACAAAGGGCAAACTTAGTACGAAGTTGAAGCGCCTTGAGGACCAAAATTCCGAAAGTTTTTTCCAAATACAGATTGAAACAACATTATACAGATAAAAACACTAACGGTATAAGGTTTACTGCACCAAATGCGTATTGCGACAATTAAGGCCTCTACAGTGATGGTGGAGTAATGAAATTCTTTGAAATATATCAAACAAACAAAATATATTTACTCTATGATAATAGATTAATGTAATAAACACTAGTTTTATTTGGGGTTTAATTAGATTTTATTTCCTTGAGAATAAGTGACTCATTACAGGGTATAAAGACTAACGCTGTAATCAGATGTTGTTAAATGGATGTTTTGGATACCAAGTTTTGTTCCGAGTTCTTTAGTAAACAATTCCAAAATATGATGCTTGCATATATATACAATATTACTGGTGGATTTGTTTTGTGATGAAGATAGTATGTAGCATCTTCAACCACGGGGTTCTTGAAATAGTTAGAAACATGCGTGCTCATTGTACGTCGAAGAATCTTTATGTGCATCTGAAAATATTGACACAATCAGATAAAGTGTCCAGTTTTGGCTCGCGCTTTCATTTTCTCGCATGGTCCTCAACTGCATCAATCATTTACCTTGAGAATTTAAGTTTTTCGGGCATCCGGGTAAATAGATTTGTAATCTTCATTTATATAATTGTCAGAGCAGTAGGACCAATATTGTGTCAGGGGAAACAAATTCACATTTCCGGAGAAAGGTACATATGTCATACAATTTGTTATGCAATATGTAGTTGTCTCCTAGATATATACCTGTGCATCAAAACGAAGTGAATTGACTCTCATGTACTTTTGCTTAGATTTTGTTGTAAAATCAAGAATCAGTCTACATTCTAATTAATATATACATTCTAATTCTTCTTATTAAAGCATAAAGTGTTAATAAAGTTAATGGCCATATGTTCTCTGTGAATGATCTATTTATTTGGTCTCATATATGTTAAAACTAAATTATTAGTGTGCGGTGATAAACTTATCTGTTTTTACATTCAAAGAACCTTTGACCCGAGATCATATTCTAGAATACCGAAATGATTAGCCCACTTCTAGCCTCTAAATTTCCAAGGTATTGATATGATTCGAAAAATCATTTTCGGTTTTTGTTCCAGTATGAAAGTTTACACATGTAAAAACACTTAGTGTGCATCTGAATCGTTAATTGAACAAATGGCCAAGGATCACAGTAGCGTAACAACATAGTGTAATATCTAGTTCCACTCATTCTTTTGTGTGAACCATGCAAGTTCCCCACACAATAGGTTAATGACCTGATACTATTAGTGTTCTTTTATAAGAGAATCAATTCGTTCATAGGGGTTGATATAAACGATTATTTGTCCGTTGATGGGAATTCGAATAATCGGAAAAAAAGGTGGCTGTCTGTTACAAATCTTAATTTCATTCCGTTTTCACTATATGTCAAATGTTTAAAATACTGCCATATTTCAAAGTGTCAAAAAGTAAACATTACAATAAAATGTAAAATTACTTTTTTTCCTATAAATGATATTTAAATTGCAGTTACTGAAAGTTTACAATGTGCAGCTTTCACAAAATAAGCATATAGACTTGTCCCTTGTTGAATAACCTTTTTGATTTAGATTAGTGTATTTGTAACGTTGAATGTTAAGCTTACATACTTTTCTTTTTTTAAACTGTTACAAAGTTAATATTAAGCAGATGACAGGACGCATTTGTAAATACTTCGAATCAAAGCAGAATCGGTAACTATTGTTAAGTTAAACTAGATTTTTAGAAACGATAAGAATGCTTCCTCTCGCTACGTATTTAATATACTGCTGCACTGTATGCGTGTTTTACTATTATAAATTCAACTGTTGTTTTTCTCTTTCATTTTTAGAAAACATCTATAAAATGGAGTTGATAAAGATCTGCATCAATAAATATTTATAATATTTATGTTTTCTTGCACGTCCTTATATTCCAGTCCTTTGGTCTTGTGTTTTTTTTAAATTTATAAATATTATATTTGTTTGGGAACCTGATTACTACAGGTAGAGATCAAGGTCTATCAGTAGGATTGGTTGGATATGTCAATATCATTTCTGTAATATAAAAGAGACAGTGAAATAGCAATTATTCGTGTGAAGCATTGGTAGCATCGTTGAATCTTAGGTAAATTTAATCCTATAATGGTATTTTATTAATATAATACTACTAAAATATTAAATCTGAATCTAGTAAAATGACTTACACTATCAAAATACAGAACATTTCTTTTTTGACATTATAAGATTCTGATGGATGAAAGATATATTTTACAATAGAGTTTTGACATAACTTTAAGTACCGATTGTGGTCGACTTAACGACTTTTTTCACTGATGCATACCTTTTGCAGATTCTGACAATATCAAAATCAAATTGCTGATTTTTAATTCTTAATTTGCTTTGAAGTAGATAACTGTTTTTAAATGATGCAATACTACGCAACTTAGTTTATTGCTTTTATCGCAATGATTTCAAAATCGAAAAATAGCCGCCTCGATGGTATCGTGGTAGCGTGCTATCTTCCAGTACGGGGAGTCGTGGGTTCGAATCCTGCCCTGGTCAAATGAAGGACTTGAATATTGGTATTTGCTGCTTCTCCGCCTAGCATGAAGCATATAGGAGTACGAACATACTGGTCGGCTTGAGGTCAGAATAATGTGTTCTGGTATGATGAGACGTCTTCTTTCTGTTACCCTGTGAGTTAAAAATTGGGGTTAGTCGGTCTAGTACAAAGTTGGTTTATATTAGTATCACATTATTATGTTCTCGTCCTGAATATGCATTTAATTTGCCACTGGACGTAAAACAGCCATTCGTCACCGTCATTAAAATAAAATACGCCTGATTGATTTTTAAATATATAAGCGACATTAGCACCAACCAAAATACGTAATTCTGCAAAAAAGAAGATAATTAAAAGGTCACTCTTCAGACATTAACTATTTTTCAATAAGGTAATTCATAAAATGTGTTTTAGTTTCAAAGTAGTTTCATATACTATATTAATAATATATCTGTTTTCACCGTTTAACACAATGTATTTGAGTGTAATAAGGACACAACGCGCGTTTGGTGTCGTAATTTAGAAGCCAGGTATTGTGGTAGGTTTTTGTTATCATTTTGGCCTCTAGAAATCTGCAGAAAAAAAATAAAAAAAACATTATTTTCTTCATGATGCATGTTAATAATTGATCGTTACGAATTTTGACTGTTAAAAAAAAGTCAGAATGTTCAGTTTATATTTAAAAAAAAGTTATCTAATAGGTATCTATGTTATCTTATTATATACTGACGGACTTTACAAACGCAACACACATTTTGTTTATGTTTTTCATCAAATCATGACTTATATTCATTTCATTGCTTATCATGCTTCCCGTACTCCTTGTTGAATAGAAAAATCAATACCAGAATTTCCTCAGACAATCAAACATCGCGGAATTTTGACGTCGCACGAATTTCTAAAAGCGAATTTAGAAGCGCATACATGATTTTTTTGAGATTTTTTTCTTCGATAAACGTTTCCTTGGATCCATTGCCAAGTTTTAATCAATAAAAAGTTGTTGATTTTCTTTTTTTTTCACGACTGAGAAATGAAAATTGAAATTAAGTCATAAGAAATGTACAGACAGAATTTAGTGCACGTTTTTTTTAGAACAATTTTGCGCTTTAAAATTACTTGTAAGTTCCTGAAATAGTCATAACTCGTAAGTAACCATCTATGGACCGGTGATCCTGTAGTTGAACGTTACGTCATTTCAATCAAGCAATGTAACGTCATTTGCAACAGAATATAACGGCTACAACGTCAGTTTTTTTACCAAGTCGTGGGTGGCATGACAGGCAGATTTACATCAGCAATAGTTCTCGTATGCTTAAATGCCACATACTCTACTTCAGTATTGTTATAAAGGTTTCAGTATACACCTCATTACTGCAAAAACAGACTGAAATTGATGGAAATGGACAAAATCAGAAGGCGGAAAACTTGCCTAAAAACAGTCCCAACTGTATAGATTTACCTTTCTGTCAATCATTTAGGGATTTTCAACAGCTGTCTTTGCCTTTAACGATTGACACGACCAATAATTACGAGAAAATCAGGATTTTAGTGCATACCACATGATTTAAACGTTAAGCGTGACGTAATTAATTAAACTTTCGAATTTCAAACTTACCTTATACGATGAAGAAATCGATCATCTTTATATTCAATTAAGTATTTCATGCGTAATGTGTATTTTAAAATGAAAAACTAAAAACATTAATCGGGTGTTGCGTTTCTAAAGTCCGTCAGTATATCTAACTATGCCTACTTCGATTCGTCCATTTCACGTTGACTAGAGTTATAAAATCAATTCTAATGCGCATGTGCGCAACCTTCCTGAATCAAAATGAAAACTCTGCTCTTTTTATGTACGTCGACAATGGACAACTTTATGTTCAAATTTGTAACATAACTGAATTAAAGAACTTTTTCATTTATTAATTTAAGTTCTTATCAGCAGTGGTTTTCGTTTGTTGCTGTATATCAAATGTGTTTTTCTTTTGTTGTTTTGAACATAAATCAGGCAGTTGATTTTCCTCATTTATCTTAATTTCATTTTGTTATGGCGGTGACGTTTATAGATTTCTATGCCGTATGGGTTGTGCTCATTAATGAAGGTCGTGCGGTCACCTATAGCTTCTAACATCTACTTTATTGTGTATATTATGGATAAGCGCATCATAGATACAAGGATTAAAATTTTGTACGCCAGACGCGCGATTCGTCTACAAAATTAAAGACTCATCAGTGACACTCGAATCAAAAAAGTTATAACGGCCAACTAATGTTTGTTGTCTCATTGGCAACTATTCCACATATCTCCTTATTCTATATTATCAATCAACGTATTCAATATTATAGAACAAAACAGAAACATGTGAAAAAGGGTACACCACTATCTATTTAGATGAGACATAGGTTGATGTAATCCATACAACATCACATCACATCAGTGGACCAGTTCTGATCAGTACGAAATATAGAAACAAATCGTCTAGGTAAAGGAAAGAGATCTGTTGTGTTTATTGCTGGTTTTGAAAACGGATTTTTACAAGGATGTTATTTCGTTGAATAGGTATCAGTTAAGATGAACAAAATTATCATACGGAAATGAACACTGAAAAAATTAAACAATAGGTTGAAAAACGGTTAGATCCAGCTTTTCCCCTCAAAGAATTGTAGTAATGAACGATGCATCATACCACAGTGTCTGTGTTGAGGGTACGAAACACCCTACATCTAACTCTAGGAAAGATTACTTGAAGGATTTCGTAAATAAGCTTGGTGTTAAACATGATAGCATGTCTTCTAAAACCGAAGCTAAACGAAATAATTTAATCTAATAAGATTGACTACGAATATTACGTAGACGAATTCTTAAAAATGAAAAGGCATGAAGTACTGAGATTTCCCTAGTTATCATGATTTGAACCTCATTGAACATATTGATGATTGACACTTTTCAAAAAGACGCTTAGTTAACGACTTTAATGCACCCAGCTAACGTCTATATCATATATCATTCTTAAGCGTGTAATTTGTACTTTCTGTTTTGCCCGGTCGTTAGTAATTCGTAAAGTGCAGTTTTCGTTTAATCAATGTTAAAGGTTGAGAATGAATATTCCTCAATTTTGACAGAAATTAAACAAAATTCCCTTTTCTGGTTCTTATATGATATTTTTTTTCTAAAAATCATATGAACCTTATAAAACAGAATACCATAATTCCAAATAAGAGGTAAATCAAAATGTTAATTGATATTTTTGATGTTTCTGTTATGATTTCGGTTGGATAACGTGTTATGTCTTATCGTTTGTAGTCCAAATAATTATAAAACAGCCTTTCAATACCATCATTGTCATGAAAATGGTTTGCGAAAATAATTGTATAAAGTTCGAGATTGCATGTTCGTTACGTAAATAAAGGCAACAGTAGAATACCGCTGTTCGAAAACTCATAAATCGATAGAGATAAAAACAAATCCGGGTTACAAACTAAAACTGAAGGAAACGCATCAAATATAAGAGGAGAACAACGACACAACAAAACACAACACTAAAATGTAACACACACAGAAACGAACTATAATATAACAATGGCCATTTTCCTGACTTGGTACAGGACATTTTAAGAAAAAAATGGTGGGTTGAACCTGGTTTTGTGGCATGCCAAACCTCCCGCTTTTATGGCAACGTCAAACACAACACCAAAACGACAACATCACATGACAGGACCAAAATACAAATAAATGGGAGAACATATAGGACAAAGAAACACACGAATGATAGCTAACAAAAGGTACTAGGCTTAAAATTCAATACGCCAGACGTGCGTTTCGTCCACACAAGTGCGTCACTGTTTGTGGTGTCTGTCGTTGATGCAAGATGTTCGTTGTTGTTCTGCGGTTTGCATGTTGTGTCGACTATTATATAATTTGTTTGTGCGTTTCTCTGTGATTAGTGTTCTTGCGTGTGTTTGTGCTGTATTTCTGTCACGTAGTGTTGTCATTTGAGCGATATTTTTTAACATTGTCATATAAGCGGGAGATTTGGCTAGCCATAAAACCAGTTTCGACCCACCATTTTTTCTTAAAATGTCCTGTACCAAGTCAGGAATATTGCAGTTGTTAGTTTCTATGTATGTTGGCGTTTGTTATTGTTGCACTTCAGTGTTCCTGTTGTTCCTTTGTTTTCCTCTTATAGTTGATGTGTTTCCATCGGTTTTAGTTTGTAACCCGGATTTGTTTTCTCTCAATCGATTTATGACTTTTGAACCGGTATACTACTGTTGCCTTGTGAAATGTTTATAGAAAATTGCAGTTCTTAAAAAATCCTCCAAAAATGATAAAATTGAGATAAAAGCAAAATATTTCTTGAGGTGTGGGTCAAAAATAAAATACATTTATCGTTTATAGGCCAAGGGATTTGTTTTATCATTTGAAAATGCAATAAATATAATATTGGTCACGAATCAGACTACTAATAAAGCTTTTACAGTTGCCCTAAATACCATCTACAAATAGGAATAATTTTGCTTTACCTTTTTTAGATAACACATCGATTGTTGTCAATATCATGGGAATATAATTCAAAATATTTAAAAAAGAGGTAATAAAAGTGCTTTAAGGTTTATACAGTAAAAAGTAAAATAACAAAAATACCGAACTCCAAGGAAAATTCAAAACGGAAAGTCCCTTATCAAATGGCAAAATCAAAAGCTCAAACACATCAAACAAATTTTTTTGTCACCATCTTATGGTGTTCATATATCTCAACTTGTTCGATTCGCTCGTGTATGTAACAACGTATTTGATTTTAACGAAAGAAACCTCTGCATTACTGAAAAATTATTACACCAGGGTTTTCGATATCACAAACTAGTCAAAACATTTACTAAATTTTATCATCGGTACAAGGACATCATTCGTAAATATAAATCAACATGCAGACATCTTATACGTTCAAGTATTTCACATCCAATCTTTTATAGTAATATTCTATAAAAAGCACAAAAATGTCGACATTCACCTCAAAAGCTATACAAACCTTTAAACAGACTTATTCAGAAGGGATATAGTTATGATACTGTTGTCAGGTCATTAAAGATGGCATATTTTGGTATTAATATTGATTCACTTATAGGGTCTTTGCATCGGAAATAGACACATTTATTCTAAAACCAGTTGTTGGCATGATACGGGTTATGTTCTTCTCATATATTTTATGATGGTATGATACTGAATCCCTAACGAGAGGGATTGTGCTTGCTTTTCATATGATGAAGATATAATCTTTCAATCAGTTTAATTGAGGTGGTCTGGAGCTGTATATGAAACAATTTAATCGATCTCATCTCTTTTTCAATTGAACATTGAGTAGTAAATAGTAAAGATTGTGTTTAAAGATTTTCCAGTAATTTTTTTGAATTTCTAAAAAATAAAATAACAAAAAATACCGAACTCCAGGGAAAATTCAAAACGGAAAGTCCTTTATCAAACGGCAAAATCAACATCTCAAACACATCAAACGACGAATGGAAAACAACTGTACAATTTCTGACTTGGTACATGCATGATCGTATGTAGAAAATTGTGGATCAAGGTACATGTATGATCGTATGTAGAAAATTGTGGATCAAACCTGGTTTTATAGCTAGCTAAACCTCTCATTTGTATGACAGTCGCATAGAATTTCGTCATATTGACAACAATGTGTGAGCAAAATATATGTTTTTTTCGATATCGAAACTGTGAGCCATGTTTAGAATTTAGTTCTTGTTCAATATTCGAATGAATAATGTAATATATATATGTGCGTGTGTGTGTGTTTTTTCCCTACGCCCATCTGTCTTTGTTCTTTCCATTCATATTTTGATCCATTAGTCTACAAAACTTTGTCATAAACAATAATCATCCTAAATCGCTTAAACCAGGATAAACCACCATTTTCCACAAAAGGGAATGCCAATACCAAGTTAAGAATATGACAGTTGTTTTAAAATTGAGAATGAAAATGGGGAATGTGCCAAAGAGACAACAACCCGACCAAAGAGAAGAAAACAGCAGAGAGCCACCAATGGGTCTTCAACACAGCGATAAAATCCCGCACCCAGAGGAAGGCTTTAGCTGGCCCCTAAACAAAAATGTGTACTTGTTCAATGAAAATGGACGTCACACTAAACTCCAAAACATATAAATAAACTAAAATTAAAAAACATACAAGACTAACATAGGCCAGAGGCTCCTGACTTGGGACAGGCGCAAAAATGCAGCGGGGTTAAACATGTTTTGTGAGATCTCAACCCTCAACCTATACCTCTAGCCAATGTAGAATAAACAAACACACAGCAATACGCACAATAAAACTAAGTTTAAAAGAAGTCCGAGTCCGATGTCAGAATAGGTAACAAAAGAAACTGAGCAAAATGACAATGATACATAAACTAACAAAGGACTACTATACACACAGAACCATTTTTTTTTAAACCGATTAAGAAGATACAAATCAATTTAACAAACAAAACCTGAGCGAGACCGGGGGCGTCTACTACTATGCAAGCAACATCCACCCTGCCAATCAACACTCATTCAAAATACTACAATCGGAAATAGGACACAATCGGGAACAGGACACAGTCGATAAAATTACAGATCGGTGAACTTTTCTTGTATGTAATGATCTTAGACAGCAACAACATGACGATAATGCGTTATGGCACAGACTCATCGTATCGGTCAATCAATTCGTGATGTCGGCCGTACAAATTTTTTAGTATCGATTTCAGTCGTTCTTCCTCAGAGCTTTGTTGGAGCAGATTGTATGTTAGGAACACACTCCTGTTAACAATTCCGTATAGTGTGAGCCTGCGCGACCGTAACCTATTGATTGAGATATGTAAAAGCCAAATATTGGAAAAGGATATGTTATTTCCAAAATGAGAAGTTGACAATTGCAAAATTAAAATCATCACATAAAAAATTATTTTCATTCATTTGCTATTAGTTTTAGTTTGAAGTGTTCCCTCTGTGTCAATATCAAGGAAAAATAAGACATCAATCAGATTTTCTAGTTTTGATTGTATCCTTTACCTGAAGTTCACTGGGCTATATGTGATATAAGCACTCGCTAAATTGTTGGTTATTGAGTGACAGGACAGCACCAATATATCTGAAAAGGAAATTATAGAACCTTTAAAAAAGAGGGACGAAAGGTACCAGAGGGACAGTCAAACTCATAGATCGAAAACAAACTGACAACGCCATGGCCAAAAATAAAAAGACAAACAGACATATATTTCCTTTTATCCTTGGGAAATTCGGTATGAATTATATTCATTATGGTACAAAAAAAAGTAGGGCAACATAAGTACCCATTTGAATACCTGCTGTCTGTTTGAATATCAATCCACCAAGTCATCATGTTTGTGATATCATCTTCGATGTATTTGTTGTTGGAATCAGTGTGCTTCTTCAGAGAGAAAGGTTATCATGACCTTAAACATTTTTGTAGAAAAAATTCTGTTTAGTTTGAAAATAAAAAAATCATAGAGACTAATGAGTATCGTTTTTAGTTATAAACCAAAATCTAAAATTAATAGAGTTCGTATATATAATATAGAGTCATCAACTATCGATATGGGGGAAATAACAGGAAATAATAAACATACTCAAATTCCTGACTTTGATCCCACATGCCTAAGGTCGTGAAATAGGTTTTTGACGAAGCGCCATTTGGGACGGCATTGTTTATAAAAGTAACAAATAGAGGGTTTATATGTTACATTTAATGATATTTTTGCTGAAAAATGTTGAAGAAAACACTGAAAGGAATAGTTGTAGCGTGTTATTAGTATACGAGATCGTCATAAAATTATATTTTACAAAAATTGCCTTACACAACATAAACCATTATAAACCCTTCAACTGCGCATAAATAATTAACAGTTAGGAGCAGGAAAACTTTATTAAAATGTATTATAAAATATTATCTGCAATTTACATATTAAACTTTTTATGGAGATGATTGAATAAGCATACAAAAAGAAATGCATAATAGTCAATTCAAAACAAATCCAGTTATTTCCCTTTGTATATAAGTTTATCCTATAAAAAAGGGTTACTGTTATTATGTTACAAATACAACTTCTTTGTATCATCCTATTCAACTATGATCTAGGTTGCTGCTTAATTTGAAATATATATCTTTAAACATGTGTGTAGTAGATCGACTTAATTATTCAATATGCCAATTCATTCGAATTTCAGAAATTAATATTTTTAATTGATATGCCTATATAATATATTAACATCACGTAAAAAATAATGATTTGAAAAACGATTTGTACAATATTTTATCTTTCGATTTTTAGAAGTCAAACGGACAATAATTATTTGTTAAGTCTCTCATAATAACAGAAAATGATAACGACATTTCCAATCCTATTGGTAGGCCTTGATTTTTCTCTGTAGGATAGTCACTTGGTCAAACATATATTATGTTTACGTATTAAAGTACAGACACGTTTCAAGGCAAATGACTTGTATATAATGACAATCAGGAAAATCTTAAAACAAATAAGAAATAGGAAGGTCGAGAATAAAAAACAATTTTTATCGACACTAGTTTATTTACTAGTTGTTTTCTTGAAATTTAAAACACAATTGTAAAAAACAGTAAAATCAGAAAATAGAAAACGCACATAAATTGAGGAAACCAGCAATATATAAATTGAATTTCTTATTAACAGAATAAACATGTGTTGTCCTAAAAACAAGGTTAAGTTCAAACTTTACTTATACAAAAGTTTAAGTTCTATATTAAAGCCATCGTATCTTATTGATATGTTTATTTTTTTAATTTATAAGCGGGTTTTATAAAAACAGGCGGAATTTACATAAAGATAAAAGAAGATGTGGTATGAGTGCCAATGAGACAACTCTCCATCCAAGTCAAAAATTATAAAAGTAAACCATTATTGGTCAAAGTATGGTCTTCAACACGGAGCCTTGGCTCACACCGAACATCAAGCTATAAAGGGCCCCAAAAATTACTAGTGAAAACCATTCAAACGGGAAAACCAACGGTCTAATCTATATAAAAAAACAAGAAACGAGAAACACTTATGAACCACATCAACAAACGACAACTACTGAACATCAGATTCCTGACTTAGGACAGGTGCAAACAATTGCAGCGGGTTTAAACGTTTTAATGGTACCAAACCTTCACCCTTATCTGAAACAATAGTGTAACATCACAACAAAAAAGACACACTATGAAATATCAATTGAAATGACTTAACTCAATCAAAAGACATATTAACACCAGTGAACATACACTGAACAAATAAATTTGATCTATGATACAATGTAAATACAAAATAAATAAACTAAGGGAAGAATAATTAAAGTAACATGTTATACCGCTGTGAAATGTTAAACAATTTAAGAAAAACAATATGCTTGAACAAAAATATCAGCCATTTGCAATTACTTGAAACACAGGAAAATGAAAATAATTTTGTTGTTAGGTATACGTGTACAGCTCAAATAGAGAAAGGAAATATTTTTACAAAATAAATAATTTTGATGTTCATAGTACGAAGAAGTGAAAATTTATAGTAATGCCAAACACTTATTAAAGCTGGTATATAGACCAGATATAACCCTGAATAACATTAAATAACAAAAAAGCATTATAATTAGTATCAACAGGTCAAATAAACAAGAAAGTAGGATTCGAGAGTACTCGCAGTTACTGACAGCTAGTTTAAAGCCAAAAACAATTAATAATAAAAAAATCATGCATCAGAGACTAAAACACATCCAAGGGATTTAGTATTTTAACGTCATGGACAGTCAAAGAAGACATGACTTGTGCAATGCCAATAAATGTATCGACAGGCAGATGATAGTTAGGAGTAAACCTCTTTATAGATCAAAATGAACGTGGGTGTGTCGTTATGCATCCCGTTTGAAAAGAATACAAATTTAGTTATGTTTTAATTTGCTGATGACAAAATCGATATTAGAGCCAATGTATGCATACTCTTATATTTGAAATAAACATTCTACATGCATATAGATTATTCATGTATAAAGATTATTCATGCATATAGATTCTTCATGTATAAAGATTATTCATGTATATAGATTCTTCATGTATAAAGATTATTCATGTATATAGATTCTTCATGTATAAAGATTATTCATGTATATAGATTCTTCATGTATAAAGATTATTCATGTATATAGATTCTTCATGTATAAAGATTATTCATGTATATAGATTCTTCATGTATAAAGATTCTTCATGTATATAGATTCTTCATGTATAAAGATTATTCATGTATATAGATTCTTCATGTATAAAGATTATTCATGTATATAGATTCTTCATGTATAAAGATTATTCATGTATATAGATTCTTCATGTATAAAGATTATTCATGTATATAGATTCTTCATGTATAAAGATTATTCATGTATATAGATTCTTCATGTATAAAGATTATTCATGTATATAGATTCTTCATGTATAAAGATTATTCATGTATATAGATTCTTCATGTATAAAGATTCTTCATGTATATAGATTCTTCATGTATAAAGATTATTCATGTATATAGATTCTTCATGTATAAAGATTATTCATGTATATAGATTCTTCATGTATAAAGATTATTCATGTATATAGATTCTTCATGTATAAAGATTCTTCATGTATATAGATTCTTCATGTATAAAGATTATTCATGTATATAGATTCTTCATGTATAAAGATTATTCATGTATATAGATTCTTCATGTATAAAGATTCTTCATGTATATAGATTCTTCATGTATAAAGATTATTCATGTATATAGATTCTTCATGTATAAAGATTATTCATGTATATAGATTCTTCATGTATAAAGATTATTAATGTATATAGATTATTCATGTATAAACATTCTACATGCATATAGATTATTCATGTATAAAGATTATTCATGTATATAGATTATTCATGTATAAAGATTATTCATGTATATAGATTATTCATGTATAAAGATTATTCATGTATATAGATTCTTCATGTATAAACAATGAACATTCAATGTGTGTATACATTCTTCATTTTTTATGTATTGTAAATTTCACTATGAAGTTCGACAATCGTACGGTAGTAAAAATTATAGCTGTGGTCATCCTTCAGAAAATGAATTTACATTACTATATAGTATATACAACTGTACTATTATTATCTGTTAAAATGTGATTCTCGTGCGATATTTCGGATTTTGTGCATTTAGAACTCGTTAAACTGCATCTGAATATCGAAACTTAAGTAGCAATTAAACCTTTAAAGATACAATCGATTGTTAATTATGGAAAAGGTCTTTAAATGTACAGAATGTAAGTGAAAAATGGGGACAAATGGGTATTTCTATTTCATTTAAAATTGCGTTTCCGTCCACAGAATTTTGATTAAATGCTGTCATCATTTCTGTTTCCAAGTTACGGAAGCTCGACATTTATGAAGTGTTATTTATATGACTTATATCTACAGGGTTTGACACTGATATAGTTTGCCTTATTTGGAAGAAACTCGTGTTTTACGCGAGTTATAATCCGGGTTTAGAATAAAGACTATTTAAGTTCCTGTTCTACGCCACCACAAATCTAATTGACTCAAATACATATCTGTTTCATCAGAAAAAATTCGAATACAATATGTTACTACATCAACCCTATAGTAGGATGTTGTAATATATTAAGTATATATAAATGATAAACTACTGCATATATTTTCTCGATTAGGAATGCATACATATGGGGATATATGTTAATATGAATTCATATTTTAGTAGTTCTTAGATGTTTTAAAAGGTTTACAAAACATTTTAGTATGAAGCGCCGTTACTCTCCCTTCAATGTATTTAAGTCAGAGCTTGTTTATGACGATGAAACAATACTATTGCATTTTTTTAAATTCTAAACGAACCTTACCAACAAAAGGAAATGATATCAGGGGATCTGGAAGGGGTTTGCTTATATTTCTCCAATAGTGGTACCCGTCATGTTGCTCATGGTAAAAACTATTCTTCCGTTAAGCTTGTTTTCTTTGAAAATGACGACTTATTCAACATGCACATACTGTTTATAAAAATCTCAAATTGTTGATGTGCTATCACATATCAATAATAGTACGGTTTATCTCATTTATAAAACCAATCTAATGAAAGAGATTTGATTGAAGCATCATTTGGATTCGTATCGCGTTTCCCGCTAATTAACGTCACGTGACTCTTCAGCCTTACATTGAACTAGCCACTCTTGTAGATATGTGAAAGTTTCAAAAACCCACCCACCTCCCCTTGCAATCTACCATCTAATAACATTTTCTTTTGTCTGCTGCTGTTTTATTGATTTTTCAGGATGACCAGAAAAAGCCGGATACATAATGTTATTAAACTAAATAGAAAAGACAAACAAAGCCGATGGATTTGCTTGCTGAATCATACTTTCGAGAACTATATGTTAACGTTAATTTCAGTGAGTGGCTTGTACTTTTACCAGGATATTCAGATACCAGCAGAGTGAAAATGGAACTATCAATATGCGTTATTAGTTTGTCCGTCAGGAATGCATTAAACTTTAATTTTTCTTTGTTAAAGATCAGCATTTATCTTGAAATTAATTTGTTCATTATATTGTAATAAAATAATTAGTCACAGTCAAAAACGTATGTCGGGATCTGGCAAGATTAAGGGGTTATGATCCTTTCCTGTATTGTACGTCGGATCATATTAGGTTTTTACTTTCCTGCGGTACCGCAGGAAGTTCTGTTGAGACCATCTCATGTATATATAGCTACCATGAGTAGCCGGTTCTGAATTGGTACCAGTTCGAGCTTAACTGTTTTATGATCTAGAAATTGTTAATCTTCACTCCCCTGAAACCAGGAGGTGATGCGAACATGAGCCGACGTATTTGGGGATCATGGCCCTCGTTCTCTTTAGTATTTAATCTGGAGGAACTTTAGTATCCATTGTCACCAATGGTACACAGACTTGTCAATTAAATTAATTACGTCGGCATTCTGCTATCATGTCAGATCTCATCATTCGAAGTGAAATGTGGCCGCTATTTTCCACATAAATTATTTGTTTGTTATGCTTTGCCTAAAACTAGATGCTTTAATTAATGATACCGTTAATGTTATTAATAAGTGTAACAATATTTTCTTGTTCCATATAAAAGTAATAAAGAATTGTATGCGGGAACAAGTCTCCGAAATATTTTTATGAATCGTATTTGAAATACAAATGTTAAACACTATGAAACACACATTAGAAATAACAAGTATTTGTAAATATTGTTTGCAGAAACGTATTTGTAATGTATTCCTTTAAAATAACATGAGTAATTTACCAGCGAAAGATGTTAATGCGTTGCATAAGAATAGCAAGAGTGGGTTAAAAAATATCAAAGGAAAGTTGAAAACGTGTTGATCGAGTATCATTGCTTCGATTATTTATTTTTGAAATTTTAATGTTTGCAAAATTAGTCTATCATAAAAGTCTCGAAACACATAAATATATTATTGCAAGGAAATTTAAATACTAAGAAGTTGATGTCATTGATACTTCTAATCAATCTTTGACATAATTGACAAAAAAAAAACAATATTTGTTTCTATCCCTTCAAATATTGATTTTCTATCATGAAATGTTGTGCATTTTTTTTTAACTTGTTTACTGCAAAGAAGTAGATAACCTTGAAAAGCGATCACCATTTGCCTTGTTTGAAAACAATAATATCTATACCTACATTGACAATCCGTGTTTAAAACATTAACATCTCTCATAGACACAATAAATGCAGTATAAAAGAACGGTTGTCTGTCGCTGAGACAGAGAAAACGAGTTAAGTTGAAATAGAACAGAATGTCGTTTATTACAGAACTCAAACTTAAGATGAGTGGTTCAAGAAATAAATCAATGTTTAGAAAGTATCAAGCAAAGGATGAAAAAACATTTGGTAAAAAAAGAATAAATGATAACATATTTTTACAGCTGATGAAAGCAATCAATGAATGTAATTTTGAGCTTGCTAAATTGCTGCTAACAACTGACAACGTCAACGCACAAGACGCATCGGGGGCAACACCGATCATAGCCGCTTGTCGTAATTGTCCGAGATACAGAGAGAATGAAGGAATAGTGTTTGTAGACTTTCTGATAAACAAAGGTGCATTCCTTGACGTGTATGATAAGGACAAGAAAACAGCATATGATTTTGCAGAAAACAATAGTTTACATAACATAAAAACACATATAGCTTTAGCGAGTAATTATCAAGCTATTCAACAGTGCTTTTGATCAGGTATTAAAGCATTCCATGATGTATGAAGACATTGAATTCGTTTAAAGGACATAAATAATATTGTTAATCGATACTGAGCATGAACTGTCTTCTACACAAAGAGTGTTAGCTTTAAACAAAGTTACAGACCAGTTGTGAAAAAAAACAGTGTTTTGACGACTCGAATCAAAATTCAGTGCATATGCTTTTATAAAAAGCTGAATGCTTATATTTCTTATTATTGTGTAAACAATTTTCGTGTGTGGCATGTTCTTATGAGTAGTTCAGTTAACTTATTTCGAAAAACTGTAGTCTTTCGTTTTTTTGACAAGTATATTAAAACAGATTAATTTTTTTAATAAATGATAGAATGCATCAATGTGATTTATTTGTGATAACCGATGTAATTTGCACCTATTTTCTTTTTCTTTCTATTGGTTTTCGTTGAATTGTCTCTTGGAAGCATAATTGTCTCTGTTTTAAGAGCTATTAGGTTCTCGATCGTCGGCATGGTCAGGCAAAACTTGAAATTGTATTCGATGATTTCCCTAAATGCACTTGGCAGTTAGGAGTAAGAACAAATGTATGCCAGGTAAAGGAGCTGGTTGTTCTTAAATACGTTGATCCATAACACATTCAAAACATGGTATGTTACAAAGCAAGGTTCATTATCATACCACAATCACACGAACCTAATTTTGGTTAAAATGCACAATAGGTAGACCTCGCAAATCTGAACAGTTTTGCCCCGTCAGATTTTCTATATCTATAATGGTTTTGAAAATAAAAGACAATACTTGCATTTTACCACTATGTCCTTTTTTTTATCCTTTATGCTCATGTTGATTTAAAGGCGGGATATTCGGACACATGGATGATTGTTTGGTTCCGAATGGCCTAGTAGTAATAAAGGAGAAAATATTTGGTAAAAGCTAATAGGACGACGATAGAATATTTGTATTTTTATATATTTTCTTATGTAGTACATGTATTTCATTGCTTATCATGAACAAAGGAAGTTGAAAGTCGAGGAAATAAAACTTTATGAACAATTAATTATCTTTGATTAGCAAAGCGATGACTATAAAATAAATAGATAAGATCTATGCCTGCCAACTTGATTGGAAATGTCATTGACTGCTCTAGATCTGCAGTAAAGCACCAAGTAAATACTTCATACATCGTGTCAAGTATAGAGAACAATTTTTAAAAATTGTTTATTCTGATGAGTGTGTATAGACCCACTCACGTGGCAAGATTAAGGGGTTATGATACTTCCTGTATTTATACGTCGGATCATATCAGGTTTTTACTTTTCTGCTTTACCGCAGGAAGTTCTGTTTAGACCATCTCGTGTCTACCATGAGTGGCCGGTTCTGAATTGATACCAGTTCGAGCTTAACTGTTTTATGATCTAGAAATTGTTAGTCTTCGCTCCCCTGACAACCAGGGGCGATGCCAATATGAGCCGACGTATTTGGGGATCATGGCACTCGTTCTCTTTACTATTTAACCTTGAGGAACTTGAGCATCCATTTTCACCAATGGTGCTTAATCAATTACGTCGGCATTCTTCTATCATGTCAGATCTCGTCATTCGAAGTGTACTGTGGCCGTTAAATTATTTGTTTGTTATGCTTTGTCTTAAACTTGATTCTTTTATTAATAGATAAAGGCTTTATTTAATTCATAATGATATCTTATAAAATGTAAAATTTAAAAAAAGAGAATTAAAAAAATGACTGTTATAAATAATATCTGTATAGAATCATTGTCTATTGAGCTGTTGGTACCCTCAAGGTTGAAGACCCATTGGTGGCCTTTGGCTATTTTCTGCTCTTTGGTCGGGATGTTGTCTCTTTGACACATTTCCCGTTTCCATTGTCCATTCTATTAGACTATAGTAAAATACATGAAATAGGACAGGTTTTGGTTTGCTTGTCACTTTTTGAAGGTTATCCCCCTTTTCAGTTTACTCCTACGTCTTTGATATGTAACAAAATAATCAGCAATACTTTACTCGGACACGTACAGCTTAAAGAATTTAACACAAAATCCCAAATTCATCAAATACTAAATATATCCTAACATGTTAGTATATATGTAGTACATAAACCGGTATTGATTTTTGTTTGTGTTTCATCTTTTTAATTATGCAATTGTCTTCAAAATGCAAAATGTATTACTTTCTACTTAAAAACGTCGTACAAGTCAGACATAAAACAAAATTAACAAAAGAAACGGGCTGGTAACAACCAGCAGTATAGTGTTCCTGCACTTGTAGTCAGGTCAAGGTCTTAGACTATCGCCTCGGACATTGACCTGACTACTCGTGCAGTGTTGTTGTTAGCTTTGTATCTAATACTAATATTTCAAATGTGCCTTATTTTGTAAATAACGTAAAATTATAATGATTTAAATCCCCTACCTGTATACTTCTAATTAAATTTGATTGTATCTTGTGCATCATTCAGGATAATTAGGTGTTTATTTGAACACACTGTAATTTTGAAAAGACGTCAAAACATTAAAAAGGTGACATTTGACCTCCGGACTCGTGAAATCCTTTGAACGACCCAACTCTAACATGTATCTAATGTATCTCCTTTATTAATCGAAATTTAAACATAATGGGTTGTGATACAGCCTGATATTCAGTTGAAATTAAACAAACGAAATGGAAATCTTTATTAGAGAAGGTAAAAATGTTCAAGTTTGTATAAATGGGTCAAGTGAAATACCTTTCTTATGAGTCATTACAAGAGAGAAGGTGTGTAGTAAATTTTAACTTAGGGAACGACCATTTAACTTCAAGGGGGGGGGGGGGGGTTACGGTTTGTTCCTAAAAAAATATTCTGATCCCCAATTTGATGACAAAAAATATTGTGGTCAAGCAGATGACAAAAAAAATATTCTGAATCCAGATTTTCCCCATACCTTATAGTGTAAAATTAAAAAAAAAAAAAATTGATTGACAGCGTCGAAAAACTAAAAAAAAGTTCTGACTCAGACAAAAAACCATAACCTCCCCTTGAAGTTAAATGGTTGCTCCCTAAAAGCACTTGACGACAGACTTTACTTGTGTTTTTTTTTTTCGAGCATAACTTAAAACAAATTATCATTGTGTTGTGTGTGTTATCTAGGGTAACTAGTCGTCAACCTCTGAAAACTTTTAGTCTGTCCTTCCACGAAATATTTAGTTAGATTTTTTTTAGTGTTTTTTTTTTAACTTTCGAAAATTCCCTCTGACAATTGTTTAAGACAAAAATCATAAAAGTATATTAAATGATGCTTAATAGCTAGTAGATATATTTTTCTTTTTAAATACAACTGTCATGTAAGGATCGTTATGATGCTATGTGGATAAATTTGTCGGGTTTTAAAGCACAGGCTCTTGTCTCTGAAAAAAAAATCCTATATACCTTAATATAACACATGGTACTTAACTCGCATTTTTGAAAAATGTCACCCAGTCGCGAACTTCCGTTATATTTCGATTTCTCGGTTGTCAACCCCACTAAAACTTGTTATGCCGTAAATCTAAATTGATTAAATTACCCAATGGTGTATAACACGCCTTTGTTGTCGGAATCATTCGTAGCAGGCCTCCCCAAGTATGTTATCCGTAATCAGTGTATGTAATGTGCGAATCCTAAAATGTAATTTTTACTGTATCCGTGATGAATTTCTGATGTAGAATGATATATAAACAGACGACAAATTCAAGATTTTTGAATAAAATAAGAAATAATATATAATGTGTTCTGTTTTTATAAATTCATGATATAGGTATGAGATGCGGACGGGTTTTCATCGCGCCTACAGCCATCCAGGTGCAAAATTGATACACGAAAAGATAAATATTAAGAATAGTTCACGAACAGAGCGTGTAAGAGATTTAAAAGTAGCAGTTAAGTTTCATTTGCAGAAAAATGTACCTTTTAACATAATTATTAATGTTGTTTAACTTAAAACCGGTTTTGTTATTCAGCTTGTTGATATTGAATCAAATTCCACTATGCTGTTTTCGTTATGCGATTCATGTTTACTGTCGAATAATGATACTAGACTTTCATTTTCACTGTAGGGCGATTCATTTCTATTGTATATGCGATGCATTTTCACAGAAGGAAATTAATTAATTTTCATTATATAAAGTCTTAATTCAGCCGAATCTCTAACAAAATTTATGAAGTCAGAAGGATTGATTATATATGCATACTTATTGAGTGAAAGTCTGAGGTAATATATCAATAAATTCCTTAAACATGGTATTTATTGCTAACATAGTCAATTCTATTTTCTCAAATAATTTGTCCTGATCTATATGTAGGATAAAATTTATTCTTTCCTATGACACGTCATCATTAAATACATATATCTTGGACAGTTAATCCAATCCACGTCACCGGAAAAGCAAAGTTTCTGTTTCGGTCTAAATCTACATCGCATAATAATAAATTAAACGTCATTAGAGCTAATTTCCTAATGCTTGTAGTTAAAATGTGTGGTTGGCCTTGATTGTGTAAATGTTGCCTCAGCATTGTAATTAAGATTGAGCAAACGTTTATACAAACAAAGCAAGCAAGCCAACCAAACCTTTAAACTACAAGCATTAGGAAAATAGCTTTAATGGATGTATTTGAGATAACAAAGAGCATTCACAAAACGATCTTCATTTCAAGATTGAATGAGTGGAAACGTTTTCATCTTGCACAAACAATTGACGCTTGGGTGACTGGATAATTGATATTTATCATGCTATTGTGTATAAATCTTATACAGTAAAGAAAGTTCGAGCAACAGTCGAGTCACCTTAAATATGCTTGAATTTCTTATAAGTCGGTCTTATAAATAAGCCAATACGCAATTATGAGAATACAAAGAAATATTGAAAACAGTTTATTGTTACATGTTTAAATGGTTCTATACCACGGGGTATAACCGCCGTACAATTGATTCCGGACGTTAATCGCTACATTGCGATGTTGGTAGATATACCATTCTTGTATTTACACCAAAGACTAATTGACTAACTGTTCAGTTAAGTATTCAATGTTTATGAAAACAAAGTTTACTGCTCCTGGCAGCATTGTATATCATTTAAATTACATGAACACCATGGGGGGGGGGGGGGGCAGGAGGATTTTGAAAATAAATAACTCAGCCTTGATAATCACAAAAATAAATGGTTTGTTCCGTGGTAGTTTGAAAATAAATTACCTGACTTGCAATGTATTGAAAATAAATAACTCAGCAGGTCTAATCGAAAGTATGAGATGGCACCAGATTCTTCATAAATTCATCTTTTTTTTTACAAAAAAAAAATCGGGAAACACTTTCCCATATCTTTTAATAATAAAAGTATAAATATTATTTAAATATACTTGAAATGTCAGAAAATTGGTTTCATTTAACTTGAGGTTAATTGTCTCAGGAACACTTACCTCCCTTTTATTAAATCAGGGCCGTAACTACATTGAGACAAATGCCTCATGTAGGAAATTTCAAAACCAAACGCTTGTCTCCATATCAAATTGTGTTCACCGTGAGTGCCTTGCAAGAAGCAAGTTCTATTCTCCCCCAGACGTAGCCCCTGATTTTTCGGGATCAATGTTTCTTATTTATTTGTCTTTTGTTCATTGATTGCCCTTCTGTATTCTGTTAGTGTTGCATTCATTTTGTAATTTAGTAATTTTATTATTAACTTGATCATGAGTTTAAAAAAACACAGCAGCCACAGACTTAACTATGTGAATTACATTTTTGCTTTATCATGCATATTTGTCTTTTGATGTTGTTCCTAGAAACTTAAGTCTTACACTGAATCTATAATGTGATTTTGCTTTGAGACCAAAATATTGTCATAAAATTATTAAAACAGAACTTGCATTTTCAGTTTAAGAAAGGGTCTGGGGAACACCCAGAAGGTATGATTTTGCATCATTTGTTCTATAGCTTCTTGGGCCTTCAGCGGTTCAAAAACCCTTCAAAAAAAATTTTGCCTCGCTCCGCTCGGCGAAACATGTCTGCAAATACTTTTAAAAGAGCCTTAGTTACAACCAAACTTTAATACTGTGTATGTATGCAATACATGTATATGCATTGGGGCATATAGAAGATTCATTTCTACAGAGGTTAATAATTAATTCTGATTAAATGGTACATAATGACTTGACTATACATGAATTATTTATAATAAACAAATAATTTAAAAATTGTATGTTTTCGAATATTATAAATATAGTTGTGAAAATAAATAATCAGTCCCTTGCTTTAATGATAATGAAAAATTTGCTTCAATAGTGCAGAAAATAGATAATCTGTCCTCTTAGTTAACAAAAATAAATAACCGATCCAAAACAATTCCTCCTGCCCCCCCCCCCCCCCCCCCCCCACCAGAATATCAAATGGTCGTCCCCTAAGACCTATATTTCTGGGAGAAACTGATTTCTTTTCAAACAAACTGAGTCCTCGTAATGCAAGATAGTTAAGATGCCTTTAATAATACCACGGGTAATGTATTGTGTTGTTAAAGTATATTGTATTGATGCATGTAGTCAATAAAATAACACGTAAACAGGTAAGATATTTTTAGAATTTTTACCTGTATTTTCAATACACATTTCGTAATTACAAAAATTAATATTCTTCAGTTTAAATGCATTTCAAGAAGGAATAAAAAGATTGAAATGCATATTTCGGGAGTGGATCTAAGAGGATGTCAATTTCCTCGACAACAGTTAACACCAGAGGAGGAAGGTAAGTAGGTTTTAATTAACTGTTCATAAAGCCTAATTCTAGGGGACACTAACACACTGTATTAAATCTGAACCACACTGTTTTTATCAAACCTAATTCTAGGGGACACTAACCCACTGTATGGAATCTGAACCACAGTGTTCATGAAGCCTAATTCTAGGTGACACTAACCCACTGCACAGAATCTAAAGAAAAGTATTCATAAAGCCTAATTCTACGGGACACTAACCCACTGTATGGAATCTGAACCACACTGTTCATCAAGCCTAATTCCAGGGGACACTAACCCACTGTAAGGAATCTGAACCACAATGTTCATAAAGCATAAATGCAAGCGACAATAACACATTGTATGGAATCTGAACCACAGTGTTCATAAAGACTAATTCTAGGGGACATTAACCTACTGTGTGGAATCTGAACCAGTGTTCATAAAGCCTAATTCTAGGGGACACTTAACCACTGTACGGAATCTGAAGAAAAATATTCATAAAGCCTAATTCTACGGGACACTAACCCACTGTATGGAATCTGAACCTCACTGTTCATCAAGCCTAATTCCTGGGGACACTAACCCACTGTAAGGAATGTAAGGAATCTAAACCACAATGTCCATAAAGCATAAATCCAAGCGACACTAACACATTGTATGGAATCTGAACCTCACTGTTCATCAAGCCTAATTCCAGGGGACACTAACCCACTATAAGGAATGTAAGGAATCTGAACCACAATGTCCATAAAGCATAAATCCAAGCGACACTAACACATTGTATGGAATCTGAACCACAGTGTTCATAAAGCCTAATTCTAGGGGACACTAACCCACTGTATGGAATCTGAACCACAGTGTTCATGAAGCCTAATTCTAGGGACACTAGCCCACTGTACGGAATCTGAAGAAAAGTATTCATAAAGCCTAATTCTACGGGACACTAACCCACTGTATGGAATCTGAACCACACTGTTCATCAAGCCTAATTCCAGGGGACACTAACCCACTGTCAGGAATCTGAACCACAATGTTCATAAAGCATAAATGCCAGCGACACTAACACATTGTATGGAATCTGAACCAAAGTGTTCATAAAGCCTAATTCTAAGGGACATTAACCTACTGTATGGAATCTGAACCAGTGTTCATAAAGCCTAATTCTAGGGGACACTAAACCACTGTACGGAATCTGAAGAAAAATATTCATAAAGCCTAATTCTACGGGAAACTAACCCACTGTATGGAATCTGAACCTCACTGTTCATCAAGCCTAATTCCAGGGGACACTAACCCACTGTAAGGAATGTAAGGAATCTGAACCACAATGTCCATAAAGCATAAATCCAAGCGACACTAACACATTGTATGGAATCTGAACCACAGTGTTCATAAAGCCTAATTCTAGGGGACACTGACCCACTGTAAGGAATCTGAAGAAAAGTTTTCATAATGCCTAATTCTAGGGGACACTATTAAACCCACTGTATGGAATCTGAACCACACTGTTCATAAAGCCTAATTCTAGGGGACACTAACCCCCTGTATGGAATCTGAACCACACTATTCATAAAGCCTAATTCTAGGTGACACTAACCAACTGTAGAGCTGTATGGAATCTGAACCACATCACATTCGATGTTAACATCTCAATCCTCCAACTTCTTAACCTTAATCTTAAATTCAATCTGGAAGTTTTCCATTTATGTTGAAAAACACCAGAGTACTAAAGGCTTCTCAAAGATATAAAAACTTATAAAAAAGCAACCATTTTATTTTAGGTGAAGCCCCATTATCCTCATTTTCCCCTTATTTAAACAACTTTGAAGGATGACAGATGAAAATAGTATCCAATTTCACACATATTTACTAGAGTTTTGTTTTAGATTTGATTTGATTGATTGATTGATAGTTGATGTTTTAACGCCACTTTTAAACGCCACATTTAGGCTATTTCGTGGCGGCCAGTTTTTATTGGTGGAGGAAGCAGGAGTGCCCAGAGAAAACCACCGACCTTCGATAGGAAAACTGACAATCCTAGTCAATTAAGATTGGAGTCGAGTGCACCGGCACGAGCGGGGTACGAACTCATAACCTCAGTGTTGACTGGCTAGTGATTACAGTAGTAGAACTACTTAGACCACTTGGCCACCGAGGCCCCCAGATTTGATTGGAGGAAGTGTTGTTATCTGATTATAACGGATATACTACCGGTATCTGTAAACATATAGCAGTTTTATTTCGAATAAACGTTATACTATATACAATGAGTGCGCAAAGAAATTCAAAACATCACATTTGAGTGAGTGTATATACATTTTTCATGTAAGAGATTTTACTTAAAATGTCACAAAAGAAGTAAGTTTCTGAGAATGAAATTGAGACATAATCTTAACAAATAAATTCTTCATTTTTATTAATTAATTCCTTATGTGTTGAATTGTTTAACATAAAACGAAGGATTACATGTCGAAGTACCTTCGTGTAACTTTAACTAAAATAACAAAAAAAAACCTTGAAAAACGTTGTTACCATCAAGCAATGATCGAAAATGGAAAGAATTCTGTATATCTCTCATATTGTGATAATTAGAAATTAAATGATTTTTTTTTTAAGTTCCATGGAAATTTTTGTAAAATAACCACACAACCACACTTTCAATTTTTCAGCAAGATTTTTAGCGCTACGCATAAATGTAGTGAACAAGTATAAGATTATTGCTATGGCGATGGCAGGTGGTGCGGTACTGTTAATCATTGCTGGTATAGTAATTGTTTCTAAGAGCACAGGAGGTGGCTTCCCCTTGACATCTGGATCTCCTATTTGGGCTGGATCATTGGTAAGAAAGCTTGCCTGTTAATTTTCTACTTGATTTTAGTTTTATGACAAAACTTCAGTTTGTTTATCTTTCAGTTTTCAAATGCTTCGTTTTTTCCTTGTCACCCTCAGACATATATATTTATATTTCATACGACGATCGGAAACCTGAAAATAGTTTTGCGATTAGATATTTTTCGTTTTCACTCGGTTCAAAGATCAAGAAACAGTCTGTTAATTTGCTTTTAAAATAACAATGAAGTCAAGTTTTATTTTCAAGGACGAATCTATACTGCGAAAATGTGACGTTTAAGGTAGATTCACTGTATACCGCCATCTTGTAATACTTCATGTCAAAATGCCAGATTTTGATTGGTTAATACGAGGTAGACAATTTACTCTATCCTATGGTAAACACTCTATTACCCTTCACGGAGACGCTTGATCAAGTGTGCGCTTTATTAAATACGGATGGTTGTTATGTACAAGACGTCATAGTTTATTACTTTGAATTTGAAATTTAATAGACAGTAATAACAGAACATTCAGTATAATAAATTAAATAACACATATCTGAGAGGGTGATAGAGCAGATTGTTACCCCTCGAAAAGACATTGTCAACCTTGGCTTCGCCTCAGTTGACAATGTTTTCTCGGGGTAACAATCTGCTCTATCGCCCTCTCAGCTGGGTCATTATAAAAAAAACATGCAAAACTATGTTATTTTGATCTTTTTAAGTCACAGACATGAAAATATATCAAAATAACACTTGTATATGTTAGATTTTAATGTTTTGTTATACACTATATACAGTTTACAGTATGAAATGTTATAAAAACATCCTTAATGTTTTCTTAAACCTTTGGATATAGCCAGAATTTGCTGTTATTTTTTATTAAATACCTTTCAGACCTGAAATAGGACTATTATTCATATCATTTGTTATTAGGATTTATCACTATTTATCGCATTTTGATACAAACCAACAGTTTTTAATGATTTGGGAGGTGTATATAGATATAGGAAGATGTGGTATGAGTGCCAATGAGACAACTCTCCATCCAAGTAACAATTTATAAAAGTAAACCATTATAGGTCAAGGTACGGCCTTCAACACGTAGCATTGGCTCACATCGAACAGCAAGCTATAAAGGGCCCCAAAAATTACTAGTGTAAAACCATTCAAACGGGAAAACCAACGGTCTAATATATTATAAAAACGAGAAACGAGAAACACGTATGAACTACATAAACAGACGACAACTACTGTACATCAGATTCCTGACTTAGGACAGGTGCAAACATTTGCAGCGGGATTAAACGTTTTAATGGTACCAAACCTTCTGTGTGTTTGTTTTATAATAAAAATTTTCAACAAAAAGAAGAGTCTCATTTTTTTAAGTCACTGGTGTAACCAAAATACAAATTGGTTGGGTAAGAGTTATCTTTCTCAAGATTTCAGCATTTACAATAGTTTCTCCCCTAGCAATGTTAACTGTAAGCATGTTATGCAAAAGAAAAATAAATCGATGTTGAAAATTTAGTGAAATAATGTTAAAAGTAAGTAAAAGCTATATTGTAAATGAAAATAGTGTCCATGGTGTACCCTTATAAAAATCATTTTCCGAAAGATTTCCTGCACTTTGATTTATGAAAAGATATTGATTGTAGAAACATGTACCAGGAACAACATATAAAATAGGGGAATGGAACACTTATTTTGTAACTAGATCTAAAAATACACCTGTAAATCATTGGTGTTACTGTCAATGGTGAGACTACTTTAATAAAATAACACCACTGACCAGTTTAGTAACAACACTGAATGTGTTATGACAATTAGCATTTTTTGTGTTTCTTTCATGTTTAACAAGCGAAAAATCATATCATTTATGAAATATAATACTTATTTAACAATGTTTTAACAATATGATGAATTACATATACAAAGTTTTCACAAACTGGTGTATGCTGGTAACACCAATGACACTATTTAGTAACACTATTGACATTTTTAGTTATTGACGTTATGTTATATAATTTGAGATTTTTTAGCCTAAGAATTATTTGTTTTTTTCTTTTTCTTTGGCTGAGTTTTCTTTGTTTTGTGTTCAGTACTAAATAAAAGTAAAATTTGAAATGTGTTGTCAATGGTGATACTTTTGTGTCATTGTAGTTACTGAAGGGTCAGTGTTGTTACTATATAACTAGAGGCTCTCAAGAGCCTGTGTCGCTCACCTGGTTCTACTTTGGTTTTGGAAATAATGTTAAAATAGATTAAAATCATAACAGATACCCTTATTATGAGTGAGGCCAAATTTGGTTTAATATTGGCCCTGTAATTTAATAAAAAAATCCTGGTGGCCATCTTGAACAGTAAATCAGCAACAAAGTAGCAACACTTCATCAGCACCTCATAAGAAACATTTATGACATGTTTGGTTTCATTCCATTCAGTGCACCTCTAAAAGAAGCATTTGTATGTATTTGCAATAGGGTCTTATGTTAAAGGAAGTCCCCCCACCCCCTGGCTGCCATCGTGGATGAAGGATCAGCTTCAAAGTAACAACACTTAGTCAGCACCTCATAAGAAACATTCATGCCATGTTTGGTTTCAATCCATTCAGTGGTTCTCTAAAAGAAGACATTTGTATGTATTGTCCATAGGGTCCTTTGTTTAACACTGTCCCCAGCTGGTGGCCATCTTGGATGATGAATCGGCTTCAAAGTAACAACACTTGGTCAGCACTTCATAAGGAACATTCATGCCATGTTTGGTTTCATTCCATTCAGTGGTTCTCTCAAAGAAGACTTTCGTATGTATTTCCCATAGGGTCATATGTTAAACTAAGTCCCCCCTGGCGGCCATCTTGGATTATGGATCGGCTTCAAAGTAACAACACTTGGTCAGCACCTCAAAAGGAACATTCATGCTATGTTTGGTTTCAATCAATTCAGTGGTTCTCTAAAAGAAGACATTTGTATGTATTGTCCATAGAGTCCTTTGTTAAACACTGTCCCCAGCTGGTGGCCATCTTGGATGATGGATCGGCTTCAAAGTAACAACACTTGGTCAGCACTTCATAAGGAACATTCATGCCATATTTGGTTTCAATCCATTCAGTGGTTCTCTAAAAGAAGACATTTGTATGTATTGTCCATAGGGTCCTTTGTTAAACTAAGTCCCCTGCTGGCGGCCATCTTGGAGGATGGATCGGCTTCAAAGTAACAACACGTGGTCAGCACCTCATAAGGAACATTCATGCCATGTTTGGTTTCATTCCATTCAGTGGTTCTCTAAAAGAAGACATTTGTATGTATTTCCCATAGGGTCCCATGTTAAACTAAGTCCCCCGCAGGCGGCCGTCTTGGATTATGGATCGGCTTCAAAGTAACAACACTTGGTCAGCACCTCATAAGGAACATTCATGCCATGTTTGATTTCATTATATTCAGTGGTTCTCTAAAAGAAGACATTTGTATGTATTTCCCATAGGGTCCTATGTTAAACTAAGTCCCCCGCTGGCGGCCATCTTGCATGATGGATCGGCTTCAAAGTAACAACACTTGGTCAGCACCTCATAAGGAACGTTCATGCCATGTTTAGTTTCATTCCATTCAGTGGTTCTCTAAAAGAAGACATTTGTATGTATTTCCCATAGGGTCCTATGTTAAACTAAGTCCCCCGCTGGCGGCCATCTTGGATGATGGATCGGCTTCAAAGTAACTACATTTGGTCAGCACCTCATAAGGAACATTCATGCCATGTTTGGTTCCATTCCATTCAGTGGTTCTCTAGAAGAAGTTCAAAATGTAAAAAGTTAACGACGACGACGACGACGGACGACGGACGACGGATGCCAAGTGATGAGAAAAGCTAAAATGCAATAATTTTTATTTTTTATTAACAGATGAAAGTGTTTTAGGCCGTATACGAAGGATTAGGCATTATCTTATCATTCAGTCTTACACATTTTACATATATTTAGTTTAAGTGTATTTTTTAATATTAACAACGGCCATAATTAGGACAGCCAACTTTTTTACAACAATTTACTCTGAAATTGATGTTTAAATAGAATGCATACCTATAAAAATAATGTCAATAAGTAGTAATTTTAACCTTAACAACAAATTGGAACAGTTGTTAGATATTTAACAATATTTTTTTAGTAACTAAATGCATGTTTTATATTGGTAACACCATTGACATGGTTCTATCAGAGGATGACCTAAATTTGTTAAAATTGAAGGAACTCTTCATTTTTCCCATTGCATATTTCTGAATATAGTTGCTACCATATCATTGAATAGGAAGACATATTTAAATTTTTAAAACAATGACATCATTTTTCCAAATTTTCCCTCATCGAAATTTGCATGTTTTTTGATAATGACCCAGCTATGTGTTATTCATATATTGTACAATAGCAGTACACAATCGGTCTAGTTCTTTGCCTGAATGCAAATTTTGAGACAGATTTGCAATTTATGTATGAGACAGTTTATTTGTATAAAGAAAAATAAATGATTTATTGCATTATTCAAAATGTTTATAAATAAATACCAAATATTTGTGTTTTTTAGAATAAATTTTTTTCAACTTAGCCATTTAAGGGGAGCCTTATAGTCGATTTTTTATACTAGAATGATAGTGAAATATTGATTTTTTTACTTGTAGCAAGAAAAGAAGTTCGGTGAAACCAATTTTTATTTTTATTTTCTTAAAGCATATTACAAAACCTATCTTCTCATATGTTATTTCACAAAATTCTATCTCATGGATTTCTTTTTTATTCACAAAAATAGGTTTTTTCATGAAAAATCTATGCAAATTTGGGCAATTTTGCACGACTTGTAGCTTGAAATATAGAACGGTGACCCATACTTTTTATTATATTTTTTGAAAAAGATAGTAAAATCTTCATTTTGGCAAAGTATAAGAAAATTCTATCTGAGGAAAAATATACTGATGATCAACCTTAACTATATTTAAAAAAAGGGGAAAAAGTACTTTTCTAAACAACATCTTTAAGAGTAACCACCGGGGACTGATAATCATAAGAAATGGTTTTTCTAGCACAATACTGAAAGACCATCGTGAAATGTACCACAAAATGATAAACAATGTGCTCAACTAGAATAAACATTAAAAAAAAGTAATGTTTAAACTCGAAACAACCCTTTTACCATTAAACGCATATTCCTCAGGTAAAGTATACCACAGGCGATATTAACCTTTCTTTGTAACCTCTGATATAATATTGTTGGCCTTTAAAATTAGTATTTTTTCATCTTATTGTATTTTTTAGATCTTATTAGGAGCTATCTTTGGACTTGCACTTGGATCAAGTAATTCAGAATGGAAAACAGAAAGTGATAAATCAAAACAACGATGTCTTGTAAGCAAACAAAAAACGTATTCTAAAAAGACAAATATATATGACAGTGTTTTTTTTAATCAGGTACACATGTGCAGCCAGAACGGACCAAGGATTTTGAAAGGGGGGCTGGCAAGCAAACGTTTGGAGTAATACTTGTTAAAAGTCTATGCATTTATCATATATAAAGCTCCCTCTGTCCTCCTCTTAATCCGCCTCTGAGAGCTGTATTTGAGAATGTTTTCTTTGAGACAATCTCATAATATTTATGCGCAATTATATTTTTTAAATTTTTTTATCGCTCTCCGTTCATCCATTTTATATTAAATGATGAAGTAATAGGATGACCCATAATAAATTCAAACGAGAAAACTAACTGCCTGATTTATGTACAAAATAATGAACGAAAAACAAATATGATCTACAGCAACAAACGACAACTTACCACAGAAGACAGGCTCCTGACTTAGGACGGGCACATACAGAATGTGGCGGGGTTAAACTTGTTTTAAGGCGCAAACCCTCCCCTAACCTGGGACAGTGGTCTAACAGTACAACATAAGAACAAACTATAAAAATAGGCGATCTCAAGTCATCTTAAATAAACTGGACAAAAGAATCTTTTCTGAAAGTGAAACTCATTTGTTGTATCAGTAGCATGAAAACTTAAGTTCATTTATTTTTGAATGCTAAAATAACAATTTGCAACTTGAAGATGAATTAAACAAAAATAAAGTAAAGGCTTTAAGATTGTAAGATAATACTTTATGATACTGAAATAATTTTTATCACACTAATTTATACCACAGCTGTTTGGCGATTGTAACTCCGTAGTGGTGACAGTTTAGACATAAAAAAATGTGTGTGTTTACCTGCTGAAATAAAATAGGATCGGTGGATTGGCTAACATTTTTTTCTTCTTTATTTATTTTATCGGCAAACCCGAAAATAGCATTTACCTACAATTGGTCTGGGAACACAGTACGCATATTAACTTTTATTAGGGACTTATCATTTTTTATCTGGGAGGGGGGCTGGTCAAAATGCAGGGGGGATCAAGTTTTTTTCTGTATGTAGAAAAGGGGGGTTCAAATTTTTTATAAATTCAAAGTGGGGGGATCAATATTTTTTGCACATGGAAATTAGTAGTTCATATACTTCAAGAGACAAAATATCAAGAAGAACATTATAAAACAGTCAAATCGAAAATATATCTTTAACACCATTCATATACAATTAAGTAAGACATCACAAGACTTTGGTGATGTAGGAAGCTGCCATTTTGTGTCATTTTGTCCCATATAAAATGCATAGGTGCTTCATAATCCGAATTATTCAATCTTATATTTCACTCACTTCGATCACTAAATTGACAAGCATAACTGCCAAGTTTTGTTATATAATCAGCTTAATAGTTTGAGAGAAATTAAGTATAAATTAAAACGAAATCTGCATGCAGCGATTTGTGCAAAATTTTGTCCAAAAATACAAATCATGCCGCATCATGAAAGAATATAGTGTAGAGCAATATCTTCTCCAAAAAATGATTAAATATTGCATACAAACAGTTGAATATTGATAGAAAAGATGATTCTGATATGATGAACCCTTATGTATCTTTTTGTTTTCATTAAAAGATTCCTTTGACTCCATTTATACCTCACACTCCCTCAAAATTTGTACTTTTTAGGCTAACAAATCTTAATTTTGAGGTTACTATCACACATTTATGAATGAAATGTGACAATAAATGAGTAATTGAATTGTTCAAGCTAAAATGAACTATCCATATAAAAGTTTAGCGACTCAATGGAGTTTTCAATAAGACCTTAAGTTTAATCAGCGTTCAAGAGAGGGACATATAATAGACCCCTCTTAGTAAAAAATGTGTTGTTACTGTTTCGAAAAGTTTACTTTTTAATGTAAATTTTTACAGAGTTACTTAGGATCAAGTTTTCTTTAATAGCCCAATATAGGAAATTAGAACAAAAGTCAGAATAAGCTACTCAAAGCACTGGCTTGCTCAACTTCTAATATTCATGGAAGAGCCCTATTTCAAGGCAATTTTCCCTCAAATATGTTTTTGGACTCAATCCACTGAGAATATTTTATTTTCAATATGTTCGTGAAATAAAATGATAAGTGTTTTGCATGTTAAAATTTTGGCATGTTTAATAGAGGGGGGATCACATTTTTTAAATGTTTTCACAGGGGGGGATCAAATAAAAATAGTGATGAAATATTAGGGGGGGATCAAGAAATTTTGTATTTTTGATTTCAAAATGACCAGCCCCCCCTCCCAGGTAAAAAATGATAAGTCCCTTAGGACAGTATCTTATACATCAAATAGCAAGTAAGGGGATGAAATTACTGTGCTATAAAATTTGGGTAATGCAATTTAAGGTAAAGTAGTGATTTGGTTCAATTGAAAAGGGATAAAAAATAGTATCCCCCACCCGGCGCCCCCAACCCCCTAAATAAATACCGCCAATTGGTTTTTTTTCAAACTATATGGTCCTCTAGTTCCTAAATCTTAGGGGCGCGCCTCCCCTAACATCACATCATGGATCCGCGCATGAGTATATCTGAAGCTGTTAAACTGAATTAACGACCACTTAACATGAATTGTCAATATTGTGAGTTAGGTTTCTATAATGTTGCTATAATATGTCCTAAAAGTAGTACACCACACTGCAAAAATCTTATTAGCGCATGTGCCATTTTTTTTTTAATGTGCATACTACAAAATAGTTCTGTTCTCTGGCCATTTAGCGGCCATTTATAGAAGTTGTTTACAGAAACAGTCAGATATGTTTTTGTTCGGTGTTACACAATACGATTTGCTCAATTTTCAGTGAAAATTGGTAAGGTCGCCTCTTAAAAAAACGGGTTTTCATATTCTATTTAGTTATGTTAATATCATTAATTTTGATTCATAGGAAGTTCAAAGGGGACATTATACCTCAATAAACAACAACTTAAAAAAAGAGAATTTTGTTAGCAAAAGTTTTGGAAAGAAACATTAAAATTTCTTCGCATATTTCAAATAAGTTTTTGTGAATTTTATAAATTCCTTTATTATAGAAAAAGAAACATGATTAGTGTAGCCCTTATGATGAAACTGTAAAAGGCTCCAAAAGTAAGCCACTAGTATTTATAAGGTTAGTCGATCTCTGCTGCTGTGACTAGCAGATCCCTTATGGACGACGATATTTCTCAAAATATAGTCCTTTATTACTATTTGATTCTGCTGAAATCTTAGACCAGAAGTGACAATAATAGTCCGAGAAAAAGCGAAATCTTTGAACAATATTTATTTTCAAAATTTTTACTAAAATACCAATTGCCAGTGTCAAGTGATTAAACCCGAAGGTTAGACTGGGTTAAATAAATATGGTCACCTGGCCTTTCATCATCTAGCTTTTTTTTTATAGTGTACGACTTGGTGCTTTACCTACATATCTGTTTGACATTTGAACACAGTGACTCTTGTCTTCTTGAATCCTTTGTATGCGTATATGTTACTTTTGTCGCCATTTAAAAGGAGACACACGTTTTGCCACGATTTTATAAGGTATCTGATTTTGATATACATAATTACTAATACTAGTAATTAAATTGTATTTATGCATCTATGTCTTATCGCCTTTAAGTTTATGAAAAGAATTGACATAACACATGTTTTTTTGTCATAGGTTTACGAAGATGACCCCATAGTATAGGTGGTCTTACATATTTGTTTGCAGATTTAAAATGCAGATAAATAAAAGATAACATAATAAAACCTGTACAACAACACTATCCGCTACCTTGACGATATTTGTTTCGTTAAATGGTACAGATTTCTCTAAATGTACTGCCAAAATTTACTCAAAGGAACTTACTATAAACAAATCTAATATAAACAGCAATAACTGACCTTTCCGAGATCAGGATATTTCAATTTCACTTGTGAATCGCAATATAACAATTTACGACAAAAATGACGTTTTTTCTTGCCTGTTATTATTTTTCCTTTTTTTGGCCTTGGGTTCCTTTTGATCCCATCTTATGATGTTTATATATTCCAACTCGTTCGATATACCCGTGTCTGAAGTAATGGTATACTTAAGGAATGACTGTAATATGTTTTCTGTCTATGAAGAAATAACATCAAAAATGTGGTTTGAAAATATGGCTGTACCTGTAGAAAACTTATTACACTCGAGACATCATATCCTTATTTTTACAGTGATGTTGTTTATAAAGCCAGTAAATTTAGATACGAAACATGTAAACTTATCGATCTTTTGAGAAAAAAAACTTATTATAAATTTTATCAATTTAACATAATGAAAACGTAACTAAATATTTATTCATGTACAGTTATGAAAACTTATAGTCCTACATCCTGTCGATACTTATATTTTTGCATTGTACATAGTCATGTTTTTCTCAGACTGTTTACGACGTCTTTATACTAAATGCATTGGATGTGTACTGATTGACTTTAGTCTTGGAGAACATGATTTAATTTTTAGTTGCAATTGGCTTTGAATACTAGCTTTGTACAAGCTTTCTGTAACTACGAGTACTCTTAGATCGGAACTTTTCGTAAATTGTTTTTTGTGCTCTGTGTCAATCTGATTTTTCTAGTTTTTTTCAATTGACTTTTATGGTTTGTTCTTATTGTGTGCTATTACACCAGTGTCCCATGTTAGGAGGAGGGAAGATTGAGCGTTCGTAAAAATATTTACCTCCGCCCTATTCTGTATATGTCCTACCCGAGTCAGGATCCTCTAATTCAGTGTTCGTCGTTGGTCACTGACTATCATATTTGTTTTTCGTTTATTGTTTGTTTACATAAATCAGGCTGTTGGTCTCTGATAACATATCTTCTTAGTTTAATGTCTTTTGGATTTGTTTTTGGGTGTCATTAGGTTGCTGTTTTATTGACGTATGCATCATTTCTCCTTTCATTCATATATAAAGAAAAATTAAAACATCCATTTTGGGGAAAAAAACCATAATAAATGCTTAGATTTCTAAATTATTTGCATCAAGATTAGATTTCGAAAAAGGTAAGCAAAATGTGTACTTAAAAGACGTATATTTTGTACATGTATGTGGATACAATGTTTTACCCCGCCACATTCTTTATGTGTCTGTCCCGAGTCAGGAGCCTGTAGTTTAGTGGTTGTCGTTGGTTCATGTCTGCCATATTTGGTTTTCGTAAATTGTTTTGTTATAAATTAGGCTGTTAGTTTTCTCAATGGAATTGTTTCATATTTTTCATGTCGGGGCCTTTTATAGCGATTATATGGTATGGGTTTTTCTCATTGTTGAAGACCGTACGTTTGCCTTTAATTGATAACATCCACTTTATTTGAACGTTTGTGGATATTTGTTTACATGACAATCATACCACATCTCCTTATTTTGATACTGAGTAACATGCAGGAAAAACACATATCTTATAAGAGACATATCTTACAAGAGACATATCTAACAAGAGACATATCTAACGAGAGACATATCTAACAAGAGACATATCAAACAAGACACATATCTTACAAGACACATATCTTACAAGAGACATCTAACACGAGACCTATCTTTCAAGAGACCTATCTTGCAAGAGACATATCTAACAAGAGACATATTTTACAAGAGACATATATAACAAGAGACATATCTAACAAGAGACATATCTAACAAGACACATATCTTACAAGAGAAATATTTTACACGAGACATATCTTACAAAAACATATCTTACAAGAGACATATTTTACAAGAAACATATCTTACAAAGACAAATCTAACACGATACATATCTAACATGAGACATATCTAATAAGAGACATACCTTACATGAGATATATCTTACAAGATACATATCTAACAAGAGACATATCTTACGAGAGACATATTTTACAAGAGACATATCTCACAAGAGACATTTCTCACAAGATACATATCTAACAAGAGACATATCTTACAAGAAACATCTTTTACAAGAGACATATTTCACACGAGACATATCTAACAAGAGACATATCTAACAAGAGACCTATCTGACAAGAGACCTATCTTACAAGAAACGTATCTAACAAGTGACATATCTAACAAGAGACATATCTAACAAGAGACATATCTTACGAGAGACATATTTTACAAGAGACATATCTCACAAGAGACATATCTCACAAGATACATATCTAACAAGAGACATATCTTACAAGAAACATATTTGACAAGAGACATATTTCACACGAGACATATCTTACAAGAGACATATCTTTCAAGAGACCTATCTGACAAGAGACCTATCTTACAAGATACATATCTAACAAGAGACATATCTTACAAGAAACATATTTTACAAGAGACATATCTAACAAGAGACATATCTAACAAGAGACATATCTAACAAGACACATATCTTACAACAGAAATATTTTACACGAGACATATCTTACAAAAACATATCTTACAAGAGACATATTTTACAAGAAACATATCTTACAAAGACAAATCTAACACGATACATATCTAACATGAGACATATCTAATAAGAGACATACCTTACAAGAGATATATCTTACAAGATACATATCTAACAAGAGACATATCTTACGAGAGACATATTTTACAAGAGACATATCTCACAAGAGACATTTCTCACAAGATACATATCTAACAAGAGACATATCTTACAAGAAACATCTTTTACAAGAGACATATTTCACACGAGACATATCTAACAAGAGACATATCTAACAAGAGACCTATCTGACAAGAGACCTATCTTACAAGAGACGTATCTAACAAGTGACATATCTAACAAGAGACATATCTTACGAGAGACATATTTTACAAGAGACATATCTCACAAGAGACATATCTCACAAGATACATATCTAACAAGAGACATATCTTACAAGAAACATATTTGACAAGAGACATATTTCACACGAGACATATCTTACAAGAGACATATCTTTCAAGAAACCTATCTGACAAGAGACCTATCTTACAATATACATATCTAACAAGAGACATATCTTACAAGAAACATATTTTACAAGAGACCTATCTAACAAGAGACCTATCAGACAAATGACCTATCTTACAAGAGACGTATCTAACAAGAGACATATCTAACAAGAGACATATCTAAAAAGAGACATATCTAACACGAGACATATCTAAGACGAGACATATCTAATAAGAGAAATACCTTACAAGAGACATATCTTACAAGAGACATTTCTAACAAGAGACATATCTAACAAGAGACATATCTTACGAGAGAAATATTTTACAAGAGACATATCTCACAAGATACATATTTATCAAGAGACATATCTAACAAGCGACATATCTTACAAGAAACATCTTTTACAAGAGACATATAACAAGAGACATATCTGACAAGAAACCTATCTTACAAGAGACCTATCTAACAAGAGACCTAACACGAGACATATCTGACAAGAAACCTATCTTACAAGAGACCTATCTAACAAGAGACCTATCTCACAAGTGACATATCTAACAAGAGACATATCTTTCAAGAGACATAGCTTCCAAGAGGCATATATAACACGAGACATATCTCACAAGATACATGATATCTTACAAGAGACATATCTCACAAGATACGTATTTCACACGAGACATATCTTACAAAGACAAATATAACACGAGACATATCTAACAAGCGACATATCTTACAAGCGACATATCTTACAAGCGACATATCTTACAAGAGACATATCTAACACGAGACATGTCTAACAAGAGACATATCTAACACGAGACATATCTAACAAGCGACATATCTTACAAGCGACATATCTTACAAGAGACATATCTAACACGAGACATGTCTAACAAGAGACATATCTAACACGAGACATGTCTAACAAGAGACATATCGAACAAGAGACTATCTTACAAGTGACATTTCTAACAAGAGATATTGACAAAAGTTAGGGTAAATTAGTAGCAACTGCTTTTGGATAGAACTAATTGAAATATTGTTGTATGAGTAAATCCTGTGGCAAATATTTATTGTGTAATAAGGAAGAGATTAAAAAATCAGAGATTCTGCAGATTGAGTGCAGTACAATGTAACAGGAATTTTGAACTTTTCTGTTGCAAATAAAACAGACGTTTCTAAAGCATGAAAATAAAACAATAATTAGCGAACACAGAACTCAATTATTTTGATGCATGTGTGTCTGTCTTTCTGTGTATGAGTTGGGTGTGTGTGTGTGTGTGTGTGTGGGGGGGGGGGGGGGGGTTGAAAAGATATATATACTTAATAATAAAAATACACAAATTAAAATGAACATCTTTCTTTTCAGGTTATCGTGTTTTATGTTTTTGCTGTAACGTCTTTCTCATTTATGGGATTGTGTATTGGATATTCAGCATGGTCAATGGCAGCATGTGCAAGTAGGAATGAAGAGAGTACTACATGTAGTACAAGTTTTGACCTACAAATAGGAATGAATGCTGTTGCTATTGTAACAGCAATCGGTCTTTTTATGTGTTGCCTCACCGTGTGTATAATGTTTTGTTACTATAGAAAAGCTTTTCTGTTCCAGTCAAGACAAGAACGAGTGGCTCAAATGCAGCTATTATTACAACAACAACAACATCAAATTGCAATGTTAAGCCAATCGCAGCAGCAACCGTATTATCCCAATACACAAGGAACGCAATTCTCAAATACTGGAGCAGGATATGGAACTACTTTTTCACATTCGCCACCGTCTTATTCAGAGGCATTATACGGTGAAAACAAGCGATAATTAGACAGTCATATGTGTGTATTATTGTGAGGTTTTAAAATTATCGTAAACATTTACACCAGAACGTGTTACCTTAATCGTTATATAGTAATTTAGTTTATCGAATCATTGTGCATAAAGCATGTATGAGTGTCTAAAGGAAGTCATTGAAACCCGAGTCCATTAGCATCAAGTATAAATAGTAAATTTATACAACAAAAACACACAACATGTTTCCGAATACCTAAGGAATGTTGTTTCCATATACTGATGAATGTTTTGTAGACGCGTGTCTGACGTACACAATTATAAGCCTGGTATCTCTGATATTCTTAGTTTTATCATCACAGCCTAAGCCCTTTGACAATATAAAAGGTTGCTTGGCGCGTACATTGTTCTATCTTACTGTGCTGCGGATGACGTCATATTGATAGCCGACTACGACAGAGACCTTTTTGAGAGAAAAAAAGAAAAAACTAAAGTCAGAAACGTATATTTATTTACGAAATAATTTCTTCAAAGTTCATGCTGTAACATATCCTACCGTAATAGGCCTTCTTGTCAGTTCGGCCGGACTTTTTTTTTATTGTACTAAGGGACCGTGCAATATTTATCAGGCAGGTGGGACCGGTGCAAATTCTGGTTATGACCAAAAAAAAAAAGGGAATGTCCTATACTGATTTCGGCTGTAAAAACCCAATGTCCTATGACTTGCACGCAGAGAAAAGTATGTGTCCTATAAACTTTATCTGAATTAATCTGGTACTAAGGGATAGGATGTTCTTGGTGATGAAGTAATAAATGAAAACTGTTTTTGAATATTGTTGTTTAAGTATGTACATGATCAATATTACAATAAAAAAGACATTTAAGATTGAAATTTAAAAAATATCTGGAATTTAAAATTGATACTATAAATCAGAACAGCATAAGTTTATAAGGAACAGATTAGCTAAAAATTATGATAGGATATGGAACTCCTTTTCGAGATATTTGATGTTTAAAAAATGGGGAGAAAAGCTTTCTTGGACGTTTACCTTATATTTAGCATTGGCATTATTTGGGCTTCAAATCGTAAGAAAGGAAATCTAGAATTTGCTTTAATTTTGTCAAATGACTTTATTGACTTATTGAAGTCTTCTATGAAAAGAAAAGTTTCAAATACAAATTTTGATCCTAATATATTTATTTTAATGTAGACCTTCAAAAAAATAAAAGTATTTCTATTGTAGATGTGATGTTAAACTTGCAAAAATAAAAATTGAAGAAAACATGTATTAACGCCCTTTAAAGAAATAAACTCTTTTACACTTGCTATATTTGAAGAATAGAAGAATTGAATTTTGTATGTACTCCAATAGACCACTTTCGAGTTATGTCCTTCACCGGAAAAAAATCTTCAATTATGCGCGCCTTTATGACGTCATTTACCAGATAGAGGGGATCGCCTGTATCCCTGCACTATTAACGTTCACCAAGCGTCATTGTGCAGGATAAACTAGAAATAATGTTTGTTCCGTAGGTACTTAATCACAATTCTCTAATAACAGCAGTGCTGGTTGTCAATTATAAGAATTTAATTTGCCGAATAATTCGTGCAATAAAGCATCATATTTTTGCAACCGCTCGCTCAACATGGGAAAGGAAGTGACGATGCCCCTAAACGCATGAATGATGTTCACTAAAACCAAAGTTTTGACGGAAATGCAACGAACTCGAAAGTTGTCTATTATATTTGCCTCTTTTTGTTGAAATTTATTGTCATGAATATTTGATTTTTCTTTTGTTAATTATGAAGCTATATACATGTAAAAACATGCAAGAACGGTTCTTACATTTATGAAATATTAAAGTGGAAAGTTTAATATAGGGTATGAACAGTACATCTACATTGTAATAAAATATATGTATATGTTGTTCAAATTTGCCTATTTACCTAGAAAGAGGTTTCTTCATTTAATTTGTTCATTTGATGATTATTACTTGCTTTTTAAATATGAAAATATCATGTATTTCCATGAAAATATATTAAAGATGATTATTTAAGCCAAACAAATAAAGAGCCGATATGTCATAATTGAACATTAATAAAATTTGCCAATCAAACAATTACTATAATAGTAAATATCATTTAAGTGTGTTTCCTATTATAGAGCACATGTACACTTAGAAAAAAAGGTAAGCAACATTTATTTTTAATTTAATATATTTTAACAAACAAACTATACTTTTAAATATAACAAATAAATATATTAAGTTAACAATGTTTTTTTTTTTGTTATAATATAAACTATTTTGTAAATGTTTCTTGTTTGGATATTTAGTTAAATAAAATGTTTTGTTTGATTGCAATAGTTTGAATAGTCCTATGGTCACCAAAGGTGAAAAAAGTGGAGACCCTATGTCTGAAGTGGATGAAAAACGTGTTTGTCCAACTGTGGTTTGCACCGGTCCCACCTGCCTTATAAATATGCACAGTCCCTTATCACGTAAGTAAACACCCTTCTGGCGTCAATACGCTAATACTAGCGTATAATATTAGTGCAGAATACGTATTTTTCTATAATTCTAAATAAAATTAGATCTCTAAAGATATGTTTTCATTATTATTGTTAAGTATTGTACAAAAATATAGATTTTCTAATGGCCATTACATATTCGATACCTAAAAACATTTCTGAACTTGAGAAAACCCCTCTTCCGGCCTCCATTGCTACCAGATTATACAGGCCAAGCAAATCGTATTTTAAAGAATTTCCAAATGACAAGCACCTTACGACTTTACACGATTTTCCCGCGAAAAAAGCACCCAAAATGAAAGAAAATTAGATAATTTCATTAGGTAAATCAACGAAGAACACAATTTGTTATTGCACATGTATGTGCCTTATATTTGTGCAGGAAGTATGAAGTACTTTAAAAAAAACTATTTACACGTTAATTTGTATATTAATTGGAAATAAAACCCTTATTTTATAAACATCCTGTCTCTCTTTTTTTTAATTTAAATTAAAAACCAAGTTGAGTTGACCCAATTAGAGTGATTTCAAGGTTATAGAAATGAAATAAAAAGATAAGTAATGCAATCTCCCTTCACGTTTAATTCCAAATTTCATATTCATTGATTAATAGTTCATGTAATGACAGATAGTCACACAATTGGTAAATTTTGATAGAATATTCAGAAAAAAATACATCTGATTTGAAACATTTAAGATTATTGTGTACCTATATTTAGAACTTATATTTCTACATATATATATGTAGTATTTATTGCCAAGCGTCTGGCTGTCTGCAGAGTACTTACCCTTTCTTAAAGCTAAGAAAGTAGGTTTAACGTGTATCGTTTATAACAGTCTTACCACACCATCAGCTGTATAATGCCCCATTTCTTGTGAAACCACTGCAGAATTGATCCTGCTACATAAACTGTTATATTTCTTGCCTTGATTTGTACCTACTGTTGATGTCATGGGTAACAATACCTAATTTTTCTGCACTAAGTTCTCTTTTTATGAGTATTGTTTTATTAACATTTTTTGTTAAGAAGATGAAGGAGCATAAAGTAGAAGTACCCATGGTAAGTCTAGGAAAGTTGGTTATTCATGAAAGATAAAAAATTTATTTATTGCAAGATATATTTAGTAAAAAGATTTACTGCAAAAGACCAGGTTAACAGGAAGAGAACAAAAAATTTAAGAGTAAGAATTTTTGAAAGTTGTTGATTTCCAGAAACCAGGATTGCAACATCGAGGACTCAATATTAGGAAAAAATGGGTTAAATGATGAGTATGTAGGTAGTTTATGCCAGAATAGGCATGAAAGAGTGTGAGTTTGATCTTCACAAAGTGGACACTATGTGATAACATTGGGTACCTTTGAGAAATAGTTACTTTCTTTTATATAGATGTTCCATAGGTAGTGAGAAGTAACAGAAGAGATGACAATTTTCATTGTGTACATTAGGAAAGTGTTGATGGTTATTGATGCTAATTTGTTTGTTTCTATAATTAATGTGCGTAATATTTCATTTTTTTATTATGAGTTAATTTTTGTCTTTACTGGTATAACAGCAGTACTTCATTTATTTAATAAAAAAAATTATGAACATTACTGATAATTCATAAAAATTACATTGCTGTCAATTTCATAATAAATAAACAAATATACCCCCAATTCATTGCAACCAATTTCAAAGAACTATCATACCAACAATAACATAATTGCCTCAGCTTAAAAATTCCCATACCTGGCCCTAGTGCGATTTGATTTGCTATGCCGATCCAATATGTCACGTGGTTTGCTATCAAATCGTATGTCGAATAGCTATAGACTAATTTTATTACGTACACATACAGAGTAAGTTCATGAAATGTTCGTCCTCATGATTCTTTTGGTAATCAGTTATACAAATTTGCGAGAAATCGTATGACTTACAACATGGCAGTGTCCAACAGAACAGAAACAGGGTAATGCAAAGTCAACTGTTAGAAAAGTCAACGATTTTGTGTTCATTAGTATATTTATTTTTATATTGACTTTTCGTTTTATTGATTTGTTTACTGTTGTTGGGGACTTCGTCCCCATATTAATCTATCAAAACTTGATACATCCATATTTTGATAACATAGAGCCACCTATAATTTCTTATACGTATTAAAACCAGAGAAGAGGACTGCCTATAGCTGTGCAATGGAACCTATGGGAATGCAACCGGAGTATAAATCTCAATAACCGAAAATTATACCATAGATATCTATGGTATAATTTTCCCAATTATACCATGGTTTTGTTGTATAGGGTCTTCGAGAAAAAAAAAGATAGCAAAACCTGGCTGCCTGAATTTTTTGATATTTGAACAACAGTCAGTGCGGGGCCACTAAACTAAACTGCCCGCTTTGCACCAGCCGATATAAATGAATGCCTAGGGTGGGAATCGAACCCACGTACACCAACTCAGCTCCTAGAACAAATAAACAAATAAAGTTTAAAAAAATATATAAATGTGTATATATTATACTGGAAAATATAAGTTGATTTCGGTTATTGAGATTTATACTTGGTTTGTATTCCATAGGCTTCACTGTACAGCTACATGTAAAGGTTTGAATTTGCCGAGGCGGCTTTTTGGGGGGAGGGGGCATGGAGCAAGCCACTTTTAAGGAGCTTCATATTTGGTAAATGCATAGACTTTTCATTGTATTACTCCAAATGTTGGCTTGCTAGATCCCCCTTTCAAAATCCTGGACCCGCACCCGATTTGTTATACATTGCTGACATCTAGACTTTAACGAGGTTGCTCAAGTAATAACAATAATGTTGAAATGTTAAAATTAGATAGCGTCTGGTTTTTCTAAATGAAGCTTACTATTTTGTGTAAATTATTGCTAGTCAACATGTGATTTCAATCATGAAAATTTTGAAATTCCTTTTAATTAATGTACGACTTGGGCTTCAGGTACAAATTAAAATGTGGAATGATTCATCCAAACTCTCAAAAAGATTCTTGTGAAATTAATTTCCTCAGAATTATAAATGAATATTAAAAAATTAAAACATTCGAACATTTTGATAAAATAAAAAAAAAAAAACCCTTTGCAGTTCTTAAGGGCATATGATACAGTAGAGATCCCTCGTTGATTTTTTCTTGAAATTTTGGTAGAAGGTCAATTTCGATGTGTACTTTTGAAATATGCAAAGAAAAATTTACCTTCATGACTTACTTTTTGAGATAATTTGGTTCGAAATTTGCATATTTGAAGGAAAAACCCTGAAATTTCAAAAATAAGGACTTTTAAGGAAACTACCAATACTTTTGAACGAACAGTCATAATTTAACCGGGTTTTTTGTAAAATGTTCCCTTGATCCATAGCATCAGCATGCTGTAACAAGTTAACGGTTGAAATAAATAATTATATCCTAAATTCTTTTAATACAAGTGAAATAAAGAAGTTGAAAATATTTTTGCGTCTACACAGAAGTGCAGAAAAAAATCTATCGTTGATGTTTTCTTAAAATTTTGGCGGAGCGTTCTTGAAACAGAGTTTGATCGATTGCAAAAGAAAAAACTGGGGGTCCATGTGCTTGTTTTTTCAAAGCAATAAACCTTAATTTTTAGGCGCCAAACTAAATTGGAATAAGTTTTATTCGCAACAACGTCTTGAAATCTTTCCCGCCGTTCACTACTCACGTGACGTTGTCAATTTCAGTGGTAGAGCCAAGGTGTTTTTTTTTAAACCAATGATATTAATCATGAAAATTAATAAAGCTGGCTCCTCGTAAAATAGCATCATATTTCCCAAACCTTTATGAATTGTTACGAACTCAAACTTGGATAGAAAAGTATTCTAGTAAATTACTTTTAGAAAAGAAATGTTCGGAAACAAAACAGATATATATAATAAAAAAATTAATTTGCATCTCTGTCTGACATTAGTCATACAATTCATGTAGACAACACAGCTTGAACATAGTTTTAATTATTCAAAAGGCCCCGACATGACAAAATGTGCAACAATTATAAAGAAAGGGGATGATATAAAAATAAGGACATTTGGTATGATTGCAAAAGAGACAACTATCAACCATAGTTCAAATGACGAAGATAAATGCTACTAAAGGTCACCCTACGGCCTTCAACACAAAAAAAAAAGAAAAAGAAAAAGCCACACCGTATAGTCAGCTTTAAAAAGCCCCGACATGAAAATGTGAAATAATTCAAACAAGAAAACTAACGACCTACTCTATAGGCATTACATGATCACAAAATCATACCCACATTAAATCGGGTCAGCTTAGTCCATTACAGTTTAGTATAACATTTCATACAGCAGTCGATATTAGAGCATGAAATTTAATGATTCTGTATCAATAGATAAGTTACCTAAGCTTGTCTTCAGGGTATTTTTTTTATTACGGTACATATAATCATTGAATTACTTGTCTGTATTATACCTTCAATCTGGGAGTGAGTGCAACCACATTGTTTGTCCGGTCCAAGAAATATTTTGTTTTTTATCTGAGAAACTACTTTACAAAAAGACTTCGTATTTGGTCAGTAACTTAACATCAATGAGTTGCAACTCTGGTCTGTCAAATACCTAATTCCTGTGTGCCGATTTTTCTCTCTCAATATGTACATAGAAGATAATGCTTAGCACATTAACGGGTGCGTTTTTGTTTTTGGTCTATAATACGGGGCTTAAAACTGAGTCATTTTAAATGACACTTCTTCTTCATACACTTATATATTCCACGTATTAAATTCTAAAATGCGGTTAAACTCTTTAATGTACCTTTTCAAAGTCTGGAACAGTAAGATGCGCTGTCATTATTTATTACGTTTTTTTGTCATTTTGTTGATAGTCTCTGTTAAATTTATCCGTACAATTCTCATTACGATTTAGAGTTAGCCAAATGGTGAAGTTACTATATAAATTACTTATATTTTGTTTTTGTTTTGTGTAGTTGGGTTTCTCTCTCAACGACGTCTTATGTTTTTCATATCTCTTATTCATTTCCTATATGAAATAACAGACATACAAAATTAAGAATGTGGATTTGATTTTTTTCCCATTCGAAGTAAATATTGTTGACTTCCTTGAATAAATAGAACAATTCTCGTGATTTGGCCGATTTTCATTGTGCGTACTTTTTTCAAATTCACGCAATCGGGATTATGACGTCAGTGGATTTCCGCAAATGTGACTACATCTAAAGCGACGTCGCGAAATATAATCGTTCTTATTAGAAACATCGCGAAATTACAACGTTCTGATTAACAACGTCGCGAAAACAACACGAAAATTTTTGAAAACGTTATTATCTGCCCCTGCTACTGTATCGTATGCCCTTAACATTTGTTCGTCTGTAACGTTATCCGTCACCAATGTAAATGTGCATCCATCGCTGTCGAAACATCTCGTCTTACTGATTTTCCCGCTGTTTCAGAAGCCCGTGCTTATTTTAGAAAGTAGGCGGAGCTTTATGTGTAAGGCCCGAAAAGTTATTTAACTGATTCTTATCAAAACTATTTTTAAAGTAAACAAACAAAAATATATGAAATATACAATTTTAAACAGCAAAAGACGCGATAGACTAAAACAGATATTCCATATTTTTAGGATAGTTTTGCGGTGTTTCGTAAATTATACCATAGTTTTTTGTTGAAACCCCCCGGCAACCTCACTCGACTTCGTCTCGTGAGGTTATTGCCGGGGGTTTCAACAAAAGCTATGATATAATTTCGAAACACCGCAAAACTATCCAAAAGATATGAAATATCTATAACTTGTACGTCAGTTACATCAGATGTCAGTATAGAAAACAATATTTCTTCAATATGAGACGATGAAATATCGAAATTCGAAATGTTCCTTATGGCCAAGTAATTACAGGGGACCTCAAACTTTAAAAAAAAAAGGACCAAAATATCGTCCCCCGTTGAAAATAAATTCGAAAGAGTGTCATCAGGTTATTAAAGATGCTCTTTTATCCTAATGAAAAAATTGGTGTAAACGGTAGAAATCTGACAAAAAGTCACTTGGTTCCTATTTAAATAAATGTCTAATTATTGTGGATATTCGTATATCACATTTCGAAAATAACTTAGTTTATAAATTAATAAAATTGTAAGCAATACGCCTATTTCTAGAATTAAAAACAAAATTCAAGTACTTGCAAAGCATTTCGTGTTTGTACCAGCCAACAAAGCAGTCAACAAAGTGCACGTAGTGGTATGACGTACAGATGTAATTACTACTCGGAAGTCCTTAAGAATGAAATTATACATTGATCTACATGCAAGTCCGTGCGCTCCACAAAAATTCAAATGGTAAATAATTCTGTCACTACCACAGCTCAGCTTAAGGTCTTCTGTGATAAATTTTAAGTCCTTATTTTGAATTGGCTACCTAAACTACAGAAAAACGCGCTCCAATTTCGTTTCATCTCAGCTTCTAGTAAGTGGTCTATGACTAATCTCTAAGCCTTTTTCAACTTATTTTTATAGTTTTTTCTTATATTGTGTTGTTACACAACTGTCCCATACAGGTTAAAGGGAGGGTTGATCGCTCACAGATATGTTTAACCCCGCCACATTCTTTATGTGCCTGTCCCGAGACAGGAGCCTGTAGTTCAATGGTTGTCTTTGGTTCATGTCGGTCTTATTTGTTTTTCGTAAATTGTTTTGTTATAAATTAGGCCTTTAGTTTTCTCAATTGAATTGTTTCATATTTTTCATGTCGAAGCCTTTTATAGCCGACTATACGGTATGGGTTTTTCTCATTATAGAAGCCCGTATGGTTGCCTATAATTGCTTACATCCACTCCATTTAAACTTTGGTGGATAGTTGTCTCATTGGCAATCATACCACATCTCCTTATTTTCATATTTCTGTGCTGTTAACTAGTTTCCTAACTTCTATTAAAGAGGTTGATGTTAAGTTTTGTAATATGCATATAATAATATTGGAATTAACTGTTTTTTAATGTCAAAAACTCTTTAGATGTTTTGAAGAAATTACGTGCTTTTGATGGTCCGTTCAATTCGGTTGACAGATTGTTTAACTCTGTACACTACACTACCACAAAATCTTATCAAACATAAGTTCTCTTAATTGATTAAATGGTCCTTTGAACAATCTAGTTGTAGATATATTCGCTGCATCTAATATAAAGCCTTCTTCTGTAATGAAAAAGGGAAATATGCTAGATATACTTACTGAAACTGTGAGGAGATGATTAAAGCTGTGATTTTTTTTCTTGACAATATCTTTAAACGTTTCGGCAACAAAGTTTATCGAAAGGTTGTATGCATTCCTATGGGTACCAATTGCACCCCTTTGATAGCAGACCTGTTCCTGTATTGTTATGAATCACAATTAACAGTTTACACGTAATAAAGAAATCCCTCATAAAATTTGAAATAAGCATAAAAAAGTTGGTATTTTATATCTTATTTTGTTTTGTGAAATTTTCTAAACTACTGTTCAAATTAAAAATAATATAATACAAAAATAAATATATTTAAACCGGGGACTTTAACTTCATAGTAGGTAAAATAGACTCCAATAACATAAGTTGTAAAGGAAAAATAAAAATTATAAACGTTTCATTAAAAAAAAAATTGTGTATTATAGAGAAATACTTTCACATGGGACAACATTTCGGTCACTCGTTCCCGAATCGACCAGATTGCTCTGAATGTCAATTTATTCATAAAATCGAAAATGCTTATGAAAATAGAAAGATGAATAAAAGAAAAAATGAAAACTTACAAAAAAATATAATTGAAAATTTACGTTAATGGAATTAAAACTTTGTTTAATAAATAAACCTTACATAGTAGATCTCTTTTATAACTTCGAAATGTAATATTATTAAATCAAAAGTACAGTTTTACTGATGATTAATTCAACATTTAATATTTATATGGATTTTACTGGTGTCTTCCCGATTGTCCCACTTTTTGAAATTACAGGTAAAAAAGTAATGAAATTTTGTGGGACAATCGGGAATATGTTTGTGGGACAATTGGGAAGTTTAAATGTGGGACAATTGGGAATTGTTTTGATAGTGATTAATTTGTTTTTATAGTGTGTTGCAGTTAATTAAAGGTCACTAAACAATGTAACTTATAAAATATGAAAAAAACATGAACAAATAATAATATTTACATATTTCATTTTGCACATAGTAGGTACAATTATAGTATCATCAAACACGGAATATAATATGAAGTCATAAAATTTTAGTCTTAGATGCATATTTTTTTTAATTAGTTTTTATTGGCTTTGAACTAGCTGTCAGTAACTGCGAATACTCTCAGACCTGTTACAGTACTCAGTGTCTTTGTTGTGGTGATGCATAAGTAGCCGTCCACGTCCACTCTGTGTTTTTGTTAGATGTGTTTCTGTTTGTACCCATCTGATGAGAAAAGCCTTTTTCAACTGATTTTTATAGTTTATTCTTATGTTGTTCTGTTTCAACACTGTTCCAGGTTATTGGGAAGGTTGGCGCCTTCAAATAAGTTTAACCCCACAAAATTCTGTATGTGCCTGTCCCAAGTCAGGAGCCTGGTATTCAGTGGTTGCCGTTTGTTGCTGTGTAACATATTTATTTTTCGTTCATTATTTTGTACATAAATTATGCCATTAGTTTTCTCGTTTGAATTGTTTTACATTTGCCATTTTGGGGTCTTTTATAGCTATGCGGTATGAGCTTTGCTAATTGTTGAAGGCCGTATGGTGACCTATAGTTGTTAATTTCTGTGTCATTTGGTCTCTTTGGGAGAGTTGTCTCATTGGCAATCATACCACATCTTCTCATTTTTTATGGAAGTCTGTTTCTACTTTATAGTTGGTGAAGAGTCCTGTTGACTGCAAAAGCAATGGGAATATTGGAAAAACAACCTTTAATAGTGATTCTTGGAAAGGCTGATCTGGCAAAATTATAGACATCAGCTTCGTAACAATAAAGACAGTTGTTGGGTTCAGGTGAATCTGACGTTGGGTGTAAGCAGTCTTCAATAGTGCAGAGAATGTTGTATTAATGTCCTCCGACTTCCCTAGTAAACAAGTTCATGTAGAGTGTAGAATGTAAATGAGTTTATACCTTTTTTTTGAAATTGCATGCATTATTTCTAAATTTATTCAAAAACTTTACAGAGAAAAAGGAATTAAAATTACGGTATTGACATTTGTTTTATGAATAACGTAACATTGTAGATATATTTCATAAATCAGAAATATTATATTTGTTTAATCAAAAGTGCATTAATCTAATTATTTAAAAAACATTTTTTTTAATACTTTTATAAAATTAATATTAAATGTGCAATAATTATTTCTTGTTTTTTTAGCAAAACAAACAACAGTTACCTTGTTTATCTAAGAACATTTTATTCATAAAACAATGTGGGACAATCAGAACTTTTCATGTGGGACAATCAGAACTCTAAAATTTTAAAAAGTGGGACAATCGGGAATAAACCATTTTACTACTAGTATGCTCATGCAATAATTACTTTTAATTTCTAATTGCAAAGCAAACAACACTTACATTGTTTATTTAAGAACATTTAACAAACTAATTCAGTTCAATAACCAGCGTTTTGATAAATCTGAGTAGATTCAGATTCAATATTTTATTATATGACTATATCTCTTGTAATCATTACAATGTGTAAATGTTTTGTAAGAGGTGAGACTTAAAATAGTGTCTTGTCTTATCTACAATGTCTACGTAACTCATGCACAATACATTTATTGAATATGTAAAGAAATAGTTAAAGCCATGCGGTTTATATTCTTGATAATTTTATTCGTTTAAATCTATACTCAGATAATGTTCAATACATCTATACATTGTATAAAAATATATATTTGAATGTTTATATCTTGTTTCGGATTTCATGAATACCAACAGAACTATTACCTATTCATACTGATTAAAATGATCCACACACGTAACACATACTAGGATTCATAGATTGATTGGTATTTGCTTGGAAAACAATATATTTCCTTCAAGACAGCTGAGGTAGTGCGTTACCTATATGTATGAAACATACCAAACATTCATGTTTTAATAGGAGTATTATATACATTTTCTAGGAATATCGAAATGTACATGTTGATGTTATTGAATATGCTCAATACAATGTTGTCATTGTCTATACTAGAGAGATAAAGATCATTCATTCATTAGTTTACATACAATGTTGTCATTGTCTATACTAGAGAGATAAAGATCATTCATTCATTAGTTTACATACAATGTTGTCATTGTCTATACTAGAGAGATAAAGATCATTCATTTATTAGTTTACATACAATGTTGTCATTGTCTATACTAGAGAGATAAAGATCATTCATTCATTAGTTTACATACAATGTTGTCATTGTCTATACTAGAGAGATAAAGATCATTCATTCATTAGTTTACATACAATGTTGTCATTGTCTATACTAGAGAGATAAAGATCATTCATTCATTAGTTTACATACAATGTTGTCATTGTCTATACTAGAGAGATAAAGATCATTCATTCATTAGTTTACATACAATGTTGTCATTGTCTATACTAGAGAGATAAAGATCATTCATTCATTAGTTTACATACAATGTTGTCATTGTCTATACTAGAGAGATAAAGATCATTCATTCATTAGTTTACATACAATGTTGTCATTGTCTATACTAGAGAGATAAAGATCATTCATTCATTAGTTTACAATGTCAAGAGAAGCTAACTATAACGTATGTGTCACAACAACACATAATTAAATTTAACTCAATAAATTAAAGCTAATAGATAATTTACAATATAACAGAAATCTAAAAGTGGTGTATTCCCCCGCTCAAAGCTTCGTGTGTATTTCCTTGCTCTAGGTGTTTGTGAAGAGAATAAAACGGACGCATTTACTTGCTCCATGCCAGACAAAAAATTCAATTTGTTGTATATGTCTCTATCTATACCCTATGTATATTTTGGAGGAGAAGTTTTAGCTGTTACACATGGACCTTGTGATGTTTTTCCACGAAATTTGCGCCAATAACATAACAGAATGATGTTACTACAATTAATCACTTGCACCAAAATGGAAGCCACAATAAACAACGCCATCAAAGTGTCTTGATGTGAATTTCCACATTCCTTCTTTTTTTCAGCGCAACTGATAGCTCCTCTAATAACTTCACTCGAGGGATATCCAAGAACTCCAAACGAAGCACACAACAATCCAAAAAAACCATTCCACTGTGAACAAAATAAAATACACGGCTTTAGTTGAAGAATATATGCTCAATATTATATATAATTTTGATATACATGAACAATGACGAACTTTAACAAAACAGTAAATGTAGCGATTAACTCGTGATGCCTAACATTAACTTCTGTTACACCCCATACACTTCCACACCCCCCCCCACACACACACACATTGTTCTTTGTTAAACTAAACCACTTCTGAAAAACAAGGCTTTTGAGTATATGACCTGTCTAATATGATTCAAACAAATTTCTGTTTGCATTGGTAAATATCATGCATTCTTAACGGTTCACCAATCAAAATTTAGAGCCCTAAATATATGATCTCTCAGGACCGTATGCCTTTTCCAAACATTTAAGTGTGTATATCCGAGTTCTTCTCATTTGTTTTTGTAATATATTTGTTTATTTATTGTTTGATAGTTATCTAAGACCCAGATGGTACTGCAGCGTATTATTTTTGTATTTATGTGATTGTGTTTGTTTTCAACGATTCAAGTCTATCTTTCAATAGCCTATAATAAAAATAAAGATTATTATATTATATCACATACCAGGTTTCTTTGCTTAGCTGTCTCTTCCTGCGTTGTTATAGATTCAATAGCCACGGAGTTGGCTATAATTCCTATGCATCCTAAAACAAATCCCTAAAATATACAATGTATACATGAAATATTACCAAGTATTTGTATATAGCAAGTATAAATGTATGATCGATGATTACAGAAAAAATATCATATAATTTTACGGACTTTTTTTTATAGTACTTCTTGTAAAAAAAACCTGAAGGATTTGAAAAGGAAGAAAAAGTTTTTTTTTTAAATCTATGCAAATTTTTTTTCTCCAAACAAAAATATGTTTGTTTATCAAGTTTTGTCCGATCGTTTATTATCCAAGCTTTAGGTATACATGTTCCATCGTTTATTAATCAGGCTTTAGGTATAAATGAAACTAGTGTCCTATACTCGTCCATTATTTTATACAGAAAGAGCTGAGAGGTAACCCAGTTCTTGTCATTTTTACATCGCGATGACCGTGAGGGCATTCCGATGTATTGCTATCGCCTAGATTTCCATTACGTTTTTTTTGCGGGAAAATATGAATGCCTACTCATATCCAATCTTTTAGAAAAATCGAATTTTTACAGAAGTGTAAACCATGCACTTGCACTGCACTCTTATTAGAATAGTAGAATAGACATCGCGATGACCGTGAGGGCATTCCGTTGTATTGCTATCGCCTAGATTTCCATTACGTAACTTTCGTTTTGGGTTTGTAACCGATCTATAAACATGATAAATACTCGGATATTAACGAGTGCAAAATAACATTCCTTATCGTTTGTTATAAATGCATCTCTTCAATGAATACTGATAACAATATTTTTGTTTAGAACATAAATCAATAATATGAAAATGTTTTGTCGTTAGATATATATATAAGTAAAAAATCATTGATATGGTAAAGCATGCGGAAGACTATCTCAAGAACATTTTGCGACAATCCCGGCAAGGACCGGTAACTCTGCATAGAAGATTGTTTTTTGCGGGAAAATATGAATGTCTACTCATATCCAATCTTTTAGAAAAATCGAATTTTTTAGAAGTGTAAACCATGCACTTGCACTGCACTCTTATTAGAATAGTTGAATAGAATGATATACAAATGGATGAAAATTATATGTACATGTAACTGTTATATTAATATAATATAGAACAATAAACCAGTGTATACTGATTTGTATCACTACAATATAATAGTTATTACGGTGAGGTTGAATTTCCTGTCATTTATTCATCATCCACGCACGAACTTGTCTCAGAAAAAAATATCTCTGTACATTAACCTCAGTTTCAGGTATAGAGATGTGATTTTTTTCTGTGACAAGTGCTTTTGACAATCCACAAGAACTTGCGGTCATCCGATGTTCAGTACTTCAGCAATTTGATTCTAAAGGGAGGTTACCCAGTTTTTGGCATACATCCGGTTAGTTATATTATACCAGCTAATACAGGTCACCTATTTCAATTTAAATGTTCAAAAACCACGCCTCAATTGTTTCTATTAACCTACTTCATGGTTTCCTATCTAAAGTTGTTCTCAATACAAGTTTATTTTACTAAAAGGTAATAAGTACTTACATAGACTCCGACATAGATAGGCGAACCACCAACGATAGGGTAGCTTGCACCATCCTGTGTCGCTAGAATGGCTATTCCTAGAATAAGCAGGATCGGAGATGAAACACACACGATAATAGAAATTATTTTTTGGACCTGTAACCCTTGTCTTTTGCGTGCGACTGAAATTAAAAAAAAAGGTGTCAAATGATAATACAATATGCATAGAACATGGAAATCTAAACTGTATATTTTTATTATATATAAATATAACTGGGAAAGAGTTATAAAAATAGGGCGATGTTAATCAAGTTTTACACAAATGTACGATTACCAAGCGCACCCTATTTGCGGTATATCGCTCCCTATTTGCGGTATATCGCTTCATATTTACGGTATATCGCTCCCTATTTGCGGTTTATCAATCCCTCTTTGCGGTATATAGCTCCCTATTTGTAGTATATATCTCCCAAATTGCGGTATATCGCTCCCTATTTGTGTTATATCGCTCCCTATTAGTGGTATATCGCTCCCTATTTTCGGTATATCGCTCCCTATTTGTAGTATATAGCTCCCTATTTGTGGTATATCGCACCCTATTTGCGGTATATCGCTCCCTATTTGTGGTATATCGCTCTCTATTTACGGTATATCGCTCCATATTTGTAGTATATAGCTCCCTATTTGTGGTATATCGCTCCCTATTTGCGGTATATAGCTCCCTATTTGTGGTATATCGCTCCCTATTTGTGGTATATCGCTCCCTATTTGTGGTATATCGCTCCCTATTTGCGGTATATAGCTCCCTATTTGTGGTATATCGCTCCCTATTTGTGGTATATCGCTCCCTATTTGTGGTATATCACTCCCTATTTGTGGTATATCGCTCCCTATTTGCGGTATATAGCTCCCTATTTGTGGTATATCGCTCCCTATTTGTGGTATATCGCTCTCTATTTACGGTATATCGCTCCCTATTTGTAGTATATAGCTCCCTATTTGTGGTATATCGCTCCCTATTTGCGGTATATAGCTCCCTATTTGTGGTATATCGCTCCCTATTTGTAGTATATAGCTCCCTATTTGCGGTATATCGCTCCCTATTTGCGGTATATAGCTCCCTATTTGTGGTATATCGCTCCCTATTTGTGGTATATCGCTCCCTATTTGTGGTATATCGCTCCCTATTTGCGGTATATAGCTCCCTATTTGTGGTATATCGCTCCCTATTTGTGGTATATCGCTCCCTATTTGTGGTATATCGCTCCCTATTTGTGGTATATCGCTCCCTATTTACGGTATATCGCTCCCTATTTGTGGTATATCACTCCCCATTTACGGTATATCGCTCCCTATTTGTGGTATATCGCTCCCTATTTGTGGTATATCGCTCCCTATTTGTGGTATATCGCTCCATATTTACGGTATATCGCTCCCTATTTGTGGTATATCGCTCCCTATTTGTGGTATATCGCTCCCTATTTGTGGTATATCGCTCCCTATTTGTGGTATATCGCTCCGTATTTGTGGTATATCGCTCTCTATTTGTGGTATATCGCTCCCTATTTGTGGTATATCGCTCCCTATTTGTGGTATATCGCTCCATATTTACGGTATATCGCTCCCTATTTGTGGTATATCGCTCCCTATTTGTGGTATATCGCTCCCTATTTGTGGTATATCGCTCCCTATTTGTGGTATATCGCTCCGTATTTGTGGTATATCGCTCTCTATTTGTGGTATATCGCTCCCTATTTGTGGTATATCGCTCCCTATTTGTGGTATATCGCTCCCTATTTGTGGTATATCGCTCCCTATTTGTGGTATATCGCTCCGTATTTGTGGTATATCGCTCCCTATTTGTGGTATATCGCTCCCTATTTGTGGTATATCGCTCTCTATTTGTGGTATATCGCTCCCCCATTTACGGTATATCCATATGTATTATTTGTATTATCTCTGGTTGACCACAGAATCCAAAGAATGATAATTTTGCTTTACAATTACGAAACTTAATTTCATTACAATGTAGAAATATTAAATCCAAATTGTACGAGACTTCCTGGTATATCTTTTAATCAATTCAGAATTGTCTATGAAAAAAACGGTAACCTACCTAAGTGCTAATGTCCTTAATATATTAAGCTTATTATATATTTTGGAAAGACTTTTTATTACTAAATCCTAACATAAAAACAAGTGTTAATGTTCTTGATCACACTGTGAAGCCTATTTTATTAAATGGTAGTGATGTTTGAGGAATATTTAATTCTCTTTCCTCCAAATGTAAGAATGAAGATGTATCTATCAAAGCATATTATCAGGATAATACGGAGCCCTGTTGACCTCCTGCAGATAAAAAGTTGTGTTTTTTTAAGTCAAGCGCTGATGATGTAAAAGTCTAGCGCTGTCAATCTATGGTCAAGTGCTGGAGATGTAAAGGTCTAGCGCTGTAGGTTTACCCGTAGGTTTACCCTGTGAGAAACCTCTGCATTTAGCAAATTTATACTTTATATCTGAACTTGGTAGATTTCCAATGTATTTCAATATAATTAAAGTGATGAATTTGTACTGGTACCGATGACAGAATTAAGAAGTAGTTTTCCACTATTAGAAAAAGCATATTAACAATCTAAAACACTACATCGGCTGAATCAAACACCATGGTATGGTACAATACATGTTATATGACTTATATTGAAGTAACTTGGAATTGATAGTACAAATGCAAAAACATTCCCTTTTTTTTGCTTTTCATTTACAAATTAAATAGTATATCCAAACCTAGCTATCGACATTGCTCTTTAGATATTGAACAAACACAGTTATATACTATACCATATTGACACAAGGAGGACAAATGTGAAAAACTAGGACAGTATGTCCTTCTATTGAGGAAATTGTTTACTTAACATGGAAAGTTTAAAATTTGAAATTGAATAAATGAGGGTGTTGATGAAACAACTTGTTTGAATAAATGAATGTGCTAATGACAAAGCTTGTTTTATGAAGATTCAAGTTATACATTCTCATAACTTTGATTTCTTTCTGTTTTTATCAGTTGTTGAATAGTAATAATAAGAGGACATATTTACAGTAATGGCAAATAAAATGATTTAATGCAGCTGAAAATAGAAAATACATGATTTTCATCGTAAAAAAGGTCCATCAAGTTGTGATTTGAAATTGCATTATAAGATATTGATTTATAAAATATTTTACAGACTGACATTGGTTTGTCAGTTCAAAATATATCAGGATGTCAAACAATATTCAATTCTGTACAACATGATCTCCTTAATTAGTAAATACAACGGCGGATAAAGGGGTAGTGTGTGGCAGGTCAGATAATGCGACTTAAGATTAAAAAGGATATTACATGTATGTAAAAATGAAGCACAAACATAGAGAGCTGTAAATAAATCTATATGTAAATCAGTCAAGACACAATCGTACTCTCATCTGGTGTTGTAACACGAGATTAAACGGAAAATCTTTAAAAAATTGATTGAGTGATTGTTGGTGTTTAACGCCACTTTCAGCACTATTTGTTATAGCAGGAGAAGAAGATGTTTTATTTCCATCACATGGACTCACAAAGAGCATATTACAATATAAGACATTATTTTAGAAAATAAAAACAATAAAAATTGGTGTCCATTTTTTTATTGGTGAACTTGAGGAAGCCGGAGTACCCGGAGAAAGCAACCGACAGGAAACCGACATGCAATCCTTAGTAAATATATAAGGTTCGGAGTCGAACGCCCTTACTGGAGTTCATCGAATTAACAACCTCAATGTTGACATGCTAGTGATTACTGTAGATAAACATCTTAGATCGCTCGGCAAACGAGGCCTCAGAAATTCTTTAAACAGAAAAATAAAAAGATGTGGTATGATTGCCAACGAGACAACTCTCTACCAGAGACCAAATGACACAGAAGTTAACAACTATAGGTCACCGTACGACCTTCAACGATTATAGAAAAACCCATACCGCACATTAAGCTATAAAAGTCCCCGAAATGAAAAATGTAAAACAATTTAAACGAGAAAACTAACGGTCTGATTTATGTACAAAACAATAAACGAAAAAAAACAAATATGATATACAGCAACAAACGACAACCACTGAATTAGAGGCTCCTGGCTTTGGACAGGCACATACAGAATGTGGTGAGGTTAAACATGTTTGCTGGTGTCAAACCCTACCCTAACCTGGGAAAGTGGTGAAACAGTATAACACACTCGCACATTCCAATATAGTATCTCTTTTCTTCTTCAGCTAAATTCAATGTGTTTCTTTTTAAGAAAACTTTACAGATAAATTCTTGTCAAATATTTAGGTCGACTTGTCAATAAATTAAGTCCCGTTTGTAGATATTTAGGTCGATATGTCAGACAACTATCTGACAAATAGGGGGCAGAGACTGGTGTTGCCTCACAGAATTATTTCATTCGTTTAACTCATAAAAAATTGCTTCGTATATATAAATGAGCAAAAGTATTTCCAAACACATTTTACCGATGTTTACTGGATATGTACCGTAAGCCTATTTGCAAACTCCCCGGCAGTTCCAGCTACGATCCGCAACGGAAACGATCACTGTATGGGGTTTGGCCTATTTGTATACTTATATCAATCAAAAAACATTTAACAAAGACGTATGGAATATATCATTTATTGCGATATTTTTGGAATTGTACTGTAACTTGTAGTTATAAAAAAATATCTGAATTTGATTTATTGCAGTTGTACCCAAGTTTAAAGTTGATTTGTTATAAGTAAAAAAACGATCAACATTTTAACTGATACGAATATTATACTTGTATGATGGAAGTAATATTTGAATTTCTACTTTGGTCTTCGGAAGATTTTAGTAAATATATATTATTTTTGTAGATTTGCTCTTTTACATTGGATTTCTTTGCTTTCAAAGAGTTTTCCAAACTTGTTTTACAAAATGATATGCGCTATCATCAATTTGTTAACATAATACTCTCGCTATACATGGATTCTGAACTGTTGTGCCTTAAGGAAGTGATATTTTTCCTTAGTTTCTACAATCAATAATGGTTTCTGCAAGGTCTACTAGGTCCGAAAATTGCGTTAATTACGTCTTACACACATGTTATCCCAAAGCCCTAACTTTCCTCTTCCAAACGGTATAACATTGTTATATTTAATATACTTGTAAGTACCCGAAAATAGGAGGAATACTCCATTAACAACATTAGTATGTTACCCGTCTACACGAAAAATATAAGATTTTTTTCTCGTTAGTATTCGGACAGCTGATTGACAAAACAGAATAAAAAACGATAAGCAATATGTAATTCAAACTCTTAAGTGCTTTCAATATTTTTTACACAAAAGAACACTTGACCTTTCCGGTATTTTTCTTATTTAAAGCCGATTTTTGGTCACAGGTACATAAAATCAGAAAACGTCACCAACATTGCGTAGCGGCAAATTTTTACCAGCTACCTGATTTTTTCATATGAAATCGACCGAAAACTTAGACGTAAACATATGCGTTGAAGCTTGAAGTTCGTTTGTTTCCATGAAGTGTCTTTTAATTGTTGTATCATTCTCCGCTTTACTTGTATATATGTATTAAAAACATTTGGAAGATTGCTTACTTTCTTTTGACTTTTAGTGCATGTAGAACATAATTATATATATATATATATATATATTTTCCCTGTTTGTGTAGTATTGTCAATTTTGATGATCCAATACCTATTAAGTTTACTGGTTGGTAGATTCTTATAGACTCTATATATATATATATATATCCGGATATGGTGTACAAATTTTTGCACCTCATGTTTGCGATATACCATCTTTTCCGCAAGTTTATTGTTTTCTGTTTGGTATTAAATTAATATAATTAAGATCCATTGTGTTACATCTGTGATCCGTTTATTTGGCAATCGCCATGGCAGTCAGCAGGGTTTAAGAACATCCGTTGTTCGACCTGCTAGTCAAATGCGTTTTGTTAAAATATACTTTTTCACTTTTTTGGTCTTTTGGAAAATGTTGTTTGTGCTGTATTTAGACCCCTCTACAAAGAAATTTGTTTTGCATGCACACGTACATAGGTTTGAACGTTGTTTTCAATTTAGACTTGTTTATATTTTTTCGTTTGGGCTTGTATTATATTTGCCTTCGGGTTTATATGATCCGTTCATCCTATTTCGACTCTTTAAAATTCAAGAGTCTATCCTAAATTGAGGTAAATCATATGGCCTTCCAAATACCGTTTCGATCCCTAACATCACTGAAGAGACATTTATTGTCGAAATCCGGATATGGTGTACAAATTTTTGCACCTCATGTTTGTGGTATACCATCTTTTCCACAAGTTTATTGTTTTCTGTTTGGTATTTAATTAATATTAAGATCCATTTTGTTAGATCTGGTGATCAATTTATTTGGCAATCGCCAATGGCAGTCAGCAGGGTTTAAGAACATCAGTTGTTCGACCTGTTAGTCAAATGCGTTTTGTTAAAATAGACTTTTTCACTTTTTTTTTGTCTTTTGGAAATTGTTGTTTGTGCTGTATTTAGACCCCTCTACCAAGAAATTTGTTTTGCATGCACACGTATAAAAATTGCGGTTTTTATCCAACGCAATCATAGGTTTGAACGTTGTTTTCAATTTAGACTTTTTATATTTTTTCGTTTGGGCTTGTATTATATTTTCCTTCGGGTTTATATGATCCGTTCATCCTATTTCGACTCTTTAAAATTCAAGAGTCTATCCTAAATTGAGGTAAATCATATGGCCTTTCAAATACCGTTTCGATCCCTAACATCACTGAAGAGACATTTATTGTCGAAATCCGGATATGGTGTACAAATTTTTGCACCTCATGTTTGTGGTATACCATCTTTTCCACAAGTTTATTGTTTTCTGTTTGGTATTTAATTAATATTAAGATCCATTTTGTTAGATCTGGTGATCAATTTATTTGGCAATCGCCAAATGGCAGTCAGCAGGGTTTAAGAACATCAGTTGTTCGACCTGTTAGTCAAATGCGTTTTGTTAAAATAGACTTTTTCACTTTTTTTTTGTCTTTTGGAAATTGTTGTTTGTGCTGTATTTAGACCCCTCTGCCAAGAAATTTGTTTTGCATGCACACGTATAAAAATTGCGGTTTTTATCCAACGCAATCATAGGTTTGAACGTTGTTTTCAATTTAGACTTTATATATATATATATATATATTTAGAGTCTATAAGAATCTACCAACCAGTAAACTTAATAGGTATTGGATCATCAAAATTGACAATACTACACAAACAGGGAAAATTGTATGAGTCTAAAAGATTGTGTAACAATACCGATAAATAGATGGAAAACAAAACACTAAAAAGTGTTGAATATCATCGCACAAAGATGGAAAAACTGAACATTTTCTAATTGCTGTAAATAACAGTCATAATTAAATATAAAAAATGATCCAGTAAAACAAACAAATACACGATTTAAAAGAAGTCACACCCACATTAGAAATACATAAATAAACGAAAAAAAAAATAGCTCACCCGAACTTATCACTCATTAACATAATAATTAAAATATTACCTGCTTCTTCATCGAATCCCATGTTTTTAATTTTATATTAACTAATCCGACTAGACCGGCGTTTGTGTACGAATAAATGGCATGTACCCTTTTAAATACTGTTCTGTCTCGAAATACTGCAATGATCGTATCGATTGTTTTTTTTTTAATTTGTATACAAGGGGTCGTCTCAAAGTGTATATTACGGTAATGACAAATGAAATCAATTATTTCAGCTGAAAATAAAAATACAGCATCTGTATCATATAAAAAAGGACCATAACGATTTGATTTGAAAAAAAACGTTTCATAAGATATTGATTTATAAAATATTTGGAAGACTGAACATGTTAGAAATCAGCATAATTTTAATCTGAAGATAGAAAACTACCATCTAGTACCGGAAAAAAGAGGCACCGTTTACTTCAGATCAAGAAAAATAGCCGGTTTAATGCTTCTAAAGATTGGATATTTCTCCTTATTATTTAATTATGACCCATTATAAATACACAAGAACACAGTTTTCATAAATTGTCTTTAAAATATATGTAAAACACAAATTAAAGACAAAGTTTCGATGTGTATAGCAACTTATGTATTGATATGTACGGCAGCTTGCATTTTACAGCAACTTCATCCTCACTCCGTCTCAGCAAGTACCAACATCCGGTGATGCTCCCATACGGCGATCAAAGAAACATCCTTTTGGTAAAGTTTCTTTTCAAAATATAGAAGTGAACACTTGAGTTTGACACCGCGGCGAGAAGGACAAAAAGAACTTTTGGATCCACCAGCTCCTTACTTTAGATTGATTGATTGTTGGTTGCTTTAAGATTCAGTGGCAAATATTTTTCAGGCATAACATTATGGTCTAAATGAAAAAGTCGGAAAAGGTACAGGAAAGCTAAAAATTAAGTTTATTATGTGGCAGCTTCTTTAATATTATAATATTGGCCAGTGAACGTGTAAATTTACATTACTTCAAGAACAGATTTTGTAAATCAAACAACAAATCTTGACCGTCGTCCAATTGTCTTACGCAGCAATATTAAATGTACAATGAGCTGCAAAAGTTTCTTATCTACATCCAATTTCACCTGGCTAGATGCAAGCCCGACGAAGCTAGTTTGTCTAGCGAAATATTGCGTTTATCTTTTTTTTTTTATCTCGTAAAATATTTTTGATATTTCAATATTTACATACCAAAAAGTGTTAAAATTACATTGTTAGGCAATACATAATTTTATTTGTGTAATTGTATTAATCATTGTACTGACATAAAATCTTTTTATCTTCAACAACATATCACTTACTCGGTGATCTTGTTGTAGCGTGCTCGATTCGAGTGCGGGAGGTCTTGGGTTTGAACCCTGGTTCGGACAAAACCAGTGATTTGAAAATTGGTATTTGCTGCTTCTCTGCTAAGCACGCGGCATTTAGGAGTAAGATCAATGACTGGTCGGCTCGGAGTCGAAATAATGTGTCCGGGTAGGGTGACATGTCTTCCTGTGGACTGTTACCTTGTGAACATGAATTAGCACGTTAAAAATCCGGCTCAACGTGTTGGTCTAGTACATATATATAGCGTTTATATATTTATCACATTATCATGTTCTCATCCTGACCATGCATTTAATTTGCCACTGGACGTTTAAGGGCATACGATACAGTTTCAGGGGAGGTAATGACGTTGTTAACGTAAAATATTATTTTCGCGACGTCAAATTGTGACATATCGGGAAAAGATACAGTTTTCGACTGTTTGTTATCGTTCAAACTAATTTATCTTGAAAACGAATTCATGGACCCCTCTTTTTAAAATGACATTTGGTTTGATAACGTATGAAGATTATGTGTACCAATTTTTATGAAAAAGTCAATAATGCAATTTTTTAAATTTGATAAATATATTATAGAGAAGTTTTCATTTAAATATTCTTCAAAGTTTGAAATATAATGTATACATAGTTTAGTTGCACTTGTCCATAGATAAATGTCCAGGTATAAAATTTTATAGACCATGTACAAATTTAGCCAGTGGGGTTTAAGATGTAAGTAAACACTCGATTCAGATTACTAAATGACCATGTAACGTAAACCCCATTACACATGTTACTTTTAAGTGTATTGGGGAGGTTAAGAGTTTAAATATGGGTAATTCAACGGTCACTTCAAAGATGCAAAATTTTAGTACAGACGTTTATTACTTTATTTGATAATGCGATAATTTCTCCGGGTACTATATAAACAAGTTTGTTCAGTTGGTGTACTATCTGTGTATTCCAACTGAACAGAACTTTGTGTTTTTATTTTAAAGGTAACCTAATAACCGGACAATTTCAGAAACCCTAGTGGTATGATAAAAGTCCTAAAAACACAAATAGTAAACAGTTACTTGTCGTCTACATATACCTACAAGTTTCATCCATCCTCTCACTACACTAAGTCGAGTATAGTCTCACCCCAACCAACACCAAACCAAGTATAAAAAGTGGTGGAGGACCCGGCCATTCGTGTCCATTCATAGATTCCATTTCTAGTAATGAAAGCTGTTTTGTGTCTTGTTTCTGGGTCAATCTGAATTTGAAAATATCCAGAATGTAAATCAAATGAACTGAATATGTGAGCTTCTGATTCTGCTAGACAGTCAAATACCGATTCTAGCCGTGGTAAAGGATGAAAAAGGGGGCGTGTCTGAAGATTAATTTTTCTATAATCACAACAAAAACGAAACGTTCCGTCTACTTTTTTTACTAAAACTACAGGCGAATGATATTCACTGTTAGACTCAACTACAATTCCTGCTTCTATTAATTCATTAACTTGTCTGTCAATTTCCTTTTGCATTACTGGATTTTGTCTATAAAAAGGCATTTTAATTGGAGTAGATTCAAAAGTTTCAATTTTATGAGCATATCTGTCTGATTTCCCCAATTCCTTAAGATTTGTAGCAAAAACATCCCTTTGCGTTTTTAGAAATTCTTGTAATTGCCTCTTTTGTTCTGAATTCAATTCTGAATCTGATAAGTTAAAGTCAATTGGAGACTTTTCAAACTTTGCCTTTTCATGACCTGTCTCTACATTATTCACTGAAACTTCATTTTGTTCTAATGGTATTATGCACGATATATCTATATCGGAAATGGTGGCTAAAATAGTATTATATTTGACAAAAATTTCACTCTCAGTAGGATTGCAAAGTTTGAACATAGCTCTTCCTTGTTTAACTTTTACTAAACATTTGGCAGCCATTAAATTAGCATTTTCTAACTGTTTTACTGGTTCTTATAATATAACTTGATCTTCAACACTTTTTGGAATTTTTACTGGAACATCAATTTGATGTAGAGGCTTTAACTTAAGGTTCTTTTGTGATCTTGCAAAACCTTTGTTTACATTTATGGTACATACTGTAGATGTTTCCGGAATATACAAACTTCTTTTTGAAAAATTTAATGAAACATCATTCGTGGATACAACCTTTTATAAATGTTTGTGGAAATATACCTGGAAATGCATGTAATAGTGTTAAAAGCATCATAACTAACATTAATATTATTCAACAAGAAACGAGGGCTAAAATTGCCCATCTTTTTACTTTCATACAATTGCATATTCCAATTATTAATATTAAAAAGAAATCAAAACGCGCATTGCTACCCTTCATTGGTAGTCTTTCAAAATCATTCTTTGGGACAGCTACAATGGATGATGTAAATTTACTAGCATCACATTTAAATGCATTGCAAAAACAAAGTATAAAAATGGCAAATGCGTTAAGTCAACATGGATCTCATCTGTCATCTTACATGACAACATCAAACAGACGCATGGGCAATATTCAATTCGAAGTAATGAAAAATTATTATGCAATTGGTAATATTACTAAAAATTTTCAGTCTACTATTACAAATATTGAAACTCATATTTTAGATTTGACAAATTTACTAAATATGCAAAGTTATAAAGCTTCATCCATATCAAGTGAAGTAAATACAGTTATATAATCTTTGCAGAGTTTGATTGAAGGCAAATTAACACCTGTTTTAGTCTCCATTTATTCTTTGAACAAAGTTATACAGGACATCGACAATATATTATCAACAAATTACTCAAGGTTTGCTTTAGTAAATAAAGAACCTCAATGGTACTATCATAAAATTGAGAATGGAAATGGGGAATGTATCAAAGAGACAACAACCCGACCACAGAACAGACAACAGCAGAAGGCCACCAACAGGTCTTCAATGCAGCGAGAAATTCCCGCACCCGGAGGCGTCCTTCAGCTGGCCCCTAAACAAATATATATACTAGTTCAGTGATAATGAACGCCATACTAAACTCCAAATTGTACACAAGAAACTAAAATTAAAAATAATACAAGACTAACAAAGGCTAGAGGCTCCTGACTTGGGACAGGCGCAAAAATGCGGCGGGGTTAAACATGTTTATGAGATCTCAACCCTCCCCCTATACCTCTAGCCAATGTAGAAAAGTAAACGCATAACAATACGCACATTAAAATTCAGTTCAAGAGAAGTCCGAGTCTGATGTCAGAAGATGTAACCAAAGAAAATAAACAAAATGACAATAATACATAAATAACAACATCAATATCAGCATGCCACATTTCATTTTGGAACAAATATCGATAAAAATAGTGTTTATATAACAATTAAATATCCAATTTCTCCTGAAAAGGAACCTCTCAAGCTGTATGAAATAATTCTTTGCCAGTTCCAATAAATGCTACTTCTCATGCAACAATGTTGTTAAATTTACCACAATATTTAGCTATTACTTCACACCAACAGTACTATGTCACAATGGAAAAGGCAAATTTGGCAACTTGTAAAAAACATGGCACTTATTTATGCAGTTTCAACAAAGCTCTTACGCCAGTAACACAAATGTCTTGTGTCATGGGCTTATTTGCCAATGATAAGTCAGTAGTAAACAAATTTTGTGATTTTCGTTTCTTGGAAAATCACTTGTCACCCACTGCTATTGAATTATCAGCAACATCTGTTTTAATTTATAATAGTTTTAATCTAGTAATTGATTGTCCAAGATATCATGGATGTTCCATGTGTGTCATAACTTTATCTTGTCAATGTTCAATAACAACTAAACACTGGTATTTTCCTCCAAGACTTGTTAAATGTCATAAACAATTAAATAAAACTGAAGTTTTTCATCCAATTAATTAAGCTTTACTACAACAATTTTTTAATGAGTCTAAATTAATTTCTCTGGCAGCAGATTCTGTGTTTTCTAAACAAGTAAATGTTTTATTACCAATGTTTAATATGTATAATCATTCTTTTAAAGAAAGACTTGTAGCTGACCAAAAATTACATTTAAACATTAAAAAATTGTTCAAGCTGCTAAAAATGATGAACAAATCTTCCAATCTTTAACTGAACCTTTATTAGAACGAGAAATAAATGTCAAATCTGTTTTGCCCGATACAAATGGAGTTTTAGTATTATGTACATTGGGTCTTACAATTTTAACTACAATAGCATGTATTTTTTCTATGATGAAGATACGGAAATTATCTACAACTTTATTAATTTTACAGCAAACATCACATGTTGTTCGGAAGAATTATCTTCTTTTGTATTTTCAAAACCATCGAACGAAATTCAAAAATCAACAATTCCATCTATTAGTTCAATTTTAGAATGGGATCATTTAATTCTTACGTTGCTTATATGTACAATTAAAATACTTATCTTTATTCTGTTCATCATAGTAAGACGACGAAATAGAGGAACTACAGTTTTGTTAGAATTAACGTCGGGTAAACATTGTGTTATTATTCCACTAATTTACCTGCCTTTGTGCCCATCATTCTTAGAAATTGAACCCCCTCTTCATATTTCTAATATTTCATTTTCAAATTTTGCATCGTGTAATTTAAAGACAGACTGGACGGGATTTAAAATTAAAAATGTTCTAAACGAGCAATCCTTGGAAATACAAAATGTTGTTAATCTATCTTGGATTAACTGGTATAAAACATCAAAGGTACTAAAGCATCCTTATATGGCATACATTTTATTGCAACATGATGGGTTGCTGATACCATTACCAGATATTAAGGTTCAGGACAATTTTAAAAATGATAACTGATTAAATTAAATTTCTTTTTGACTTATTTCATATCTATTTTTAATATTTTCAGAATTATTTAAGTTGAAGATGGGCACCATTATTTGTTCACATCAATCCCAAAATATGTTAAATATATTAATGGGTGCACAACACAGGCATTTCCTGGTGCCACCATTGCAAGGTTGAGTGATTATGTATCGTCCAATAAAATAAATCTCAAAAATAAAGATTTTATCATTGTTCATGTAGGGTCTAATAATATTGCACAAAACCATTCAGTTGACATGATAATTTCCTATTATAGTGATTTGATACATAATATTCAAATTAAAAGCAAAGCGAAAATTATAATTACTTCCATCTTACCACGGTTAATAGATCACAATAGTACGGCAGAAAATGTAAGAATAGTAAATTCACAGTTAAAAAAGTTATGTGTCAGACGAAATATTCAATTTTCAAATATTTATAGATCTTTTTTATGTAAAAATTAATCAGATGCTTCTTTGTATGCCCCCAGAGATGGATTACATTTGAATTTAACTGGAACTTCACTTTTAAGCAAGAAGTTCATTAATATTATTCGCCATTTGAGTTTAGAATGTTAATATTCATATGCATATATATATATATATATATATACACAGCTACTTTTGCTAAGGTACTTTTTCTGTACCAAAAATCTGTAGTACTGGAAATCTATTTTAAATATTAAGTACTATTTTGTTACTTTAAAATTATTGTAATATTTAGGTACCTGTATTTTACAGTACTTGATTTGTACTTGAAGTTAAGGTACTACAGATTTTTGGTTATACCGTTTTAGCATTTTGAAAGTTTGTCTATTTCAAATCTCTTAGAATTTTCAAACATGGAATATTGAGATCACTGTTGGTATTATTTCTGTACCGAAAATTTGTAGTATTTAAATTTGTAGTACAAACCAAGTACTGTGAAATAAAGGTACCTTAATATTACAATAATTTTAAAGTAAAGAAATAGTACTAAATATTAAAAGTAAATTTCCAGTACTACAGATTTTCAGTACAGAAATAGTACCTATGCAAAAGTAGCTGTGTATCTATATAATTTTTTAGTGACAAATGTATCGTGATCCTACTTATCGTATGAACAGCAGCCGATCCACATATCGTATATTGGACAGAGACAGATTTTTTAGGATTAATGATAGGGAACATTTTGAAAAATTATAAAATCTTCAGGATGATAAAAGGGAATCACTCTTTGTTAATTGCCATTCATAAAACAGCAATAACCGTTACATAATTAACGTTTTGTGGCGTTTAGATATAATTTTAATACATAGATATAACTAAAAAAAATTGTATCACAGTTTTAAAGAAACGCTTCTGTCTTATTTGAATCCTTCCACTGGTTAGTATGATATAACAAATAATTCATTACACACGAGATCAAACGCTGGTTATGGACCCTTTGGTCCATGAACTTGTATTTCACTCTTTGCCATGAAATATTTGTTAATTATGTACCAAAAGCACTAACGTCCCTGGTAGAATGTTGTATTCTTGGCAACCATGCCAAATATTCTTAAGTTTTATAAAGGAGTAGAACGTACTTGTTTGACAGTATGTACCAGTAAAACCTCCCAAACAAGTGCATCTGTATCCATTAACTGAATCTGTGCATGTGCTGCCATGTTCACATGGGTTACTTAAACATTCATCTATATCTGAAAGAGTCACAGGGAAATATAAAATCACAAAAATACTGAACTCCGAGGAAAATTCAAAAAAGGAAAGTCCCTAATCAAATGGCAAAATCAAAAGCTCAAATACATCAAACGAATGGATAACAACTATCATATTCCTGACTTGGTACAGGCATTTTCTTATGTAGAAAATGGTGGATTGAACCTGGTTTTATAGCTAGCTAAACCTCTCACTTGTATAACAGTCGCATCAAATTGCATTATATTGACAACGATGCAAGAACAAAACAAACAGACACAATAGGTAAAAATGTCAAAAATAGGGGTACAGCAGTCAACATTGTGTTATCTTCTTAATCACTATAAAAACAAACAAATGTAACAAAGAAGCAAACAAGACATACATCAAATTTAACATCCTCATTATGCTTTTTCATTATACGATTTTATTTATCTATGTAAAATCCACCCATAAAGGATGGAAGGTTTTAAGTACTGGCGTAGATTCGCGCGTTTGACGTCACACAGGTAGATATAAAATAATTTTGTCGTTCAAAGTATGACGGGATACATAAGTACAGAGTCACGTCAAATGGATATCACAAAAAAACAGACTTAACAGTAAAAGTAACATTAATAAAATATAATAATTTTGTCGTGTAAAGTATAACGGGATACATAAGTACAGAGTCACGTCAAATGGATATCACAAAAACAGGCTTAACAGTAAAAGTAATATTAATAAAGACAAATAAAAGAATACTATAACACGTTATTTAGATGATAAACAACGTCAGTACGCAGAATCTATATTTCAAGACCATCGTGTATATTATTTGTGAAGTTGAAGGAAGGAAGATTGTATAATGCAACGGGATATATCAGTTTCTAAAAAGCAAAAGAGAGGAATGCCAATCTAAAAATAAGTTTAATTTCTTCTATATCTTACTATAATTCGGGTGAAAAATACTCTTATTTTTACATTAATGTTTATCACTATTTCGGTCATTTTTTTTTCTGCAATACTGCATATCTCATAGAATCTTTTGAGCTATTTTTCATTTCTTTAATACCAAATGCCTACCGAATTAGACTTATCACCGGGTTTAAATTAACACGAGCAACCACATGTGGAGCAATATGTGCTTACCGTATGGGTTTTGCACGATATAACTCTAATTGTTTATATAGACAGGAATAGCTAATTTGCATTTATTTTTACAAACATGTTATCGGTGCCACATTTGGAGCAGGATCTGCGTACCCTTCCGGAGCACCTGAGATTCCCCCGGTGGAGTTCGTGTTGCTTAGTCTTTAGTTTTCTATGTTACGTTTTGTGTACTGTTGTTTGTCGTTTTGTCGTTTTTCGTTTATTCGCCATGACATTGTCAGTTTGTTTTCGACTTATGAGTTTGAATATCCCTTTTGTATCCTTCGCCACTCTTTAACAAACATAGTTGAAAACGATTCTTTGAAAATACAAGATATTAATTGACAGTTTGGGGTATATAGGTTAAAGGTATTGATACAAAAGGTAGCATATGTGTAGATGGTGGACTAGGATAAAGGGCGGAAAATAGCGACTTGCGTTTGATGATATGTTGGACAGGCTATCTTTGAATTCCAACAAGATGTGTTTTAATTACATATAATTAATTTTATTATGCAGAGAGCGTGGAATGCATCGAAGCATCAAATTTAACGTCATCGTTTTGGTGGAATGTGAATCCCCTATATCCAAACGGAGAATCTTCCTATTAAATGAGTATACATTTCTATTGTCTTTCCAGATAACCATATTTTCATACCCAAATCAACCATTGAGGTTTCTAAGAAATGGAAACGGTTTGAGTAAGCCTTAGACAGCATAACTATGGTAAATAGTCATTGTATGGTCCTAGCTCAGACTATCTTTTGTATTCGACCGCCGTCAACAAAAAATACATGTGCGCAAGACAGAGCAAATTGAAAATAATATGAAAATAAAACAATTTCTAAAATACTCTGTGTTATGCAAATACCATTATCCCTGGGAAAAGATTTTCTTGGTAACAATGTATGACCTCTGGCCATCGGCAAGGTAGCCATTGTTTATAAAATGAACATACACAACTTATAAACATTTCAATGAATACAATGAGACTTTGAATACAAATTCTTCTTCATCCGCAGAGAATCAAATAGTAAACAATGATGTTAGTACCACATATCGACTTAAAGCATCCTCTGATAATTTGAAGGTCTCTATCGTGTATTGACTATCAAAACTAAGCAAAATCAAGTAAATTAGTTTCATATAGGTTTCAGTACGGTCGTTTGGTCATTAAATAGCCTTTGTCCAAATTCCACAAAATTCCATTAAGGTTTGACAAAGTTATTGATGTCTAAAAAAAACTTTAACCACAGACTAGATGTCGACGTCAACGACGACGGAACATATGATTGCTATGCCTCGATTCCGCGGTATTCGCCGGCTAGACAAGAATCAGAAGTCTAAAAAGACCAGACAAAGCCGTTAGAGGCTAACTTTAACCTATGACATATGAAAGTTGCTCGTCAATAGAACATAATATATTCAAAGTGCAATTACTTAAAAAATAGGATTTTAACATGTGTAAAATCTGGTTTTCTGTGTCGTTTAAATGTTTTTGCACTGTCAACGTATAATTGTTCGTCTTAAGGATGTTCGCTACTATATTTCAAAATAACAAGCTTTTTAAAAGACTGTTATAAATTGATAGTATATAAATGAAGGAACTGAAAAAACAGACAAAAATGAAGGGTCCGTGTGCTTGTTTTCGAGAAATAAGCCATTGAAAATTTGGTGGGAAATGATCCTCTCTAGGTTTTTCATACATTTAACATTGTCACCTTTTTTCTTTCAAAAACAATGAAAAAATAACAAGGATTTTATAAGATTTTCAAATAAGGATTTTTAAACTACATGTAATAAAATTCTGAAAAGAAAAGTAGGGGTTAGCGGGCAAAATTTTGAATGGCACTACATGGATAAAACCAGAGGATTCCGAATATCTGGCAAAAACATCAAAAACAAGAGGAGCAAACATCCTTAATAGAGTGTGACGTTCCTTGGAAATTTTGAAATAAACAATGCTAAACTATTTGTCCCTGTTGGAAAAAACAATGCTATTCTATCTGTTCCTGTTGGAATAAATATTATATTACTCTTAATTCCGTTATGAACATATAAAGTTACATTTCTTTCAGTGAAAATATTATTCAATAATATATAATTCTCGACATCACATCACCATTTTCGGACAATGCAAGATTAAAAACAAATAATAGTTTGCTGTTCTTTGTCTGACCAATGTTTCACCATGTGTTTATCTGTTAGTCGTGATTAAGTCAACGGTTTTCAGTGTGTTTAAAGACTCTTACTGAAGTCGAAACAAGACTAAACAGATTGCAACAGTAGAACATGGAAAAGATGGAATTCGGATATGATGCATTAATTCGTGAATTGAATCCCTCCAAACACCTGAAAAAAACATACGCACAGGAAGACGTTCTTTCTGTACTTCATTTCAAACTTCCAGTAAGGCCTTATAGCGGCAGCAGGTCATACCTTACTCGGGGATTCATTGGTCACAGTGACCCCTTCGTAAAAAGGTCAACACATTCAATAAAATACAAATAGTTTATTTACGTCTCATCATTAATATTACAAAACGTTACATAAAACTTGACTACATGAAATGATATAGAATATTAATATCATTCTAAAAAGAATTATGAGAGACTGGATTACATTACATATATTTATAAATATTCTTCAAAAATATATACTGTTAAGACAAAAAGTTTAACGATATAAAACACAACGTCTTCTATCTAAAATAAGTTTGCAGGTTTTGACACTATTTATAATAATACAATAACAGTCACTGGCTAGAACAATAGACAACTTCTCCAATTTAGAAAAATTTTAAACGTTTGGATGATCTGACATAATTATTTTAAAAGGTTCATTTCGCAGGTCATCGTAGTCTACAATACATGTTCCTCAGTTTCAACGATGTTTTTATAAGTTTCTCAAGTTCGTTACAAGAAACATGGAACTGACATTAGTAAATGTTTAAATGTATAAAGGAGGAGGGAAGTCAATCATTAAGCAGATAAATATATAAGTAAAAATGAATGAATTGATAAAATTGGAGCAATTGTATGATTGTTTTATTGGAGCAAATGAAACCTATAGTTTCCAAAATGAAGTGGCGAAGAAGCAGTTTTGGCGCAAATAAGTTGTGGCGCAGATGATTTCATTTTTGGCGCAAAAAGACATCGACCGAATTGATCACATAGACCCCGTTCACACTAGCATTTTTCTTTAATCGATTTAATTTGAATCGATCTAGATAAAACCAGTTAGCGTTCACATTATCTTTAATCATAACGATCTCTATCGGTCTAATCTGAACTAGTGCGTTCAACTACAATTAAAAATACAATTGATCTGACCTTATTACCCCTAAACATTGTGTATAAATAGAACTTATTTATCAAATTGATGTGTTGATACACTGATACACTCACTTGAAAAAAAATTGGATGAAGTTATTGTTTCTCTTGAATCACAAGTTCAAATTTGGATACTGTGTTCTTGCAGTTTTCTTTGATATTGAAACAAAAAACTGTAGCAACGAAGTTACAACACGACGAAATCTCGTGACTGCGGTTCCTGAAAAGAAAAAATCAACTAAAAAAAGAAGACACAGATTTCGTAAATTTATGCTACGACGAAGACAACATGTTTTCAGTTTGTTTTTACGTGCATGTACACAAAGGTCTGTTAACAGAGAAATATGGGTGTTGTAGAGAGTTGTCTCATTGGCAATCATACCACATCTTCTTTTTTATATAAACAACGAACCATTGATATAGTTGTGCCGCTATATATACATGCGCATACATTATTTTCGATTTAATCGTACGTGTTTAAACCGATCTCTGCGTTCACATTTAAAGTAAGATTGGTTCACTTTAGATCGATTCAAACTAAACTACCTCTTTTGGTGTTTTAGTTTAGACCGATTGAAGATCGATTCAACGCGTTCACATTGGCCCTTAAATCGATCTAAAGTGAACTTATCTAGTTTAAATCGATCTTAATGTCCTAGTGTGAACGGGGTCATACAGACCATCGACAAAAAAGGCCACACCGGTTTATTCACGTTTATCCAACATTTGATAATTAGAATCAAACAACATTAAGGATTAGAGGGTCCTCTTACATGTAAGGACTGACATCTTGATATTTACCTGTAATTCAATTGTATCAAACTAAAATATTGTAAAAAGGGGTATTTTCTAAATATATATATTAAAACATTAACAACACATTTTTTTTAACAATGATTAGGTTTTCTTAGATATAACCAGAAAATGTTACGTAATGTTATGTTGATCACAATGAAGCCCTCGGCAAAATGGTCACACCTCACTAAGAACTTCATTAGTTACAGTGAGGACTTCGGCAAAAAGTCGGACCTGTGACTCGGAAATTCATTAAACTGTTGAAGTGTTATATCAGCAAACTACATATAGTTCTGAGACGGGCAAATAGATCTTACAAAAACGGTTATAATTAGACCAATTTTCTCACTTTAAAATTCAAAAATAAGTTGTGGACTGGACCAGCAACCTTCGAACCTTCTTCTGATACATTATATCAAGGATTCATATAGTTATATCTTAAATCAAACCCTCTTCCGATGTATCCTAATATCTTCAATTGCAGCTTGTCCGTGATATCAAGGAGTTGTATAGTCTAACTATACAAATCCTTGGTGATGTCAATATAATATATAACCACAAATTTATTGTTGTCAACATCGACAAAAATATTTCAAGAATTGATTCATAGAGTATGTGTAATAGCCAATTATTATATTTGTAAATGTAAAAGTCCTCAGATCAGTTATTATTTTCATCACTCAGCCAATGAATTGAAGTTCTATTAAATATCTAAAGATATTTAAACCACAATAATGACAATGTTCTGTGCTGAATGGCAAAAAAGTGGACTATACATTACGATCACACAATGCTGGATGATAAGAAACTATTAATTTTTTGGGTGGAGGGATATCCTGAAAAAAAAATAGATTTATGTAAAAAGCTACTAGTATGTTAAGCCTATTAATAGAGTTTTCATTGATTTCAAATAGGAAAAATTTGTGTTTCAAAAAAGTATTCTAGAATTCATAAATAAACATATATTGATACTTACATTATCTGCTTTGTTGTTTAAAAGTTTAGTTTTGAACAGTTATAGAACAATATAATTGCATTAACATTTCCAAGGAAAAAAAAGATATTCAACTAAAAAGATTCATCTTAAAACAATTTACTACCAAACAGAATTCATTGTAACATACACATTTATTTACTGTATATTTATAATTTGAATCATAGGATTTTATTTTGTCCCATGGGATATTAAAAATCCCATGGGATAATTATAGTCCCATGGGATTTTTATTGTCCCATGGGACAACAAATATCCCATGGGACTACAATTATCCCATGGGACCCAAAAAAATCCTATGGGATTTAACCAAAATCCCATGGGATAATGGTCAATCCCATGGGATTTGCCCTATCCCATGGGATATTGAAAATCACATGTTTTTCTAAATCAAATTACAAAATAGATATAATAATAACAGCAGAAAAGCAATGAATTTATTGAATCCCATGTAATTCCGCACATTTTGGTTATATACACGACACTGTAGATCTATGGAGAGGCGGCGGCGGATTTGCAAATGAGTGTTTTGCAAATTAAAAGTGTCCAGTGTTATAACATAAAGTTTTCTGCTCTTTGGTCGGGTTGTTGTCACATTCCCAGTTTCCATTCTCAATTCTATGCTCACTTAGGTTTGTTTAAAAGTAGACCTTATACATGTAGTTTTGTCATTGTAATATGAATAAATTATTCAACTAAACGAGTGTTTTAGTTAAGAAACTTTAAAATAGTTTACAACAATCAAATTTTAGTGATATTTCAAAAAAGAACCAACAAGGATCGCCTTGAAAGGTACTTAAGAAGTTTATAAAGACGCCCAAGGAGCAACATTATGTTGTCATTTTACTGTCACGAAATGCACACCATGCTTTGTGTGCTAGGATGTAACGCCGCTACATAATATCATATCTATATAGACTACAAAATAACGCAACAATCCTGGAAAAGGTTTTAAGGTACAAAGTAGATACAATAATTATAAGTTAATTTACAATCAAACGTATGGTTGCTTATAGTTGAAGTTGCATGAATGCAGGAAAACAAGGTGAGTCAACAGGTATTTTCTAGCTGTGTATAGAACAGCCTACCGATAATTCATATAGTCAACAGCGTCAGTATTTCTAGCTGTGTATAGAACAGCCTACCGATAATTCATAGTCAACAGCGTCAGTATTTCTAGCTGTGTACAGAACAATATACCGATAATTCATAGTCAACAGGGTCAGTATTTCTAGCTGTGTATAGAACAGCCTACCGATAATTCATATAGTCAACATGGTCAGTATTTCTAGCTGTGTATAGAACAATCTACCAATAATTCACATAGTCAACAGGGTCAGTATTTCTAGCTGTGTATAGAACAATCTACCGATAATTCATAGTCAACAGGGTCAGTATTTCCAGCTGTATATAGACAATATACCGATAATTCATAGTCAACAGGGTCAGTATTTCCATCTGTGTATAGAACAGCCTACCGATAATTCATAGTCAACAAGGTCAGTATTTCTAGCTGTGTATAGAACAGCCTACCGATATTTCATAGTCAACAGGGTCAGTATTTCTAGCTGTGTATAGAACAATCTACCGATACTTCATAGTCAACAGGGTCAGTATTTCTAGCTGTGTATAGAACAATCTACCGATAATTCATAGTCAACAGGGTAAGTATTTATAGCTGTGTATAGAACAATCTACCGATAATTCATAGTCAACAGCGTCAGTATTTCCAGCTGTGTATAGAACAGCCTACCGATAATTCATAGTCAACAGGGTCAGTATTTCTAACTGTGTATAGAACAATCTACCGATAATTCATAGTCAACAGCGTCAGTATTTCCGGCTGTGTATAGAACAGCCTACCGATAATTCATAGTCAACAGGGTCAGTATTTCTAGCTGTGTATAGAACAATCTAACGATAATTCATAGTCAACAGCGTCAGTATTCCCAGCTGTGTATAGAACAATATACCGATAATTCATAGTCAACAGGGTCAGTATTTCTAGCTGTGTATAGAACAATCTACCGATAATTCATAGTCAACAGCGTCAGTATTTCCGGCTGTGTATAGAACAGCCTACCGATAATTCATAGTCAACAGGGTCAGTATTTCTAGCTGTGTATAGAACAATATACCGATAATTCATAGTCAACAGGGTCAGTATTTCCAGCTGTGTATAGAACAATATACCGATAATTCATAGTCAACAGGGTCAGTATTTCCAGCTGTGTATAGAACAATATACCGATAATTCATAGTTCACAGGGTCAGTATTTCCAGCTGTGTATAGAACAATATACTGATAATTCATAGTCAACAGCGTCAGTATTTCCAGCTGTGTATAGAACAATATACCGATAATTCATAGTCAACAGGGTCAGTATTTCCAGCTGTGTATAGAACAATATACCGATAATTCATAGTCAACAGGGTCAGTATTTCCAGCTGTGTATAGAACAATATACCGGTAATTCATAATTTGTAAATAAAAAGAAGGAAATGTGGTTTGGTTGCTAATGAGACAACTACATCTAAACTGTAGCGTGCAGCATGTCTAGGAACGTGCCGTAATAAGTGAATATGAAATAAAACATGTACGATTTCATTAACTTTTTTATATGATAAACTTACATCATTGATACAATTCAGTGATTATTAGTTAATAGTGTTTTTCAAGTATAACATTCATTTCCTTTCTTTCAGTAAATTAAGTGATACTCGATGTGTAACAGTCATTGCATGGGGTATGTACATTAAATACGATATTGAACACGGGGAAATGTATGGTAAATATAATTGAGAAAACACAAGTTTAAATAAGTCAATATGGTGCTAACTATGAACCGAGCTCGTAATAACACAGAGTTTGATTTAAAAACTACTTTTAAATTTGAATCTGCATATCAACAAGAATGCAGAGTTATCAGATTTGATCTTTTCGCTGTTTTCAATTAACACCTATTCCTGTTTGAAAAAAATAATACAAAAATCCTGCTACATAAAACCGCTTCAGATGAATCGCTGTTCTCCAACGATAAAAACTGACCACCACGATATAGCCAATAATGCTGAAAGTGGCGTTTAACACCAACAATCAATCAATTAAGTAATAAAATGAATCGTGTGTTGTTGGGAAACATGGCACGATCGTAGAGTTCCAGCACAGTACTACTTGATACTATATGATAAACATATCAATGTTCAAGTTAATTAACCATCAGTGTATTTATCATGTTTGTTACTACTTAAGTTGGCATTTTTCTTAGAAACTTAAAGCTTTCAGATGCAAGGTTGAAAGTTTCGAATGTTGGTTTGAATTTTATTTTGATATATAGAGCTGCTGTCCTTTCACTCAATAACTACTTCTTCCGTGAGTATTTACATCTCATATTTGAACCATTTTCGCGTGTCTTATAATGAGAGATAAACTACTACTCCAGTGGGAACATTATGAAAGGATGACTGAATTACCACTTTGAAAGTGTTTTAATTTACAGCTCGACTGAATCACGGAGAGCAGCTGATGATTATTCCGTGGGTGAACCTAGTCTCCAGAAGAAGACTTACATGATTATTGCTGGATGTCAATAACATAATTTTAAAATGACAGATTTAGTATTGATGTTTTGTTTTTCAGATGTGGACCCTTGTGACAGCAGTCCCTGTCTCAATCACGCTACATGTATATGAGGTGGATACACATCTGATTACACATGTAGTTGTGTACAAGGATACAGTGGTATTCAATGTCAAACAAGTGAGCAAAAACATACAATCGACTTACTCATCTATGGCCAAACCTAAACTGCATTGCCATTTTCTGTTTAAAATATTTTGACCAAAAGTCTGTTTTTTTTACTCATGGTATATCAAACAGTTCTAATAATAAATAATTATTATTAAATTATTCATTTTCATTTTACACTCTTCTGAAAAATGTCAGTAGTAAATTGCTGCTATTTTGCTTTCTATGACAGTTATGTACTCCATTTTCTTTACTATTGTATGGTGATTCATGAATTTTTGATTGCTTGTTATAACCGTTATTTATTGTTTTAGACATAGATGAATGTGCATCAAAACCGTGTCAACATGAAAGTACATGTGTTGATCATACCAATGACTACTCGTGTGTTTGCACAGCTGGGTACAGTGGTATACAATGTCAAACAGGTACAATAGTTCATCATACTTAAAGGTGCATTCGCTGTCAATTTCATGTTCACCGATTTGACTCAAATTCTCATATTTGGTTTATAACATACTAAAGGGTATATCCAAATTACAAAAAGTCTAAAATAAACAATTAACAAGGCATGGACTCAGTTATATGTATCAGCAATGTGTGTGTATGTTAGTCTACACGCCATCTAATTAACCATCGAGATGACCTCCGGAGACTGCCGACGGTCGTATAACCCCATATAAACATAAATATAAATATAAATAGATAGAGAGCACGTGCAATTGGATTTTTCTAGGTATGTTTGATTTCCTGTTATAGATTTAAAAATAATATGTTAATCATCGTGTTTACTTGTATAAAGAGAGAGAGCTAAAAATTCATCACATGCAATTGGAGACAGAAGACAATTGTAACTCTATGTATCAACTAATCTAATGATGAATGCAGATTAACATGTGAATTGATATGTTTTAAAATTACATAAGATGTTACTTGAATATTGTAATTTGTGAAAACTTACATAACGTATCAGTTTCATCACGTACACGCCTGTACACGAACCTAGTAAACTCATCGTTAAAGCCACACATGGACTGCTTATGAAAATACAAACAATCGTAGCGTAACTACCCGACTGTCAACAATGCAGAATAAGTGTTAATCTATTAATGACAGGGATAAGTATACATTTGTAAAACCATTTAAAATATTTGAACGTATTGTTAAAAAAGTCTTTTAATATAAGCCTAAAATTGTTTATTTTAGATATAAATGAATGTATGAGCAACCCTTGCCAATATGACAGTTTATGCACAGACCTTGGAAATGCGTATAATTGTACCTGTCTGCCTGGTTTCACTGCTTCAAACTGTCAGATAGGTATGTTTATCTGCATAAAAGTTGGTTCGGATTAAAAGGGAACATCCCGGAAAAGCCATTTAAATTCTCTCTTTCTTTGAATAATAGTTCCCAAAAGTATTTTATTTTAAAAACTTTGAAACTTGACTTTAATTTTTACCTGCCGAAACTGCTTATTTCACTGATATCTTGCAATGATTACACCGATTACTAGGCAAATGTTGCCATCCTGAAAAATTTCGCTCTTTATGAACTACTCTCTTTTGATATTTCAGACACAAATGAGTGTGCATCAGACCCTTGTCAACATGGCGGAGATTGTATAAATCTAATTGATGCTTACCTTTGTCATTGTCCATTGGGCTACATAGGAGTTAACTGTCAAAAAGGTACTATCATTGTAATATTTGTTTCAACTTTAAATATATACCTAAATGGAAAGAGTATATCTATGGATTAATTAAGTGATTGAAGAACATGATGTGGTAAGATTGCCAATGAGACAACTATCCACCAGAGTTCAAATGAACTGGATGTAAACAATTATAGTTGCTTGTTAATTCCCTTTAGCAAATAGTCCATGCATATTCAGAACGAAAACTAATTAACAATTAATTCAACAGATGATATTAGGATTATGGCATATATCGAAACTTGTCAGAATTGTTTATTCAATCATCCTTCTGTATCTTGCAGTGTCTGTTACTCTAGCTGATCTGATAGTATTGATATATTCGGAAAAAAAATATCTTAGATATAGTTGTATACGACCTGGTTAAAAAAAATAAGACTCACTACACACAGACACAAACAATGCAGAATATTAACTTTATCTTAAAACGCAAATAGTAACCTCTAAAACGACGTCTGAAATGTAATTATATGTTGTCTTAGGTTAATGATGTACCTATTTCAGACATAGATGAATGTATCAGCCAACCTTGTCAAAATGGTGCTACGTGTATAAATCTTGTAAGTGGCTTTACGTGTAGTTGTGTAGATGGATACACTGGTACAAATTGTGAAACAGGTAAGATACATATAGTGTGCCCTTATTCAATATGTGTCAAAAAAGGACGAAAAGATACAAATGAAATTATAAAAAAAATGAGATAATACTAAGTGGTCAATGAAAAAAAAACACAATGAGTTGAGGTAAAAACAGACACCATGATAAAGAAAAACAGACACCATGATAAAGAAAATCAGACGCCATGATAAAGAAAAACACACACCATGATAAAGAAAAACAGACGCCATGATAAAGAAAAACACACACCATGATAAAGAAAATCACACAACATGATAAAGAAAAACACACAACATGATAAAGAAAAACACACACCATGATAAAGAAAATCACACGCCATGATAAAGAAAAACACACACCATGATAAAGAAAAACAGACGCCATGATAAAGAAAACCAGACAACGAATTATATTTTGAAAGTATAAATCGGCTATTAATTAGAGGAACAAAGTTATGTCGCATGTCTAATCGTCTCTAATAAGTTCAGCATTATCCGAAATGATGAATCAAAAAAAAATTCCTAGAAATATTTAAATATTCTTAATAGTACTAAGTCTACATTGTATGAACTAAAAATAAGATAACTGCACATTTTAAAAATAACATGCAAGTTTTGCTAAAGATGTCGAAAACATCGGTGTTCTTAATCACCTATAATAATAATATGATACATTTCATTCCCTTACTACTTGAACAAATAATTACATTAGTTATTTTTAATCTGTAAAGGGATGGATCATTGTTCTTCTGGTCCTTGTTTAAACGATGGCGTCTGTTTAAATCGTGATGGTGGATATATATGCACGTGTCCACAGTCGTGGTATGGTGACATATGCGAATACCGTGAGATCAATCAAACAGAGGTATTGTTCAATTTTTTTTATTACATTGATTTCGAAAAATTATATAAAAATAAGGAGATGTGGTACGATTGCAAATGAGACAAGGTGACAACTATTCGCCAGAAAAAGGAATAGGCTGTAAGCAACTTATATGTCTTCTTTAAAAAACATTTCTACAAAGGTTTTACCATTTTATATCTGATACATATATATATATATATATATAATATATATATATATGAACCCCTGATTTAGTCATTCATATAATATTTCCGTTGAAAACTGAAATAGCAAAGCAAACTCGTAAATATCGGGTTAAACATACAAAATTAGATATATGTCCTGATGGGTATAAATTTTTGTTTGAAGTTTTCCATTAGAATGTCGAAAATCAAAATAGAAAGGCAGTACTTGTACAGTATAACATACCATTTACTAAGAGTCAGTTCAGGTGGAATATAAATTGCATCCGCATATTTAGAAAAATATATAATATGTCACCTTCAAAAATTAAATGATAGAAACAGTTGGTGATTGTGATAAACCTATCTTGGAATCTACACTATCAAACTTTTCTACTTGTATGTAAATCATCTAATTCACAAATAATTACGAATCTCGGAGTCAACTTCAAATTTGAGATACATTTTTTTTCCCAATCTGAACTGTTAATTGTGAATTTTTATATATATAAAAAGTTAAAATGATGAAGCCTCTTAAAGTTTTTTACATTGCATAAGATGAAGTTTTTACCATTTTCAAGAATGTTCCATGAAGTAAAAAGTATCATTTTAAAAACATAATAATAACATTTTTCTTATGTTCTTCAATCAACTGATTCAAAATCTGTAGACCACTGTTTTTAAATTGACCGAGCAATCATTTTCTTTTGTTTTGATCTCCCTAAATTTGTTTACTAATATAACAATATGGGGAGAATTATTTACCCTTGATAAAAGTTTCCCCCATGATTTTCTATGTACATTTTGACAAATTCTAAATATACAAATTTTGAACCGTTTACAAAACATTAAGTCCCATGACCTGCAATAGTTAAAATTTTATTTAAGTCCGTACAGTTTTCTTTTAATTTATAGATGTACAACTTTTCAAACTGTTGGTTTTCAAACTGTTGGTTTGAGGTTTTTTTGCTTCAGATAAAACCAAATTGTGCAGTTTGGTATTGTTTTACCGGAACCCGCAACCCCCAAATTATCATAATTTATAACACAATGGAAATTGTATCAAATTCATATAAAAAAAAAAACAATCCATTTTTCTCAAAATCTAAAGTCGTTTAAATGTTTATTTAAGGTATGTTGCGACCTGGATTACACAGAATGTTCTTGTCATGTTAGTAAGTTCACGTTCATTGAGCGAAAATCTCACAGAATTCAGTTTGGTCTCGTTGGATATTTGATTGGACTTCTTGGAACTATATTTTTCTACATAATTTGGAATTTGTGTAGAAAAATACACGATAAAAATAATAAAGTAAATACCAGATTTTACCAAAGGAAGAACAATATAATAACTTTGTCAGACTTAGAGGCAGAAGAATCACGTGAGACTAGCAATAAATTTGTAAATAGCAAATCCGAAACTGACGATATTGGAGGATGTGATTGTTTTATTGATCATACGGGTTATGACCATTTTCAGAGATTTGACAAAAGATTGAAATACAAATACAGATTTCACAACTGTCGCAATAAGAAAGGATTTAAAAAGGAAAACCCTACGATCAGTAAAACAAGAACACGTTGAAATATGCAGATACAATGATTTTGTGAATGAAATGACTATTAACATTATAAAAATCATAATTTTATGTGTAGGATTTTGACTGAGCACGAATGTCACCTTGGAAAATCATAAAAGCGTGCGTTCATCCTTACATGAATTCATAGTTTTTAGATTTTGTCCAATAGCGATTTACGTGTGACATTAACTCTGTTCCCATCCAAATGAACCAATTTGAAAGCGTTTGTAATCATTGAGCACCATTAACTCTGTCTCTTCTGGATATCAGTTCTTATCGAGTTATTGTGACGTCATTAATTTAGTGTGATACTGATATCAGTGCCGTCTTTGCAGTTGTATGTTGGACCTGGCTTGATATGGTATATTTACTACCGGTTATTTCACATGGACAAAATAGACTTTAATATAAATAAGGAGATTTGGTATGTTTACCTATGCCTATTATCCTGCAGTGTATAACAACACTTTAGTAAATGACAGCCTACACTAAAAAAATGTATTGAGTGTATTTGATTTGCGTAAATGCATACTATCATTGGTTAATATAAATGTACTTAAGAATGTATCTTTATTCGTTTCAAAGTTAACGAAAATATTATAAAGTAAATTAATTATTAATATATTTCATTTCTAAGTTGTTCTATTTATTTCTATGATTGTATGTGATTGTATTTTGTATATATTTACCTCTTGTTTCACATGTTAATGTGAAGGAGTGTTTTTAAATAAAGCATATTGTATTGTATTGATAAAGCAACTTTCTTTAAGTACTATCAACGTGATTTAATTAAAAGGTATATTATTAAAATCTCTTATAATGAAAGTCTTTATGGTGATGGTGGGTTGTAGTGTCGGTCATATAAAACATAATATCAAAAATGTGAGGCCTTTTCATCAAATGACATAGCAAGTGTTAAGCCAAATTTGCCCTGTCAGAGCTTGATGTATAAGTAAAATGCAAGAATCTTGATCGGAGCTACTACTCTTACATGTACATAAATCTTTTATTTGGTGTACATAAGCAACAAACATCACTAATTATACATGATGACACGCTTTGATATAAATAGTGGCGATCAAGCTCACAATAAATCACTATGGAAATGTGAAAACATGTCCATATGGAGAGTCTAGGTGGAGAGGCATGTCTTCTTGAGGACTGTCGTCTTGTCGGCTACATGATATATGGCATAATAATAACACATTCTTGTCTCTGGTACACAATAGGGTCAAAGGGTAGCCATTATCAATCGATTTTTTTATTGAGAAGACCCGTTAATATAATAGGAAAATAAAAGAGTAAATAAGAAGTAGATGATTACAAACGAACTAATCTAAAACAAATAAACAAACACAAACATTAAATTCAAAACAATAATAAACTTGACAAACCAAAAGTAACCAGGTGACTGTATGGAAAAAAACAAACAAAAAGAACACTTGAAACGCTTGGGCGAGAAAATACCCCATCAATACTTGAAACGCTTGGGCGAGAAAATACCCCATCAATACTTGAAATGCTTGGGCGAGAAAATACCCCATCAATACTTGAAACGCTTGGGCGAGAAAATACCCCATCAACACTTGAAACGCTTGGGCGAGAAAATACCCCATCAACACTTGAAACGCTTGGGCGAGAAAATACCCCATCAACACTTGAAACGCTTGGGCGAGAAAATACCCCATCAATACTTGAAACGCTTGGGCGAGAAAATACCCCATCAACACTTGAAACACTTGGGCGAAAAAATAACCCATCAACACTTGAAACGCTTGGGCGAGAAAATACCCCATCAATACTTGGAGTGATATCTAATATACCGAAAGGGCAATCATATCTTGCTTCGTTCGTGACATCTGTTGTATTCCAAGATGTTATAGCCGGTGATGCGTCAACTTTGTAAAGGTCAAAAACGGCAAAACTACTTTGGACATTTATGAATCATTGCATTAGTAACTATTGCAACGAATTCATGATGACGACAGCATCTCCATTGACGGTTAACATAATCGCCTTTCAATGATGTAACTGCTAGCTATTGAGGGATGTAGCCGGTATGATAAATATCTATGCACTAAAGGGGATGTAGGGTGTTTCACGTGGTATAGCCGCCAATGTACAATTAGATACCGGACGTTGCTGCGTATCGAAGAGAGGCTGATAAACACACAGGGTTTGAACATAGTATTCGTATTTCGATGTTTATCAGTAATTTTTCTATTTAAAATAGTTAAAAAGAATGATAAACGCATTGTAGTGTGTCAGTTATAGATGTTTAAAGACTGACATCCGAATTTTACACCTCTTTCATGACATTAATTCATGAAAAGGAAATATTATATCCCCAGTCTGGGTGTGTGGGCTATCATGCAATCACTATGTCCGTCTTCTCTTTGTGTGAATATTTTTCATCTTATTACTTCCCTAAAGTACTACTGAACGGAATGACTAAATATTTAATCAGAAGCTTGACAGTGAAAAGTTGTAACGTTTGGGACCTTTTCGACACCTTCTTCTTCTTTGCAAATATTTAAATTTCTTCAATGTGTTGAATATTTTTGCAACACATTTTTCAATACGACTGAACAAAATGACTTCACATCTAATCTGCAGCTTTACAATGATTACTTGTACAGTGTAAACGCCTTCCAGATCTGTCTGACACATACTTCTTATTTTCCTTTAAGTTACGAGTTGGTTTGCTTAGTACTACAATGCGTGAAATTTTCTTGTTTCGTAATTTTCTATTAGATTACACAGTTACAACATCTTATTATTCCAACTAGATAAGTTTTCGATATGAATAAAACGAGATGTGGAGTATACGCCAATGAGACAGCAACCAAACAACACCAAAAAACAAACGACGCTTAAAGGGCAAAATACAGCCTTCCAAAATAAACAGGTTTTCAAACAATATGTCAAGCTCTAAATTGTCTGCAGTCTAGATAAATAGCGAATTTTAAGTAACTATCAAATATCTGCTGTTTTCACTGAACTCCCCAAAATGATCCAGAAACCCACATTTAAATATAATAAAAGACGGACATTAATTTATGAGGTTCCGAACTTGGAACAGGCAAATGAATATTACGGCCATTTTGATCCGAAATCGCACCTTCTCTTTGTTTCTGAATTCAGGCCTTTCAGTCATGAAAGTTTACTGAGAGTGTGCAAAATTTGCGGTCGTAAACTTTTGGAGTATGATCATCCTACTTAGACTCAGAATTCAATCAATGAAAATACTGGATTTAGTGTTTCGAGCACAAACGTTGTAAGTACTGATTAAATTTTTGTGACTGTACACCAAGGTCTTCCGAAATAATATGTCCAGCTTATTTTTCAACATATCGTGGTGGACTACAAACATTTATAGATAGAATTATATCGTTTTGTAGCAACTTACAAAGGTATCCGGAATTCTCATCTCTGAGCTACCAGTTTTTCTTTTGGTTTCTTTATATATTCTCATATACGCTTCACCTTTACCGATGTAGTCACTGGCGTGTCACTCAATATATTTGTTTACGGACTCATTGCATGCACGTGTTCGTTTTTCCTTCAAGGTAACACTTAAGTTATACTTAAATTCGAAATAATACGTTGTTTGAAGGGGAAAAAAAGAAAAACTCCTACATCTCAAAAATATAAAGAAAAGATTCAAATGGTTGACCAGGGTATTGAAATATGACCCCCTGGAATGCTTACCCTTTCTGTCAGTTTAACCAGTGCTTAAGAAGAGCGTTCATATCATATGACTGTGTGATATATGTATAAATACGCAGCCATGTTCATTGGGAATGATGAAGTTGAATCCGATTCCTCGTGTTGGGAGCTCTAGAGGGTCATACTCTCTGAACCTGAACATAAAAGAACATATGTAACAGAGAGGCGAAACCTACTAAAGGGACATTCAAACTCATAAGTCGAAAATAAACTGACAACGCCATGACAAAAAAAAGAAAAAAGACCAAAGGACAAACAACAGTATACAAAACATAACATAGAAAACTATAAACTGAGCAACACGTAACCCACCAAAAACCGGGGGTGATCTCAGATGCTCCGAAAGGGTAAGCAGATCCTGCTCCACGTATGACACTCGTCGTGTTGCTCAAACCATGTTATAAGTGTAATTTGGTAGGTCACACTCGGGGAAAGGAGGGCGGGATTGTGGTAATGACGATTGGAACATATCCGTCGTCATCTGTGAAACAGATATTCTGTAACGGTCAACCAACTCGTGATGGCGTCCGTAAAATTTTCGAAGCGATGATTTCAACTTTGCCACTTGGAATTCTTGGTTTAATAGCTTCCTAGCTTGTGAACAGAAATCCTCTATCAATGAAATCATGATAGAAAACGCAAGTGTTGGAATATCGTATCAATTGGGAGATACATACTCTATATGCAGGCGCTGCTGGAATGTTGCTACATAGAAAGTTCACAATTGGGAAGCTGAAATGATCCCTTTTGTCGTAAAGTTTTGTTCTCAATCGACCCTCATTGTCGATTTCTAGATGTAAGTCAAGTTATGAATCATACCTGCGTATCTGTTGTATCCTTTATTTCAAGTTCGATGGGATAGATGCGTTCAACATAGACACAAAACTGTGAATTATTTAGTGAGAGGACATCATCTATATAGCGGGAAGTGAAGTTAAAGGATAATGCTAGCTTCTTTTCATTTTTCCTAAGAAGTTCCAGTATGAAGTCAGCCTCATATTAATAAAGGAACAAGTCGGGAAGAATAAGATCACAGTTGTTTCCCATGTAAATGCCGATTGATTGTTGAAAAACACGTCCTCCAATCGTAACATATATGTTGTGAATCAAGAAATCAAGCATCTTGATAATGTCAGTTTCAGAGAATTTTTTGTTTGAATCGGCATAGTGATTTTTTCTACAAAGTACGATTTATCCCTCCCTAAGACAAGATAATTGTATCTACGTTGGCCCTTCTGTTTTATGAAACAAAGCAGGACCAACTCTCTCAATTTGTGTTTTTAGTTTGGAATGGGGAATACTTGTGTAAAGTTTGGAAAAGTCAATTGTTGTTATACTAAATTGCAAGATGAAAGAGTCTTAGATTGTGTGTACTCTAACAGATCTTTGGCTTTGATTGCTTATAAAATCGATGTCAATAATTTAGAAAGAGGATTCGTGGAGCACTTAGAAGACCCGCAATATAAGGTTTTTTGTAAGGACAGTGACGGTAAAGATCAAAGAGAAAAAACAAAAGATCAAAGGAAAATGCCGCCAGATATTCACGAAAATGCGTGAGCCGACACTCATGCAATTTAAGTATCCAAAACAGTAAAGGAAGATCCAGTTCTTCATCTTTGGTTGAAATTCCAAAGTAACAAAGAACAAACCTATGATTATCCAGGATTTCTTTCTTGGTAAGTTTCGTGGGGGTATATGTTGAGTTTCCAAGTGAATTGTCAATACCAAATTCATTTATCAAGCAGTTTATGTAATTTGATTTACAGTTATTTGGGGCTTTATCTGCGGGAACAATAACATATTTGTCACGGAGGTAGGACATGTGCTTTGCAACATTTTTTGGTCTCTAAAGATTGATGTAGCATATTGTTTCATAAGGAAAAAAGCCCTCTTTTTCATGTTGCAGTCCAAATTTACAATCAAAAGATCTTGATCCCAGCCCGATCACTTTAAAGCGTCTTTCTATTAGATTATGAAGGAAATTTATGCCAGTGTTTTAACAAACAACAATCAATTGAATAATTGATAGAGCATACTTTTACTGTATATAAAAAAAAACCAAATAGAAATTAATGGATTCAGATCAATAAGAATCAAAGGTTTATTGTTTTGTTCATATATACATTTTTATAACAATATCATCAATATTTTGGTTACAACAATTTTATCAGTTGTGCTTTTCCTTTGATCACATTTCGTCACATAAAGGAGTCATCATTTAGGACGTTTTGTCATAACAAGAAGTCACACGAACCGACACGCATGTAAGTGAATAAACTTATTTTCATTAATGCGTAATGTTATTTTAGGTAGATTTTTTAATCATTTAAATGTTTACCGTCTGCTTAACTTATATAGATACATAAAATAAAAATATTTCAAATTAACTGGTGCATGCATTCTAAAGAACATCATTTTGACCTATTTCTTTTGACCCAATTTAATTTGAACTGGTATAATTGACATTTTTGTGAAAGTGATTGTGTTTGTATTTTTCTTGTTCCGGTTGTGTTGGTCTGTATCTTTATTTATTTTTTCTTTTGTGAAGAACGTGCATTGGATTTGCTGTTGCTGCTCGTGGAATATTCGCCTGCTTAGTTGACTGAACATTGCATGCATATATAACATATTAAGATAAGAAGATGTGGTATGATTATAAAGGGAGAACTGTTTACCATCGACTAAATGACGTAGTTGTAAGTAACTATAGGTCACCGAATGGCCTTCGACAATGAGCAAAACCCATCATATAGTATAGTAAGCTATAACAGGGTTGACAACATGTAAAACAATTCATACTCGAAAAAAATGGCCTGATTTTATGTTCAAAACAATAAACGAAAAATTAATATGATACATAACAAGCAACGACAACCACAGAAATACAGGTGTATGACTTGGGACAGGCAGATAGATTATGTTTCTGGGTTAAACATATTTGCCAGTGCTCAACCATCCCTCTAATTTTTGTAATTGCATAAGTTTGCTTGTACATCATTATTAGTTCAACCACGCCATATATTCAGGTGCCTGTCGCAAGTTGGGAACATCATACTTTCGTTAGTAGTTGTCTGTTGTCATATTTCAATTTGTTTGATATGTGGTGAATTTGGTGTTGATGGCAGGTCATGGATTGGTAGTTTAATAATGTATTTAGAATTTGTTATAGCCCACTTCTTCTTTTTATAATGTTAACAACATTATTGATGCATGTGATAATTGAAAATCTCGGTAGACGCATGCATGTGATAATTTAAAGATCTCGGCAGACACATGCATGTGATAATTTAAAGATCTCGGTAGACACATGCATGTGATAATTAAAATATCTCGGTAGACGCATGCATGTGATAATTTAAAGATCTCGGTAGACACATGCATGTGATAATTGGAAGATCTCGGTAGACACATGCATGTGATAATTTAAAAATCTTGGTAGACACATGCATGTGATAATTGGAAGATCTCGGTAGACACATGCATGTGATAATTTAAAGATCTCGGTAGACACATGCATGTGATAATTTAAAGATCTCGGTAGACACATGCATGTGATAATTGGAAGATCTCGGTAGACACATGCATGTGATAATTTAAAGATCTCGGTAGACACATCCATGTGATAATTGGAAGATCTCGGTAGACACATGCATGTGATAATTTAAAGATCTTGGTAGACACATGCATGTGATAATTGGAAGATCTCGGTAGACACATGCATGTGATAATCTAAAGATCTCGGTAGACACATGCATGTGATAATTGGAAGATCTCGGTAGACACATGCATGTGATAATCTAAAGATCTCGGTAGACACATGCATGTGATAATTGGAAGATCTCGGTAGACACATGCATGTGATAATTGGAAGATCTCGGTAGACACATGCATGTGATAATTTAAAGATCTCGGTAAACACATGCATGTGATAATTGGAAGATATCGGTAGACACATGCATGTGATAATTTAAAGATATCGGTAGACACATGCATGTGATAATTTAAAGATCTCGGTAGACACATGCATGTGATAATTGGAAGATCTCGGTAGACACATGCATGTGATAATTTAAAGATCTCGGTAAACACATGCATGTGATAATTGGAAGATCTCGGTAGACACATGCATGTGATAATTTAAAGATCTCGGTAAACACATGCATGTGATAATTGGAAGATATCGGTAGACACATGCATATGATAATTGGAAGATCTCGGTAGACACATGCATGTGATAATTCGAATATATCGGTAGACACATGCATATGATAATTGGAAGATATCGGTAGACACATGCATGTGATAATTGGAAGATCTCGGTAGACATATGCATATGATAATTGGAAGATCTCAGTAGACACATGCATGTGATTATTGGAAGATATCGGTAGACACATGCTCATGATAATTGGAAGATCTCGGTAGACACATGCATATGATAATTGGAAGATCTCGGTAGACACGGGTTTTGAAATCAAATAGTATAACTTGTAGCACTGTCATGAACCATCTCTTAGTACAAACTAAATTAACCAGTTTCAGGCAAATGTAATAAAGCACCGACCAATCATCGTTTGTGGGAAAGGGAATTTGATTTATTTATAATTTCTTGAAAATAGAAAAAAAACGTCTCAGAAAACATTGTTTGCTTCTATAGAAAACAAGAAAGAAAGAAAAAAAAACATTCATTGACTTTTTTAAAAATTTTGTTCCTGTATATTGATAATATAAATAAATCCTTGTTTTTAATAAAGTTGAAAAACAAATGTTTGTCCCGAGAGAAAAAAAATTGCGCCTCCACAAAAAACGATGAATGGTCAGTGCCTAACTGATGACAAAACAGACACATTCACTAAATTACGTGATTCACTGTGTATTTAAACCTGTACCTGTTGAAAGTACTATACATTAGTATTAATGTTAATAATACCTGTAACGAATCATAAAGGCTTAGCGTATATTGTATTTTCCGTAAAAAACGATGAAATTTTTTTTAAACATGCTTATACTACATGTCGAATATAAAAGATTGTAAGTGAATAAACATCTGAACGAACAGGACGATATGATTATCCAAGTAAGATATCGAATGTATTAACAGATATCAGGTCAAACACGTAGTTCCAAGTCTAACCTGACGACAAAATGATAACGGTTAGTCACGTCGTCCTAAGTCTAACCTGACGACAATATGCTAACGGTTAGTCACGTCGTCCTAAGTCTAACCAGACGACAAAATGCTAACGGTTAGTCAAGTCGTTCTAAGTCTAACCTAACGACAAAATGATAACGGTTAGTCACGTCGTCCTAAGTCTAACCTGACGACAATATGCTAACGGTTAGTCTCCTCGTCCTAAGTCTAACCAGACGACAAAATGCTAACGGTTAGTCACGTCGTCCTAAGTCTAACCTGACGACAATATGCTAACGGTTAGTCACGTCGTCCTAAGTCTAACCAGACGACAAAATGCTAACAGTTAGTCAAGTCGTGCTAAGTCTAACCTAACGACAAAATGATAACAGTTAGTCAAGTCGTGCTAAGTCTAACCTAACGACAAAATGATAACGGTTAGTCACGTCGTCCTAAGTCTAACCTGACGACAATATGCTAACGGTTAGTCACGTCGTCCTAAGTCTAACCAGACGACAAAATGCTAACGGTTAGTCAAGTCGTCCTAAGTCTAACCTAACGACAAAATGATAACGGTTAGTCACGTCGTTCTAAGTCTAACCTGACGACAATATGCTAACGGTTAGTCACGTCGTCCTAAGTCTAAACAGACGACAAAATGCTAACAGTTAGTCAAGTCGTGCTAAGTCTAACCTAACGACAAAATGATAACGGTTAGTCACGTCGTCCTAAGTCTAACATAACGACAAAATGATAACGGTTAGTCACGTCGTCCTAAGTCTAACATAACGACAAAATGATAATGGTTAGTAATGTAGTCCTCAGTTTAGTGTGACGACAAAATACTAACGGTTAGTCATGACATGCATGTTTACCAGTTTCTCTACATAAATGTAATACAAGGATTAATAATGCTGTAGGAACAGCTGGCCCTTCCGGAGCACATGAGTTCATCCACAATTATTTGGTGGGGTTCGTTATGCTCAATCTTTATTTTCTGCGTATTGTTCTGTTTTTTTGTTATTTTTCCTTTTTGACCGTGGTGTTGTCTGTTTTGATTTGATGATTTTTTATCGCCCCCTTGGTATCTTCTTTCATTAGTTATAGTGTAGACATAATCTCCATCAAATGTTTAATATCTCTAACATAGTGAACACATGTAAATTATTATCCTGCAATCGACCTTTCTACTATACAAATGCAGTTGTACAGATAACACGAAGCTCGGGTGACACTACTTGTCCAGAACGAGGTTGTGAGCGAACGGTTATATTCATGTAAGTGAATAAACTTATTTTCATTAATGCGTAATTTTATTTTAGGTAGGTTTTTTAATCATTTAAATGTTTACCGTCTGCTTAACTTATATAGATACATAAAATAAAAATATTTCAAATTAACTGGTGCATGCATTCTAAAGAACATCATTGACCTATTTCTTTTGACCCAATTTAATTTGAACTGGTATAATTGACATTTTTGTGAAAGTGATTGTGTTTGTATTTGTCTTGTTCCGGTTGTGTTGGTCTGTATCTTTATTTATTTTTTCTTTTGTGAAGAACGTGCATTGGATTTGCTGTTGCTGCTCGTGGAATATTCGCCTGCTTAGTTGACTGAACATTGCATGCATATATAACATATTAAGATAAGAAGATGTGGTATGATTATAAAGGGAGAACTGTTTACCATCGACTAAATGACGTAGTTGTAAGTAACTATAGGTCACCGAATGGCCTTCGACAATGAGCAAAACCCATCATATAGTATAGTAAGCTATAACAGGGTTGACAACATGTAAAACAATTCATACTCGAAAAAAATGGCCTGATTTTATGTTCAAAACGATAAACAAAAAATTAATATGATACATAACAAGCAACGACAACCACAGAAATACAGGTGTATGACTTGGGACAGGCAGATAGATTATGTTTCTGGGTTAAACATATTTGCCAGTGCTCAACCATCCCTCTAATTTTTGTAATTGCATAAGTTTGCTTGTACATCAATATTAGTTCAACCACGCCATATATTCAGGTGCCTGTCGCAAGTTGGGAACATCATACTTTCGTTAGTAGTTGTCTGTTGTCATATTTCAATTTGTTTGATATGTGGTGAATTTGGTGTTGATGGCAGGTCATGGATTGGTAGTTTAATGTATTTAGAATTTGTTATAGCCCACTTCTTCTTTTTATAATGTTAACAACATTATTGATGCATGTGATAATTGAAAATCTCGGTAGACGCATGCATGTGATAATTTAAAGATCTCGGCAGACACATGCATGTGATAATTAAAAGATCTCGGTAGACACATGCATGTGATAATTTAAAGATCTCGGTAGACACATGCATGTGATAACTAAAAGATCTCGGTTGACGCATGCATGTGATAATTTAAAGATCTCGGTAGACACATGCATGTGATAATTGGAAGATCTCGGTAGACACATGCATGTGATAATTTAAAGAACTTGGTAGACACATGCATGTGATAATTGGAAGATCTCGGTAGACTCATGCATGTGATAATCTAAAGATCTCGGTAGACACATGCATGTGATAATTGGAAGATCTCGGTAGACACATGCATGTGATAATTTAAAGATCTCGGTAGACACATGCATGTGATAATTTAAAGATCTCGGTAGACACATGCATGTGATAATTGGAAGATCTCGGTAGACACATGCATGTGATAATTTAAAGATCTCGGTAGACACATTCATGTGATAATTTAAAGATCTCGGTAGACACATACATGTGATAATTGGAAGATCTCGGTAGACACATGCATATGATAATTTAAAGATCTCGGTAGACGCATGCATGTGATAATTTAAAGATCTCGGTAGACACATCCATGTGATAATTGGAAGATCTCGGTAGACACATGCATGTGATAATTTAAAGATCTCGGTAGACACATGCATGTGATAATTGGAAGATATCGGTAGACACATGCATGTGATAATTTAAAGATCTCGGTAGACACATGCATGTGATAATTGGAAGATCTCGGTAGAAACATGCATGTGATAATTTAAAGATCTCAGTAAACACATGCATGTGATAATTGAAAGATATCGGTAGACACATGCATATGATAATTGGAAGATCTCGGTAGACACATGCATGTGATAATTTAAAGATCTTGGTAGACACTTGCATGTGATAATTGGAAGATCTTGGTAGACACATGCATGTGATAATTGGAAGATCTCGGTAGACACATGCATGTGATAATTGGAAGATCTCGGTAGACACATGCATGTGATAATTTAAAGATCTCGGTAGACACATGCATGTGATAACTAAAAGATCTCGGTAGACGCATGCATGTGATAATTTAAAGATCTCGGTAGACACATGCATGTGATAATTGGAAGATCTCGGTAGACACATGCATGTGATAATTTAAAGAACTTGGTAGACACATGCATGTGATAATTGGAAGATCTCGGTAGACTCATGCATGTGATAATCTAAAGATCTCGGTAGACACATGCATGTGATAATTGGAAGATCTCGGTAGACACATGCATGTGATAATTTAAAGATCTCGGTAGACACATGCATGTGATAATTTAAAGATCTCGGTAGACACATGCATGTGATAATTGGAAGATCTCGGTAGACACATGCATGTGATAATTTAAAGATCTCGGTAGACACATTCATGTGATAATTTAAAGATCTCGGTAGACACATACATGTGATAATTGGAAGATCTCGGTAGACACATGCATATGATAATTTAAAGATCTCGGTAGACGCATGCATGTGATAATTTAAAGATCTCGGTAGACACATCCATGTGATAATTGGAAGATCTCGGTAGACACATGCATGTGATAATTTAAAGATCTCGGTAGACACATGCATGTGATAATTGGAAGATATCGGTAGACACATGCATGTGATAATTTAAAGATCTCGGTAGACACATGCATGTGATAATTGGAAGATCTCGGTAGAAACATGCATGTGATAATTTAAAGATCTCGGTAAACACATGCATGTGATAATTGAAAGATATCGGTAGACACATGCATATGATAATTGGAAAATCTCGGTAGACACATGCATGTGATAATTTAAAGATCTTGGTAGACACTTGCATGTGATAATTGGAAGATCTTGGTAGACACATGCATGTGATAATTGGAAGATCTCGGTAGACACATGCATGTGATAATTGGAAGATCTCGGTAGACACATGCATGTGATAATTTAAAGATCTAGTTAAACACATGCATGTGATAAATGGAAGATATCGATAGACACATGCATATGATAATTGGAAGATCTCGGTAGACACATGCATGTTATAATTGGAAGATATCGGTAGACACATGCATATGATAATTGGAAGATCTCGGTAGACACCACTGTGTATCATCGCCACCGGAAATTGGGTACTAACGAAGCGGAGAGAAATGGAAAAAAAAGTAAACAAGGTAAGAATTCATTCAATTTAAAGCATTTCTACTGATTTGACGAGGGTACCGCTTAAGAAATGATTTTCTGATATATAATTCTTTAAATTATTAGGCCGATAAGTACAAAATTAAGACAATATTTTGTGTTATACTCCAAAGCTTGCCACTTAGTACCTGAAAATTTCGAGGTCGATTGTCCTCTGTCGCCCCATTGGCAAGATATTCAACTGTTTTTCATTATTTTTTCCAAACACGTTTTTAGATTATGATAGTGTGACATCATATTGACTGAAATCTGTTGTCATAAAGATGTTTTTAAAGAATATGGACCAAAACATTGTTTGTTTATTGTACGGCGAATTGCAGGACGTTGTACGGCGAATTGCAAAATAACAACTTTTGTCTGTACGGCGTCTTGCAATATATTGTAATTTAAAGATGAAATTAATCACTGTTTAGATAATATCAAGTGACGAAATTTAGGCTGTATCAAAGCTTTATATATTACCGGCTTACAAATATACAAAATAAACTACTTATCAAATATTATAAAATATATGCCGTTAATTTCGTTCAGAAGTCGTCGTTGCGTATACCTCTATTTGACTTTGTGTTTTTAAAGACAAAAAGGTTTTTTTCAACCATATTATCCTAAATACATTCATATATCGTTATAATACTAACGACTGTTGTCTTATTTGTTGTCAGGGTGAAATTTTGTAAGTTCAATAAAAAAAAAAAACGACTATTCATCTTTTGTTGGTGCTGTTTTTTTTTTTCTTAAATATAAACAGTGGAGATGTTGTATGATTGCAAATAAGATAACTATCCACCAGGGTCAAATAAAGTGTATGTAAGCAATTATATGCTATCGTTTGGCCTTCAACAACGAAAAATCGTACCTTACAGTCGGCTATAAAAAGCCCCGACATGAAAATTGTGGAAGGATTCAACAAGAAAACTAACGGCCTAACTCATAACAAAACAATTTACGAAAAATAACAAATATGATAGAGATGAACCAACGACAACCACCAAACTACAGGCTCGTGGCTTCGGACAGACACATAAAGAATGTGCTGGGTTAATTAGACATAGAAAGATGTGGTATGCGTGCCAATGAGACAACTCTCCATCCAAGTAACAATTTATACAGTAAAAGTAAACCATTATAGGTCAAGGTACAGTCTTCAACATTGTTTATTGTTTATTTTTTAAATTTCTGAAATGAATAATTTGTTAATAGAAAAGTCACGGAAGAAAATACTTTGTTTTCATTGAAAATTAGGAGAAATAAATCATGAATTAAGTTTCGAATTAATTTTCTTGTTTCTTATTGAAAATAAGATTGTATTTTTTTTAAGTTTAATTAAATTCAATCAATCTTTTTATTTACAGGAAAAATAATAAAAGACTGTTGCTAAGGCTGTTTGGCCTAAACTTAAATGAGTAGATGGAGGGGTAGTGAAAAGGAGTGTATTCATCCGAATTTTCATTTTTACAGTAGTACATTTTCATGATTACTATGTATAATGTTTCTCAGTAAATTTTAATGTGATATTGTGCCAATTAAAATTATATAATTAATACAAGTAAGACTTGCATTTGCCTTAAAAGATATAGCAGTACGTGATTAGTTGTTTTCAAACACACCTTCTCTGTTTTGAAACTTATAAAGGTATGGATCTCGGCCTATCTGTTTGGTTGAATATAAATGTGAATTCATAGAGTTTCAAAATCAACAGTAACCCCTATTTTTGTGTGTGTGTAAATAATCTAATCTTCAGATAGATGCTAAAATTAAAATCATTTTTCTTAATAAGAAGAAAAAAGTGCAACTTAAGCACGCCTGAATGTAAAAAGGTGTACACGACTTATTCGTTCACGATTTTCGGTATTTTAACAAAACTGTTTACGAGGGCAAATAAATAAATGAACGCTATCAAATCAACATTTAAATTTACGTGGATTTTTCCAAAAGAATTTATGAGTATGCACCGTCAGGATTCAAAAATATTTCAACCTGTCCTTATTAGATGTTATTTCATTATAATTCTTTAAACTTACAAGTCGAAGATGCTAGCTTTTGTGAATTGTATTAATAAGTATAAATATTAAGATGACAACCAAATAAAACTTCATACAATGTCATCTTTATTCTCAAGTAGAAAGTTTATATAAATAGTTTATGCCGTAGCCACAGCCGGATTTGTATCCCTTGTATCGGATTCTTCTTTCATTCTTTCCAAAAATGATTAATCTAAGGTTAATATTTTTTTTAAATTTAAACAGTGTTAGCCACCGAGCTTGTTCATTTCTTACTATATAGAGATGAAGTTTTTTTTTAGAAAATTAATGTTCTTTATTCTAATATATTGGCTGTATCTGCCTTTTACGAATAAGACAATAACATTAATTGAAAAAGGAGACGTGGAATGGTTTTCACTGAGAGGACTTTCAAACAAAGTCCAAATGAAATAAATTTGACCAACTATTGGTTACTATACACTTCGTGACAATGAACAAAACCCATACCGTATCAAAATTGCCTGATTTATGACAAAATCATAAACAAATATGTCGGGCAGCAACTTACGACAGCCGCTATATTACATGTTCCTGACCAGGGACAGACACATATATATTGAGGCGGGCTTAAACATGTTTGTGAGCACTCAAACCTCCCTTAACATGGTGCCGTGGTGTAGTAATACAACTTTTTTTTTTTGCAGAGAATGATAATTCATTTATATTTCATTTGATCTGAAAGTTGAAAGAGAATTCATTCACTTAATGGTTCTAAATATTCAATGCGGAAAATTTCTCCTGCCATTACCCCCTTCCTTCCCTCCACCCACAACTCATCCCCGAAATGTTCATCACTTATATGCAAATGCTGACTAATGTTGTATGGTTAAAACATTTGGTTGAGGCAATCTAAAGTTTGAGAACAGAAGCGATAGCTTTAGCTTTTTTTTCATTTATAAAAGGGCATAACTCAAGAACGGTAACAGTGAAGCTACCCAATTTATAACTTGATCTGTGTTTTGTGGTGACAAGCATTTCGTGTAAGTTTTAAAACATTTGGTTAAGGCATATTAAAGTTAGAGAACGGAAACCAATTATTGGGACTTTCTGAACGGACGGGAGAGACGGGTCGGACGGACATGGGTAACATTTAACGCTAAGTCAGGGCAGAACAACAGGTCAGTAAAACAGTGACATGCCTTTCCGAAAGTTACAACATTTGCCAGCTTTTGTATATGCCGTATTCATATTGTATACATCAGGTATGTTTAAGATGTAATAGGACTGTGTTCAAGCCTTATATTGTGTATACATCTTAAATGGTGTCAAGCGAATTGTATTTTTATCAAATGCATAATTAGATATTTGAACCTAATACTTTATTTTCTTTAAAAAGACGGCAAATAAATATTTTGAAATTAGCAAGTTGCCATACAGTTGAAAACAAGTTGCCATACAGTAAATTTGTCAACATGAGCAAGTTGCCGTACCCTAGACTTTATTTTTTATGGTCTATATTCTTTAAAAACGTTCATTTTGACAACAAATTTCAGTAAATATGATGCCACACTATAATAATCTAAAAAAGTGTCTGGAAAAATAATGAAAAACAGTTGAATATCTTGCCAATGGGGCGACAGAGGACGATCGACCTCGAAATTTTCAGGTACTAAGTGGAAAGTTCTTGAGTATAACACAAAATCTTGTCTTAATTTTATACTTATCGGCCTAATAATTTAAAGAATTATATATCAGAAAATCATTTCTTAAGCGGTACCCTCGTCAAATCAGTAGAAATGCTTTAAATTGAATGAATTCTTACCTTGTTTACTTTTTTTTCCATTTCTCTCCGCTTCGTTAGTACCCAATTTCCGGTGGCGATGATACACAGTGGACACGTGCATGTGATAATTGGAAGATCTCGGTAGACACATGCATATAATAATTGGAAGATCTCGGTAGACACATGCATGTGATTATTGGAAGATCTCGGTAGACACATGCATATGATAATTGGAAGATCTCGGTAGACACGGGTTTTGAAATCAAATAGTATAACTTGTAGCACTGTCATGAACCATCTCTTAGTACAAACTAAATGAACCAGTTTCAGGCAAATGTAATAAAGCACCGACCAATCATCGTTTGTGGGAAAGGGAATTTGATTTATTCATAATTTCTTGAAAAAAGAAAAAAAAGGTCTCAGAAAACATTGTTTGCTTCTATAGAAAACAAGAAAGAAAGAAAAAAAAACATTCATTGACTTTTTTAAAAATTTTGTTCCTGTATATTGATAATATAAATAAATCCTTGTTTTTAATAAAGTTGAAAAACAAATGTTTGTCCCGAGAGAAAAAAAATTGCGCCTTCACAAAAAACGATGAATGGTCAGTGCCTAACTGATGACAAAACAGACACATTCACTAAATTACGTGATTCACTGTGTATTTAAACCTGTATCTGTTGAAAGTACTATACATTAATATTAATGTTAATAATACCTGTAACGAATCATATAGGCTTAGCGTATATTGTATTTTCCGTAAAAAACGATGAAATTTTTTTTCAACATGCTTATACTACATGTCGAATATAAAAGATTGTAAGTGAATAAACATCTGAACGAACAGGACGATATGATTATCCAAGTAAGATATCGAATGTATTAACAGATATCAGGTCAAACACGTAGTTCCAAGTCTAACCTGACGACAAAATGATAACGGTTAGTCACGTCGTCCTAAGTCTAACCTGACGACAATATGCTAACGGTTAGTCACGTCGTCCTAAGTCTAACCAGACGACAAAATGCTAACGGTTAGTCAAGTCGTTCTAAGTCTAACCTAACGACAAAATGATAACGGTTAGTCACGTCGTCCTAAGTCTAACATAACGACAAAATGATAATGGTTAGTAATGTAGTCCTCAGTTTAGTGTGACGACAAAATACTAACGGTTAGTCATGACATGCATGTTTACCAGTTTCTCTACATAAATGTAATACAAGGATTAATAATGCTGTAGGAACAGCTGGCCCTTCCGGAGCACATGAGTTCATCCACAATTATTTGGTGGGGTTCGTTATGCTCAATCTTTATTTTCTGCGTATTGTTCTGTTTTTTGTTATTTTTCTTTTTGATCGTGGTGTTGTCTGTTTTGATTTGATGATTTGTTATCTCCCCCTTGGTTTCTTCTTTCATTAGTTATAGTGTAGACATAATCAGCATCAAATGTTTAATATCTCTAACATAGTGAACACATTTAAATTTTTATCCTGCAATCGACCTTTCTACTATACAAATGCAGTTGTACAGATAACACGAAGCTCGGGTGACACTACTTGTCCAGAACGAGGTTGTGAGCGAACGGTTATATTCATGTAAGTGAATAAACTTATTTTCATTAATGCGTAATGTTATTTTAGGTAGGTTTTTTAATCATTTAAATGTTTACCGTCTGCTTAACTTATATAGATACATAAAATAAAAATATTTCAAATTAACTGGTGCATGCATTCTAAAGAACATCATTGACCTATTTCTTTTGACCCAATTTAATTTGAACTGGTATAATTGACATTTTTGTGAAAGTGATTGTGTTTGTATTTGTCTTGTTCCGGTTGTGTTGGTCTGTATCTTTATTTATTTTTTCTTTTGTGAAAAACGTGCATTGGATTTGCTGTTGCTGCTCGTGGAATATTCGCCTGCTTAGTTGACTGAACATTGCATGCATATATAACATATTAAGATAAGAAGATGTGGTATGATTATAAAGGGAGAACTGTTTACCATTGACTAAATGACGTAGTTGTAAGTAACTATAGGTCACCGAATAGCCTTCGACAATGAGCAAAACCCATCATATAGTATAGTAAGCTATAACAGGGTTGACAACATGTAAAACAATTCATACTCGAAAAAAATGGCCTGATTTTATGTTCAAAACAATAAACGAAAAATTAATATGATACATAACAAGCAACGACAACCACAGAAATACAGGTGTATGACTTGGGACAGGCAGATAGATTATGTTTCTGGGTTAAACATATTTGCCAGTGCTCAACCATCCCTCTAATTTTTGTAATTGCATAAGTTTGCTTGTACATCAATATTAGTTCAACCACGCCATATATTCAGGTGCCTGTCGCAAGTTGGGAACATCATACTTTCGTTAGTAGTTGTCTGTTGTCATATTTCAATTTGTTTGATATGTGGTGAATTTGGTGTTGATGGCAGGTCATGGATTGGTAGTTTAATGTATTTAGAATTTGTTATAGCCCACTTCTTCTTTTTATAATGTTAACAACATTATTGATGCATGTGATAATTGAAAATCTCGGTAGACGCATGCATGTGATAATTTAAAGATCTCGGTAGACACATGCATGTGATAATTTAAAGATCTCGGTAGACACATGCATGTGATAATTAAAAGATCTCGGTAGACGCATGCATGTGATAATTTAAAGATCTCGGTAGACACATCCATGTGATAATTGGAAGATCTCGGTAGACACATGCATGTGATAATTTAAAGATCTTGGTAGACACATGCATGTGATAATTGGAAGATCTCGGTAGACTCATGCATGTGATAATCTAAAGATCTCGGTAGACACATGCATGTGATAATTGGAAGATATCGGAAGACACATGCATGTGATAATTTAAAGATCTCGGTAGACACATGCATGTGATAATTTAAAGATCTCGGTAGACACATGCATGTGATAATTGGAAGATCTCGGTAGACACATGCATGTGATAATTTAAAGATCTCGGTAGACACATACATGTGATAAATGGAAGATGTCGGTAGACACATGCATATGATAATTTAAAGATCTCGGTAGACGCATGCATGTGATAATTTAAAGATCTCGGTAGACACATCCATGTGATAATTGGAAGATCTCGGTAGACACATGCATGTGATAATTTAAAGATCTCGGTAGACACATGCATGTGATAATTAAAAGATCTCGGTAGACGCATGCATGTGATAATTTAAAGATCTCAGTAGACACATCCATGTGATAATTGGAAGATCTCGGTAGAAACATGCATGTGATAATTTAAAGATCTTGGTAGACACATGCATGTGATAATTGGAAGATCTCGGTAGACTCATGCATGTGATAATCTAAAGATCTCGGTAGACACATGCATGTGATAATTGGAAGATATCGGTAGACACATGCATGTGATAATTGGAAGATATAGGTAGACACATGCATGTGATAATTTAAAGATCTCGGTAGACACATGCATGTGATAATTTAAAGATCTCGGTAGACACATGCATGTGATAATTGGAAGATCTCTGTAGACACATGCATGTGATAATCTAAAGATCTCGGTAGACACATGCATGTGATAATTGGAAGTTCTCGGTAGACACATGCATGTGATAATTTAAAGATCTCGGTAAACACATGCATGTGATAATTGGAAGATATCGGTAGACACATGCATATGATAATTGGAAGATCTCGGTAGACACATGCATGTGATAATTTAAAGATCTTGGTAGACACATGCATGTGATAATTGGAAGATCTCGGTAGACACATGCATGTGATAATCTAAAGATCTCGGTAGACACATGCATGTGATAATTGGAAGATCTCGGTAGACACATGCATGTGATAATTTAAAGATCTCGGTAAACACATGCATTTGATAATTGGAAGATTTCGGTAGACACATGCATATGATAATTGGAAGATCTCGGTAGACACATGCATGTGATAATTGGAAGATATCGGTAGACACATGCATATGATAATTGGAAGATCTCGGTAGACACATGCATGTGATAATTGGAAGATCTCGGTAGACACATGCATATGATAATTGGAAGATCTCGGTAGACACATGCATGTGATTATTGGAAGATCTCGGTAGACACATGCATATGATAATTGGAAGATTTCGGTAGACACATGCATATGATAATTGGAAGATCTCGGTAGACACGGGTTTTGAAATCAAATAGTATAACTTGTAGCACTGTCATGAACCATCTCTTAGTACAAACTAAATGAACCAGTTTCAGGCAAATGTAATAAAGCACCGACCAATCATCGTTTGTGGGAAAGGGAATTTGATTGATTCATAATTTCTTGAAAATAGAAAAAAAACGTCTCAGAAAACATTGTTTGCTTCTATAGAAAACAAGAAAGAAAGAAAAAAAAAAACATTTATTGACTTTTTTAAAAATTTTGTTCCTGTATATTGATAATATAAATTAATCCTTGTTTTTAATAAAGTTGAAAAACAAATGTTTGTCCCGAGAGAAAAAAAATTGCGCCTTCACAAAAAACGATGAATGGTCAGTGTCTAACTGATGACAAAACAGACACATTCACTAAATTACGTGATTCACTGTGTGTTTAAACCTGTACCTGTTGAAAATACTATACATTAATATTAATGTTAATAATACCTGTAACGAATCATATAGGCTTAGCGTATATTGTATTTTCCGAAAAAAACGATGAAATTTTTTTTAAACATGCTTATACTACATGTCGAATATAAAAGATTGTAAGTGAATAAACATCTGAACGAACAGGACGATATGATTATCCAAGTAAGATATCGAATGTATTAACAGATATCAGGTCAAACACGTAGTTCCAAGTCTAACCTGACGACAAAATGATAATGGTTAGTCACGTCGTCCTAAGTCTAACCTGACGACAATATGCTAACGGTTAGTCACGTCGTCCTAAGTCTAACCAGACGACAAAATGCTAACGGTTAGTCAAGTCGTTCTAAGTCTAACCCAACGACAAAATGATAACGGTTAGTCAAGTCGTCCTAAGTCTAACCTGACGACAATATGCTAACGGTTAGTCACGTCGTCCTAAGTCTAACCAGACGACAAAATGCTAACGGTTAGTCAAGTCGTCCTAAGTATAACCTAACGACAAAATGATAACGGTTAGTCACGTCGTCCTAAGTCTAACCTGACGACAATATGCTAACGGTTAGTCACGTCGTCCTAAGTCTAACCAGACGACAAAATGCTAACAGTAAGTCAAGTCGTGCTAAGTCTAACCTAACGATAAAATGATAACAGTTTGTCAAATCGTGCTAAGTCTAACCTAACGACAAAATGATAACGGTTAGTCACGTCGTCCTAAGTCTAACCTGACGACAATATGCTTACGGTTAGTCACGTCGTCCTAAGTCTAACCAGACGACAAAATGCTAACGGTTAGTCAAGTCGTCCTAAGTCTAACCTAACGACAAAATGATAACGGTTAGTCACGTCGTTCTAAGTCTAACCTGACGACAATATGCTAACGGTTAGTCACGTCGTCCTAAGTCTAACCAGACGACAAAATGCTAACAGTTAGTCAAGTCGTTTAGTCAAGTCGTGCTAAGTCTAACCTTACGACAAAATGATAACGGTTAGTCACGTCGTCCTAAGTCTAACATAACGACAAAATGATAACGGTTAGTCACGTCGTCCTAAGTCTAACATAACGTCAAAATGATAATGGTTAGTAATGTAGTCCTTAGTTTAGTGTGACGACAAAATACTAACGGTTAGTCATGACATGCATGTTTACCAGTTTATCTACATAAATGTAATACAAGGATTAATAATGCTGTAGGAACAGCTGGCCCTTCCGGAGCACATGAGTTCATCCACAATTATTTGGTGGGGTTCGTTATGCTTAATCTTTATTTTCTGCGTATTGTTCTGTTTTTTTGTTATTTTTCTTTTTGATCGTGGTGTTGTCTGTTTTGATTTGATGATTTTTTATCTCCCCCTTGGTATCTTCTTTCATTAGTTATAGTGTAGACATAATCAGCATCAAATGTTTAATATCTCTAACATAGTGAACACATTTAAATTTTTATCCTGCAATCGACCTTTCTACTATACAAATGCAGTTGTACAGATAACACGAAGCTCGGGTGACACTACTTGTCCAGAACGAGGTTGTGAGCGAACGGTTATATTCATGTAAGTGAATAAACTTATTTTCATTAATGCGTAATGTTATTTTAGGTAGGTTTTTTAATCATTTAAATGTTTACCGTCTGCTTAACTTATATAGATACATAAAATAAAAATATTTCAAATTAACTGGCCGTGCATGCATTCTAAAGAACATCATTGACCTATTTCTTTTGACCCAATTTAATTTGAACTGGTATAATTGAAATTTTTGTGAAAGTGATTGTGTTTGTATTTGTCTTGTTCCGGTTGTGTTGGTCTGTATCTTTATTTATTTTTTCTTTTGTGAAGAACGTGCATTGGATTTGCTGTTGCTGCTCGTGGAATATTCGCCTGCTTAGTTGACTGAACATTGCATGCATATATAACATATTAAGATAAGAAGATGTGGTATGATTATAAAGGGAGAACTGTTTACCATCGACTAAATGAGGTAGTTGTAAGTAACTATTGGTCACCGAATGGCCTTCGACCATGAGCAAAACCCATCATATAGTATAGTAAGCTATAACAGGGTTGACAACATGTAAAACAATTCATACTCGAAAAAAATGGCCTGATTTTATGTTCAAAACAATAAACGAAAAATTAATATGATACATAACAAGCAACGACAACCACAGAAATACAGGTGTATGACTTGGGACAGGCAGATAGATTATGTTTCTGGGTTAAACATATTTGCCAGTGCTCAACCATCCCTCTAATTTTTGTAATTGCATAAGTTTGCTTGTACATCAATATTAGTTCAACCACGCCATATATTCAGGTGCCTGTCGCAAGTTGGGAACATCATACTTTCGTTAGTAGTTGTCTGTTGTCATATTTCAATTTGTTTGATATGTGGTGAATTTGGTGTTGATGGCAGGTCATGGATTGGTAGTTTAATGTATTTAGAATTTGTTATAGCCCACTTCTTCTTTTTATAATGTTAACAACATTATTGATGCATGTGATAATTGAAAATCTCGGTAGACGCATGCATGTGATAATTAAAAGATCTCGGTAGACACATGCATGTGATAATTTAAAGATCTCGGTAGACACATGCATGTGATAATTAAAAGATCTCGGTAGACGCATGCATGTGATAATTTAAAGATCTCGGTAGACACATGCATGTGATAATTTAAAGATCTCGGTAGACACATGCATGTGATAATTAAAAGATCTCGGTAGACGCATGCATGTGATAATTTAAAGATCTCGGTAGACACATGCATGTGATAATCTAAAGATCTCGGTAGACGCATGCATGTGATAATTTAAAGATCTCGGTAGACACATCCATGTGATATTGAGGAGATCTCGGTAGATACATGCATGTGATAATCTAAAGATCTCGGTAGACACATGCATGTGATAATTGGAAGATCTCGGTAGACACATGCATGTGATAATTTAAAGATCTCGGTAGACACATGCATGTGATAATTTAAAGATCTTGGTAGACACATGCATGTGATAATTGGAAGATCTCGGTAGACACATGCATGTGATAATCTAAAGATCTCGGTAGACACATGCATGTGATAATTGGAAGATCATGGTAGACACATGCATGTGATAATTTAAAGATCTCCGTAAACACATGCATGTGATAATTGGAAGATATCGGTAGACACATGCATATGATAATTGGAAGATCTCGGTAGACACATGCATGTGATAATTTAAAGATCTTGGTAGACACATGCATGTGATAATTGGAAGATTTCGGTAGACACATGCATGTGATAATCTAAAGATCTCGGTAGACACATGCATGTGATAATTGGAAGATCTCGGTAGACACATGCATGTGATAATTTAAAGATCTCGGTAAACACATGCATGTGATAATTGGAAGATATCGGTAGACACATGCATATGATAATTGGAAGATCTAGGTAGACACATGCATGTGATAATTGGAAGATATCGGTAGACACATGCATATGATAATTGGAAGATCTCGGTAGACACATGCATGTGATAATTGGAAGATCTCGGTAGACACATGCATATGATAATTGGAAGATCTCGGTAGACACATGCATGTGATTATTGGAAGATCTCGGTAGACACATGCATATGATAATTGGAAGATCTTGGTAGACACATGCATATGATAATTGGAAGATCTCGGTAGACACAGGTTTTGAAATCAAATAGTATAACTTGTAGCACTGTCATGAACCATCTCTTAGTACAAACTAAATGAACCAGTTTTAGGCAAATGTAATAAAGCACCGACCAATCATCGTTTGTGGGAAAGGGAATTTGATTGATTCATAATTTCTTGAAAATAGAAAAAAAACGTCTCAGAAAACATTGTTTGCTTCTATAGAAAACAAGAAAGAAAGAAAAAAAAAACATTCATTGACTTTTTTAAAAATTTTGTTCCTGTATATTGATAATATAAATAAATCCTTGTTTTTAATAAAGTTGAAAAACAAATGTTTGTCCCGAGAGAAAAAAAAATGCGCCTCCACAAAAAACGATGAATGGTCAGTGCCTAACTGATGACAAAACAGACACATTCACTAAATTACGTGATTCACTGTGTATTTAAACCTGTACCTGTTGAAAGTACTATACATTAATATTAATGTTAATAATACCTGTAACGAATCATATAGGCTTAGCGTATATTGTATTTTCCGTAAAAAACGATGAAATTTTTTTTAAACATGCTTATACTACATGTCGAATATAAAAGATTGTAAGTGAATAAACATCTGAACGAACAGGACGATATGATTATCCAAGTAAGATATCGAATGTATTAACAGATATCAGGTCAAACACGTAGTTCCAAGTCTAACCTGACGACAAAATGATAACGGTTAGTCACAACGTCCTAAGTCTAACCTGACGACAATATGCTAACGGTTAGTCACGTCGTCCTAAGTCTAACCAGACGACAAAATGCTAACGGTTAGTCAAGTCGTTCTAAGTCTAACCTGACGACAATATGCTAACGGTTAGTCACGTCGTCCTAAGTCTAACCAGACGACAAAATGCTAACGGTTAGTCAAGTCGTCCTAAGTCTAACCTAACGACAAAATGACAACGGTAAGTCACGTCGTCCTAAGTCTAACCTGACGACAATATGCTAACGGTTAGTCACGTCGTCCTAAGTCTAACCAGACGACAAAATGCTAACAGTTAGTCAAGTCGTGCTAAGTCTAACCTAACGACAAAATGATAAAAGTTAGTCAAGTCGTGCTAAGTCTAACCTAACGACAAAATGATAACGGTTAGTCACGTCGTCCTAAGTCTAACCTGACGACAAAATGCTAACGGTTAGTCACGTCGTCCTAAGTCTAACCAGACGACAAAATGCTAACGGTTAGTCAAGTCGTCCTAAGTCTAACCTAACGACAAAATGACAACGGTTAGTCACGTCGTTCTAAGTCTAACCTGACGACAATATGCTAACGGTTAGTCACGTCGTCCTAAGTCTAACCAGACGACAAAATGCTAACAGTTAGTCAAGTCGTCCTAAGTCTAACATAACGACAAAATGATAATGGTTAGTAATGTAGTCCTCAGTTTTGTGTGACGACAAAATACTAACGGTTAGTCATGACATGCATGTTTACCAGTTTCTCTACATAAATGTAATACAAGGATTAATAATGCTGTAGGAACAGCTGGCCCTTCCAGAGCACATGAGTTCATCCACAATTATTTGGTGGGGTTCGTTATGCTCAATCTTTATTTTCTGCGTATTGTTCTGTTTTTTGTTATTTTTCTTTTTGATCGTGGTGTTGTCTGTTTTGATTTGATGATTTTTTATCTCCCCCTTGGTATCTCCTTTCATTAGTTATAGTGTAGACATAATCAGCATCAAATGTTTAATATCTCTAACATAGTGAACACATTTAAATTTTTATCCTGCAATCGACCTTTCTACTATACAAATGCAGTTGTACAGATAACACGAAGCTCGGGTGACACTACTTGTCCCGAACGAGGTTGTGAGCGAACGGTTATATTCAACTTATAGTTTCCCTCCCAGTTTAAGTCATGTTGATTTCATTCAAAAACAAATTCAATAGTTGTGACATAAAAATAGTATATTTAAGCGCTTAAGATAAAAACAATATTTGTACATTGCAGTAAAATATGAAGCTCGACGAGCCTCGATTTTCTCTATGTTTCTAAAGCTACACATAAATTTATATTTATATTTTCCTACAATGTACGAATATTGTATATAAAACTACAGATGTCATAAGTCTTTGTGACATTTCGGGTGCTGTCTCGTTGACGTATACCAAGTTATCTTTTCTTTCAGGATCATGTGTCAAAATATACAGTTATAAACCATGTTTAGCTTCTATGTACTTTAATTTGTAGCGTACTTACAGGTATAATTGTTTAAGTTATGTTACTAACTTTATATGTAGTGTTGCCCTTTATGATAAAAGCAATTATGCCTGGAATATTCTTTACAGAATTTTTTCGTGCTGTTTTATAGGTCAGTAACAAAAGTGACAGAGTTTTAAAATGCTCTTGTTTGACAACAAAGGTAAAACGATTTTATAAGAAATGAGTCAGAAATTAAAATATATTGAATAAGGAAGGGTCATGTGTGCCAGTAATTTATATTCGAACGGTTAGTTCATTTTAAGAGATATCGAAGCACAAGTTGGTTTTATTTTAAAGTGCTCACCTATTGTTTCCTATTAATATTAATTGATAGCAATAGGATTTATTATTTTTTATTTTAGAATGTCAGATAAAATCAGTTATGATCCTGCATTGACAAAACTGTGGGAAGTGAAAAAAGAAGCAGAAAAGTTAGGTCTTCCTGAAACCATCATGTCGGGTCTACAAGCTGTTGAGGATCTATTTGAGGTACAAATTGAATATTCCGCCATCTTGGATTGTAAAATAGCAGGAACGAATCGGTTAGATCATTAATAAAATATCAAAATTTTGAGAGAGGAATGCAATTACTTATACATTTATAAGACTTTTCGTCTAAATGAAGTGTTTAAACTTATTACTACGAATGTATTTACAAAAACAGAAAACTGTTTTTGTTTGATTCAACTTTTTCTAACTTTTTATAAGAGGGATAGCCCAGATAAAGTTATTTTATAAAGGAATGTACAGTAAATGTTCCCTTTTTTTGTTTTGTAGCAAGAACATGAGTTCCCTGACCCCAAGTTTTCTTTTTAATTTTCTGAACGCACATTATAAGAGCTATCTTCTAAACTACATTTTGGCAAAGAAAACAAAATCTATTGTTTTTAATTTAGACCCCAAACATGGAATAACACGAGAGAAAATAGTAAATAGTGTGGCAATGACCTGATTATGTAATTATCAATGATTTCTCTATCTCTCTCCTTTGATATTGTAATGCATTATCTTACAGCTTATTTATCTTAAATTCTTTCCAGGCAAGAGAAGCCTACTGCGATGGTAAAACGTCAGAGCCAAGTGATGCATTATCAAAACTTATGAAAGATACCATTGAACATCCATGGCAACAGGTGTTTAGTGAAGGAAAAACTAAATGGAATATAAGTACTAGAATGTTGTCGGGAAATCTTGAAGGTGAAAACAAAATTAAAACAAATAAAACATAGATAAAAAAAAACATCACTGGTTATTCGAAAGGTCAAAATATGTTTGTTGTGTTTAAAATATTATGTTATGTTTTGTAGTAGTTATACGATATTGCGAATAGTGACGGGTGCCACTAGTGGAGCAGGGGTCGTTTGACCATCCGGAGCGCCTGATTTCATCCCCGTTTTTAGTTGGGTCATTATTTAGTTTTCTGTATTTTTCTTTGGTATTTTCTTCCTCTTTTGTAGACTTTATTTTATAATACATCTGTTTCAGGCTACATTCTCAAATTTTTTGTCAGTGCATCAAAAGCGAAAAGAGTTTTAGAAGTTGGAATGTTTACTGGTTGTGGCGCCCTTGGTATGGCGGAAGTAATGCCAGATGACGGGAAGGTCGTGACCTGTGAATTTGACCCATACTTGGTGAAATTAACTAGAACATTTTTGGACAGGTCCCCGCACGGAAAAAAGATAACTATTCTTGAAGGTTTGTGTTCACTATTTATTCTTACCTTTTATGTCATATTAAACTACTATTATTTTAAATTTATATTCATCCTTTTTGTCGAGCCTGCGACTTTTGTCGCAGAAAGCTCGACATAGGGATAGTGATCCGGCGGCGGCTGCGTTAGCTAACTTCTTAAAAGCTTTATATTTTAGAAGCTAGAAGACCTGGATGCTTCATACTTTGTATATAGATGCCTTATGTTACGAAGTTTCCGTCTGTCATATGTCCATTGTCCTTGACCTCATTTTCATGGTTCAGTAACTACTTGGAAAAAAGCCAGTTTTTTTTGTAATGTTAATTTCTTTCTTATTATGAGTAATATGATAACTATATTTAGTATGTGCGTACCTTGCAAGGTCCTCATGCCCGTCAGACAATTTTCATTTGACCTCGACCTCATTTCATGGATCGGTGAACAAGGTTAAGTTTTCGTGGTCAAGTCCATATATCAGATACTATAAGCAGTAGGTCTACTATATTTGGTATATGGAATGATTGTAAGGTGTACATGTCCAACTGGTAGGTGTCATCTGACCTTGACCTCATTTTCATGATTCAGTGGTCAAAGTTAAGTTTTTGCGTTTTGGTCTTTTTTTCTAATACTATATGCAATAGGTCAACTATATTTGGTGTATGGAAATATTTTATGATGTACATGTCAGTCTCGTAGGCCTCATTTTCACGATTCATTTCTCAGTGTTGAGCTTTTGTGTTTTGGTCTGTTTTTCTTCAACTATAAGCAATAGATCAACTATATTTGTTGTATGGAAGGATTGTAAGGTGTATATGTCTGTCTGACAAGTATCATCTGACCTTGACCTCATTTTCATGGTTCATTGGTTAATGTTTAGTTTTCATGGTTAAGTTTGTTTCTTAGATACTATAAGCAATAGGTCAACTGTATTTAATGCATACATTGATTGTAAGGTGTACATGTCTGTCTGGCAAGGTTCATCTGACCTTTACCTCATTTTCATGGTTCATTGGTCAATGTTAAGTTTTCTTGGTTAAGACTGTTTCTTAGAAACTGTAAGCAATAGGTCAACTATGTTTGGTTTATTGAATGATTGTAAGGTGAACAAGTATTTCTCGTTTGGTTTATCTGACCTTGACCTCATTTTCTTGGATCATGTTAAGTTTATGTGTTACTTGTAGTAAAGCTTTATATTTAGGACTATCAACATAAAATCAATGGTTAGTAAAGAAGGCGAGACATTTCAGCGTGTGCACTCTTGTTTCTTTTAAAACAAAGTCTATAAGTAGGTTCATCTGTTAAGATTTAAAACATGAACTGGAATAACAGGAATTATCAAAAATAACTAGTACATTACAACAGATCACAACACAGCCAATACCGACTCCTTTGAGACATGCAAATACTCAGCTTTCAATATTCTCAATTTTAGGTCCTGCATTAGACAGTTTAAATGACCTTGGCAAGAAAGGAGAGAAATTCGACTTCATCTTTATAGATGCGGATAAACCGGGTTATTGTGACTATTTTAATGTGAGTATGAGAGTTCACTTAAATGCATTTAGTGGCATTATTGAGTTACATAAAGATTATTCCATCTTTTGAATATTGATCAAACTGGACAATCTATAATTTCCACGTAAAACAAGCAACAGAAAATATAGAAGGTATATGAATAAAAAGAGATGTGTGTAAATACCGATAAGACAGCAAACCAACAATACACACACAATGATAACGTACAGCCAGCATAATTCATTTCCAAATAACAGAGTGCCATTGAATACTTTTGTGTCAATCAAGACTGGTCAGGTTGTTCATAACATAAAAATAAGGAGAAGTAGTATGATTTTAAATGAAATAAATAAGAATATTAAAGTCAACAAATATATATATAACACAAACAAATAACCATTGATGGGGATCTTGACTTGGGACAGGCAATTTGACATATTCCAGAGTTTAAATAATTGTTTTACCTCTCGTCCAAATATTAAAAAAAAATGCAGTGCAGATGATATCTTTCATGTTAGGATTCTATGCGGATCATGTCCGCGTGGACAACAACAGTAACATCGAAACAAAGGTAGTAAACAAGAGGCTCTTAAGTGCCTTAATCGCTCACCTGGTAAAGGTATTCCATTTTAGGCAGTTAAGCTGCCTTATGCTAGCACCCTAGATTTGTGTTCTTCCCAACGAATGCCGAAAAAAGTGCCATTGTTATAATCTAGCAGGCTGATGATGTTATTTATAACTAATTGGACATTCTTTTAATTCTGGAATACAAAAAATATAACCAGAATAACCTTAAATGATCGTCGAACGACCCATAATATTTGAAGTTGCACATAGGAAATAGTGCTCAATAGAAATCCGTACGTAGTTTATTATCCCCTGTGCTTTTGGCTAAGATGTCAAAGAACAATTGTATGAAATATTTCATCGCCGAAAATCTGTAATTACAAGTCGTTTATATTTCCCAAATGGCAAAATGCGCAGGAATATTGTTCATGTACAACAAATCTCTATGATAGAGGAAATACAGTTATATATCTAAGTTGGCGGTAATCTCACAACTTATCTTGCCAAATAAGGTTGTTGTTTTATGAATGAAACGAGGTCATGAAACAAATCCGGAAATCGACGTCGATGGGATGTTTTAAAAGAGGGACGAACGATACCAGAGGTACAGTCAAACTCATAGATCGAAAACAGACTGACAACGCCATGGCCAAAAATAAAAAGACAAACAGACAAATAACAGTACAGATGACACAACATAGAAAACTAAAGACTAAGCAACATTTAAGTAATGTGGACAACTCGTCCCTGAGACAAGTCGGACCGAATCCACTTGAACCGTCTAAGAAGACAACTCGGACCGCTTGTCAAATTTAGTTAGGGTTTCATAAAATGTTAGACTAACATGTCTAGCGGAGCCATCAATCCTTAAAGTTTGTTTGTGCATTGGGGTCTATTTAGGGGTATTTTGAGGGGCCTAAAGAAGGGATGGGTTTACTGTAGAACCCAATGGGGTTTTATTTTTTAAATTTTCAAATGACTATTTCTCGAAAACAGTAAGTGATAGACACACGGGGGTCATCCCAACCCCCTTCAATTTGAAAATGTGCTTTTATCTTGTAAACGGTCGCAACCCCACCCATAAACCATATATATACTTGTATGAGACAATAAAACAAATCAAATGAAAATAATGTGGGGGAGTACCCGGTGTCACCCACCCCCTTCTGTTTGAGAACTTGTAAACGGTCGAGATCCCCACCCCTAAACCATATATATTCATGTATGGGACAATATAACAAATAAAATGAAATATATGGGGAGTCCCTGGGGTCACCCCACCCCCTCCTGTTTGAGAACTTGTAAACGGTCGAGATCCCCACCCCTAAACCATATATATTCATGTATGGGACAATAAAACAAATCAAATGAAATGCATGGGGAGTCCCTGGGGTCACCCCACCCCCTACTGTTTGAGAACTTGTAAACGCTCGAGATCCCCACCCCTAAACCATATATATTCATGTATGCGACAATTTAACAAATCAAATGAAATATATGGGGAGTCCCAGGGGTCACCCCCACATCCTCCTGTTTGAGAACTTGGAAATGGTTGAGATCCCCACCCCTAACCCATATATATTCATGTATGGGACAATAAAACAAATCACATGAAATATGGGGGAGTCCCTTGGATCACCCCACCACTCCTGTTTGAGAACTTTGAAATGGTCGAGATCCCCACCCCTAAACCATATATATTCATGTATGGGACAATAAAACAAATCAAATGAAATATAGGGGGAGTCCCTGGGGTCTCCCCACTCCCTCCTGTTTGAGAACTTGTAAACGGTCGAGATTCCCACCTCTAAACCATATATATTCATGTATGGGACAATATAACAAATCAAATGAAATATATGGGGAGTCCCTGGGGTCACCTCACCTCCTACCCCTTAACCATATATATTCATGTATGGAACAATAAAACAAATCAAATGAAATATAGGGAGAGTCCCTCGGTTCACCCCACCCCCTCCTGTTTGACAACTTGTAAACGGTCGAGATACCCACTCCTAAACCATATTTATTCCTGTTCGTCATTTCAAAAAGATTTGACTGACATACAGGGTCAATCCCCTAGGCGTCACATATGCATATCACTTTACTAGACCAAACCAATATGTACTGGACTTTGCCCATTGTCAGGCGACCATGGGAATGACGAATTATGGGAGCTTTGTTTGGGAGACGGCATCCTGTTACAATTATTTTTTGTTTATTATAAAATTTTATTGATGCAAAAAATGAGTCTAGGTTAATTGAATTTACACTAATTATTTTTTGAATTATTTCTGGGCCTATAATAATTTTCATTTTATGTAAAGAAAACATATAAATCTTTCAAGCAGTGTAAAGCCCAAGAATGTTTGACCAACTGTTTTATATCAATGACCTGTCATTTTATTCCAAACTTGGTATGGAGTGACATCATTGACTTTGGGTGAAGATGGGGGTCATTTACATTGATATATATGCGTTGCTTTTGAAAACCTTGATGAAATATTAATTAATTTGCCTTGATAATCAATTCATTAGATAAACATAAATGTACAATGTACGAATGTTTAATGTTTGTTCTTTCAAATCTTAAAAAAAAAAAAAATTGAAGCAACACTGCCACAGTTTTCATATTACGTTTGCCTTGGTTTTTGGTTAACTGCCTACAGCGCTTACAGTGCTTTGATTATATGATTGTTTTTCCTTTATTGCAATCAGCTATTATTAATACTGGTTTTAATAGAAAATAACTTTTGCACGTAGCGTCTACAATGGTCAATTTACGAACGACGACAGTTATGAATAGAAATGCAGTGACTTTTAAAACCATATAAAATAATAAAAAGAAGCATTTAATTCTTATAATTACATAGCGAATACAATCCAGCCTTTTGGTTTTTTTTTCTATATATGCAATGTTATACATGTATAAATATGTTTTAGGTATCGATAAAATACCTTTTAGCACCAGGTGGTACTATTGCTCTGGACAACACATTACACTATGGTAAACCGTATCTAAAAGACTCGCCTGAGGATGAACCAATTAACGATATGCTAATGACCAGGGATGATGTTTATCATGTATGTATTCATTCATGACATGCCAAAAATGCAACTAAAATATAGTTGCATTGTGAAACAAGGAAAAGTTGCCAATGAAATATAAATAAATAATCATGTACCATTAATGCAATTTAACCCAAGATTTCAAGATTTCAAGCATCTTTTATTTTTTTAACACCATATAGTTACAATGGTACAAAGAAGTTCATTAAAAGTTATAACATAACATAAACCAACATGACAAGATGAGATGAAAAAAAAAAATGAAAATGGAGCATTTAACTTAAATGAAGAGAAATGGTATAATTACAAATGAGAAACTATCTATGAAGATTAAATGATCTTCAAATTAGAGGCAATGGTAGTTTATCGATTTTCAAATCTCATAAATACAAATCAAGGTAAAACAAAAGTGAGGGAATTGCATGAAATCCAAAAAGAGCGAGGTGAGTCGACAGGGTAAATGTCCCCTGTTAAGCTTGCATATACACGGAATTAAAGTTAATAGTTCTTAATATAAAAATAAGGAGATGTGGTATGATTGCCATTTAAACAACTATCCACCAAAGTTCAGATAAAGTGAATGTATCACTTGTTCAGGTTAGTTCTACAAAAATAACTAACAGTAACAATTGTAAGTACTTTCTGGCACTAAAAAAGGCATATTGGGGCCCTTTATAGCTTGATGTGCGGTGTGAGCCAAGGCTCCGTGTTGAAGACCGTACTTTGATCTATAATGGTTTACTTTTATAAATTGTGACTTGGATGGAGAGTTGTCTCATTGGCACTCATACCACATCTTCTTATATCTATATACAATATTTTACATGTTCGTGTTATATTTTCTAAATATAATCAGGAAATGTTGGAATCAACGTTTTCTAAATAAAGACTGGTATGTAATATCAAAGGTTAACTACATTTGCATTTGTCTTTTTTTTTTTTTAAATTATACTGGATAATTCTATTGTCTTTAGTACTCGCCAAGTTTACTTTTGTTCTATATATACACTGTCTGGAGATACAAATAGAACCACCTATGATAAAATCGAGTAGATTGATTGTTTCAGAAGATTGATATGTATAAATAATTTTAATTGAAAAAAAAATGTTTTTCCTTAGGTGTTAATGCCAGTAAGAGATGGAATAATGCTTGTTAGAAGAAAGGAAGACATGAACGGATGATGATTCCTAAAGTCTAATGTGGATTAATTGATTGGGCAAATACAGTTGCATGCTAATTAGAACTCACATAGCCTTTTTAAATTTTTGATAACATACATCTTTGTTCGAGTTTTAATTAATCATCAAATAGCTGTATTTTGAGGAGTTTTTTATTTTTATTCTACGATGTTTTGAATATCTCTTATCAAATCAGGCTATAGAAGGTTTTTATTTATTGGTTTTGTTTTTCGTAGAAGGGTTGTTGTTTCAGTATAATTGAGTGTTCTTAGTGTTTGAAATTACATTTTAATATATTTTTTAAATCCATACCAATGAAAGTAGTGTTGCATACAATTCAATTAGAATTTCTATTTTTTTAAAGAAATTACATTGAAGTAGAACATAATCTACATAACCGGAGGAACTATCCTAGCCCTGAGTCGCTAACTTTATTAATTTCTAGAAGAAGATGTAGATATATTTTTTTTTTAATCTGTAATATACGTTCTTCAGCAAGTGTTGCAACTGCTTGAGGCAGAACTGATCATAAATAGTTTAGGTCTTATCTATAGGCCTGGTTTAATGCTTCCAAACATCGTCCAATAGTTTTAGTAAGGAGCGTATTCGAAAACGCATGAAAAACTCATGATGTGTGTACTAACAATGAAAACATAACTTTATAAAGATCCATCAGTGGCGCATTCTTGATTTATAGTCGTTTATTTTAGATAGGTATTTTACGTGTACATATATTTATCTCAAGGTCTGTGGTATGATGCCTCATCATAAGATATGATTGTCTTACATGAGTAACACAGCAGGGGTCACTAGTTCAGCAAAACCTTTTAAGATCACCTGAGTTCACCCTTATTTTTGTTGAATTGAATGTTGCTCAGTTTTTTGTGTTTGTGTTTTGACTTTTATTTGCCTTGTCGTCGTTTTCTGTTTGTCGTTAATGTTAATGTGTTTTTTTTCCTTACACGGTATTTAATACTTTCTAGAATCATGCAATTCATAGTTCGTTAGATGCACAAATATATATGCCACACAAAAATCATCTTCAAAACGTTCTGGCATTACTCTCTGAATTTTCACAATTTTTTATCAGAGGTGACCCCAGTCAAAAAATGGGAAAAAAAATTTTCAGATTTTTGGAGTAAATGCGGTACTGCTAAAAAGGGCCTGAAGATAATGTCCACTTTCTCCAATGATTCTTTGTATGTCATCAAGTACTGATTATATTGATACCAAAACCGATCCAATATGTAACTACTACGGTGAATTTTGAACAACAGTTTTAAATGAAACCATTTTCGTATAAAAGTACATTTTTGAAACAGACTATAGCATTTCAAAATATGAAAAATGTGTAAACATTTGTGTTTAAACATCGAAAACTATTCGTTAACTACAAAATGTCATGCCCATTCTTTTTATATAGTCTGTCATTCGAGTGAACATTTCAATGTTCGAAGGGGATCATTTCTGTACATTTTCACTGAATTTGGTAATTTCGATAACAGCACTTGGATCGAGATTGTCATGTTTAAAAATCGATTTGTGTATCCAAACTCTAGACGTGTACGTGCTTTTTTCAAACAAATCAGCAGAAGTTCAGAAAATGACATAGTCTCTCCACAGTAAGTCAAAAGTCGAACCCACCCTTGTTTCTGGGGTAAAACGCAATACAAAAATGAAACAGACTATAGCTTAAAGACTAGTTAATCAATAATTCATTTGTCACCAAAAAATACGGTTTCACATCAAATATCAAGTAAAATTACAGTTTTTGACACTTTTTGAGCACTATGATATAGAAATGTCGACGCTGTATACCGTATTTAATACTTTCTAGAATCATGCAATTCATAGTTCGTTAGATGCACAAATATATATGCCATACAAAAATCATCTTCAAAACGTTCTGGCATTACTCTCTGAATTTTCACAATTTTTTATCAGAGGTGACCCCAGTCAAAAAATGGGGGAAAAAAATTTCAGATTTTTTGAGTAAATGCGGTACTGCTAAAAAGGGCCTGAAGATAATGTCCACTTTCTCCAATGATTCTTTGTATGTCATCAAGTACTGATTATATTGATACCAAAACCGATCCAATATGTAACTACTACGGTGAATTTTGAACAACAGTTTTAAATGAAACCATTTTCGTATAAAAGTACATTTTTGAAACAGACTATAGCATTTCAAAATATGAAAAATGTGTAAATATTTGTTTAAACATCGAAAACTTTTCCATAACTACAAAATGTCATGCCCATTCTTTTTTATATAGTCTGTCATTCGAGTGAACATTTCAATGTTCGAAGGGGATCATTTCTGTACATTTTCACTGAATTTGGTAATTTCGATAACAGCACTTGGATCGAGATTGTCATGTTTAAAAATCGATTTGTGTATCCAAACTCTAGACGTGTACGTGCTTTTTTCAAACAAATCAGCAGAAGTTCAGAAAATGACATAGTCTCTCCACAGTAAGTCAAAAGTCGAACCCACCCTTGTTTCTGGGGTAAAACGCAATACAAAAATGAAACAGACTATAGCTTAAAGACTAGTTAATCAATAATTCATTTGTCACCAAAAAATACGGTTTCACATCAAATATCAAGTAAAATTACAGTTTTTGACACTTTTTGAGCACTATGATATAGAAATGTCGACGCTGTATACGGTATTTAATACTTTCTAGAATCATGCAATTCATAGTTCGTTAGATGCACAAATATATATGCCACACAAAAATCATCTTCAAAACGTTCTGGCATTACTCTCTGAATTTTCACAATTTTTTATCAGAGGTGACCCCAGTCAAAAAATGGGAAAACAAATTTTCAAATTTTTTGAGTAAATGCGGTACTGCTAAAAAGGGCCTGAAGATAATGTCCACTTTCTCCAATGATTCTTTGCATGTCATCAAGTACTGATTATATTGATACCAAAAACGATCCAATATGTAACTACTACGGTGAATTTTGAACAACAGTTTTAAATGAAACCATTTTCGTATAAAAGTACATTTTTGAAACAGACTATAGCATTTCAAAATATGAAAAATGTGTAAATATTTGTATTTAAACATCGAAAACTATTCGTTAACTACAAAATGTCATGCCCATTCTTTTTTATATAGTCTGTCATTCGAGTGAACATTTCAATGTTCGAAGGGGATCATTTCTGTACATTTTCACTGAATTTGGTAATTTCGATAACAGCACTTGGATCGAGATTGTCATGTTTAAAAATCGATTTGTGTATCCAAACTCTAGACGTGTACGTGCTTTTTTCAAACAAATCAGCAGAAGTTCAGAAAATGACATAGTCTCTCCACAGTAAGTCAAAAGTCGAACCCACCCTTGTTTCTGGGGTAAAACGCAATACAAAAATGAAACAGACTATAGCTTAAAGACTAGTTAATCAATAATTCATTGTCACCAAAAAATACGGTTTCACATCAAATATCAAGTAAAATTACAGTTTTTGACACTTTTTGAGCACTATGATATAGAAATGTCGACGCTGTATACGGTATTTAATACTTTCTAGAATCATGCAATTCATAGTTCGTTAGATGCACAAATATATATGCCACACAAAAATCATCTTCAAAACGTTCTGGCATTACTCTCTGAATTTTCACAATTTTTTATCAGAGGTGACCCCAGTCAAAAAATGGGAAACAAAATTTTCAGATTTTTTGAGTAAATGCGGTACTGCTAAAAAGGGCCTGAAGATAATGTCCACTTTCTCCAATGATTCTTTGTATGTCATCAAGTACTGATTATATTGATACCAAAACCGATCCAATATGTAACTACTACGGTGAATATTGAACAACAGTTTTAAATGAAACCATTTTCGTATAAAAGTACATTTTTGAAACAGACTATAGCATTTCAAAATATGAAAAATGTGTAAATATTTGTGTTTAAACATCGAAAACTATTCGTTAACTACAAAATATCATGCCCATTCTTTTCTATATAGTCTGTCACTCGAGTGAATATTTCAATGTTCGAAGGGGATCATTTCTGTACATTTTCACTGAATTTGGTAATTTCGATAAAAATACTTGGATCGAGATTGTCATGTTTAAAAATCGATTTGTGTATCCAAACTCTAGACGTGTACGTGCTTTTTTCAAACAAATCAGCAGAAGTTCAGAAAATGACATAGTCTCTCCACAGTAAGTCAAAAGTCGAACCCACCCTTGTTTCTGGGGTAAAACGCAATATAAAAATAAAACAGACTATAGCTTAAAGACTAGTTAATCAATAATTCATTTGTCACCAAAAAATACGGTTTCACATCAAATATCAAGTAAAATTACAGTTTTTGACACTTTTTGAGCACTATGATATAGAAATGTCGACGCTGTATACGGTATTTAATACTTTCTAGAATCATGCAATTCATAGTTCGTTAGATGCACAAATATATATGCCACACAAAAATCATCTTCAAAACGTTCTGGCATTACTCTCTGAATTTTCACAATTTTTTATCAGAGGTGACCCCAGTCAAAAAATGGGGGAAAAAAATTTCAGATTTTTTGAGTAAATGCGGTACTGCTAAAAAGGGCCTGAAGATAATGTCCACTTTCTCCAATGATTCTTTGTATGTCATCAAGTACTGATTATATTGATACCAAAACCGATCCAATATGTAACTACTACGGTGAATTTTGAACAACAGTTTTAAATGAAACCATTTTCGTATAAAAGTACATTTTTGAAACTGACTATAGCATTTCAAAATATGAAAAATGTGTAAATATTTGTTTAAACATCGAAAACTATTCCATAACTACAAAATGTCATGCCCATTCTTTTTTATATAGTCTGTCATTCGAGTGAACATTTCAATGTTCGAAGGGGATCATTTCTGTACATTTTCACTGAATTTGGTAATTTCGATAACAGCACTTGGATCGAGATTGTCATGTTTAAAAATCGATTTGTGTATCCAAACTCTAGACGTGTACGTGCTTTTTTCAAACAAATCAGCAGAAGTTCAGAAAATGACATAGTCTCTCCACAGTAAGTCAAAAGTCGAACCCACCCTTGTTTCTGGGATAAAACGCAATACAAAAATGAAACAGACTATAGCTTAAAGACTAGTTAATCAATAATTCATTGTCACCAAAAAATACGGTTTCACATCAAATATCAAGTAAAATTACAGTTTTTGACACTTTTTGAGCACTATGATATAGAAATGTCGACGCTGTATACGGTATTTAATACTTTCTAGAATCATGCAATTCATAGTTCGTTAGATGCACAAATATATATGCCACACAAAAATCATCTTCAAAACGTTCTGGCATTACTCTCTGAATTTTCACAATTTTTTATCAGAGGTGACCCCAGTCAAAAAATGGGAAACAAAATTTTCAGATTTTTTGAGTAAATGCGGTACTGCTAAAAAGGGCCTGAAGATAATGTCCACTTTCTCCAATGATTCTTTGTATGTCATCAAGTACTGATTATATTGATACCAAAACCGATCCAATATGTAACTACTACGGTGAATATTGAACAACAGTTTTAAATGAAACCATTTTCGTATAAAAGTACATTTTTGAAACAGACTATAGCATTTCAAAATATGAAAAATGTGTAAATATTTGTGTTTAAACATCGAAAACTATTCGTTAACTACAAAATATCATGCCCATTCTTTTCTATATAGTCTGTCACTCGAGTGAATATTTCAATGTTCGAAGGGGATCATTTCTGTACATTTTCACTGAATTTGGTAATTTCGATAAAAATACTTGGATCGAGATTGTCATGTTTAAAAATCGATTTGTGTATCCAAACTCTAGACGTGTACGTGCTTTTTTCAAACAAATCAGCAGAAGTTCAGAAAATGACATAGTCTCTCCACAGTAAGTCAAAAGTCGAACCCACCCTTGTTTCTGGGGTAAAACGCAATATAAAAATAAAACAGACTATAGCTTAAAGACTAGTTAATCAATAATTCATTTGTCACCAAAAAATACGGTTTCACATCAAATATCAAGTAAAATTACAGTTTTTGACACTTTTTGAGCACTATGATATAGAAATGTCGACGCTGTATACGGTATTTAATACTTTCTAGAATCATGCAATTCATAGTTCGTTAGATGCACAAATATATATGCCACACAAAAATCATCTTCAAAACGTTCTGGCATTACTCTCTGAATTTTCACAATTTTTTATCAGAGGTGACCCCAGTCAAAAAATGGGGGAAAAAAATTTCAGATTTTTTGAGTAAATGCGGTACTGCTAAAAAGGGCCTGAAGATAATGTCCACTTTCTCCAATGATTCTTTGTATGTCATCAAGTACTGATTATATTGATACCAAAACCGATCCAATATGTAACTACTACGGTGAATTTTGAACAACAGTTTTAAATGAAACCATTTTCGTATAAAAGTACATTTTTGAAACAGACTATAGCATTTCAAAATATGAAAAATGTGTAAATATTTGTTTAAACATCGAAAACTATTCCATAACTACAAAATGTCATGCCCATTCTTTTTTATATAGTCTGTCATTCGAGTGAACATTTCAATGTTCGAAGGGGATCATTTCTGTACATTTTCACTGAATTTGGTAATTTCGATAACAGCACTTGGATCGAGATTGTCATGTTTAAAAATCGATTTGTGTATCCAAACTCTAGACGTGTACGTGCTTTTTTCAAACAAATCAGCAGAAGTTCAGAAAATGACATAGTCTCTCCACAGTAAGTCAAAAGTCGAACCCACCCTTGTTTCTGGGATAAAACGCAATACAAAAATGAAACAGACTATAGCTTAAAGACTAGTTAATCAATAATTCATTTGTCACCAAAAAATACGGTTTCACATCAAATATCAAGTAAAATTACAGTTTTTGACACTTTTTGAGCACTATGATATAGAAATGTCGACGCTGTATACGGTATTTAATACTTTCTAGAATCATGCAATTCATAGTTCGTTAGATGCACAAATATATATGCCACACAAAAATCATCTTCAAAACGTTCTGGCATTACTCTCTGAATTTTCACAATTTTTTATCAGAGGTGACCCCAGTCAAAAAATGGGGAAAAAAAATTTCAGATTTTTTGAGTAAATGCGGTACTGCTAAAAAGGGCCTGAAGATAATGTCCACTTTCTCCAATGATTCTTTGTATGTCATCAAGTACTGATTATATTGATACCAAAACCGATCCAATATGTAACTACTACGGTGAATTTTGAACAACAGTTTTAAATGAAACCATTTTCGTATAAAAGTACATTTTTGAAACAGACTATAGCATTTCAAAATATGAAAAATGTGTAAATATTTGTGTTTAAACATCGAAAACTATTCGTTAACTACAAAATATCATGCCCATTCTTTTCTATATAGTCTGTCACTCGAGTGAATATTTCAATGTTCGAAGGGGATCATTTCTGTACATTTTCACTGAATTTGGTAATTTCGATAAAAATACTTGGATCGAGATTGTCATGTTTAAAAATCGATTTGTGTATCCAAACTCTAGACGTGTACGTGCTTTTTTCAAACAAATCAGCAGAAGTTCAGAAAATGACATAGTCTCTCCACAGTAAGTCAAAAGTCGAACCCACCCTTGTTTCTGGGATAAAACGCAATATAAAAATAAAACAGACTATAGCTTAAAGACTAGTTAATCAATAATTCATTTGTCACCAAAAAATACGGTTTCACATCAAATATCAAGTAAAATTACAGTTTTTGACACTTTTTGAGCACTATGATATAGAAATGTCGACGCTGTATACGGTATTTAATACTTTCTAGAATCATGCAATTCATAGTTCGTTAGATGCACAAATATATATGCCACACAAAAATCATCTTCAAAACGTTCTGGCATTACTCTCTGAATTTTCACAATTTTTTATCAGAGGTGACCCCAGTCAAAAAATGGGGAAAAAAAATTTGAGATGTTTTGAGTAAATGCAGTACTGCTAAAAAGGGCCTGAAGATAATGTCCACTTTCTCCAATGATTCTTTGTATGTCATCAAGTACTGATTATATTGATACCAAAAACCGATTCAATATGTAACTACTACGGTGAATTTTGAACAACGGTTTTAAATGAAACCATTTTCGTATAAAAGTACATTTTTGAAACAGACTATAGCATTTCAAAATATGAAAAATGTGTAAATATTTGTGTTTAAACATCGAAAACTATTCGTTAACTACAAAATGTCATGCCCATTCTTTTTTATATAGTCTGTCATTCGAGTGAACATTTCAATGTTCGAAGGGGATCATTTCTGTACATTTTCACTGAATTTGGTAATTTCGATAACAGCACTTGGATCGAGATTGTCATGTTTAAAAATCGATTTGTGTATCCAAACTCTAGACGTGTACGTGCTTTTTCAAACAAATCAGCAGAAGTTCAGAAAATGACATAGTCTCTCCACAGTAAGTCAAAAGTCGAACCCACCCTTGTTTCTGGGGTAAAACGCAATACAAAAATGAAACAGACTATAGCTTAAAGACTAGTTAATCAATAATTCATTTGTCACCAAAAAATACGGTTTCACATCAAATATCAAGTAAAATTACTGTTTTTGACACTTTTTGAGCACTATGATATAGAAATGTCGACGCTGTATACGGTATTTAATACTTTCTAGAATCATGCAATTCATAGTTCGTTAGATGCACAAATATATATGCCACAGAAAAATCATCTTCAAACCGTTCTGGCATTACTCTCTGAATTTTCACAATTTTTTATCAGAGGTGACCCCAGTCAAAAAATGGGAAAAAAAATTTTCAGATTTTTTGATTAAATGCGGTACTGCTAAAAAGGGCCTGAAGATAATGTCCACTTTCTCCAATGATTCTTTGTATGTCATCAAGTACTGATTATATTGATACCAAAACCGATCCAATATGTAACTACTACGGTGAGTTTTGAACAACGGTTTTAAATGAAACCATTTTCGTATAAAAGTACATTTTTGAAACAGACTATAGCATTTCAAAATATGAAAAATGTGTAAATATTTGTGTTTTAACATCGAAAACTATTCGTTAGCTACAAAATGTCATGCCCATTCTTTTTTATATAGTCTGTCATTCGAGTGAACATTTCAATGTTCGAAGGGGATCATTTCTGTACATTTTCACTGAATTTGGTAATTTCGATAACAGCACTTGCATCGAGATTGTCGTGTTTAAAAATCGATTTGTGTATCCAAACTCTAGACGTGTACGTGCTTTTTTCAAACAAATCAGCAGAAGTTCAGAAAATGACATAGTCTCTCCACAGTAAGTCAAAAGTCGAACCCACCCTTGTTTCTGGGGTAAAACGCAATACAAAAATGAAACAGACTATAGCTTAAAGACTAGTTAATCAATAATTCATTTGTCACCAAAAAATACGGTTTCACATCAAATATCAAGTAAAATTACTGTTTTTGACACTTTTTGAGCACTATGATATAGAAATGTCGACGCTGTATACGGTATTTAATACTTTCTAGAATCATGCAATTCATAGTTCGTTAGATGCACAAATATATATGCCACACAAAAATCATCTTCAAAACGTTCTGGCATTACTCTCTGAATTTTCACAATTTTTTATCAGAGGTGACCCCAGTCAAAAAATGGGAAAAAAAAATTTCAGATTTTTTGAGTAAATGCGGTACTGCTAAAAAGGGCCTGAAGATAATGTCCACTTTCTCCAATGATTCTTTGTATGTCATCAAGTACTGATTATATTGATACCAAAAACGATCCAATATGTAACTACTACGGTGAATTTTGAACAACAGTTTTAAATGAAACCATTTTCGTATAAAAGTACATTTTTGAAACAGACTATAGCATTTCAAAATATGAAAAATGTGTAAATATTTGTGTTTAAACATCGAAAACTATTCGTTAACTACAAAATGTCATGCCCATTCTTTTTTATATAGTCTGTCATTCGAGTGAACATTTCAATGTTCGAAGGGGATCATTTCTGTACATTTTCACTGAATTTGGTAATTTCGATAACAGCACTTGGATCGAGATTGTCATGTTTAAAAATCGATTTGTGTATGCAAACTCTAGACGTGTACGTGCTTTTTCAAACAAATCAGCAGAAGTTCAGAAAATGACATAGTCTCTCCACAGTAAGTCAAAAGTCGAACCCACCCTTGTTTCTGGGGTAAAACACAATACAAAAATGAAACAGACTATAGCTTAAAGACTAGTTAATCAATAATTCATTTGTCACCAAAAAATACGGTTTCACATCAAATATCAAGTAAAATTACTGTTTTTGACACTTTTTGAGCACTATGATATAGAAATGTCGACGCTGTATACGGTATTTAATACTTTCTAGAATCATGCAATTCATAGTTCGTTAGATGCACAAATATATATGCCACAGAAAAATCATCTTCAAACCGTTCTGGCATTACTCTCTGAATTTTCACAATTTTTTATCAGAGGTGACCCAAGTCAAAAAATGGGAAAAAAAATTTTCAGATTTTTTGATTAAATGCGGTACTGCTAAAAAGGGCCTGAAGATAATGTCCACTTTCTCCAATGATTCTTTGTATGTCATCAAGTACTGATTATATTGATACCAAAACCGATCCAATATGTAACTACTACGGTGAGTTTTGAACAACGGTTTTAAATGAAACCATTTTCGTATAAAAGTACATTTTTGAAACAGACTATAGCATTTCAAAATATGAAAAATGTGTAAATATTTGTGTTTTAACATCGAAAACTATTCGTTAGCTACAAAATGTCATGCCCATTCTTTTTTATATTGTCTGTCATTCGAGTGAACATTTCAATGTTCGAAGGGGATCATTTCTGTACATTTTCACTGAATTTGGTAATTTCGATAACAGCACTTGGATCGAGATTGTCATGTTTAAAAATCGATTTGTGTATCCAAACTCTAGACGTGTACGTGCTTTTTTCAAACAAATCAGCAGAAGTTCAGAAAATGACATAGTCTCTCCACAGTAAGTCAAAAGTCGAACCCACCCTTGTTTCTGGGGTAAAACGCAATACAAAAATGAAGCAGACTATAGCTTAAAGACTAGTTAATCAATAATTCATTTGTCACCAAAAAATACGGTTTCACATCAAATATCAAGTAAAATTACTGTTTTTGACACTTTTTGAGCACTATGATATAGAAATGTCGACGCTGTATACGGTAATTAATACTTTCTAGAATCATGCAATTCATAGTTCGTTAGATGCACAAATATATATGCCACACAAAAATCATCTTCAAACCGTTCTGGCTTCACTCTCTGAATTTTCACAATTTTTTATCAGAGGTGACCCCAGTCAAAAAATGGGAAAAAAAATTTGAGATGTTTTGAGTAAATGCAGTACTGCTAAAAAGGGCCTGAAGATAATGTCCACTTTCTCCAATGATTCTTTGTATGTCATCAAGTACTGATTATATTGATACCAAAAACCGATCCAATATGTAACTACTACGGTGAATTTTGAACAACGGTTTTAAATGAAACCATTTTCGTATAAAAGTACATTTTTGAAACAGACTATAGCATTTCAAAATATGAAAAATGTGTAAATATTTGTGTTTAAACATCGAAAACTATTCGTTAACTACAAAATGTCATGCCCATTTTTTTTTATATAGTCTGTCATTCGAGTGAACATTTCAATGTTCGACGGGGATCATTTCTGTACATTTTCACTGAATTTGGTAATTTCGATAACAGCACTTGGATCGAGATTGTCATGTTTAAAAATCGATTTGTGTATCCAAACTCTAGACGTGTACGTGCTTTTTTCGAACAAATCAGCAGAAGTTCAGAAAATGACATAGTCTCTCCACAGTAAGTCAAAAGTCGAACCCACCCTTGTTTCTGGGGTAAAACGCAATACAAAAATGAAACAGACTATAGCTTAAAGACTAGTTAATCAATAATTCATTTGTCACCAAAAAATACGGTTTCACATCAAATATCAAGTAAAATTACTGTTTTTGACACTTTTTGAGCACTATGATATAGAAATGTCGACGCTGTATACGGTATTTAATACTTTCTAGAATCATGCAATTCATAGTTCGTTAGATGCACAAATATATATGCCACACAAAAATCATCTTCAAAACGTTCTGGCATTACTCTCTGAATTTTCACAATTTTTTATCAGAGGTGACCCCAGTCAAAAAATGGGGAAAAAAAATTTCAGATTTTTTGAGTAAATGCGGTACTGCTAAAAAGGGCCTGAAGATAATGTCCACTTTCTCCAATGATTCTTTGTATGTCATCAAGTACTGATTATATTGATACCAAAACCGATCCAATATGTAACTACTACGGTGAATTTTGAACAACAGTTTTAAATGAAACCATTTTCGTATAAAAGTACATTTTTGAAACAGACTATAGCATTTCAAAATATGAAAAATGTGTAAATATTTGTGTTTAAACATCGAAAACTATTCGTTAACTACAAAATATCATGCCCATTCTTTTCTATATAGTCTGTCACTCGAGTGAATATTTCAATGTTCGAAGGGGATCATTTCTGTACATTTTCACTGAATTTGGTAATTTCGATAAAAATACTTGGATCGAGATTGTCATGTTTAAAAATCGATTTGTGTATCCAAACTCTAGACGTGTACGTGCTTTTTTCAAACAAATCAGCAGAAGTTCAGAAAATGACATAGTCTCTCCACAGTAAGTCAAAAGTCGAACCCACCCTTGTTTCTGGGATAAAACGCAATATAAAAATAAAACAGACTATAGCTTAAAGACTAGTTAATCAATAATTCATTTGTCACCAAAAAATACGGTTTCACATCAAATATCAAGTAAAATTACAGTTTTTGACACTTTTTGAGCACTATGATATAGAAATGTCGACGCTGTATACGGTATTTAATACTTTCTAGAATCATGCAATTCATAGTTCGTTAGATGCACAAATATATATGCCACACAAAAATCATCTTCAAAACGTTCTGGCATTACTCTCTGAATTTTCACAATTTTTTATCAGAGGTGACCCCAGTCAAAAAATGGGGAAAAAAAATTTGAGATGTTTTGAGTAAATGCAGTACTGCTAAAAAGGGCCTGAAGATAATGTCCACTTTCTCCAATGATTCTTTGTATGTCATCAAGTACTGATTATATTGATACCAAAAACCGATTCAATATGTAACTACTACGGTGAATTTTGAACAACGGTTTTAAATGAAACCATTTTCGTATAAAAGTACATTTTTGAAACAGACTATAGCATTTCAAAATATGAAAAATGTGTAAATATTTGTGTTTAAACATCGAAAACTATTCGTTAACTACAAAATGTCATGCCCATTCTTTTTTATATAGTCTGTCATTCGAGTGAACATTTCAATGTTCGAAGGGGATCATTTCTGTACATTTTCACTGAATTTGGTAATTTCGATAACAGCACTTGGATCGAGATTGTCATGTTTAAAAATCGATTTGTGTATCCAAACTCTAGACGTGTACGTGCTTTTTCAAACAAATCAGCAGAAGTTCAGAAAATGACATAGTCTCTCCACAGTAAGTCAAAAGTCGAACCCACCCTTGTTTCTGGGGTAAAACGCAATACAAAAATGAAACAGACTATAGCTTAAAGACTAGTTAATCAATAATTCATTTGTCACCAAAAAATACGGTTTCACATCAAATATCAAGTAAAATTACTGTTTTTGACACTTTTTGAGCACTATGATATAGAAATGTCGACGCTGTATACGGTATTTAATACTTTCTAGAATCATGCAATTCATAGTTCGTTAGATGCACAAATATATATGCCACAGAAAAATCATCTTCAAACCGTTCTGGCATTACTCTCTGAATTTTCACAATTTTTTATCAGAGGTGACCCCAGTCAAAAAATGGGAAAAAAAATTTTCAGATTTTTTGATTAAATGCGGTACTGCTAAAAAGGGCCTGAAGATAATGTCCACTTTCTCCAATGATTCTTTGTATGTCATCAAGTACTGATTATATTGATACCAAAACCGATCCAATATGTAACTACTACGGTGAGTTTTGAACAACGGTTTTAAATGAAACCATTTTCGTATAAAAGTACATTTTTGAAACAGACTATAGCATTTCAAAATATGAAAAATGTGTAAATATTTGTGTTTTAACATCGAAAACTATTCGTTAGCTACAAAATGTCATGCCCATTCTTTTTTATATAGTCTGTCATTCGAGTGAACATTTCAATGTTCGAAGGGGATCATTTCTGTACATTTTCACTGAATTTGGTAATTTCGATAACAGCACTTGCATCGAGATTGTCGTGTTTAAAAATCGATTTGTGTATCCAAACTCTAGACGTGTACGTGCTTTTTTCAAACAAATCAGCAGAAGTTCAGAAAATGACATAGTCTCTCCACAGTAAGTCAAAAGTCGAACCCACCCTTGTTTCTGGGGTAAAACGCAATACAAAAATGAAACAGACTATAGCTTAAAGACTAGTTAATCAATAATTCATTTGTCACCAAAAAATACGGTTTCACATCAAATATCAAGTAAAATTACTGTTTTTGACACTTTTTGAGCACTATGATATAGAAATGTCGACGCTGTATACGGTATTTAATACTTTCTAGAATCATGCAATTCATAGTTCGTTAGATGCACAAATATATATGCCACACAAAAATCATCTTCAAAACGTTCTGGCATTACTCTCTGAATTTTCACAATTTTTTATCAGAGGTGACCCCAGTCAAAAAATGGGAAAAAAAAATTTCAGATTTTTTGAGTAAATGCGGTACTGCTAAAAAGGGCCTGAAGATAATGTCCACTTTCTCCAATGATTCTTTGTATGTCATCAAGTACTGATTATATTGATACCAAAAACGATCCAATATGTAACTACTACGGTGAATTTTGAACAACAGTTTTAAATGAAACCATTTTCGTATAAAAGTACATTTTTGAAACAGACTATAGCATTTCAAAATATGAAAAATGTGTAAATATTTGTGTTTAAACATCGAAAACTATTCGTTAACTACAAAATGTCATGCCCATTCTTTTTTATATAGTCTGTCATTCGAGTGAACATTTCAATGTTCGAAGGGGATCATTTCTGTACATTTTCACTGAATTTGGTAATTTCGATAACAGCACTTGGATCGAGATTGTCATGTTTAAAAATCGATTTGTGTATGCAAACTCTAGACGTGTACGTGCTTTTTCAAACAAATCAGCAGAAGTTCAGAAAATGACATAGTCTCTCCACAGTAAGTCAAAAGTCGAACCCACCCTTGTTTCTGGGGTAAAACACAATACAAAAATGAAACAGACTATAGCTTAAAGACTAGTTAATCAATAATTCATTTGTCACCAAAAAATACGGTTTCACATCAAATATCAAGTAAAATTACTGTTTTTGACACTTTTTGAGCACTATGATATAGAAATGTCGACGCTGTATACGGTATTTAATACTTTCTAGAATCATGCAATTCATAGTTCGTTAGATGCACAAATATATATGCCACAGAAAAATCATCTTCAAACCGTTCTGGCATTACTCTCTGAATTTTCACAATTTTTTATCAGAGGTGACCCAAGTCAAAAAATGGGAAAAAAAATTTTCAGATTTTTTGATTAAATGCGGTACTGCTAAAAAGGGCCTGAAGATAATGTCCACTTTCTCCAATGATTCTTTGTATGTCATCAAGTACTGATTATATTGATACCAAAACCGATCCAATATGTAACTACTACGGTGAGTTTTGAACAACGGTTTTAAATGAAACCATTTTCGTATAAAAGTACATTTTTGAAACAGACTATAGCATTTCAAAATATGAAAAATGTGTAAATATTTGTGTTTTAACATCGAAAACTATTCGTTAGCTACAAAATGTCATGCCCATTCTTTTTTATATTGTCTGTCATTCGAGTGAACATTTCAATGTTCGAAGGGGATCATTTCTGTACATTTTCACTGAATTTGGTAATTTCGATAACAGCACTTGGATCGAGATTGTCATGTTTAAAAATCGATTTGTGTATCCAAACTCTAGACGTGTACGTGCTTTTTTCAAACAAATCAGCAGAAGTTCAGAAAATGACATAGTCTCTCCACAGTAAGTCAAAAGTCGAACCCACCCTTGTTTCTGGGGTAAAACGCAATACAAAAATGAAGCAGACTATAGCTTAAAGACTAGTTAATCAATAATTCATTTGTCACCAAAAAATACGGTTTCACATCAAATATCAAGTAAAATTACTGTTTTTGACACTTTTTGAGCACTATGATATAGAAATGTCGACGCTGTATACGGTAATTAATACTTTCTAGAATCATGCAATTCATAGTTCGTTAGATGCACAAATATATATGCCACACAAAAATCATCTTCAAACCGTTCTGGCTTCACTCTCTGAATTTTCACAATTTTTTATCAGAGGTGACCCCAGTCAAAAAATGGGAAAAAAAATTTGAGATGTTTTGAGTAAATGCAGTACTGCTAAAAAGGGCCTGAAGATAATGTCCACTTTCTCCAATGATTCTTTGTATGTCATCAAGTACTGATTATATTGATACCAAAAACCGATCCAATATGTAACTACTACGGTGAATTTTGAACAACGGTTTTAAATGAAACCATTTTCGTATAAAAGTACATTTTTGAAACAGACTATAGCATTTCAAAATATGAAAAATGTGTAAATATTTGTGTTTAAACATCGAAAACTATTCGTTAACTACAAAATGTCATGCCCATTTTTTTTTATATAGTCTGTCATTCGAGTGAACATTTCAATGTTCGACGGGGATCATTTCTGTACATTTTCACTGAATTTGGTAATTTCGATAACAGCACTTGGATCGAGATTGTCATGTTTAAAAATCGATTTGTGTATCCAAACTCTAGACGTGTACGTGCTTTTTTCGAACAAATCAGCAGAAGTTCAGAAAATGACATAGTCTCTCCACAGTAAGTCAAAAGTCGAACCCACCCTTGTTTCTGGGGTAAAACGCAATACAAAAATGAAACAGACTATAGCTTAAAGACTAGTTAATCAATAATTCATTTGTCACCAAAAAATACGGTTTCACATCAAATATCAAGTAAAATTACTGTTTTTGACACTTTTTGAGCACTATGATATAGAAATGTCGACGCTGTATACGGTATTTAATACTTTCTAGAATCATGCAATTCATAGTTCGTTAGATGCACAAATATATATGCCACACAAAAATCATCTTCAAAACGTTCTGGCATTACTCTCTGAATTTTCACAATTTTTTATCAGAGGTGACCCCAGTCAAAAAATGGGGAAAAAAAATTTCAGATTTTTTGAGTAAATGCGGTACTGCTAAAAAGGGCCTGAAGATAATGTCCACTTTCTCCAATGATTCTTTGTATGTCATCAAGTACTGATTATATTGATACCAAAAACGATCCAATATGTAACTACTACGGTGAATTTTGAACAACAGTTTTAAATGAAACCATTTTCGTATAAAAGTACATTTTTGAAACAGACTATAGCATTTCAAAATATGAAAAATGTGTAAATATTTGTGTTTAAACATCGAAAACTATTCGTTAACTACAAAATGTCATGCCCATTCTTTTTTATATAGTCTGTCATTCGAGTGAACATTTCAATGTTCGAAGGGGATCATTTCTGTACATTTTCACTGAATTTGGTAATTTCGATAACAGCACTTGGATCGAGATTGTCATGTTTAAAAATCGATTTGTGTATGCAAACTCTAGACGTGTACGTGCTTTTTCAAACAAATCAGCAGAAGTTCAGAAAATGACATAGTCTCTCCACAGTAAGTCAAAAGTCGAACCCACCCTTGTTTCTGGGGTAAAACACAATACAAAAATGAAACAGACTATAGCTTAAAGACTAGTTAATCAATAATTCATTTGTCACCAAAAAATACGGTTTCACATCAAATATCAAGTAAAATTACTGTTTTTGACACTTTTTGAGCACTATGATATAGAAATGTCGACGCTGTATACGGTATTTAATACTTTCTAGAATCATGCAATTCATAGTTCGTTAGATGCACAAATATATATGCCACAGAAAAATCATCTTCAAACCGTTCTGGCATTACTCTCTGAATTTTCACAATTTTTTATCAGAGGTGACCCCAGTCAAAAAATGGGAAAAAATTTTTTCAGATTTTTTGATTAAATGCGGTACTGCTAAAAAGGGCCTGAAGATAATGTCCACTTTCTCCAATGATTCTTTGTATGTCATCAAGTACTGATTATATTGATACCAAAACCGATCCAATATGTAACTACTACGGTGAGTTTTGAACAACGGTTTTAAATGAAACCATTTTCGTATAAAAGTACATTTTTGAAACAGACTATAGCATTTCAAAATATGAAAAATGTGTAAATATTTGTGTTTTAACATCGAAAACTATTCGTTAGCTACAAAATGTCATGCCCATTCTTTTTTATATAGTCTGTCATTCGAGTGAACATTTCAATGTTCGAAGGGGATCATTTCTGTACATTTTCACTGAATTTGGTAATTTCGATAACAGCACTTGGATCGAGATTGTCATGTTTAAAAATCGATTTGTGTATCCAAACTCTAGACGTGTACGTGCTTTTTTCAAACAAATCAGCAGAAGTTCAGAAAATGACATAGTCTCTCCACAGTAAGTCAAAAGTCGAACCCACCCTTGTTTCTGGGGTAAAACGCAATACAAAAATGAAGCAGACTATAGCTTAAAGACTAGTTAATCAATAATTCATTTGTCACCAAAAAATACGGTTTCACATCAAATATCAAGTAAAATTACTGTTTTTGACACTTTTTGAGCACTATGATATAGAAATGTCGACGCTGTATACGGTATTTAATACTTTCTAGAATCATGCAATTCATAGTTCGTTAGATGCACAAATATATATGCCACACAAAAATCATCTTCAAACCGTTCTGGCTTCACTCTCTGAATTTTCACAATTTTTTATCAGAGGTGACCCCAGTCAAAAAATGGGAAAAAAAATTTGAGATGTTTTGAGTAAATGCAGTACTGCTAAAAAGGGCCTGAAGATAATGTCCACTTTCTCCAATGATTCTTTGTATGTCATCAAGTACTGATTATATTGATACCAAAAACCGATTCAATATGTAACTACTACGGTGAATTTTGAACAACGGTTTTAAATGAAACCATTTTCGTATAAAAGTACATTTTTGAAACAGACTATAGCATTTCAAAATATGAAAAATGTGTAAATATTTGTGTTTAAACATCGAAAACTATTCGTTAACTACAAAATGTCATGCCCATTTTTTTTTATATAGTCTGTCATTCGAGTGAACATTTCAATGTTCGACGGGGATCATTTCTGTACATTTTCACTGAATTTGGTAATTTCGATAACAGCACTTGGATCGAGATTGTCATGTTTAAAAATCGATTTGTGTATCCAAACTCTAGACGTGTACGTGCTTTTTTCAAACAAATCAGCAGAAGTTCAGAAAATGACATAGTCTCTCCACAGTAAGTCAAAAGTCGAACCCACCCTTGTTTCTGGGGTAAAACGCAATACAAAAATGAAACAGACTATAGCTTAAAGACTAGTTAATCAATAATTCATTTGTCACCAAAAAATACGGTTTCACATCAAATATCAAGTAAAATTACTGTTTTTGACACTTTTTGAGCACTATGATATAGAAATGTCGACGCTGTATACGGTATTTAATACTTTCTAGAATCATGCAATTCATAGTTCGTTAGATGCACAAATATATATGCCACACAAAAATCATCTTCAAACCGTTCTGGCATTACTCTCTGAATTTTCACAATTTTTTATCAGAGGTGACCCCAGTCAAAAAATGGGGAAAAAAATTTCAGATTTTTTGAGTAAATGCGGTACTGCTAAAAAGGGCCTGAAGATAATGTCCACTTTCTCCAATGATTCTTTGTATGTCATCAAGTACTGATTATATTGATACCAAAACCGATCCAATATGTAACTACTACGGTGAGTTTTGAACAACGGTTTTAAATGAAACCATTTTCGTATAAAAGTACATTTTTGAAACAGACTATAGCATTTCAAAATATGAAAAATGTGTAAATATTTGTGTTTTAACATCGAAAACTATTCGTTAGCTACAAAATGTCATGCCCATTCTTTTTTATATAGTCTGTCATTCGAGTGAACATTTCAATGTTCGAAGGGGATCATTTCTGTACATTTTCACTGAATTTGGTAATTTCGATAACAGCACTTGGATCGAGATTGTCATGTTTAAAAATCGATTTGTGTATCCAAACTCTAGACGTGTACGTGCTTTTTTCAAACAAATCAGCAGAAGTTCAGAAAATGACATAGTCTCTCCACAGTAAGTCAAAAGTCGAACCCACCCTTGTTTCTGGGGTAAAACGCAGTACAAAAATGAAACAGACTATAGCTTAAAGACTAATTAATCAATAATTCATTTGTCACCAAAAAATACGGTTTCACATCAAATATCAAGTAAAATTACTGTTTTTGACACTTTTTGAGCACTATGATATAGAAATGTCGACGCTGTATACGGTATTTAATACTTTCTAGAATCATGCAATTCATAGTTCGTTAGATGCACAAATATATATGCCACACAAAAATCATCTTCAAACCGTTCTGGCTTTACTCTCTGAATTTTCACAATTTTTTATCAGAGGTGACCCCAGTCAAAAAATGGGGAAAAAAATTTTCAGATTTTTTGAGTAAATGCGGTACTGCTAAAAAGGGCCTGAAGATAATGTCCACTTTCTCCAATGATTCTTTGTATGTCATCAAGTACTGATTATATTGATACCAAAACCGATCCAATATGTAACTACTACGGTGAATTTTGAACAACGGTTTTAAATGAAACCATTTTCGTATAAAAGTACATTTTTGAAACAGACTATAGCATTTCAAAATATGAAAAATGTGTAAATATTTGTGTTTAAACATCGAAAACTATTCGCTAACTACAAAATGTCATGCCCATTCTTTTTTATATAGTCTGTCATTCGAGTGAACATTTCAATGTTCGAAGGGGATCATTTCTGTACATTTTCACTGAATTTGGTAATTTCGATAACAGCACTTGGATCGAGATTGTCATGTTTAAAAATCGATTTGTGTATCCAAACTCTAGACGTGTACGTGCTTTTTTCAAACAAATCAGCAGAAGTTCAGAAAATGACATAGTCTCTCCACAGTAAGTCAAAAGTCGAACCCACCCTTGTTTCTGGGGTAAAACGCAATACAAAAATGAAACAGACTATAGCTTAAAGACTAGTTAATCAATAATTCATTTGTCACCAAAAAATACGGTTTCACATCAAATATCAAGTAAAATTACTGTTTTTGACACTTTTTGAGCACTATGATATAGAAATGTCGACGCTGTATACGGTATTTAATACTTTCTAGAATCATGCAATTCATAGTTCGTTAGATGCACAAATATATATGCCACAGAAAAATCATCTTCAAACCGTTCTGGCATTACTCTCTGAATTTTCACAATTTTTTATCAGAGGTGACCCCAGTCAAAAAATGGGAAAAAAAATTTGAGATGTTTTGAGTAAATGCAGTACTGCTAAAAAGGGCCTGAAGATAATGTCCACTTTCTCCAATGATTCTTTGTATGTCATCAAGTACTGATTATATTGATACCAAAAACCGATCCAATATGTAACTACTACGGTGAATTTTGAACAACGGTTTTAAATGAAACCATTTTCGTATAAAAGTACATTTTTGAAACAGACTATAGCATTTTAAAATATGAAAAATGTGTAAATATTTGTGTTTAAACATCGAAAACTATTCGTTAACTACAAAATGTCATGCCCATTCTTTTTTATATAGTCTGTCATTCGAGTGAACATTTCAATGTTCGACGGGGATCATTTCTGTACATTTTCACTGAATTTGGTAATTTCGATAACAGCACTTGGATCGAGATTGTCATGTTTAAAAATCGATTTGTGTATGCAAACTCTAGACGTGTACGTGCTTTTTTCAAACAAATCAGCAGAAGTTCAGAAAATGACATAGTCTCTCCACAGTAAGTCAAAAGTCGAACCCACCCTTGTTTCTGGGGTAAAACGCAATACAAAAATGAAACAGACTATAGCTTAAAGACTAGTTAATCAATAATTCATTTGTCACCAAAAAATACGGTTTCACATCAAATATCAAGTAAAATTACTGTTTTTGACACTTTTTGAGCACTATGATATAGAAATGTCGACGCTGTATACGGTATTTAATACTTTCTAGAATCATGCAATTCATAGTTCGTTAGATGCACAAATATATATGCCACACAAAAATCATCTTCAAACCGTTCTGGCATTATTCTGAATTTTCACAATTTTTTATCAGAGGTGACCCCAGTCAAAAAATGGGGAAAAAATTTTTCAGATTTTTTGAGTAAATGCGGTACTGCTAAAAAGGGCCTGAAGATAATGTCCACTTTCTCCAATGATTCTTTGTATGTCATCAAGTACTGGTTATATTGATACCAAAACCGATCCAATATGTAACTACTACGGTGAATTTTGAACAACGGTTTTAAATGAAACCATTTTCGTATAAAAGTACATTTTTGAAACAGACTATAGCATTTCAAAATATGAAAAATGTGTAAATATTTGTGTTTAAACATCGAAAACTATTCGTTAACTACAAAATGTCATGCCCGTTCCTTTTTATATAGTCTGTCATTCGAGTGAACATTTCAGTGTTCGAAGGGGATCATTTCTGTACATTTTCACTGAATTTGGTAATTTCGATAACAGCACTTGGATCGAGATTGTCATGTTTAAAAATCGATTTGTGTATCCAAACTCTAGACGTGTACGTGCTTTTTTCAAACAAATCAGCAGAAGTTCAGAAAATGACATAGTCTCTCCACAGTAAGTCAAAAGTCGAACCCACCCTTGTTTCTGGGGTAAAACGCAATACAAAAATGAAACAGACTATAGCTTAAAGACTAGTTAATCAATAATTCATTTGTCACCAAAAAATACGGTTTCACATCAAATATCAAGTAAAATTACTGTTTTTGACACTTTTTGAGCACTATGATATAGAAATGTCGACGCTGTATACGGTATTTAATACTTTCTAGAATCATGCAATTCATAGTTCGTTAGATGCACAAATATATATGCCACACAAAAATCATCTTCAAACCGTTCTGGCATTACTCTCTGAATTTTCACAATTTTTTATCAGAGGTGACCCCAGTCAAAAAATGGGGAAAAAAAATTTCAGATTTTTTGAGTAAATGCGGTACTGCTAAAAAGGGCCTGAAGATAATGTCCACTTTCTCCAATGATTCTTTGTATGTCATCAAGTACTGATTATATTGATACCAAAAATCGATCCAATATGTAACTACTACGGTGAATTTTGAACAACGGTTTTAAATGAAACCATTTTCGTATAAAAGTACATTTTTGAAAGAGACTATAGCATTTCAAAATATGAAAAATGTGTAAATATTTGTGTTTAAACATCGAAAACTATTCGTTAACTACAAAATGTCATGCCCGTTCCTTTTTATATAGTCTGTCATTCGAGTGAACATTTCAATGTTCGAAGGGGATCATTTCTGTACATTTTCACTGAATTTGGTAATTTCGATAACAGCACTTGGATCGAGATTGTCATGTTTAAAAATCGATTTGTGTATCCAAACTCTAGACGTGTACGTGCTTTTTTCAAACAAATCAGCAGAAGTTCAGAAAATGACATAGTCTCTCCACAGTAAGTCAAAAGTCGAACCCACCCTTGTTTCTGGGGTAAAACGCAATACAAAAATGAAACAGACTATAGCTTAAAGACTAGTTAATCAATAATTCATTTGTCACCAAAAAATACGGTTTCACATCAAATATCAAGTAAAATTACTGTTTTTGACACTTTTTGAGCACTATGATATAGAAATGTCGACGCTGTATACGGTATTTAATACTTTCTAGAATCATGCAATTCATAGTTCGTTAGATGCACAAATATATATGCCACACAAAAATCATCTTCAAACCGTTCTGGCATTACTCTCTGAATTTTCACAATTTTTTATCAGAGGTGACCCCAGTCAAAAAATGGGGAAACAAATTTTCAGATTTTTTGAGTAAATGCGGTACTGCTAAAAAGGGCCTGAAGATAATGTCCACTTTCTCCAATGATTCTTTGTATGTCATCAAGTACTGATTATATTGATACCAAAACCGATCCAATATGTAACTACTATGGTGAATTTTGAACAACGGTTTTAAATGAAACCATTTTCGTATAAAAGTACATTTTTGAAACAGACATTAGCATTTCAAAATATGAAAAATGTGTAAATATTTGTGTTTAAACATCGAAAACTATTCGTTAACTACAAAATGTCATGCCCATTTTTTTTTATATAGTCTGTCATTCGAGTGAACATTTCAATGTTCGAAGGGGTTCATTTCTGTACATTTTCACTGAATTTGGTAATTTCGATAACAGCACTTGGATCGAGATTGTCATGTTTAAAAATCGATTTGTGTATCCAAACTCTAGACGTGTACGTGCTTTTTTCAAACAAATCAGCAGAAGTTCAGAAAATGACATAGTCTCTCCACAGTAAGTCAAAAGTCGAACCCACCCTTGTTTCTGGGGTAAAACGCAATACAAAAATGAAACAGACTATAGCTTAAAGACTAGTTAATCAATAATTCATTTGTCACCAAAAAATACGGTTTCACATCAAATATCAAGTAAAATTACTGTTTTTGACACTTTTTGAGCACTATGATATAGAAATATCGACGCTGTATACGGTATTTAATACTTTCTAGAATCATGCAATTCATAGTTCGTTAGATGCACAAATATATATGCCACACAAAAATCATCTTCAAACCGTTCTGGCATTACTCTCTGAATTTTCACAATTTTTTATCAGAGGTGACCCCAGTCAAAAAATGGGGAAAAAATTTTTCAGATTTTTTGAGTAAATGCGGTACTGCTAAAAAGGGCCTGAAGATAATGTCCACTTTCTCCAATGATTCTTTGTATGTCATCAAGTACTGATTATATTGATACCAAAACCGATCCAATATGTAACTACTACGGTGAATTTTGAACAACGGTTTTAAATGAAACCATTTTCGTATAAAAGTACATTTTTGAAACAGACTATAGCATTTCAAAATATGAAAAATGTGTAAATATTTGTATTTAAACATCGAAAACTATTCGTTAACTACAAAATGTCATGCCCATTCTTTTTTATATAGTCTGTCATTCGAGTGAACATTTCAATGTTCGAAGGGGATCATTTCTGTACATTTTCACTGAATTTGGTAATTTCGATAACAGCACTTGGATCGAGATTGTCATGTTTAAAAATCGATTTGTGTATCCAAACTCTAGACGTGTACGTGCTTTTTTCAAATAAAAATCAACAGAAGTTCAGAAAATGACATAGTCTCTCCACAGTAAGTCAAAAGTCGAACCCACCCTTGTTTCTGGGGTAAAACGCAATACAAAAATGAAACAGACTATAGCTTAAAGACTGGTTAATCAATAATTCATTTGTCACCAAAAAATACGGTTTCACATCAAATATCAAGTAAAATTACTGTTTTTGACACTTTTTGAGCACTATGATATAGAAATGTCGACGCTGTATACGGTATTTAATACTTTCTAGAATCATGCAATTCATAGTTCGTTAGATGCACAAATATATATGCCACACAAAAATCATCTTCAAACCGTTCTGGCATTACTCTCTGAATTTTCACAATTTTTTATCAGAGGTGACCCCAGTCAAAAAATGGGGAAAAAAAATTTCAGATTTTTTGAGTAAATGCGGTACTGCTAAAAAGGGCCTGAAGATAATGTCCACTTTCTCCAATGATTCTTTGTATGTCATCAAGTACTGATCATATTGATACCAAAACCGATCCAATATGTAACTACTACGGTGAATTTTGAACAACGGTTTTAAATGAAACCATTTTCGTATAAAAGTACATTTTTGAAACAGACTATAGCATTTCAAAATATGAAAAATGTGTAAATATTTGTGTTTAAACATCGAAAACTATTCGTTAACTACAAAATGTCATGCCCATTCTTTTTTATATAGTCTGTCATTCGAGTGAACATTTCAATGTTCGAAGGAGATCATTTCTGTACATTTTCACTGAATTTGGTATTTTCGATAACAGCACTTGGATCGAGATTGTCATGTTTAAAAATCGATTTGTGTATCCAAACTCTAGACGTGTACGTGCTTTTTTCAAACAAATCAGCAGAAGTTCAGAAAATGACATAGTCTCTCCACAGTAAGTCAAAAGTCGAACCCACCCTTGTTTCTGGGGTAAAACGCAATACAAAAATGAAACAGACTATAGCTTAAAGACTGGTTAATCAATTATTCATTTGTCACCAAAAAATACGGTTTCACATCAAATATCAAGTAAAATTACTGTTTTTGACACTTTTTGAGCACTATGATATAGAAATGTCGACGCTATATACGGTATTTAATACTTTCTAGAATCATGCAATTCATAGTTCGTTAGATGCACAAATATATATGCCACACAAAAATCATCTTCAAACCGTTCTGGCATTACTCTCTGTATTTTCACAATTTTTTATCAGAGGTGACCCCAGTCAAAAAATGGGAAAAAAAATTTTCAGATTTTTTGAGTAAATGCGGTACTGCTAAAAAGGGCCTGAAGATAATGTCCACTTTCTCCAATGATTCTTTGTATGTCATCAAGTACTGATTATATTGATACCAAAACCGATCCAATATGTAACTACTACGGTGAATTTTGAACAACGGTTTTAAATGAAACCATTTTCGTATAAAAGTACATTTTTGAAACAGACTATAGCATTTCAAAATATGAAAAATGTGTAAATATTTGTGTTTAAACATCGAAAACTATTCGTTAACTACAAAATGTCATGCCCGTTCCTTTTTATATAGTCTGTCATTCGAGTGAACATTTCAATGTTCGAAGGGGATCATTTCTGTACATTTTCACTGAATTTGGTAATTTCGATAACAGCACTTGGATCGAGATTGTCATGTTTAAAAATCGATTTGTGTATCCAAACTCTAGTCGTGTACGTGCTTTTTTCAAACAAATCAGCAGAAGTTCAGAAAATGACATAGTCTCTCCACAGTAAGTCAAAAGTCGAACCCACCCTTGTTTCTGGGGTAAAACGCAATACAAAAATGAAACAGACTATAGCTTAAAGACTAGTTAATCAATAATTCATTTGTCACCAAAAAATACGGTTTCACATCAAATATCAAGTAAAATTACTGTTTTTGACACTTTTTGAGCACTATGATATAGAAATGTCGACGCTGTATACGGTATTTAATACTTTCTAGAATCATGCAATTCATAGTTCGTTAGATGCACAAATATATATGCCACACAAAAATCATCTTCAAACCGTTCTGGCATTACTCTCTGAATTTTCACAATTTTTTATCAGAGGTGACCCCTGTCAAAAAATGGGAAAAAAAATTTTCAGATTTTTTGAGTAAATGCGGTACTGCTAAAAAGGGCCTGAAGGTAATGTCCACTTTCTCCAATGATTCTTTGTATGTCATCAAGTACTGATTATATTGATACCAAAAACCGATCCAATATGTAACTACTACGGTGAATTTTGAACAACGGTTTTAAATGAAACCATTTTCGTATAAAAGTACATTTTTGAAACAGACTATAGCATTTCAAAATATGAAAAATGTGTAAATATTTGTCTTTAAACATCGAAAACTATTCGTTAACTACAAAATGTCATGCCCGTTCCTTTTTATATAGTCTGTCATTCGAGTGAACATTTCAATGTTCGAAGGGGATCATTTCTGTACATTTTCACTGAATTTGGTAATTTCGATAACAGCACTTGGATCGAGATTGTCATGTTTAAAAATCGATTTGTGTATCCAAACTCTAGACGTGTACGTGCTTTTTTCAAACAAATCAGCAGAAGTTCAGAAAATGACATAGTCTCTCCACAGTAAGTCAAAAGTCGAACCCACCCTTGTTTCTGGGGTAAAACGCAATACAAAAATGAAACAGACTATAGCTTAAAGACTAGTTAATCAATAATTCATTTGTCACCAAAAAATACGGTTTCACATCAAATATCAAGTAAAATTACTGTTTTTGACACTTTTTGAGCACTATGATATAGAAATGTCGACGCTGTATACGGTATTTAATACTTTCTAGAATCATGCAATTCATAGTTCGTTAGATGCACAAATATATATGCCACACAAAAATCATCTTCAAACCGTTCTGGCATTACTCTCTGAATTTTCACAATTTTTTATCAGAGGTGACCCCAGTCAAAAAATGGGGAAACAAATTTTAAGATTTTTTGAGTAAATGCGGTACTGCTAAAAAGGGCCTGAAGATAATGTCCACTTTCTCCAATGATTCTTTGTATGTCATCAAGTACTGATTATATTGATACCAAAACCGATCCAATATGTAACTACTACGGTGAATTTTGAACAACGGTTTTAAATGAAACCATTTTCGTATAAAAGTACATTTTTGAAACAGACTATAGCATTTCAAAATATGAAAAATGTGTAAATATTTGTGTTTAAACATCGAAAACTATTCGTTAACTACAAAATGTCATGCCCATTCTTTTTTATATAGTCTGTCATTCGAGTGAACATTTCAATGTTCGAAGGGGATCATTTCTGTACATTTTCACTGAATTTGGTAATTTCGATAACAGCACTTGGATCGAGATTGTCATGTTTAAAAATCGATTTGTGTATCCAAACTCTAGACGTGTACGTGCTTTTTTCAAACAAATCAGCAGAAGTTCAGAAAATGACATAGTCTCTCCACAGTAAGTCAAAAGTCGAACCCACCCTTGTTTCTGGGGTAAAACGCAATACAAAAATGAAACAGACTATAGCTTAAAGACTAGTTAATCAATAATTCATTTGTCACCAAAAAATACGGTTTCACATCAAATATCAAGTAAAATTACTGTTTTTGACACTTTTTGAGCACTATGATATAGAAATGTCGACGCTGTATACGGTATTTAATACTTTCTAGAATCATGCAATTCATAGTTCGTTAGATGCACAAATATATATGCCACACAAAAATCATCTTCAAACCGTTCTGGCATTACTCTCTGTATTTTCACAATTTTTTATCAGAGGTGACCCCAGTCAAAAAATGGGGAAACAAAATTTCAGATTTTTTGAGTAAATGCGGTACTGCTAAAAAGGGCCTGAAGATAATGTCCACTTTCTCCAATGATTCTTTGTATGTCATCAAGTACTGATTATATTGATACCAAAACCGATCCAATATGTAACTACTACGGTGAATTTTGAACAACGGTTTTAAATGAAACCATTTTCGTATAAAAGTACATTTTTGAAACAGACTATAGCATTTCAAAATATGAAAAATGTGTAAATATTTGTGTTTAAACATCGAAAACTATTCGTTAACTACAAAATGTCATGCCCGTTCCTTTTTATATAGTCTGTCATTCGAGTGAACATTTCAATGTTCGAAGGGGATCATTTCTGTACATTTTCACTGAATTTGGTAATTTCGATAACAGCACTTGGATCGAGATTGTCATGTTTAAAAATCGATTTGTGTATCCAAACTCTAGACGTGTACGTGCTTTTTTCAAACAAATCAGCAGAAGTTCAGAAAATGACATAGTCTCTCCACAGTAAGTCAAAAGTCGAACCCACCCTTGTTTCTGGGGTAAAACGCAATACAAAAATGAAACAGACTATAGCTTAAAGACTAGTTAATCAATAATTCATTTGTCACCAAAAAATACGGTTTCACATCAAATATCAAGTAAAATTACTGTTTTTGACACTTTTTGAGCACTATGATATAGAAATGTCGACGCTGTATACGGTATTTAATACTTTCTAGAATCATGCAATTCATAGTTCGTTAGATGCACAAATATATATGCCACACAAAAATCATCTTCAAACCGTTCTGGCATTACTCTCTGAATTTTCACAATTTTTTATCAGAGGTGACCCCAGTCAAAAAATGGGGAAACAAATTTTCAGATTTTTTGAGTAAATGCGGTACTGCTAAAAAGGGCCTGAAGATAATGTCCACTTTCTCCAATGATTCTTTGTATGTCATCAAGTACTGATTATATTGATACCAAAACCGATCCAATATGTAACTACTACGGTGAATTTTGAACAACGGTTTTAAATGAAACCATTTTCGTATAAAAGTACATTTTTGAAACAGACTATAGCATTTCAAAATATGAAAAATGTGTAAATATTTGTGTTTAAACATCGAAAACTATTCGTTAACTACAAAATGTCATGCCCATTCTTTTTTATATAGTCTGTCATTCGAGTGAACATTTCAATGTTCGAAGGGGATCATTTCTGTACATTTTCACTGAATTTGGTAATTTCGATAACAGCACTTGGATCGAGATTGTCATGTTTAAAAATCGATTTGTGTATCCAAACTCTAGACGTGTACGTGCTTTTTTCAAATAAAAATCAGCAGAAGTTCAGAAAATGACATAGTCTCTCCACAGTAAGTCAAAAGTCGAACCCACCCTTCTTTCTGGGGTAAAACGCAATACAAAAATGAAGCAGACTATAGCTTAAAGACTAGTTAATCAATAATTCATTTGTCACCAAAAAATACGGTTTCACATCAAATATCAAGTAAAATTACTGTTTTTGACACTTTTTGAGCACTATGATATAGAAATGTCGACGGTATATACGGTATTTAATACTTTCTAGAATCATGCAATTCATAGTTCGTTAGATGCACAAATATATATGCCACACAAAAATCATCTTCAAACCGTTCTGGCATTACTCTCTGTATTTTCACAATTTTTTATCAGAGGTGACCCCAGTCAAAAAATGGGGGAAAAAAATTTCAGATTTTTTGAGTAAATGCGGTACTGCTAAAAAGGGCCTGAAGATAATGTCTACTTTCTCCAATGATTCTTTGTATGTCATCAAGTACTGATTATATTGATACCAAAACCGATCCAATATGTAACTACTACGGTGAATTTTGAACAACGGTTTTAAATGAAACCATTTTCGTATAAAAGTACATTTTTGAAACAGACTATAGCATTTCAAAATATGAAAAATGTGTAAATATTTGTGTTTAAACATCGAAAACTATTCGTTAACTACAAAATGTCATACCCATTCTTTTTTATATAGTCTGTCATTCGAGTGAACATTTCAATGTTCGAAGGAGATCATTTCTGTACATTTTCACTGAATTTGGTAATTTCGATAACAGCACTTGGATCGAGATTGTCATGTTTAAAAATCGATTTGTGTATCCAAACTCTAGACGTGTACGTGCTTTTTTCAAACAAATCAGCAGAAGTTCAGAAAATGACATAGTCTCTCCACAGTAAGTCAAAAGTCGAACCCACCCTTGTTTCTGGGGTAAAACGCAATACAAAAATGAAACAGACTATAGCTTAAAGACTAGTTAATCAATAATTCATTTGTCACCAAAAAATACGGTTTCACATCAAATATCAAGTAAAATTACTGTTTTTGACACTTTTTGAGCACTATGATATAGAAATGTCGACGCTGTATACGGTATTTAATACTTTCTAGAATCATGCAATTCATAGTTCGTTAGATGCACAAATATATATGCCACACAAAAATCATCTTCAAACCGTTCTGGCATTACTCTCTGTATTTTCACAATTTTTTATCAGAGGTGACCCCCGTCAAAAAATGAGAAAAAAAAATTTCAGATTTTTTGAGTAAATGCGGTACTGCTAAAAAGGGCCTGAAGATAATGTCTACTTTCTCCAATGATTCTTTGTATGTCATCAAGTACTGATTATATTGATACCAAAACCGATCCAATATGTAACTACTACGGTGAATTTTGAACAACGGTTTTAAATGAAACCATTTTCGTATAAAAGTACATTTTTGAAACAGACTATAGCATTTCAAAATATGAAAAATGTGTAAATATTTGTGTTTAAACATCGAAAACTATTCGTTAACTACAAAATGTCATGCCCATTCTTTTTTATATAGTCTGTCATTCGAGTGAACATTTCAATGTTCGAAGGAGATCATTTCTGTACATTTTCACTGAATTTGGTAATTTCGATAACAGCACTTGGATCGAGATTGTCATGTTTAAAAATCGATTTGTGTATCCAAACTCTAGACGTGTACGTGCTTTTTTCAAACAAATCAGCAGAAGTTCAGAAAATGACATAGTCTCTCCACAGTAAGTCAAAAGTCGAACCCACCCTTGTTTCTGGGGTAAAACGCAATACAAAAATGAAACAGACTATAGCTTAAAGACTGGTTAATCAATAATTCATTTGTCACCAAAAAATACGGTTCCACATCAAATATCAAGTAAAATTACTGTTTTTGACACTTTTTGAGCACTATGATATAGAAATGTCGACGCTGTATACGGTATTTAATGCTTTCTAGAATCATGCAATTCATAGTTCGTTAGATGCACAAATATATATGCCACACAAAAATCATCTTCAAACCGTTCTGGCATTACTCTCTGTTTTTTTTTATCAGAGGTGACCCCAGTCAAAAAATGGGAAAAAAATTTTTCAGATTTTTTGAGTAAATGCGGTACTGCTAAAAAGGGCCTGAAGATAATGTCCACTTTCTCCAATGATTCTTTGTATGTCATCAAGTACTGATTATATTGATACCAAAACCGATCCAATATGTAACTACTACGGTGTATTTTGAACAACGGTTTTAAATGAAACCATTTTCGTATAAAAGTACATTTTTGAAACAGACTATAGCATTTCAAAATATGAAAAATGTGTAAATATTTGTGTTTAAACATCGAAAACTATTCGTTAACTACAAAATGTCATGCCCGTTCCTTTTTATATAGTCTGTCATTCGAGTGAACATTTCAATGTTCGAAGGGGATCATTTCTGTACATTTTCACTGAATTTGGTAATTTCGATAACAGCACTTGGATCGAGATTGTCATGTTTAAAAATCGATTTGTGTATCCAAACTCTAGACGTGTACGTGCTTTTTTCAAACAAATCAGCAGAAGTTCAGAAAATGACATAGTCTCTCCACAGTAAGTCAAAAGTCGAACCCACCCTTGTTTCTGGGGTAAAACGCAATACAAAAATGAAACAGACTATAGCTTAAAGACTAGTTAATCAATAATTCATTTGTCACCAAAAAATACGGTTTCACATCAAATATCAAGTAAAATTACTGTTTTTGACACTTTTTGAGCACTATGATATAGAAATGTCGACGCTGTATACGGTATTTAATACTTTCTAGAATCATGCAATTCATAGTTCGTTAGATGCACAAATATATATGCCACACAAAAATCATCTTCAAACCGTTCTGGCATTACTCTCTGTATTTTCACAATTTTTTATCAGAGGTGACCCCAGTCAAAAAATGGGGAAACAAAATTTCAGATTTTTTGAGTAAATGCGGTACTGCTAAAAAGGGCCTGAAGATAATGTCCACTTTCTCCAATGATTCTTTGTATGTCATCAAGTACTGATTATATTGATACCAAAACCGATCCAATATGAAACTACTACGGTGAATTTTGAACAACGGTTTTAAATGAAACCATTTTCGTAAAAAGTACATTTTTGAAACAGACTATAGCATTTCAAAATATGAAAAATGTGTAAATATTTGTGTTTAAACATCGAAAACTATTCGTTAACTACAAAATGTCATGCCCGTTCCTTTTTATATAGTCTGTCATTCGAGTGAACATTTCAATGTTCGAAGGGGATCATTTCTGTACATTTTCACTGAATTTGGTAATTTCGATAACAGCACTTGGATCGAGATTGTCATGTTTAAAAATCGATTTGTGTATCCAAACTCTAGACGTGTACGTGCTTTTTTCAAACAAATCAGCAGAAGTTCAGAAAATGACATAGTCTCTCCACAGTAAGTCAAAAGTCGAACCCACCCTTGTTTCTGGGGTAAAACGCAATACAAAAATGAAACAGACTATAGCTTAAAGACTAGTTAATCAATAATTCATTTGTCACCAAAAAATACGGTTTCACATCAAATATCAAGTAAAATTACTGTTTTTGACACTTTTTGAGCACTATGATATAGAAATGTCGACGCTGTATACGGTATTTAATACTTTCTAGAATCATGCAATTCATAGTTCGTTAGATGCACAAATATATATGCCACACAAAAATCATCTTCAAACCGTTCTGGCATTACTCTCTGTATTTTCACAATTTTTTATCAGAGGTGACCCCAGTCAAAAAATGGGAAAAAAAATTTTCAGATTTTTTGAGTAAATGCGGTACTGCTAAAAAGGGCCTGAAGATAATGTCTACTTTCTCCAATGATTCTTTGTATGTCATCAAGTACTGATTATATTGATACCAAAACCGATCCAATATGTAACTACTACGGTGAATTTTGAACAACGGTTTTAAATGAAACCATTTTCGTATAAAAGTACATTTTTGAAACAGACTATAGCATTTGAAAATATGAAAAATGTGTAAATATTTGTGTTTAAACATCGAAAACTATTCGTTAACTACAAAATGTCATGCCCGTTCCTTTTTATATAGTCTGTCATTCGAGTGAACATTTCAATGTTCGAAGGGGATCATTTCTGTACATTTTCACTGAATTTGGTAATTTCGATAACAGCACTTGGATCGAGATTGTCATGTTTAAAAATCGATTTGTGTATCCAAACTCTAGACGTGTACGTGCTTTTTTCAAACAAATCAGCAGAAGTTCAGAAAATGACATAGTCTCTCCACAGTAAGTCAAAAGTCGAACCCACCCTTGTTTCTGGGGTAAAACGCAATACAAAAATGAAACAGACTATAGCTTAAAGACTAGTTAATCAATAATTCATTTGTCACCAAAAAATACGGTTTCACATCAAATATCAAGTAAAATTACTGTTTTTGACACTTTTTGAGCACTATGATATAGAAATGTCGACGCTGTATACGGTATTTAATACTTTCTAGAATCATGCAATTCATAGTTCGTTAGATGCACAAATATATATGCCACACAAAAATCATCTTCAAACCGTTCTGGCATTACTCTCTGTATTTTCACAATTTTTTATCAGAGGTGACCCCAGTCAAAAAATGGGAAAAAAAATTTTCAGATTTTTTGAGTAAATGCGGTACTGCTAAAAAGGGCCTGAAGATAATGTCCACTTTCTCCAATGATTCTTTGTATGTCATCAAGTACTGATTATATTGATACCAAAACCGATCCAATATGTAACTACTACGGTGAATTTTGAACAACGGTTTTAAATGAAACCATTTTCGTATAAAAGTACATTTTTGAAACAGACTATAGCATTTCAAAATATGAAAAATGTGTAAATATTTGTGTTTAAACATCGAAAACTATTCGTTAACTACAAAATGTCATGCCCGTTCTTTTTTATATAGTCTGTCATTCGAGTGAACATTTCAATGTTCGAAGGGGATCATTTCTGTACATTTTCACTGAATTTGGTAATTTCGATAACAGCACTTGGATCGAGATTGTCATGTTTAAAAATCGATTTGTGTATCCAAACTCTAGACGTGTACGTGCTTTTTTCAAACAAATCAGCAGAAGTTCAGAAAATGACATAGTCTCTCCACAGTAAGTCAAAAGTCGAACCCACCCTTGTTTCTGGGGTAAAACGCAATACAAAAATGAAACAGACTATAGCTTAAAGACTAGTTAATCAATAATTCATTTGTCACCAAAAAATACGGTTTCACATCAAATATCAAGTAAAATTACTGTTTTTGACACTTTTTGAGCACTATGATATAGAAATGTCGACGCTGTATACGGTATTTAATACTTTCTAGAATCATGCAATTCATAGTTCGTTAGATGCACAAATATATATGCCACACAAAAATCATCTTCAAACCGTTCTGGCATTACTCTCTGTATTTTCACAATTTTTTATCAGAGGTGACCCCAGTCAAAAAATGGGAAAAAAAATTTTCAGATTTTTTGAGTAAATGCGGTACTGCTAAAAAGGGCCTGAAGATAATGTCCACTTTCTCCAATGATTCTTTGTATGTCATCAAGTACTGATTATATTGATACCAAAACCGATCCAATATGTAACTACTACGGTGAATTTTGAACAACGGTTTTAAATGAAACCATTTTCGTATAAAAGTACATTTTTGAAACAGACTATAGCATTTCAAAATATGAAAAATGTGTAAATATTTGTGTTTAAACATCGAAAACTATTCGTTAACTACAAAATGTCATGCCCGTTCCTTTTTATATAGTCTGTCATTCGAGTGAACATTTCAATGTTCGAAGGGGATCATTTCTGTACATTTTCACTGAATTTGGTAATTTCGATAACAGCACTTGGATCGAGATTGTCATGTTTAAAAATCGATTTGTGTATCCAAACTCTAGACGTGTACGTGCTTTTTTCAAACAAATCAGCAGAAGTTCAGAAAATGACATAGTCTCTCCACAGTAAGTCAAAAGTCGAACCCACCCTTGTTTCTGGGGTAAAACGCAAAACAAAAATGAAACAGACTATAGCTTAAAGACTAGTTAATCAATAATTCATTTGTCACCAAAAAATACGGTTTCACATCAAATATCAAGTAAAATTACTGTTTTTGACACTTTTTGAGCACTATGATATAGAAATGTCGACGCTGTATAGATTGAAATAAACAATTAATTTCCCCATAGGCGACAATGATAGCCTTTTTCGAGATACAGACTTCAGAAAGTTGATTTTTTTAGCAAAACCTTTCTAGAATTAAAGAAAAGTTATTAGGACAGTATTTTTTGGTCCAAAAAATAAAGGTTCGCGTTGCTTTTCTTAGCGTAATTTGTACTTATCTCCCATGCCTATCAATTTTGCACTTAAAAATACGTGTCTCATCCTAGCGTTTAAAAGACATCTCAGTTCCGTTAGGGCTAAGGAAAATAATTTATTTGGCCTTTGGTATAATGCAGAATGCACGAAGTCTCTAATAACAAAAAATAACGGGCGCACATATCAACCAATCAGGATTAGCTATACTCTTAATTCTGAATACCATGTTATGCTCATAAAATGGCTGCGCCCATAAAATCTAATGGTGTATTGTAACCTATACGGTATTTAATACTTTCTAGAATCATGCAATTCATAGTTCGTTAGATGCACAAATATATATGCCACACAAAAATCATCTTCAAACCGTTCTGGCATTACTCTCTGAATTTTCACAATTTTTTATCAGAGGTGACCCCAGTCAAAAAATGGGAAAAAAAATTTTCAGATTTTTTGAGTAAATGCGGTACTGCTAAAAAGGGCCTGAAGATAATGTCCACTTTCTCCAATGATTCTTTGTATGTCATCAAGTACTGATTATATTGATACCAAAACCGATCCAATATGTAACTACTACGGTGAATTTTGAACAACGGTTTTAAATGAAACCATTTTCGTATAAAAGTACATTTTTGAAACAGACTATAGCATTTCAAAATATGAAAAATGTGTAAATATTTGTGTTTAAACATCGAAAACTATTCGTTAACTACAAAATGTCATTCCCATTCTTTTTTATATAGTCTGTCATTCGAGTGAACATTTCAATGTTCGAAGGGGATCATTTCTGTACATTTTCACTGAATTTGGTAATTTCGATGTCAGCACTTGGATCGAGATTGTCATGTTTAAAAATCGATTTGTGTATCCAAACTCTAGACGTGTACCTGCTTTTTTCAAACAAATCAGCAGAAATTCAGAAAATGACATAGTCTCTCCACAGTAAGTCAAAAGTCGAACCCACCCTTGTTTCTGGGGTAAAACGCAATACAAAAATGAAACAGACTATAGCTTAAAGACTAGTTAATCAATAATTCATTTGTCACCAAAAAATACGGTTTCACATCAAATATCAAGTAAAATTACTGTTTTTGACACTTTTTGAGCACTATGATATAGAAATGTCGACGCTGTATACGGTATTTAATACTTTCTAGAATCATGCAATTCATAGTTCGTTAGATGCACAAATATATATGCCACACAAAAATCATCTTCAAACCGTTCTGGCATTACTCTCTGAATTTTCACAATTTTTTATCAGAGGTGACCCCAGTCAAAAAATGGGAAAAAAAATTTTCAGATTTTTTGAGTAAATGCGGTACTGCTAAAAAGGGCCTGAAGATAATGTCCACTTTCTCCAATGATTCTTTGTATGTCATCAAGTACTGATTATATTGATACCAAAACCGATCCAATATGTAACTACTACGGTGAATTTTGAACAACGGTTTTAAATGAAACCATTTTCGTATAAAAGTACATTTTTGAAACAGACTATAGCATTTCAAAATATGAAAAATGTGTAAATATTTGTGTTTAAACATCGAAAACTATTCGTTAACTACAAAATGTCATGCCCATTCTTTTTTATATAGTCTGTCATTCGAGTGAACATTTCAATGTTCGAAGGGGATCATTTCTGTACATTTTCACTGAATTTGGTAATTTCGATAACAGCACTTGGATCGAGATTGTCATGTTTAAAAATCGATTTGTGTATCCAAACTCTAGACGTGTACGTGCTTTTTTCAAACAAATCAGCAGAAATTCAGAAAATGACATAGTCTCTCCACAGTAAGTCAAAAGTCGAACCCACCCTTGTTTCTGGGGTAAAACGCAATACAAAAATGAAACAGACTATAGCTTAAAGACTAGTTAATCAATAATTCATTTGTCACCAAAAAATACGGTTTCACATCAAATATCAAGTAAAATTACTGTTTTTGACACTTTTTGAGCACTATGATATAGAAATGTCGACGCTGTATACGGTATTTAATACTTTCTAGAATCATGCAATTCATAGTTCGTTAGATGCACAAATATATATGCCACACAAAAATCATCTTCAAACCGTTCTGGCATTACTCTCTGAATTTTCACAATTTTTTATCAGAGGTGACCCCTGTCAAAAAATGGGGAAAAAAAATTTCAGATTTTTTTAGTAAATGCGGTACTGCTAAAAAGGGCCTGAAGATAATGTCCACTTTCTCCAATGATTCTTTGTATGTCATCAAGTACTGATTATATTGATACCAAAACCGATCCAATATGTAACTACTACGGTGAATTTTGAACAACGGTTTTAAATGAAACCATTTTCGTATAAAAGTACATTTTTGAAACAGACTATAGCATTTCAAAATATGAAAAATGTGTAAATATTTGTGTTTAAACATCGAAAACTATTCGTTAACTACAAAATGTCATGCCCATTCTTTTTTATATAGTCTGTCATTCGAGTGAACATTTCAATGTTCGAAGGGGATCATTTCTGTACATTTTCACTGAATTTGGTAATTTCGATAACAGCACTTGGATCGAGATTGTCATGTTTAAAAATCGATTTGTGTATCCAAACTCTAGACGTGTACGTGCTTTTTTCAAACAAATCAGCAGAAGTTCAGAAAATGACATAGTCTCTCCACAGTAAGTCAAAAGTCGAACCCACCCTTGTTTCTGGGGTAAAACGCAATACAAAAATGAAACAGACTATAGCTTAAAGACTAGTTAATCAATAATTCATTTGTCACCAAAAAATACGGTTTCACATCAAATATCAAGTAAAATTACTGTTTTTGACACTTTTTGAGCACTATGATATAGAAATGTCGACGCTGTATACGGGTATTTAATACTTTCTAGAATCATGCAATTCATAGTTCGTTAGATGCACAAATATATATGCCACACAAAAATCATCTTCAAACCGTTCTGGCATTACTCTCTGAATTTTCACAATTTTTTATCAGAGGTGACCCCAGTCAAAAAATGGGAAAACAAATTTTCAGGTTTTTTGAGTAAATGCGGTACTGCTAAAAAGGGCCTGAAGATAATGTCTACTTTCTCCAATGATTCTTTGTATGTCATCAAGTACTGATTATATTGATACCAAAACCGATCCAATATGTAACTACTACGGTGAATTTTGAACAACGGTTTTAAATGAAACCATTTTCGTATAAAAGTACATTTTTGAAACAGACTATAGCATTTCAAAATATGAAAAATGTGTAAATGTTTGTGTTTAAAGATCGAAAACTATTCGTTAACTACAAAATGTCATGCCCATTCTTTTTTATATAGTCTGTCATTCGAGTGAACATTTCAATGTTCGAAGGGGATCATTTCTGTACATTTTCACTGAATTTGGTAATTTCAATAACAGCACTTGGATCGAGATTGTCATGTTTAAAAATCGATTTGTGTATCCAAACTCTAGACGTGTACGTGCTTTTTTCAAACAAATCAGCAGAAGTTCAGAAAATGACATAGTCTCTCCACAGTAAGTCAAAAGTCGAACCCACCCTTGTTTCTGGGGTAAAACGCAATACAAAAATGAAACAGACTATAGCTTAAAGACTAGTTAATCAATAATTCATTTGTCACCAAAAAATACGGTTTCACATCAAATATCAAGTAAAATTACTGTTTTTGACACTTTTTGAGCACTATGATATAGAAATGTCGACGCTGTATACGGGTATTTAATACTTTCTAGAATCATGCAATTCATAGTTCGTTAGATGCACAAATATATATGCCACACAAAAATCATCTTCAAACCGTTCTGGCATTACTCTCTGAATTTTCACAATTTTTTATCAGAGGTGACCCCAGTCAAAAAATGGGAAAACAAATTTTCAGGTTTTTTGAGTAAATGCGGTACTGCTAAAAAGGGCCTGAAGATAATGTCCACTTTCTCCAATGATTCTTTGTATGTCATCAAGTACTGATTATATTGATACCAAAACCGATCCAATATGTAACTACTACGGTGAATTTTGAACAACGGTTTTAAATGAAACCATTTTCGTATAAAAGTACATTTTTGAAACAGACTATAGCATTTCAAAATATGAAAAATGTGTAAATATTTGTGTTTAAACATCGAAAACTATTCGTTAACTACAAAATGTCATGCATATTCTTTTTTATAGTCTGTCATTCGAGTGAACATTTCAATGTTCGAAGGGGATCATTTCTGTACATTTTCACTGAATTTGGTAATTTCGATAACAGCACTTGGATCGAGATTGTCATGTTTAAAAATCGATTTGTGTATCCAAACTCTAGACGTGTACGTGCTTTTTTCAAACAAATCAGCAGAAGTTCAGAAAATGACATAGTCTCTCCACAGTAAGTCAAAAGTCGAACCCACCCTTGTTTCTGGGGTAAAACGCAAAACAAAAATGAAACAGACTATAGCTTAAAGACTAGTTAATCAATAATTCATTTGTCACCAAAAAATACGGTTTCACATCAAATATCAAGTAAAATTACTGTTTTTGACACTTTTTGAGCACTATGATATAGAAATGTCGACGCTGTATACGGTATTTAATACTTTCTAGAATCATGCAATTCATAGTTCGTTAGATGCACAAATATATATGCCACACAAAAATCATCTTCAAACCGTTCTGGCATTACTCTCTGAATTTTCACAAGTTTTTATCAGAGGTGACCCCAGTCAAAAAATGGGAAAAAAAATTTTCAGGTTTTTTGAGTAAATGCGGTACTGCTAAAAAGGGCCTGAAGATAATGTCCACTTTCTCCAATGATTCTTTGTATGTCATCAAGTACTGATTATATTGATACCAAAACCGATCCAATATGTAACTACTACGGTGAATTTTGAACAACGGTTTTAAATGAAACCATTTTCGTATAAAAGTACATTTTTGAAACAGACTATAGCATTTCAAAATATGAAAAATGTGTAAATATTTGTGTTTAAACATCGAAAACTATTCGTTAACTACAAAATGTCATGCCCATTCTTTTTTATATAGTCTGTCATTCGAGTGAACATTTCAATGTTCGAAGGGGATCATTTCTGTACATTTTCACTGAATTTGGTAATTTCGATAACAGCACTTGGATCGAGATTGTCATGTTTAAAAATCGATTTGTGTATCCAAACTCTAGACGTGTACGTGCTTTTTTCAAACAAATCAGCAGAAGTTCAGAAAATGACATAGTCTCTCCACAGTAAGTCAAAAGTCGAACCCACCCTTGTTTCTGGGGTAAAACGCAATACAAAAATGAAACAGACTATAGCTTAAAGACTAGTTAATCAATAATTCATTTGTCACCAAAAAATACGGTTTCACATCAAATATCAAGTAAAATTACTGTTTTTGACACTTTTTGAGCACTATGATATAGAAATGTCGACGCTGTATACGGTATTTAATACTTTCTAGAATCATGCAATTCATAGTTCGTTAGATGCACAAATATATATGCCACACAAAAATCATCTTCAAACCGTTCTGGCATTACTCTCTGAATTTTCACAATTTTTTATCAGAGGTGACCCCAGTCAAAAAATGGGAAAAAAATTTTTCAGATTTTTTGAGTAAATGTGGTACTGCTAAAAAGGGCCTGAAGATAATGTCCACTTTCTCCAATGATTCTTTGTATGTCATCAAGTACTGATTATATTGATACCAAAACCGATCCAATATGTAACTACTACGGTGAATTTTGAACAACGGTTTTAAATGAAACCATTTTCGTATAAAAGTACATTTTTGAAACAGACTATAGCATTTCAAAATATGAAAAATGTGTAAATATTTGTGTTTAAACATCGAAAACTATTCGTTAACTACAAAATGTCATGCCCATTCTTTTTTATATAGTCTGTCATTCGAGTGAACATTTCAATGTTCGAAGGGGATCATTTCTGTACATTTTCACTGAATTTGGTAATTTCGATAACAGCACTTGGATCGAGATTGTCATGTTTAAAAATCGATTTGTGTATCCAAACTCTAGACGTGTACGTGCTTTTTTCAAACAAATCAGCAGAAGTTCAGAAAATGACATAGTCTCTCCACAGTAAGTCAAAAGTCGAACCCACCCTTGTTTCTGGGGTAAAACGCAATACAAAAATGAAACAGACTATAGCTTAAAGACTAGTTAATCAATAATTCATTTGTCACCAAAAAATACGGTTTCACATCAAATATCAAGTAAAATTACTGTTTTTGACACTTTTTGAGCACTATGATATAGAAATGTCGACGCTGTATACGGTATTTAATACTTTCTAGAATCATGCAATTCATAGTTCGTTAGATGCACAAATATATATGCCACACAAAAATCATCTTCAAACCGTTCTGGCATTACTCTCTGAATTTTCACAATTTTTTATCAGAGGTGACCCCAGTCAAAAAATGGGAAAAAAAAATTTCAGATTTTTTGAGTAAATGCGGTACTGCTAAAAAGGGCCTGAAGATAATGTCCACTTTCTCCAATGATTCTTTGTATGTCATCAAGTACTGATTATATTGATACCAAAACCGATCCAATATGTAACTACTACGGTGAATTTTGAACAACGGTTTTAAATGAAACCATTTTCGTATAAAAGTACATTTTTGAAACAGACTATAGCATTTCAAAATATGAAAAATGTGTAAATATTTGTGTTTAAACATCGAAAACTATTCGTTAACTTCAAAATGTCATGCCCATTCTTTTTTATATAGTCTGTCATTCGAGTGAACATTTCAATGTTCGAAGGGGATCATTTCTGTACATTTTCACTGAATTTGGTAATTTCGATAACAGCACTTGGATCGAGATTGTCATGTTTAAAAATCGATTTGTGTATCCAAACTCTAGACGTGTACGTGCTTTTTTCAAACAAATCAGCAGAAGTTCAGAAAATGACATAGTCTCTCCACAGTAAGTCAAACGTCGAACCCACCCTTGTTTCTGGGGTAAAACGCAATACAAAAATGAAACAGACTATAGCTTAAAGACTAGTTAATCAATAATTCATTTGTCACCAAAAAATACGGTTTCACATCAAATATCAAGTAAAATTACTGTTTTTGACACTTTTTGAGCACTATGATATAGAAATGTCGACGCTGTATACGGTATTTAATACTTTCTAGAATCATGCAATTCATAGTTCGTTAGATGCACAAATATATATGCCACACAAAAATCATCTTCAAACCGTTCTGGCATTACTCTCTGAATTTTCACAATTTTTTATCAGAGGTGACCCCTGTCAAAAAATGGGAAAAAAAAATTTCAGATTTTTTGAGTAAATGCGGTACTGCTAAAAAGGGCCTGAAGATAATGTCCACTTTCTCCAATGATTCTTTGTATGTCATCAAGTACTGATTATATTGATACCAAAACCGATCCAATATGTAACTACTACGGTGAATTTTGAACAACGGTTTTAAATGAAACCATTTTCGTATAAAAGTACATTTTTGAAACAGACTATAGCATTTCAAAATATGAAAAATGTGTAAATATTTGTGTTTAAACATCGAAAACTATTTGTTAACTACAAAATGTCATGCCCATTCTTTTTTATATAGTCTGTCATTCGAGTGAACATTTCAATGTTCGAAGGGGATCATTTCTGTACATTTTCACTGAATTTGGTAATTTCGATAACAGCACTTGGATCGAGATTGTCATGTTTAAAAATCGATTTGTGTATCCAAACTCTAGACGTGTACGTGCTTTTTTCAAACAAATCAGCAGAAGTTCAGAAAATGACATAGTCTCTCCACAGTAAGTCAAAAGTCGAACCCACCCTTGTTTCTGGGGTAAAACGCAATACAAAAATGAAACAGACTATAGCTTAAAGACTAGTTAATCAATAATTCATTTGTCACCAAAAAATACGGTTTCACATCAAATATCAAGTAAAATTACTGTTTTTGACACTTTTTGAGCACTATGATATAGAAATGTCGACGCTGTATACGGTATTTAATACTTTCTAGAATCATGCAATTCATAGTTCGTTAGATGCACAAATATATATGCCACACAAAAATCATCTTCAAACCGTTCTGGCATTACTCTCTGAATTTTCACAATTTTTTATCAGAGGTGACCCCAGTCAAAAAATGGGAAAAAAAAATTTCAGATTTTTTGAGTAAATGCGGTACTGCTAAAAAGGACCTGAAGATAATTTCCACTTTCTCCAATGATTCTTTGTATGTCATCAAGTACTGATTATATTGATACCAAAACCGATCCAATATGTAACTACTACGGTGAATTTTGAACAACGGTTTTAAATGAAACCATTTTCGTATAAAAGTACATTTTTGAAACAGACTATAGCATTTCAAAATATGAAAAATGTGTAAATATTTGTGTTTAAACATCGAAAACTATTCGTTAACTACAAAATGTCATGCCCATTCTTTTTTATATAGTCTGTCATTCGAGTGAACATTTCAATGTTCGAAGGGGATCATTTCTGTACATTTTCACTGAATTTGGTAATTTCGATAACAGCACTTGGATCGAGATTGTCATGTTTAAAAATCGATTTGTGTATCCAAACTCTAGACGTGTACGTGCTTTTTTCAAACAAATCAGCAGAAGTTCAGAAAATGACATAGTCTCTCCACAGTAAGTCAAAAGTCGAACCCACCCTTGTTTCTGGGGTAAAACGCAATACAAAAATGAAACAGACTATAGCTTAAAGACTAGTTAATCAATAATTCATTTGTCACCAAAAAATACGGTTTCACATCAAATATCAAGTAAAATTACTGTTTTTGACACTTTTTGAGCACTATGATATAGAAATGTCGACGCTGTATACGGTATTTAATACTTTCTAGAATCATGCAATTCATAGTTCGTTAGATGCACAAATATATATGCCACACAAAAATCATCTTCAAACCGTTCTGGCATTACTCTCTGAATTTTCACAATTTTTTATCAGAGGTGACCCCAGTCAAAAAATGGGAAAACAAATTTTCAGATTTTTTGAGTAAATGCGGTACTGCTAAAAAGGGCCTGAAGATAATGTCCACTTTCTCCAATGATTCTTTGTATGTCATCAAGTACTGATTATATTGATACCAAAACCGATCCAATATGTAACTACTACGGTGAATTTTGAACAACGGTTTTAAATGAAACCATTTTCGTATAAAAGTACATTTTTGAAACAGACTATAGCATTTCAAAATATGAAAAATGTGTAAATATTTGTGTTTAAACATCGAAAACTATTCGTTAACTACAAAATGTCATGCCCATTCTTTTTTATATAGTCTGTCATTCGAGTGAACATTTCAATGTTCGAAGGGGATCATTTCTGTACATTTTCACTGAATTTGGTAATTTCGATAACAGCACTTGGATCGAGATTGTCATGTTTAAAAATCGATTTGTGTATCCAAACTCTAGACGTGTACGTGCTTTTTTCAAACAAATCAGCAGAAGTTCAGAAAATGACATAGTCTCTCCACAGTAAGTCAAAAGTCGAACCCACCCTTGTTTCTGGGGTAAAACGCAATACAAAAATGAAACAGACTATAGCTTAAAGACTAGTTAATCAATAATTCATTTGTCACCAAAAAATACGGTTTCACATCAAATATCAAGTAAAATTACTGTTTTTGACACTTTTTGAGCACTATGATATAGAAATGTCGACGCTGTATACGGTATTTAATACTTTCTAGAATCATGCAATTCATAGTTCGTTAGATGCACAAATATATATGCCACACAAAAATCATCTTCAAACCGTTCTGGCATTACTCTCTGAATTTTCACAATTTTTTATCAGAGGTGACCCCAGTCAAAAAATGGGAAAAAAAAATTTCAGATTTTTTGAGTAAATGCGGTACTGCTAAAAAGGACCTGAAGATAATTTCCACTTTCTCCAATGATTCTTTGTATGTCATCAAGTACTGATTATATTGATACCAAAACCGATCCAATATGTAACTACTACGGTGAATTTTGAACAACGGTTTTAAATGAAACCATTTTCGTATAAAAGTACATTTTTGAAACAGACTATAGCATTTCAAAATATGAAAAATGTGTAAATATTTGTGTTTAAAGATCGAAAACTATTCGTTAACTACAAAATGTCATGCCCATTCTTTTTTATATAGTCTGTCATTCGAGTGAACATTTCAATGTTCGAAGGGGATCATTTCTGTACATTTTCACTGAATTTGGTAATTTCGATAACAGCACTTGGATCGAGATTGTCATGTTTAAAAATCGATTTGTGTATCCAAACTCTAGACGTGTACGTGCTTTTTTCAAACAAATCAGCAGAAGTTCAGAAAATGACATAGTCTCTCCACAGTAAGTCAAAAGTCGAACCCACCCTTGTTTCTGGGGTAAAACGCAATACAAAAATGAAACAGACTATAGCTTAAAGACTAGTTAATCAATAATTCATTTGTCACCAAAAAATACGGTTTCACATCAAATATCAAGTAAAATTACTGTTTTTGACACTTTTTGAGCACTATGATATAGAAATGTCGACGCTGTATAGATTGAAATAAACAATTAATTTCCCCATAGGCGACAATGATAGCCTTTTTCGAGATACAGACTTCAGAAAGTTGATTTTTTTAGCAAAACCTTGCTAGAATTAAAGAAAAGTTATTAGGACAGTATTTTTTGGTCCAAAAAATATAGGTTCGCGTTGCTTTTCTTAGCGTAATTTGTACTTATCTCCCATGCCTATCAATTTTGCACTTAAAAATACGTGTCTCATCCTAGCGTTTAAAAGACATCTCAGTTCCGTTAGGGCTAAGGAAAATAATTTATTTGGCCTTTGGTATAATGCAGAATGCACGAAGTCTCTAATAACAAAAAATAACGGGCGCACATATCAACCAATCAGGATTAGCTATACTCTTAATTCTGAATACCATGTTATGCTCATAAAATGGCTGCGCCCATAAAATCTAATGGTGTATTGTAACCTATACGGTATTTAATACTTTCTAGAATCATGCAATTCATAGTTCGTTAGATGCACAAATATATATGCCACACAAAAATCATCTTCAAACCGTTCTGGCATTACTCTCTGAATTTTCACAATTTTTTATCAGAGGTGACCCCAGTCAAAAAATGGGAAAAAAAAATTTCAGATTTTTTGAGTAAATGCGGTACTGCTAAAAAGGACCTGAAGATAATTTCCACTTTCTCCAATGATTCTTTGTATGTCATCAAGTACTGATTATATTGATACCAAAACCGATCCAATATGTAACTACTACGGTGAATTTTGAACAACGGTTTTAAATGAAACCATTTTCGTATAAAAGTACATTTTTGAAACAGACTATAGCATTTCAAAATATGAAAAATGTGTAAATATTTGTGTTTAAAGATCGAAAACTATTCGTTAACTACAAAATGTCATGCCCATTCTTTTTTATATAGTCTGTCATTCGAGTGAACATTTCAATGTTCGAAGGGGATCATTTCTGTACATTTTCACTGAATTTGGTAATTTCGATAACAGCACTTGGATCGAGATTGTCATGTTTAAAAATCGATTTGTGTATCCAAACTCTAGACGTTTTCTTTTAGTAAATCATACTTCATTGATAGTTTTGACATTTGTTAGTGGATACATCAAGTACCGGTACCTTATCCCGGCCTCGTTAACCGTTAGTGGTATATAATCAATTTGGTTAGTACTTGTTAATTTATTTTATCTGTAATATATACATTTATAAATTATAATATATCCAACTAATACATTATCAATATAGAATGATCCATATATTTGAATAGAATAGAAAAATAAAAGAATAAATAAATAAAAATCACAGAAATTTGGAATTTTGGAAAAAGCAAAAACAAAAAAACAAAAAACAAAAAGATATATCTTACTTACAGTATTCATAATACAGCTTGCAAAGGATTTTTTTCAGTTATTTTCGTACAGGCAATAACTAAGAGGAACATAAAAGTAGTTATAAACACAGACAAAACATCAAGCATACATATAAACCAACATATAATAGTATTAAATCGTAACATGGATGGTGATGTGGATAAGGTAAAGATATGTAAGTGAAAGAAGTTCCGGTACACAATGTACCTATTTTTTGTATAATAAAACATTATTCTTCTAATATTGGAAGCCAGGGGTCCCATCAGATATTGGCCATATGAAAAGGGTTTCTTTTAAAAAATATATTCTTTTCTAGTGCCAGAGATTCTTTGAGGTAATTTTTAAGTCCTGTAAAATTTACCTTATTTTCACAGAGTTTTGTTCTATAAATATAGAATTTTGTAAGGAGTATTATTAAGTTTTTTATCATATTATTTCATTTGTTGCCGGTACTTAAATTTCCAAATAAAATAATATCTATATTAAATGGAATTAATATTTGTGTTTAGTTATAAATCCAATCACCAAGTTCAATCCATAAATCTGAAATTTTATAGCATGTCCAAAATATGTGCTCAATATCTTCAATAGCTTCATTACAGAAAGTACATTTATCTGTTTGTTTTATCTTAATTTTGAATAAAAATTCATTTGTGCCTATGATTCTGTGTACTATTCTGTATTGGAACCAATGAAGTTTAGAGCTTTTTGTGGTATAGAAAGACATATTATGCACTTTTTTCCAATCAAATTTTTTGTTTAATCTTAGTGACCATTTATCTTCACAGCTAGGCCTTGTACTATTTTTTTCTAATAAAACATTATACATATCTTTTGACCCTTTATTTGATAAAAAAAATGTTCTTATGTTATTTGGAAGAATTGGTCCATGAATTTTATAAAGATTGTCTATAGAGATATTATATTTAAGAGAATTTTGATATGATTTTATTGCTGATATAACCCCATTATAAACTAGAAAGTTAGATTTAAGTTCATAAATATTTTTGCATTGCTCAAAAGACATTAATTTACCCTCATTATTTACCAGATCATTAATCAATAAAATACCATTATCAACCCAGTCTTTATAGAAAACAGATGCGTTACCTATTTTAATACTTCCATTATTCCAAAGTGAGTCTGTTAAAAATTCTTCTTCATTTTTTGGTATAAGTTTATTTTGCATTTCTGTCCATGCTTGAAAAACCTCTTTCCAAAAGGGGTTTTTACATCTGTTTGGTGGACCTAGAAATACTAGTTTTTCAATATTAATATTTTCTGTGCTTTCTATTAGCTTTTTGAGTTTTATATTGTTTTTAGCAACCGTCGGACCCACGTTAGTTTTAACCCTTTAATATATTCTTCAATATCTAACATTTTCAGCCCCCCAAATTTATATTCCAGACATAATATTTCTCTTTTAATCTTGTCAGGCTTGTTTTCCCAAATAAATGAATATATTGTATGAATAAGTTGTTTAAGAGTAGTTAAGCATGGTTCTTGTAATGTTAAAAACAGATGATTTAATTTTGAAATAATTAGTGTCTTGATAATTGTTATCTTTCCCACTGGAGTAAGTGTTTGTTTAGACCAAATATTAATTATATTTTCAATTTCTTTTATTTTAGGATAATAGTTCAAAGATTCCATTTCTTGCAAATTGACCGAAAAGTTTATTCCAAGTAGTTTACACCTACTGGAACCCCATTCCAATCCCCACTTTACACACATGGTGTCTTGACTATATTTTTTCTTCCCTATCCACACCACCTTTGTCTTGTCTAAGTTCATATGGAGACCAGACATTTCAGCATATTTATGTAATAGGCGGAGAGATGCATCAAGAGATTCTGGTGTACCGTCAAGAATAATTGAAGTGTCATCAGCATATTGAGAGATCAAATATTCGGTATCATCTATTTTAATTCCCTTTATTTCTTTATTTTTTCTAATTAATATTCCAAGTATTTCTGCACATAAAAGAAATATATAAGGTGATAAAGGATCCCCTTGTCGACAACCTCTTTGAATTTTAAAGAATTCAGATAAAAAACAATTTTGAGAAACTGCAGAACTTATATTTTTGTAAAAGGTTCTTACCCAGTGTTTTATAGAGGGTCCAAAATTGAAAAAGTCTAAAACATTTTCAATGAAATTCCATGATACAGAATCAAAAGCTTTTTCAAAATCTATGAGAAGGAGCAGTCCTGGTAAATCATTAAGTTCTGTATGAAATAAAATATCATAAATAAGACGCGTATTTGCCCCTATAAATCTACCAGGAATGAAACCGGTCTGATCACTGTTTATAATTTGAGGTAAAACTAATTTTATACGCTCAGCTATGCAGCTTGATGCTAATTTATATGTGGTATTTAGTAAACTTATTGGTCGCCAGTTTTTCATAAACTGTCTTGGTTTATCTCCCTTTGGTATACAGGTTATAATACCTTGTCTTTGAGTAATAGATAATTCCCCCTTTTTGTAACCATTAATTATAGAGCGAAATACAAATTTTCCTATATCTATCCAAAAAAACTTGAAAATTCATTTGTGAAACCATCTGACCCAGGGCTTTTTTTATTTTTCATTTTTCGCAAAGCTGATGTTAATTCATTATAAGTAATTTCACCCTCTAAAGATTCTTTTATGGTATTATTTAGTTTTTTAATATCAGTATAAGGGATTTCACAATTAAGGTTAACATTATTCAAGCTTTCTGTTTTGGTATATAGCCTTTTGTAATAATTGTTTGCCTCCTTTAATATTTTATCTTGCTCACTGATAGTGTCCCCTGTTTCATTGACTAATTTTGGAATAGTTTTATTTATAAAATGTTTGGTTTCTAAATTTAGAAAAAAGTTTGAAGGTTTTTCTCCTTCTTCTATCCATTGCATTTTGGATCTGATGTAGGATCCCCTCATTTTTTCTTGCCTTAATACTTTTAGATCAGTTTTCTTTTTTTCAATTTCAATAAATATTTCTTCCGACAAGATTTGTTCTTCCAGTTTTTTAATATCTTCTGATAATATTCTTTCTTTTTTATCTTTTTGTTTCTTCCTAAAAGAAGCATATGAAATTGATTTTCCTCTAATTTCTGTTAATAAAGTTTCTAAAAAGGGTTGATCGTTTATAGTAAATTGAATTTCTAAGTCATTTATCTGTTCTAATGTTTCTCTGTTGTATACTAGTGATGCATATTGTTCTTTTACCTTATTTATAGTCTCTTTAACAGCAGCTGAATATTCAATGTCATGTAAAAGTGAATTGTTAAATTTCCATAGACCTTTACCAATTATAAAGTTATTCATCTTTAAATGTAACATTATTGGGCAGTGATCCGATCTATAACTGTTAAAAAAGTGTACATCATGTACATGTTGATTAAGGCCTTGTGATATTAAAAAGAAATCCAATCTTGCTTGTTTAATGGGATTATTTTTTCTCCATGTAAATTTTTTTAGTTCAGGGTACAGTTCCCTATAGGGATCTGTTAAATCATAATTTTCTATTATATCTAAAACTTTCTCTTTGGCTTTCGGGTTATTTACATTTTGATAATTATAAGTATCAAGATTTTGGTTTTGGACTAAATTATAATCTCCAGTTATTATAACTGATTGGTTGTTCAAGTTTTCTATTGTGTCACTAACTCTAGAATAAAATTCAGGTGAATCTTTATTTGGACCATATAAGCTTATTAAAGTTATTCTTTTTCCTTCAGTATCAATATCAATTCCTAACAGATTCCCTTGACCATCTTTTTTTATTCTATGTATCTTGTATTCAAAGTTTTTGATAAAAAATATTGCTACCCCTCTTTTGTTTGTTGCAAAGGAATTGAAAATACAGTCTCCTCCCCATAGATTTTTTATTGATATTTCTTCTTTTTCTGAAAAATGTGTATCTTGCAAACAATATATGTGGCAATTTTTTGCTTTAAGATAATCAAAAACATCTCTCCTCTTCTCCTTTGAATTTAAACCTTGAGAATTGTATGAAACAATTTTTATACCATTATCACTCATTTATTAAATATTTATTTTTATAGCTAAACAAAAACTTGAGATTTGATAAGTGTATTTCGACCTTATTCTTCCATAATGTATTATATAAGTTAGTCATAATGTAACTCTGAAATGTCTGACCTCCTCTAACTTGTCTGCATTACTTTCCTGCTGTATCCTAAATGCATCATAATTGCTGTACAATAAGTAATACTGGGCCAAAATGAAAAAGAAACATAAAAAATAAAAGAAACAAAAAGAAAGAAAATTTGAGATCATAGTGTAAACAACAAACAGCTAACAATAATTAAAAACAAATTATTATTGTAGTGAAGAGTAACATATCCACTTGTGTTCAAATATTTTTTAATACAGAAATATTGTATGCAAAGGGAGATTATTCTATCTAACTGAAATTTTAATAAAAATTATCTCCCTTATATAATGTGTTTTCATATCAAAATTTAAATGCATTAAATATCAACTGTTTTAATAAGTTTTTGTTTTGTTTCAATTCAAATGAGTCAAACCCAAAGAAATAATGGATTATTTCAATATATGAAGATAAGAAATATGTGTATATTTAGTTTTTGCTTACAACATGTACAAACAGATGTTTGGTTTTCAGTAAAATCAATAGATTTGTTTTCTTTATATTATTCATGTAGTGTTAACATTTCCAACATTTTGCAGGTGTTTTTTCTTTTCTTCTTTTTTTTTTAAAGCAGTGAACACACACTTCATAATATTTACACCAAGAGTATAGGAAATGATGTATATGTAACTGAGAATTAATAGCAGCTAATTTAAAAAGCTCTTGCCATTCACAAATTAAGCTTCAAGCAAATCAACACAAACAAAATACATTTAAATACAAGCTAAGCGCTAGTAGGAAAGTAGTTCATAAAGCATGAAAGGGCTATACGATTGCATCTCTTTTAAAAAAAATTTTCTGCAATAAATTGTAAAGTTAAGCCAGCATCATTTATTCATTTGAATCATTTGTAATAATCTCACCTTCTACTAGTGTCATGTTATTATTTGAGACAAGATAACAGTAATGAAACCTGTTGCATAAAGTTTCATTTTAACAAAGCTTCTAATGATGAATTTTGTATAAATTTTACAGTTTTACAGTTTCTATTTTCTGATGAGTACTGACCTTTCGACCAGTCATTTAAGCGTGAGAGAATATCAGTCATTAAGCTTTTAAATTTTGAGACTATATAATATATATATATGACATGTACATGTACATAGTTTAAAACTGAGATTCCAAGTGTCCTACACCTCTCTCAAGTTCATTGTGGTCTTGCCTAAGTAATTTTACCTCAGTGTTTGTGATACTGAGGTCAGATTTTACTTGCCCTACCTCAGATTTCACATCACTAATTAGTTCAGTCAAGTTTTTCTCCACGGAGTCAAGCCTAGATGAGAACTTTGTTACCTTAGTATCTATACCCATCATTAAATTTTCAAGGTCAGCGAAATCTTCTTTTGTCGCCATGGCCATCTCTCAATACAAAGTTTTCATTCAATCAATCTACTGGTTTTCGATATTTAACCGTACCGTATTTATTTGTTACCACAATATTTTGCGCTTAAACCATTTTCATTTTGAAAGTTATATGACTATTAATTTCATATTTTTAACTACACAAACACATTCTAAATGGATAAATTACTCTTTTTTTTTCAGCTCGAAATTTTCATGGGCGCCGCCATGACAGGGGCGATAATCCTCCCCAGTCAAAAAATGGGAAAAAAAAATTTCTAATTTTTTGAGTAAATGCGGTATTGCTAAAAAGGGCCTGAAGATAATGTCCACTTTCTCCAATGATTCTTTGTATGTCATCAAGTACTGATTATATTGATACCAAAACCGATCCAATATGTAACTACTACGGTGAATTTTGAACAACGGTTTTAAATGAAACCATTTTCGTATAAAAGTACATTTTTGAAACAGACTATAGCTTTTCAAAATATGAAAAATGTGTAAATATTTGTGTTTAAACATCGAAAACTATTCGTTAACTACAAAATGTCATGCCCATTCTTTTTTATATAGTCTGTCATTCGAGTGAACATTTCAATGTTCGAAGGGGATCATTTCTGTACATTTTCACTGAATTTGGTAATTTCGATAACAGCACTTGGATCGAGATTGTCATGTTTAAAAATCGATTTGTGTATCCAAACTCTAGACGTGTACGTGCTTTTTTCAAACAAATCAGCAGAAGTTCAGAAAATGACATAGTCTCTCCACAGTAAGTCAAAAGTCGAACCCACCCTTGTTTCTGGGGTAAAACGCAATACAAAAATGAAACAGACTATAGCTTAAAGACTAGTTAATCAATAATTCATTTGTCACCAAAAAATACGGTTTCACATCAAATATCAAGTAAAATTACTGTGTTTGACACTTTTTGAGCACTATGATATAGAAATGTCGACGCTGTATAGATTGAAATAAACAATTAATTTCCCCATAGGCGACAATGATAGCCTTTTTCGAGATACAGACTTCAGAAAGTTGATTTTTTTAACAAAACCTTACTAGAATTAAAGAAAAGTTATTAGGACAGTATTTTTTGAACATATAGGTTCGAGTTGCTTTTCTTAGCGTAATTTGTACTTATCTCCCATGCCTATCAATTTTGCACTTAAAAATACGTGTCTCATCCTAGCGTTTAAAAGACATCTCAGTTCCGTTAGGGCTAAGGAAAATAATTTATTTGGCCTTTAATATAATGCAGAATGCACGAAGTCTCTAATAACAAAAAATAACGGGCGCACATATCAACCAATCAGGATTAGCTATACTCTTAATTCTGAATACCATGTTATGCTCATAAAATGGCTGCGCCCATAAAATCTAATGGTGTATTGTAACCTATACGATATTTAATACTTTCTAGAATCATGCAATTCATAGTTCGTTAGATGCACAAATATATATGCCACACAAAAATTATCTTCAAACCGTTCTGGCATTACTCTCTGAATTTTCACAATTTTTTATCAGAGGTGACCCCAGTCAAAAAATGGGAAAACAAATTTTCAGATTTTTTGAGTAAATGCGGTACTGCTAAAAAGGGCCTGAAGATAATGTCCACTTTCTACAATGATTCTTTGTATGTCATCAAGTACTGATTATATTGATACCAAAACCGATCCAATATGTAACTACTGCGGTGAATTTTGAACAACAGTTTTAAATGAAACCATTTTCGTATAAAAGTACATTTTTGAAACAGACTATAGCATTTCAAAATATGAAAAATGTGTAAATATTTGTGTTTAAAGATCGAAAACTATTCGTTAACTACAAAATGTCATGCCCATTCTTTTTTATATAGTCTGTCATTCGAGTGAACATTTCAATGTTCGAAGGGGATCATTTCTGTACATTTTCACTGAATTTGGTAATTTCGATAACAGCACTTAGATCGAGATTGTCATGTTTAAAAATCGATTTGTGTATCCAAACTCTAGACGTGTACGTGCTTTTTTCAAACAAATCAGCAGAAGTTCAGAAAATGACATAGTCTCTCCACAGTAAGTCAAAAGTCGAACCCACCCTTGTTTCTGGGGTAAAACGCAATACAAAAATGAAACAGACTATAGCTTAAAGACTAGTTAATCAATAATTCATTTGTCACCAAAAAATACGGTTTCACATCAAATATCAAGTAAAATTACTGTTTTTGACACTTTTTGAGCACTATGATATAGAAATGTCGACGCTGTATACGGTATTTAATACTTTCTAGAATCATGCAATTCATAGTTCGTTAGATGCACAAATATATATATGCCACACAAAAATCATCTTCAAACCGTTCTGGCATTACTCTCTGAATTTTCACAATTTTTTATCAGAGGTGACCCCAGTCAAAAAATGGGAAAACAAATTTTCTGATTTTTTGAGTAAATGCGGTACTGCTAAAAAGGGCCTGAAGATAATGTCCACTTTCTCCAATAATTCTTTGTATGTCATCAAGTACTGATTATATTGATACCAAAACCGATCCAATATGTAACTACTACGGTGAATTTTGAACAACAGTTTTAAATGAAACCATTTTCGTATAAAAGTACATTTTTGAAACAGACTATAGCATTTCAAAATATGAAAAATGTGTAAATATTTGTGTTTAAAGATCGAAAACTATTCGTTAACTACAAAATGTCATGCCCATTCTTTTTTATATAGTCTGTCATTCGAGTGAACATTTCAATGTTCGAAGGGGATCATTTCTGTACATTTTCACTGAATTTGGTAATTTCGATAACAGCACTTGGATCGAGATTGTCATGTTTAAAAATCGATTTGTGTATCCAAACTCTAGACGTGTACGTGCTTTTTTCAAACAAATCAGCAGAAGTTCAGAAAATGACATAGTCTCTCCACAGTAAGTCAAAAGTCGAACCCACCCTTGTTTCTGGGGTAAAACGCAATACAAAAATGAAACAGACTATAGCTTAAAGACTAGTTAATCAATAATTCATTTGTCACCAAAAAATACGGTTTCACATCAAATATCAAGTAAAATTACTGTTTTTGACACTTTTTGAGCACTATGATATAGAAATGTCGACGCTGTATACGGTATTTAATACTTTCTAGAATCATGCAATTCATAGTTCGTTAGATGCACAAATATATATATGCCACACAAAAATCATCTTCAAACCGTTCTGGCATTACTCTCTGAATTTTCACAATTTTTTATCAGAGGTGACCCCAGTCAAAAAATGGGAAAACAAATTTTCAGATTTTTTGAGTAAATGCGGTACTGCTAAAAAGGGCCTGAAGATAATGTCCACTTTCTCCAATGATTCTTTGTATGTCATCAAGTATTGATTATATTGATACCAAAACCGATCCAATATGTAACTACTACGGTGAATTTTGAACAACAGTTTTAAATGAAACCATTTTCGTATAAAGGTACATTTTTGAAACAGACTATAGCATTTCAAAATATGAAAAATGTGTAAATATTTGTGTTTAAACATCGAAAACTATTCGTTAACTACAAAATGTCATGCCCATTCTTTTTTATATAGTCTGTCATTCGAGTGAACATTTCGATGTTCGAAGGGGATCATTTCTGTACATTTTCACTGAATTTGGTAATTTCGATAACAGCACTTGGATCGAGATTGTCATGTTTAAAAATCGATTTGTGTATCCAAACTCTAGACGTGTACGTGCTTTTTTCAAACAAATCAGCAGAAGTTCAGAAAATGACATAGTCTCTCCACAGTAAGTCAAAAGTCGAACCCACCCTTGTTTCTGGGGTAAAACGCAATACAAAAATGAAACAGACTATAGCTTAAAGACTAGTTAATCAATAATTCATTTGTCACCAAAAAATACGGTTTCACATCAAATATCAAGTACAATTACTGTGTTTGACACTTTTTGAGCACTATGATATAGAAATGTCGACGCTGTATAGATTGAAATAAACAATTAATTTCCCCATAGGCGACAATGATAGCCTTTTTCGAGATACAGACTTCAGAAAGTTGATTTTTTTAACAAAACCTTACTAGAATTAAAGAAAAGTTATTAGGACAGTATTTTTTGAACATATAGGTTCGAGTTGCTTTTCTTAGCGTAATTTGTACTTATCTCCCATGCCTATCAATTTTGCACTTAAAAATACGTGTCTCATCCTAGCGTTTAAAAGACATCTCAGTTCCGTTAGGGCTAAGGAAAATAATTTATTTGGCCTTTAATATAATGCAGAATGCACGAAGTCTCTAATAACAAAAAATAACGGGCGCACATATCAACCAATCAGGATTAGCTATACTCTTAATTCTGAATACCATGTTATGCTCATAAAATGGCTGCGCCCATAAAATCTAATGGTGTATTGTAACCTATACGATATTTAATACTTTCTAGAATCATGCAATTCATAGTTCGTTAGATGCACAAATATATATGCCACACAAAAATCATCTTCAAACCGTTCCGGTATTACTCTGTGAATTTTCACAATTTTTTATCAGAGGTGACCCCAGTCAAAAAATGGGAAAACAAATTTTCAGATTTTTTGAGTAAATGCGGTACTGCTAAAAAGGGCCTGAAGATAATGTCCACTTTCTACAATGATTCTTTGTATGTCATCAAGTACTGATTATATTGATACCAAAACCGATCCAATATGTAACTACTACGGTGAATTTTGAACAACAGTTTTAAATGAAACCATTTTCGTATAAAAGTACATTTTTGAAACAGACTATAGCATTTCAAAATATGAAAAATGTGTAAATATTTGTGTTTAAAGATCGAAAACTATTCGTTAACTACAAAATGTCATGCCCATTCTTTTTTATATAGTCTGTCATTCGAGTGAACATTTCGATGTTCGAAGGGGATCATTTCTGTACATTTTCACTGAATTTGGTAATTTCGATAACAGCACTTGAATCGAGATTGTCATGTTTAAAAATCGATTTGTGTATCCAAACTCTAGACGTGTACGTGCTTTTTTCAAACAAATCAGCAGAAGTTCAGAAAATGACATAGTCTCTCCACAGTAAGTCAAAAGTCGAACCCACCCTTGTTTCTGGGGTAAAACGCAATACAAAAATGAAACAGACTATAGCTTAAAGAATAGTTAATCAATAATTCATTTGTCACCAAAAAATACGGTTTCACATCTAATATCAAGTAAAATTACTGTTTTTGACACTTTTTGAGCACTATGATATAGAAATGTCGACGCTGTATATACGGTATTTAATACTTTCTAGAATCATGCAATTCATAGTTCGTTAGATGCACAAATATATATGCCACACAAAAATCATCTTCAAACCGTTCTGGCATTACTCTCTGAATTTTCACAATTTTTTATCAGAGGTGACCCCAGTCAAAAATTGGGAAAACAAATTTTCAGATTTTTTGAGTAAATGCGGTACTGCTAAAAAGGGCCTGAAGATAATGTCCACTTTCTCCAATGATTCTTTGTATGTCATCAAGTACTGATTATATTGATACCAAAACCGATCCAATATGTAACTACTGCGGTGAATTTTGAACAACAGTTTTAAATGAAACCATTTTCGTATAAAAGTACATTTTTGAAACAGACTATAGCATTTCAAAATATGAAAAATGTGTAAATATTTGTGTTTAAAGATCGAAAACTATTCGTTAACTACAAAATGTCATGCCCATTCTTTTTTATATAGTCTGTCATTCGAGTGAACATTTCAATGTTCGAAGGGGATCATTTCTGTACATTTTCACTGAATTTGGTAATTTCGATAACAGCACTTAGATCGAGATTGTCATGTTTAAAAATCGATTTGTGTATCCAAACTCTAGACGTGTACGTGCTTTTTTCAAACAAATCAGCAGAAGTTCTGAAAATGACATAGTCTCTCCACAGTAAGTCAAAAGTCGAACCCACCCTTGTTTCTGGGGAAAAACGCAATACAAAAATGAAACAGACTATAGCTTAAAGAATAGTTAATCAATAATTCATTTGTCACCAAAAAATACGGTTTCACATCAAATATCAAGTAAAATTACTGTTTTTGACACTTTTTGAGCACTATGATATAGAAATGTCGACGCTGTATACGGTATTTAATACTTTCTAGAATCATGCAATTCATAGTTCGTTAGATGCACAAATATATATATGCCACACAAAAATCATCTTCAAACCGTTCTGGCATTACTCTCTGAATTTTCACAATTTTTTATCAGAGGTGACCCCAGTCAAAAAATGGGAAAACAAATTTTCTGATTTTTTGAGTAAATGCGGTACTGCTAAAAAGGGCCTGAAGATAATGTCCACTTTCTCCAATAATTCTTTGTATGTCATCAAGTACTGATTATATTGATACCAAAACCGATCCAATATGTAACTACTACGGTGAATTTTGAACAACAGTTTTAAATGAAACCATTTTCGTATAAAAGTACATTTTTGAAACAGACTATAGCATTTCAAAATATGAAAAATGTGTAAATATTTGTGTTTAAAGATCGAAAACTATTCGTTAACTACAAAATGTCATGCCCATTCTTTTTTATATAGTCTGTCATTCGAGTGAACATTTCAATGTTCGAAGGGGATCATTTCTGTACATTTTCACTGAATTTGGTAATTTCGATAACAGCACTTGGATTGAGATTGTCATGTTTAAAAATCGATTTGTGTATCCAAACTCTAGACGTGTACGTGCTTTTTTCAAACAAATCAGCAGAAGTTCAGAAAATGACATAGTCTCTCCACAGTAAGTCAAAAGTCGAACCCACCCTTGTTTCTGGGGTAAAACGCAATACAAAAATGAAACAGACTATAGCTTAAAGACTAGTTAATCAATAATTCATTTGTCACCAAAAAATACGGTTTCACATCAAATATCAAGTAAAATTACTGTTTTTGACACTTTTTGAGCACTATGATATAGAAATGTCGACGCTGTATACGGTATTTAATACTTTCTAGAATCATGCAATTCATAGTTCGTTAGATGCACAAATATATATATGCCACACAAAAATCATCTTCAAACCGTTCTGGCATTACTCTCTGAATTTTCACAATTTTTTATCAGAGGTGACCCAAGTCAAAAAATGGGAAAACAAATTTTCAGATTTTTTGAGTAAATGCGGTACTGCTAAAAAGGGCCTGAAGATAATGTCCACTTTCTCCAATGATTCTTTGTATGTCATCAAGTATTGATTATATTGATACCAAAACCGATCCAATATGTAACTACTACGGTGAATTTTGAACAACAGTTTTAAATGAAACCATTTTCGTATAAAGGTACATTTTTGAAACAGACTATAGCATTTCAAAATATGAAAAATGTGTAAATATTTGTGTTTAAACATCGAAAACTATTCGTTAACTACAAAATGTCATGCCCATTCTTTTTTATATAGTCTGTCATTCGAGTGAACATTTCGATGTTCGAAGGGGATCATTTCTGTACATTTTCACTGAATTTGGTAATTTCGATAACAGCACTTGGATCGAGATTGTCATGTTTAAAAATCGATTTGTGTATCCAAACTCTAGACGTGTACGTGCTTTTTTCAAACAAATCAGCAGAAGTTCAGAAAATGACATAGTCTCTCCACAGTAAGTCAAAAGTCGAACCCACCCTTGTTTCTGGGGTAAAACGCAATACAAAAATGAAACAGACTATAGCTTAAAGACTAGTTAATCAATAATTCATTTGTCACCAAAAAATACGGTTTCACATCAAATATCAAGTAAAATTACTGTGTTTGACACTTTTTGAGCACTATGATATAGAAATGTCGACGCTGTATAGATTGAAATAAACAATTAATTTCCCCATAGGCGACAATGATAGCCTTTTTCGAGATACAGACTTCAGAAAGTTGATTTTTTTAACAAAACCTTACTAGAATTAAAGAAAAGTTATTAGGACAGTATTTTTTGAACATATAGGTTCGAGTTGCTTTTCTTAGCGTAATTTGTACTTATCTCCCATGCCTATCAATTTTGCACTTAAAAATACGTGTCTCATCCTAGCGTTTAAAAGACATCTCAGTTCCGTTAGGGCTAAGGAAAATAATTTATTTGGCCTTTAATATAATGCAGAATGCACGAAGTCTCTAATAACAAAAAATAACGGGCGCACATATCAACCAATCAGGATTAGCTATACTCTTAATTCTGAATACCATGTTATGCTCATAAAATGGCTGCGCCCATAAAATCTAATGGTGTATTGTAACCTATACGATATTTAATACTTTCTAGAATCATGCAATTCATAGTTCGTTAGATGCACAAATATATATGCCACACAAAAATCATCTTCAAACCGTTCCGGTATTACTCTCTGAATTTTCACAATTTTTTATCAGAGGTGACCCCAGTCAAAAAATGGGAAAACAAATTTTCAGATTTTTTGAGTAAATGCGGTACTGCTAAAAAGGGCCTGAAGATAATGTCCACTTTCTACAATGATTCTTTGTATGTCATCAAGTACTGATTATATTGATACCAAAACCGATCCAATATGTAACTACTACGGTGAATTTTGAACAACAGTTTTAAATGAAACCATTTTCGTATAAAAGTACATTTTTGAAACAGACTATAGCATTTCAAAATATGAAAAATGTGTAAATATTTGTGTTTAAAGATCGAAAACTATTCGTTAACTACAAAATGTCATGCCCATTCTTTTTTATATAGTCTGTCATTCGAGTGAACATTTCGATGTTCGAAGGGGATCATTTCTGTACATTTTCACTGAATTTGGTAATTTCGATAACAGCACTTGGATCGAGATTGTCATGTTTAAAAATCGATTTGTGTATCCAAACTCTAGACGTGTACGTGCTTTTTTCAAACAAATCAGCAGAAGTTCAGAAAATGACATAGTCTCTCCACAGTAAGTCAAAAGTCGAACCCACCCTTGTTTCTGGGGTAAAACGCAATACAAAAATGAAACAGACTATAGCTTAAAGAATAGTTAATCAATAATTCATTTGTCACCAAAAAATACGGTTTCACATCTAATATCAAGTAAAATTACTGTTTTTGACACTTTTTGAGCACTATGATATAGAAATGTCGACGCTGTATATACGGTATTTAATACTTTCTAGAATCATGCAATTCATAGTTCGTTAGATGCACAAATATATATGCCACACAAAAATCATCTTCAAACCGTTCTGGCATTACTCTCTGAATTTTCACAATTTTTTATCAGAGGTGACCCCAGTCAAAAAATGGGAAAACAAATTTTCAGATTTTTTGAGTAAATGCGGTACTGCTAAAAAGGGCCTGAAGATAATGTCCACTTTCTCCAATGATTCTTTGTATGTCATCAAGTACTGATTATATTGATACCAAAACCGATCCAATATGTAACTACTGCGGTGAATTTTGAACAACAGTTTTAAATGAAACCATTTTCGTATAAAAGTACATTTTTGAAACAGACTATAGCATTTCAAAATATGAAAAATGTGTAAATATTTGTGTTTAAAGATCGAAAACTATTCGTTAACTACAAAATGTCATGCCCATTCTTTTTTATATAGTCTGTCATTCGAGTGAACATTTCAATGTTCGAAGGGGATCATTTCTGTACATTTTCACTGAATTTAGTAATTTCGATAACAGCACTTAGATCGAGATTGTCATGTTTAAAAATCGATTTGTGTATCCAAACTCTAGACGTGTACGTGCTTTTTTCAAACAAATCAGCAGAAGTTCTGAAAATGACATAGTCTCTCCACAGTAAGTCAAAAGTCGAACCCACCCTTGTTTCTGGGGAAAAACGCAATACAAAAATGAAACAGACTATAGCTTAAAGAATAGTTAATCAATAATTCATTTGTCACCAAAAAATACGGTTTCACATCAAATATCAAGTAAAATTACTGTTTTTGACACTTTTTGAGCACTATGATATAGAAATGTCGACGCTGTATACGGTATTTAATACTTTCTAGAATCATGCAATTCATAGTTCGTTAGATGCACAAATATATATATGCCACACAAAAATCATCTTCAAACCGTTCTGGCATTACTCTCTGAATTTTCACAATTTTTTATCAGAGGTGACCCCAGTCAAAAAATGGGAAAACAAATTTTCTGATTTTTTGAGTAAATGCGGTACTGCTAAAAAGGGCCTGAAGATAATGTCCACTTTCTCCAATAATTCTTTGTATGTCATCAAGTACTGATTATATTGATACCAAAACCGATCCAATATGTAACTACTACGGTGAATTTTGAACAACAGTTTTAAATGAAACCATTTTCGTATAAAAGTACATTTTTGAAACAGACTATAGCATTTCAAAATATGAAAAATGTGTAAATATTTGTGTTTAAAGATCGAAAACTATTCGTTAACTACAAAATGTCATGCCCATTCTTTTTTATATAGTCTGTCATTCGAGTGAACATTTCAATGTTCGAAGGGGATCATTTCTGTACATTTTCACTGAATTTGGTAATTTCGATAACAGCACTTGGATTGAGATTGTCATGTTTAAAAATCGATTTGTGTATCCAAACTCTAGACGTGTACGTGCTTTTTTCAAACAAATCAGCAGAAGTTCAGAAAATGACATAGTCTCTCCACAGTAAGTCAAAAGTCGAACCCACCCTTGTTTCTGGGGTAAAACGCAATACAAAAATGAAACAGACTATAGCTTAAAGACTAGTTAATCAATAATTCATTTGTCACCAAAAAATACGGTTTCACATCAAATATCAAGTAAAATTACTGTTTTTGACACTTTTTGAGCACTATGATATAGAAATGTCGACGCTGTATACGGTATTTAATACTTTCTAGAATCATGCAATTCATAGTTCGTTAGATGCACAAATATATATATGCCACACAAAAATCATCTTCAAACCGTTCTGGCATTACTCTCTGAATTTTCACAATTTTTTATCAGAGGTGACCCAAGTCAAAAAATGGGAAAACAAATTTTCAGATTTTTTGAGTAAATGCGGTACTGCTAAAAAGGGCCTGAAGATAATGTCCACTTTCTCCAATGATTCTTTGTATGTCATCAAGTATTGATTATATTGATACCAAAACCGATCCAATATGTAACTACTACGGTGAATTTTGAACAACAGTTTTAAATGAAACCATTTTCGTATAAAGGTACATTTTTGAAACAGACTATAGCATTTCAAAATATGAAAAATGTGTAAATATTTGTGTTTAAACATCGAAAACTATTCGTTAACTACAAAATGTCATGCCCATTCTTTTTTATATAGTCTGTCATTCGAGTGAACATTTCGATGTTCGAAGGGGATCATTTCTGTACATTTTCACTGAATTTGGTAATTTCGATAACAGCACTTGGATCGAGATTGTCATGTTTAAAAATCGATTTGTGTATCCAAACTCTAGACGTGTACGTGCTTTTTTCAAACAAATCAGCAGAAGTTCAGAAAATGACATAGTCTCTCCACAGTAAGTCAAAAGTCGAACCCACCCTTGTTTCTGGGGTAAAACGCAATACAAAAATGAAACAGACTATAGCTTAAAGACTAGTTAATCAATAATTCATTTGTCACCAAAAAATACGGTTTCACATCAAATATCAAGTAAAATTACTGTGTTTGACACTTTTTGAGCACTATGATATAGAAATGTCGACGCTGTATAGATTGAAATAAACAATTAATTTCCCCATAGGCGACAATGATAGCCTTTTTCGAGATACAGACTTCAGAAAGTTGATTTTTTTAACAAAACCTTACTAGAATTAAAGAAAAGTTATTAGGACAGTATTTTTTGAACATATAGGTTCGAGTTGCTTTTCTTAGCGTAATTTGTACTTATCTCCCATGCCTATCAATTTTGCACTTAAAAATACGTGTCTCATCCTAGCGTTTAAAAGACATCTCAGTTCCGTTAGGGCTAAGGAAAATAATTTATTTGGCCTTTAATATAATGCAGAATGCACGAAGTCTCTAATAACAAAAAATAACGGGCGCACATATCAACCAATCAGGATTAGCTATACTCTTAATTCTGAATACCATGTTATGCTCATAAAATGGCTGCGCCCATAAAATCTAATGGTGTATTGTAACCTATACGATATTTAATACTTTCTAGAATCATGCAATTCATAGTTCGTTAGATGCACAAATATATATGCCACACAAAAATCATCTTCAAACCGTTCCGGTATTACTCTCTGAATTTTCACAATTTTTTATCAGAGGTGACCCCAGTCAAAAAATGGGAAAACAAATTTTCAGATTTTTTGAGTAAATGCGGTACTGCTAAAAAGGGCCTGAAGATAATGTCCACTTTCTACAATGATTCTTTGTATGTCATCAAGTACTGATTATATTGATACCAAAACCGATCCAATATGTAACTACTACGGTGAATTTTGAACAACAGTTTTAAATGAAACCATTTTCGTATAAAAGTACATTTTTGAAACAGACTATAGCATTTCAAAATATGAAAAATGTGTAAATATTTGTGTTTAAAGATCGAAAACTATTCGTTAACTACAAAATGTCATGCCCATTCTTTTTTATATAGTCTGTCATTCGAGTGAACATTTCGATGTTCGAAGGGGATCATTTCTGTACATTTTCACTGAATTTGGTAATTTCGATAACAGCACTTGGATCGAGATTGTCATGTTTAAAAATCGATTTGTGTATCCAAACTCTAGACGTGTACGTGCTTTTTTCAAACAAATCAGCAGAAGTTCAGAAAATGACATAGTCTCTCCACAGTAAGTCAAAAGTCGAACCCACCCTTGTTTCTGGGGTAAAACGCAATACAAAAATGAAACAGACTATAGCTTAAAGAATAGTTAATCAATAATTCATTTGTCACCAAAAAATACGGTTTCACATCTAATATCAAGTAAAATTACTGTTTTTGACACTTTTTGAGCACTATGATATAGAAATGTCGACGCTGTATATACGGTATTTAATACTTTCTAGAATCATGCAATTCATAGTTCGTTAGATGCACAAATATATATGCCACACAAAAATCATCTTCAAACCGTTCTGGCATTACTCTCTGAATTTTCACAATTTTTTATCAGAGGTGACCCCAGTCAAAAAATGGGAAAACAAATTTTCAGATTTTTTGAGTAAATGCGGTACTGCTAAAAAGGGCCTGAAGATAATGTCCACTTTCTCCAATGATTCTTTGTATGTCATCAAGTACTGATTATATTGATACCAAAACCGATCCAATATGTAACTACTGCGGTGAATTTTGAACAACAGTTTTAAATGAAACCATTTTCGTATAAAAGTACATTTTTGAAACAGACTATAGCATTTCAAAATATGAAAAATGTGTAAATATTTGTGTTTAAAGATCGAAAACTATTCGTTAACTACAAAATGTCATGCCCATTCTTTTTTATATAGTCTGTCATTCGAGTGAACATTTCAATGTTCGAAGGGGATCATTTCTGTACATTTTCACTGAATTTGGTAATTTCGATAACAGCACTTAGATCGAGATTGTCATGTTTAAAAATCGATTTGTGTATCCAAACTCTAGACGTGTACGTGCTTTTTTCAAACAAATCAGCAGAAGTTCTGAAAATGACATAGTCTCTCCACAGTAAGTCAAAAGTCGAACCCACCCTTGTTTCTGGGGTAAAACGCAATACAAAAATGAAACAGACTATAGCTTAAAGAATAGTTAATCAATAATTCATTTGTCACCAAAAAATACGGTTTCACATCTAATATCAAGTAAAATTACTGTTTTTGACACTTTTTGAGCACTATGATATAGAAATGTCGACGCTGTATATACGGTATTTAATACTTTCTAGAATCATGCAATTCATAGTTCGTTAGATGCACAAATATATATGCCACACAAAAATCATCTTCAAACCGTTCTGGCATTACTCTCTGAATTTTCACAATTTTTTATCAGAGGTGACCCCAGTCAAAAAATGGGAAAACAAATTTTCAGATTTTTTGAGTAAATGCGGTACTGCTAAAAAGGGCCTAAAGATAATGTCCACTTTCTCCAATGATTCTTTGTATGTCATCAAGTACTGATTATATTGATACCAAAACCGATCCAATATGTAACTACTGCGATGAATTTTGAACAACAGTTTTAAATGAAACCATTTTCGTATAAAAGTACATTTTTGAAACAGACTATAGCATTTCAAAATATGAAAAATGTGTAAATATTTGTGTTTAAATATCGAAAACTATTCGTTAACTACAAAATGTCATGCCCATTCTTTTTTATATAGTCTGTCATTCGAGTGAACATTTCAATGTTCGAAGGGGATCATTTCTGTACATTTTCACTGAATTTGGTAATTTCGATAACAGCACTTGGATCGAGATTGTCATGTTTAAAAATCGATTTGTGTATCCAAACTCTAGACGTGTACGTGCTTTTTTCAAACAAATCAGCAGAAGTTCAGAAAATGACATAGTCTCTCCACAGTAAGTCAAAAGTCGAACCCACCCTTGTTTCTGGGGTAAAACGCAATACAAAAATGAAACAGACTATAGCTTAAAGACTAGTTAATCAATAATTCATTTGTCACCAAAAAATACGGTTTCACATCAAATATCAAGTAAAATTACTGTTTTTGACACTTTTTGAGCACTATGATATAGAAATGTCGACGCTGTATACGGTATTTAATACTTTCTAGAATCATGCAATTCATAGTTCGTTAGATGCACAAATATATATATGCCACACAAAAATCATCTTCAAACCGTTCTGGCATTACTCTCTGAATTTTCACAATTTTTTATCAGAGGTGACCCAAGTCAAAAAATGGGAAAACAAATTTTCAGATTTTTTGAGTAAATGCGGTACTGCTAAAAAGGGCCTGAAGATAATGTCCACTTTCTCCAATGATTCTTTGTATGTCATCAAGTATTGATTATATTGATACCAAAACCGATCCAATATGTAACTACTACGGTGAATTTTGAACAACAGTTTTAAATGAAACCATTTTCGTATAAAGGTACATTTTTGAAACAGACTATAGCATTTCAAAATATGAAAAATGTGTAAATATTTGTGTTTAAACATCGAAAACTATTCGTTAACTACAAAATGTCATGCCCATTCTTTTTTATATAGTCTGTCATTCGAGTGAACATTTCGATGTTCGAAGGGGATCATTTCTGTACATTTTCACTGAATTTGGTAATTTCGATAACAGCACTTGGATCGAGATTGTCATGTTTAAAAATCGATTTGTGTATCCAAACTCTAGACGTGTACGTGCTTTTTTCAAACAAATCAGCAGAAGTTCAGAAAATGACATAGTCTCTCCACAGTAAGTCAAAAGTCGAACCCACCCTTGTTTCTGGGGTAAAACGCAATACAAAAATGAAACAGACTATAGCTTAAAGACTAGTTAATCAATAATTCATTTGTCACCAAAAAATACGGTTTCACATCAAATATCAAGTAAAATTACTGTTTTTGACACTTTTTGAGCACTATGATATAGAAATGTCGACGCTGTATACGGTATTTAATACTTTCTAGAATCATGCAATTCATAGTTCGTTAGATGCACAAATATATATATGCCACACAAAAATCATCTTCAAACCGTTCTGGCATTACTCTCTGAATTTTCACAATTTTTTATCAGAGGTGACCCCAGTCAAAAAATGGGAAAACAAATTTTCAGATTTTTTGAGTAAATGCGGTACTGCTAAAAAGGGCCTGAAGATAATGTCCACTTTCTCCAATGATTCTTTGTATGTCATCAAGTACTGATTATATTGATACCAAAACCGATCCAATATGTAACTACTACGGTGAATTTTGAACAACAGTTTTAAATGAAACCATTTTCGTATAAAGGTACATTTTTGAAACAGACTATAGCTTTTCAAAATATGAAAAATGTGTAAATATTTGTGTTTAAACATCGAAAACTATTCGTTAACTACAAAATGTCATGCCCATTCTTTTTTATATAGTCTGTCATTCGAGTGAACATTTCGATGTTCGAAGGGGATCATTTCTGTACATTTTCACTGAATTTGGTAATTTCGATAACAGCACTTGGATCGAGATTGTCATGTTTAAAAATCGATTTGTGTATCCAAACTCTAGACGTGTACGTGCTTTTTTCAAACAAATCAGCAGAAGTTCAGAAAATGACATAGTCTCTCCACAGTAAGTCAAAAGTCGAACCCACCCTTGTTTCTGGGGTAAAACGCAATACAAAAATGAAACAGACTATAGCTTAAAGACTAGTTAATCAATAATTCATTTGTCACCAAAAAATACGGTTTCACATCAAAAATCAAGTAAAAATACTGTTTTTGACACTTTTTGAGCACTATGATATAGAAACGACTAGTCTACTCAAAAAGGAGGGTAGTTTACCTAACTTAATAATGACTTCACGGTTCAGCTAGCAAGCAAGCTAACCAAAAGATATTACCTTTTCCTACACACTCATTGAAATCGGCTGTAAACTTATGAGTTTGATAACCTCCTTCGTAGCTTCCACTCTCTAATGTTTGAAGGTCGTACGGTGACCTATAGTTGTTAACTTCTATGTCATTTGGTCTCTGGTGAACAGTTGTCTCATTGGCAATTATTCGTGTGAATTTTAGAATAGACGCCATCTAATTAACCATCGACATGATCTCTGAAGAATTCAGTAGGTCATATGGCCTGATGTAAACATAACTATGTATAAACATACATAGTCAAGCACGTACAATATGTTTAATTTCATGTCATAGATTTAAAAACATGTAAAATCATCGTTTTGGAATGATTTTGTGTGTGCAGAATCAGTCAACAAAAGGGATCTTCCCGGTGTCTGCCTTCACTTTTCAATTTTGACATTCTTTTCTTTTTTATAAGGGGCCTCGGTTGTCGACTGGTCTAAGTAGTCAAACTACTGTATCACAAACCTGTCAACACTGAGGTTGTGAGTTCAAATCCCGCGCGTGGCAGGTGCGACTCCAATTGGCTAGGATTGTCAGTTTTGCTACAAAAGGTCGGTGGTTCTCTCCGTGCAGTCCGACTTCCTCCACAGATGAAAACTGACCGCAGCGAAATAGCACAATAGTGCTGAAAGTGGCATAAAGCAACAATCAATCAAACAATCAATCTTCTTTGTATAGCTAAACACGATTAGCCCATGCATAGCCCATCCCAGATAAATTAAAGTTCGCATGAATACGGATTCATATGTCATTGAGTTGAATTATCGACTTACAAGCCAATAATACATCATCGGTGTTTTTTGGGATTATTTTGACAAAATTGAACCAAAATACTATTTCACAATTCCGCTTTTATAAATGTTTGAAAAAACAATTATAATTTGATTTTTGTCAACTTCGTAGCTAATGATCCTTTAAAGCAATGTCCTACGAAATATTTACAAAAAACTCGAAAGCGTTCTTCTACTTATGTGGTAGAAAAAAGTAAAATAAAAAAAATCCCGAACTCCAAGGAAAATTCAGAAATCATTGCAAAATATTTTAAATAGTTCCAAAAGGACACATGCGCAAGGGGCAATGGAAACCCGTTAGTCAAAGAGAGGCAGACGAAACCATTGCAAAAAAAACAACAAAACACAAGAAAACAACAGGCTGCAAAATAATTCTTTTGAGACTAAACTCTTAAAACAAAATAGGCCACACAAACACTGGCATAATCATGTACGCAGTTCTTGCACTACTAGTGAAATCTGTCAATGCGTCTGCCAGTCATTTGGATTCTCTGACAGATATTCAGTAACAGTCTACCAAATCTGTCAATGCATCTGTCAGTCATTTCGATTCTCTGACAGATATTCAGTAACAATCAATCAAATCTGTCAATGCGTCTGTCAGTCATTTGGATTCTCTGACAGATATTCAGTAACAGTCAACCAGATCGTCACTTCAAAAGAGAGAACAAGTTTATGAATTTTATAAAATTTCTAGAAAATGAAATGAATGAAGATACTTGCCTGAGATTATCCCATGTACCATCACTATGGGTAGAACCTTTATAATTTGAAACAGTATACTATTTATCATGCAATTTGTTCTCATTAATATCTTTTTATCTGCCGTTATTATTTTTACACGTGAAGACTTGTTTATTCAAACACAAGTTATTATTGTGTACGTTTTGTCATATAAACAATTTTATAATTATTTTAGGGATGACATCAAAAGTTCAATGTAGGATAAAAAAACTTAATTCACATAGTTTTTTCACTGACCCCCCCCCCCCCCCCCCCCCCCTCTTAACTTAATTTGGGAAAAATTGATTGACCAATATGGATATATGCAAAATCGATTTTGGATAAATAAAACTTGCAGCAATTTTAACCCCCCTCCACCCCCAAACTATTTGATTTAAGTTTTTTTTATCCTACATTGATCTTTTGAAGTCGTCCCTTAGTTGTTGGTTCAATTCAGAGTAGAAACTTGAATTTGTATAGGCTGGAACAGTTAAATGTATATTGCATGGTGAAAAGGGTTTTAATTGTTTTATAATTGGGATACACATTATATTTTAGTTCTTTGAAAGAGATTTTCATCTTCTGGACAGAACATTTGTTTGATTTATGTATCAAATAAAGTAATCCAGTTGTTCGTTTGAGGTAGAATTCTATAAATTACATTTTCCTGAACTTCTAAGCCATATCGAAATAAAAGGCCGTTAACAACCTCTATCGTATTGATTTAGGTCTTACACTTTTCCACAACACTGACACTCTGTTCACACCTTTAGAATCAATTTTCAATGAAATAAATATTCGAGCTCTTTTCTAAAATAAAAGCACTGGTTAACGAAGACAAAATCAATTACCAAAAAGAGAGAAAAAGACCCAAAAATGTCAACAAAACACTATACAGATTGAACAGGACAATGCCACCCTTGTTGTGCACTAAGGTTGTTCGGCAAACGACAATTAAACAATGTGAGATGATTGGCATACAGTGGTGTTATATAAGAGGAAAAGGGCAAGAATTTGCCGTTTTGCCAAAAAGTACATATCTTTCAAGCAGATATTGGGTAACGGTTAAGAAACTTGTGTCGGCGTTGAGGAGAGTGACGATTTTAGCTTCGTATAATACTTTTGTTCAATGACTTGTGCTCCGTCTGTAGACGACCCTGGAATTTTGCTACATTGAAAGGAATGATTAGGATTGGAAAATTGAATGCAGTTTTTTGTTGAAGATTTAGTCAACATTCTTTGCCTACAAGAAAGATTAATGACACGGTAAGGGTCAGTTAATTTTTACTTTTTGGTGGTTTACCCCCAGCATAGATGGACTTATCAACAGAAACACTAAGGTTTGCCTACCCCAGTCATCGATAGCCTGGGCCACAGAAACAATAAGGTTTGAATACCCCAGACATCGATGGACTTAGCCACAGAAACGCTAATGTTTGTCTACGCCCATACATAGATGGGTGGTCTTAGCCACAGAAACACTACGATTTTTCTACTCCAATTCAAGCATCGCTGGCATCAGCGACGTTTGTCACATCTTTTGAATGCTTAACTTTTAATTCTCTTTAAAATCCTGATTAATTTAAATAGTTTTGTAATACTGGAAAGGAAAATTTTCCTGATCTCACGAAATTAATATCAATGAATAACACAATTAAACATTATCTTTGTGGTATACTAGTACGTTTGCATGAATAAAAGAAATATAAGGTTACCTTCACTGAAACAGCAACCAAGTTGAATAAGAAGAAATATTCTCATATTAACGGAAATAAATATAAGTCAAGTGTTTAATGAATTGGGTGACAATCACCGATATATTTACAAATAATATGTAACTTTAAATATGGATTTGATAAAGAGATGAATGGTAAATCAAGATCAATTGAACAATTATATTAAAAATTTTTCAAACGGTTCCATTCATGTCCTCTTTTCTTCTGATCAGCATAATACCATCCCTTATAGGCATCAAAACCTACAAACAGACAGTATGAATATATATTAAATATTTTTCCTTATTCGGAGGTGGAGAGGCGTGTCAAAATAATGAAGTAAAAACCCTGAAGTAAGTTATTTTAAAAGTCATCGATCACTCCAGGTTGTTCCTATGCATTTTTTAATTGATTTAAACGACAGCATCATGTTTTATATTTGATGATTTTATTCAAACACTGGGTCGAGGCAACTGGTGGTGGACATTTCGTCCCCGATAATATAACCAGCCTAGTCTGAGCTCATGTTCTGACATGACATATCATGGATGCAGTAAGTTTACTGTATTATAGTTAAACGTTTATAAAATCATAAAACAAATACAAATGTATTTTTATTCCAAGGCATAGGTGGCTTTTAATACCTAGATTTTGAACAATGTTTTGAAATTTGTCGGTTTCAAAATTTGATGAACTCCTACGTAGTAATAGATATGGCCTTCCAGTTTCTTTGATCCCAGCATCACTGATGAGTCGTGTGTTTATCAAACGTCTGTTTGACATATTTTATTGCCTGTCTGGTATCTTAAATTATTAGCCTGATATCTTAATTATTTTTTTTTCTTTTGTTTGAGTAGAATTAACTTATATTACTTAATCGCTGAATGCACGCCCTATCAAATTAAACTAACTGCGTAATACAAGATAAGCACAGTATCGGTGTCTCCCTTGACATACATGTAGTTTACAACGGCCGTCCATTAGCTGTGCTGGTGGAGTACTCCTTCAGCTCAATCGATAGAGCAATGGCTTACTGTGACAGGAGTCCAGGGTTCGAAAGTTTTATAACATCGTTTAAGTATTTTGTTATGTACATCACCATATAGCAATATCAATCAATATTTGACGGAATTGCTTCCCCTAGTACATGTAATAGATACTTAGCCAGTCGTAAGCGGTTGAGCTAGGGGAGTGCTTAATTCATAAGCTCAGTCGGTTAAAGTGCCGACTTTAAATAAAGAGGTTCAGGGTTCCAGTCCCGGAGGAGACTAAGTGGTTTTGTAAAAACCATCATGCTCTCCAGTTACATTTGGCGCCCAAAATCCACGGTGGTTAGAAAGGATATCTAGCCAGTGTATGTGTTGTGAGAGTCATAATGGTATACAAGTTTGAGATTTCTAAAAAGCTGTGGACTGCTTTGCTCTATCCTATATTAAGGTAATGTGTGTGCATGTGGTTGTTCATTTAGTATTGGAAATGCGGTATTTTTAGATATTGATTGATATAAAATGGATTTACGTTACGAGTGTGCGTTATACACCCATGCTTTTAAAATTTTGTTCACTTTACTTGTTGAAAATTAAAACATTTACAAATAGACACGACTGTGGAGGTGTGCCTAGATTGGCGGAAGTTATAAAATACAGATAATGCATTTGTGTAAACATTGTATAGGAACATTGTTTAGCAAAACAAATCGTGCATATTGCAGATTAACAAAGCAAATAAACACGTATTAATAATTGATATTTCAATATTGAATTTCTGTGTGCGATATATGCATAATAAAACGAAGATGAATTAACGACAGTTGATCGGAACTGAAATACACATAGTTATTTTTCCGGTATTTGATGTCTTATCCTGAGACGAGAAAAGTCTGTAATTCTTTAACTCATTTAAGCCAATAGCTGAAGCTGTATCTTAGCCGCATCATAAAGCAACCAATCAAAATCTATACGTGATAAGTAATTATTTCAAGATGTCGTGCATGTCGACTGAAACTAATATGAGGCAGGCGTTACCTGTGAAAGGGGGCGAAGTCTGTATGTATTATTTTTTTTTAATTCAAACATATTTTAACTTCAAAATCTGTTCAAAAAGAAACGGAAATACCCTTACGTTTCCGATTTCGGTTCTGTTGTTCGGAATTTTAGTTGTGACGTTATTTATGTTATGACGTCATATTCAATGTAAACAAAGAAACGCTATCAGGTAACGTTTTTTCATATCAATCCATTCAAGGAATTAATATGAGGTAGGCGTTACCTGTGAAAGGGGACGAAGTCTGTATGAATTTTTTTTTTTAATTCAAACATATTTTAACTTCAAAATCTGTTCAAAAAGAAACGGAAATACCCTTACGTTTCCGATTTCGGTTCTGTTGTTCGGAATTTTAGTTGTGACGTTATTTATGGTATGACGTCATATTCAATGTAAACAAAGAAACGCTATCAGGTAACGTTTTTTTCATATCAAGCCATTCAAGGAATTATAAAAAAATGGAATGTCTATTGGTATTGCGTTCCTTCCTATATTTTACTAGACTGATAAATATATATTTTACTCAAAGACTCATGCAAACGAGACCGGAAAAAGGAAGTACATTTCTGCGCAAATGCGGGAAAATAAAAAAGTCTGAAAATAAAAAAGTTAACGATTTTGAGTTCATTAGTAGAATGAAAATTTCGGGAAATTTTCCCGATTTTTTTTTTTTTTTTTTTTTTTAATTGATTTTTCTACCGTAATAGGGGACTTCGTCCCCTTAATAGCTCCGCACCGTGATGCGAAGCAAACACTTGAGGTAGGGAAGTATAACAGGATTACTTCCCTTCAGTAGTAGGTAAGCGGTTGGGCTATGGACGTATTTCTTTAGCGAAGTCGGTTAGAGCGATGACTTGTAACACAGAGTTCCCGGGTTCTAGTTCCCGAGGAGACAATATTAATGTGATATGTAATTAGAATCATGCTCTCTGGTTACGCATATATACTTTTACATGTACAGAATGACTTGTCAACACTTAACAAATAAAAATGCAACCATGAATATCTGAAATAATAGTTTGGATCCGTTGACTACTTGTTTGTATGAAGATTGCAAATATTTATGCCTTGCATTGTTTTCATAATTCAGTGATTTGTCTAACGATCTGGAAGTTATTTTCGTTTTTATTTAATGGCAATATTATTTTTAATTATTCTTAAACAAAGGCTAATATGTTTACTCAATAGTCTCGGTGATATCAACAGACTTCAAATGTTTGTTAATGAAAGGTGTGAATTTAGATACTATGTTTGTGTTTTGCACTTCGTCAATCATTTTGGGGAAAATGTTTGTTGTTTTTTGTTTACAAGGGCCAATTGTGAGAATGAAAAAAAAAGATTCCAAGAGGTGTCAAAATTCATAAGTTGAAAAAAAAACCCGTTGATGAAAGAAGGAAGACGAACAGAGCAACAATTTTCTTTGAAAAATACACACATACATATGTGTAGATCTAAACGGAATGAGCACCTTAAAAACCCGGCAAAACACTGGGTTATACAGGTGTTCCAGAGAGATAATTACTTCTTAAGGTCACAAATTGAAAGGATATCTTTAAGATGTTCTTTTAAAATCATATATGGAGTCAAGCAAATGAGAAAAAAAAGTCGAGGAAAAAGGGAAAATAGTTGAATTCCAATGCAAAACTTCGTCAAACAAACATAACAAATGTATTTTATTTCAACCAGAAAATCAAGCATCTTCATGATTTCAGTTTTAAATAAATTTTGTTAGAAACTAAGAGATGGACTTTGTTTATAGGTACTCTGGCAGATTTAAAAACATTTTGGTATACACATCTGATTTAGTAGGTATTTTCATAGCATCACTGAAGTAAAGCACGGTTGTGACTGTCGATAAAAGAAATTGTAGTGAAAAAGCATATTGCAGATGCGTTTAGATTACGACATAGTTTGAGAAAAAACTAGAGCATTTCAACTATATATATATATATATGAGAGGTAATTTTCAGTTATCATTATTTAAAAGATTTGATTTTTTCTTGAGTTTTTCTTTAATTGGAATAGTTTTTGTAAACAAACCACAAAAATGTTATGTGAGTAAGATCTTATATTTAAAATGATTTGTCAAAGTCAAATACTTGTGGTCGGTTCTTTGCCTATCATTTACAAAATGTAGATTTTGAAATATTGCATTAAATGACTATATTTTAATGATTTTGTGTATGAAAGATGCAGATATGATAATATTTGTAACGTGTTATAGATCAATTGTTTTGTCAACACGTTTAGTTTTAATTCAAAACTATGTTGAGACTGTTAGTATAACATTATCAGATTTCATTTAATCTGTTCATTGAATATCTCTGTATGAAGTTTTAGGTTGATTAACCAAAACATGATTTTTAAATGTGTATATCCTGACGTCTAGTAAGTTATAATGTGTATATCCCGACGTCTAGTAAGTTATAATGTGTATATCCCGACGTCTAGTAAGTTATAATGTGTTTCTCTAATTCTTCGTCAATTTATCCCTTTCTGCACCCATTGTGTAAAAAAAATTTAATCAACGTGTGGTTCGTTTGATCTCAGTTCTTCATTGGTTAAAATCCGATTATGACGTCGAATTTTCTTGCTATTCTCTGAATTTCCTATTGTGACGGCATGAAAAAAGGCGACCATTCCTGATGACGTCACATAGAAAGAACACATCTTTTTGCAGATTATTCAAAAAGAAGGAATAACTTTGCCTGCATATTGTTTGAAAATCATTAGAGAAACAGATTCCACCACCAAATCTCGTGATCTCGTGTAATACGATATTTATCCACTCTCGGCAGTTAAATTTAAAATATTTAAAACGCTCGGCGAGCCTCGCGTTTTAAATTTGAAAATTTAACTGTCTCGAGTGGATAAATATCGTATCACACTCGATGCAGTGGTAGAATCTATATATATCCCGAAGTCTAGTAAGTTATAATGTTCATATATCGACGTCTAGTAAGTTATAATGTGTATATCGCGACGTCTAGTATTACTAAGTTATAATGTGTATATCCCGACGTCTAGTAAGTTATAATGTGTATATCCCGACGTTTAGTAAGTTATAATGTGTATATCTCGATGTCTAGTAAGTTATAATTTGTATATCCCGACGTCTAGCAAGTTATAATGTGTATATCCCGACTTCTAGTAAGTTATAATGTGTATATCCCGACGTCTAGTAAGTTATAATGTGTATATCCCGACGTCTAGTAAGTTATAATGTGTATATCCCGACGTCTAGTAAGTTAGAATTTCTAGTACGATACTTACATAATAAATATCTTTTCTCGTCACGATCATGTTGTTAAACTTGGTAACGCCTTCGTCAGGTGGTGTATCTTCCACGTACGGTTTACCTCTAAATAAGGCATTGTCCATGGCAATAGTACCTCCGGGAGCGAGAAGTTCGGAGAAGCATATCTTGAAATATAATCAAATGTACGTGAATTACATACATCGGAACTGTGGTATGGAAGTTATATTGTAAAAAGAGTAAAAGTGCATAAATGTAAAATTATATTGTCTCATTGACAATCATACCTTAATTTATTCTTATTTTTATATAAAGTTTAACCTGTTTCTCTGAATGTATAAACAATCTATCATCATGTGTTGTCAAATATGTAAAGATCATATACATCATTTCATATATTTATATTCAATAAATATGAAGTAAAATATTTGAATTGATACACGTTTATAAAACAGATTCATACTATGACCATTCTATAAATATTATATGTTGATTAGGTCTTTTTAACGATGATTCTAATATTATGTTAGAAATTGTTTGCTTTTTAAATTATCTTTTTTCTAATTGTTAATGATACACTTACATTAAAATAATCACAATAGCCCGCTTTATCAGCGTCTATGAAGATGAAATCAAACTTCTCATTTTTCTTAGCCAAACTATTTAAACTTTCTATTGCTGGACCTAAAACGATATAGGAAGAAAGAAACTCATGAACTGGTCTTGTGCACTTTTTTTAAATGTTCCAAAGAACAGTTCCTTGCTGTCATTAGCTAATATATTATTAAGTGAGATTATAAACAATTTAACCAAAAATTGCGAATGGCAGATCGATGCATTTTAAATGATAAGTAGCAATGGTAGTCATGCTTGAAAATGGAGGGGGAGTCAACCATTAATTGCATTTAATAAACGAAAATTTGGTACAAATAGTTTAAAAATCTTTATTTAAAGGAAATTCAGATCTTAGGTTATAATTTATTTACAATTTAACACACAGCGATTGAGATGTTGACATATGGTATGGTTTACATGATTGTTTGTTAATGAAAATACGATTTATTCCTCTGGATGTATATTTATTGTGCTGTTGGATTGCTGTCGCATTAAATATATGACTTACATATCCCCTGATTCATAACATGCAGCAATTGTATGTCTTAAGTTAAGTGTAATTAGTGATCTTATATGAATTTGGCAGGGGTCATTTTCTCCCTCACAAAATGACATTGCAACAGTATATTTCAGAAATCTGTGATATGTCTGTATAGAGTGTGTGTATACAACAAAAACAATCTGTGATATGTTAGTATAGAGTGTGTGTATACAATGAAAACAACCTGTGATGTGTTAGTATAGAGTTGTGTATACAACGAAAAAAAATCTGTGATATGTCAGTATAAAGTATGTGTATATAACGAAAAATATCTGTGATATGTCAGTATAAAGTGTGTGTATACAACGAAAAAAATCAGTGATATGTCAGTAGAGAGTGCGTGCATACAACGAAAAAAAGACCATGCGTAATTTAAAGGAAAAAAGGAAAAACAATTTAACTAAATATAAGACAGAAAACTATGATCCATTTAGCAGCAAATACCCAATTAAGAGCATTGGGTGACTCATGTATTCTGCAGTAGTCATGTTACAATTTCGATAACAAGTCATGAGTGAGCATAGTGAGAGAGTGTTATGGCTACGACCAACATATTCTGTAAATGTCAATCAAATTGTTGTGGCTCCCTTTAAATGTTCGAAGATAGGCTGGCAACTTCAATATGATCACTAGAACCCAACGTTCAACGGTTTGTGTGTTAGTAACAACTCTATATCAAATCAATCTCCTGAAGATTACATAAAATGAGATATGTATACTCCAAATGCAGTGCTGCTGTAAAGTTGGTGTACATCATGACAGTTTAATAAAAGGAAGTGTTAAAGTCCACAGACACTCCTGTCGATTTCCTGGTGACAGTGAATTATAAAACAGACTTCTACTATATCATTTGGTCTGAAGTGGATAGTTGTTTCATTGGCAATCATGCCACTTCTTCTTATTTTTATATTTGTTTAAAGTTGAACAGATTAGATGCGAGCAATGCAATCATCAATATTAGAATCATCCAGTAAAACGACATTAAAAGTTTATGAAGACACAGCAATGGTTTGATTAAGTTTAAGAGTGTTTAAGTCAAATGTTTGGTTTTTGTTTTTAATGTATTATTGCATGATGAGAGTACTTTGCTTATATGCACCTAACCATCCCTAGACTACTAAGGTAATTTCACATGAACTATGAAGCCCAAGAAAGAGAAAGCTGGTATTATTTATGCTAGTGGCGTTGAAAGAAGTGACAAGAGGCCTTTTACAGACCAAGCAATCAAACATTATTCGTAAGGTCGGTGGTCTGATTTAGGTGACCAGTGAGTAAAGTAACATTCAGTTTGTCATCTTTGGTTGAAATTCTAAAAATAAATATAATGTATCTATCATGATTGTCCAAGAATTTCTATAAAAAACTGCGTGTAATTTGATTTAAACATACATTTCATAAAAACACATTACAACTTGTTCTAAATAATCCAGTTTAATTGCTATTTTGCTCACCGTACTAACTGTGTAAATCATTAGAAGATCTGTTGGCCAATAGAGCAAAATTATGTTATGTACTTAACAAGTTTAAGTCAAACGATTGGTTTAAATAGGCGTCGGAAAAAACTGGAATATGCACTTTTCACCTTATCGCAATAAGTTGAAACAATAGATTATAAAAATAAGTTAATTATATGTTTTGAAACAATTATCACTGTCTTTGTACCATTCGGGAGGTCACTTTCTTAATAGAGAGTAAGTAGCAACAAAATAGTTTTGACAGTCAATGTATTGATGGCTGTATGCATACATGACATAAGAAATGACTGTATTTACATATATTAACGGCGGTTAATGTATTGACGGCTGCATGCATACATGACGTAAGAAATGACTGTATTTACATATATTAATGGCGCATGTATACATAACACAAAAAAAGACTGTATTTACATGTATTAACATTAATTAAGACGTTTGTTTTTAAAAACAAATTCAAGATTTAAGTAAAGATTCTAAATAGAAAGAACAGTAATTCTTGTTTTTTTTCATTCCCTCGAATGTAATAAAACAGTTTTTTTTTTAGATACATGTATTATAAGAAACACCATCATTCATCTGAAAAATCATAGCAAAGGGGAATAAGATGCAGCAACATGTAACAGACCTCTCCAATGTTTGCACAACGGTCTCAAATTTCTTATTTCTGATTTTACATAAAGTTCATTGAAAAAACAGATAAAAGACTGCAATAATTGCTCATGCTTATTTTTATATATACGATCAGTTGAAATGAACCTTGTGAAAACGCACCTATTTTTAACTGATCCTGAATACAATGGAGAACATTAATGCTTTTAATTTTTCCATTGAAATATATAGCTAACTGTTTTATGTATACACAGCCTTACCAGTAAGAATTTCGACCTTCTTTCCATGTGGCGACCTGTCCATAAATTTTCTAGCTAGGTCTACTAGGTATGAATCAAGTTCACAAGTGACGACCTTCCCGTCATCCGGCATAGCTTCCGCCATTCCTAATGCAGAACATCCAGTGAACATACCGACCTCAAGAACGTTTCTGGATTTAGAAGCACTGACTAAGAATTTTAATACATATCCTAAAAAGATAAACAAAATTTTAAAAGTTGAAATTTACATAGTTTCAAATTTACTAGATTTGTTCAGACATAAATTTTGAATGACAATATTGTTTATAAGCTTGGGGATAGCAATGTATATGTCTGCACACATTTTCTCTCAACGCACTCGTCTACGTTGTAAACTTATTTAATTCATGTCAACGGACTCTGTTAATGGAATAAGAAGAACGTATTAACATTAAACGCAATCAATGTGGAGCGAACAAATATAGATCAAAACCAATGAATAAGAACTGATCTCTCTCTCTCTCGTTGTATAATGCTTGCTTGTTTTTGTGTTTTTTATCTGTTTGCCTTTTCTTTTTCCTTTAAATATGTTTAACGCTCGCTTCATAATTGAACGCAATCAATGTGTGGAGATAACAAATATAGATCAAAACCAATGAATGAGAACTGATCTCTCTCTCTCTCGTTGTATTATGCTTGCTTGCTTATTTTTTTTCTCTCATCTGTTTTCTTTTTCTTTTTCTTTTAAATATGTTTAACGCTCGCTCGCTTCATAATTGAAAGCAATCATTCAATGAAGTATCGCTTTCCTACTTAGATATCCAAAGAAGTGTTATATTAGGTTTTATTATTGTCTGTATTTTACCCTCCAGATTTCCCGACATCATTCTAGGGGTGATATTCCATTTCGTTTTCCCTTCTTCGTATACGTTCTGCCAGGGATGTTCTAAAGTATCTTTTATCAGTGCTGCCATTGGCTCACTTGGTGTCGATGTCTTATTGTCGCAATAATCCTCTCGAGCCTTTCAATATAAAAAGGTGAAGGTATCGATTTCGGATATTTATGGATATGAAATACATATACAATGTACAGTATTTTCCTAAACAATCATTAGTGTGATAGTTGTTTGGCTTTCTCTCACTGCAATGAAGGGCTATTAAAACTTTTCAGATATAGCTCCATGTACTCGGCATGTTGCTTATCCTCGACTTAAATGGAAAGATATGTGATTCTGGTTTATTCTTTAACTTAATACAAAAAGAAAATGAAAATGTATGTTTAAAAGCTTTGTCTCACTTGAAGGAACTAGTCTTTTTTTATTACGTCTTCTATCAAAAATTATTTATAACTTTATTTTCAACCTGTTTGTATGGAAATACATAGGTAAAGGTGGCATGGAATTGCAGACTGCAGACTGCAATTTCATCAGTACAATCTGTATTCATCCAAGGAGTGATTAACGTTAAACAGGAAAATGTTTAAAAAAAACAACTTATCTTTATTGGCTGCGAAGGCCCCGGTTGTCAGATAAAAAAGATATGAACACTTTTACAACCACCCTTATTGCCTTATTGGCTGCCAAGTCTCAGGTTGTCAGATTAAAAAGATATAAACACTTTTACAACCACCCATATTGCATTATTGGCTGAACATTTAAGCTGGAACAATTATGGAAATATTTTGTCTGAACCATAAAGTAACATTACTTTAAGTACATATGTTTGATACCTTTGTCAAATCATCCACAGCCTGTATACCATTGATAATTGACTCGGGTACTCCCAGTGATTCGGCCTCTGCTTTCACCTCTCTCAGTTTATTTATCGCTGGATCTCGGCTACGTTTACTCATTTTTCCTGTAAAACCAGGAGAAGATGCAAAGGGGACAATTAAAAATAATAAGTCGAATAAAACACCATGGACACGAAATAGTCGAATAAAACACCATGGACAAAAAGTCGAATAAAACACCATGGACAAAAAGAAAAACATAGAAAAACGCCTACTTATATATTCACTTGTCTTTACAAAAATAATATTGATACATTGCATATAAATAAAAGATGGAGAGGGTAATAAATATACAATTTAACAATAAATAAATGTCTATACAATATGACAAGCTTAAAATCGATCTAGACAAAGTTATGAATAAATTTCACGGTATTCAAAAACATCTTCCATCAACACCACCGTCTTAAAAAACAAATAGCTGACTCAGAGGAAAGCTTCTTACGAGGTTCCTGACTCATGACAGGACACACGTTAGTATGTGCCTTTAAACCTGGATTATTGGAGTAACACATGGTCCTTTTATATCAGTATGGAAACATTACACGTTTGGATTATGCATTTTCCGAAATAAGATTTTCATCTAACAATATTTATATTTAAAGTTCCATATTGAAATCGTCCTGAATATGCATGAAAGATTTGTCAGTGGACGTTAAGCAACCAACAATCAATCAATCAATCCATATTGTTGATGGAAAAAGATTTAAATTTACAAATTACAGCCACTATTGCCTTGAACATGTTGAAGATAAAGATTATTTTATTTAGTCTGCAGTAATATGTTACATAGGTTCACAATCGACAAAAGAAAACAGTTTTGTTTTTCAAGTGCACGTACATTCCATAACAGGATATCTGTACTTTATTATGTAAATGGTTTTCCTTAATTTAACATGTTTAAAACATACCTTTTTCTTCCGTACTTTAACAGATCAATAATATCGCTCTAAATATTAACCTTGTATATTTAAAGTGTGTGTTTTATGATAATAAATCATATGACATATGACGCATACACTTGAGCAGCAAGTCAACAGGTGGAACGGTAGAAGTCTTTCTTTGGAAATTTGTTCCATTTTCTTAAATTTTCATTTCTTTTTCAAGAATCGGAACTTCTAACATTACACTTTTGACTAATATATTCAGGTATTTATATGCGATATTTTTTTGGGGGGAGGAGGTGACAGGGGGATTTATTACATATTAAAATCATATAGAACTTGTTATTTTAATAATGTTAAATCTTTTTGGCTGTATGGAATAGCTTTTATTTACCTCAGTTTGTTATTCGTCTGTAAATAAGAATGGTTTATTGAAATATGACACATTTGTCTAAACAAATTAATTCAGAAGAAAATACTGTTTAAATAAAAACTTTTATTTAGGCTTTGCAGGTAGTCATAATAATATATACATATGTCAAGATTATAATACAAATGAAATACAATGTGATCATAGATTATAACTGACAAATAAACTCTGAATTAAAGAACTACTAAGAGTATCTTAATAAATATAAAGAATGAAGCATAACAAAATAAAAATTCTATGAGATACAAATGAAATGTAAATTTCATACCCGCCTCATACAAACCTATTCCACATTTAGGGAAAGGGAGGGAGGGTTTTGAAAAATGAACAAACGACGAAACACAATGTTCATTAACAAATTAACTACGCTGATAGAAGTTTCAACGACAAACTAAGACTTATTTAAACATAAAAATTCTAAATTATTAAAATGTTGACTACCTGTTTTCTGGTGTTTCTGAAAAGTGAAAATCAGTAGTGAGTTCTACTTTTAAACTGAAATTTTTATCCAATATAAATTACTGTACTGCGTGACCAATATAAAACGTGTTTAAATTAAATTAGAAGTCAGCCCAAACTAAACCTTGACCAGAGATGTGTTCACTGTTAAATGAAGTGAGACCAATTGTCCATTTACCAATTCACTAAATTTTTTTTCTGATTCTTCAATAATTATTCATTTTTAATCAAAAATTTACAAATTAATTCAAAAGAAAATACTGTTTAAATAAAAACTTTTATTTAGGCTTTGCAGGTAGTCATAATAATATATACATATGTCAAGATTATAATACAAATGAAATACCATGTGATCATAGATTATAACTGACAAATAAACTCTGAATTAAAGAACTACTAAGAGTATCTTAATAAATATAAAGAATGAAGCATAACAAAATAAAAATTCTATGAGATACAAATGAAATGTAAATTTCATACCCGCCAAACCGAAGGTCCGCCAAACAAACAAATCTCAGAAACTGCAAATTGCAACTTTTATAATAAATCTAAAATAATTAGAGTGAGTCTACACCATCTTCTATAATCCAAGTCGAGGACTCGAACCTCGATCCCCCATCATAAGGACAGGTGTACTAACCATTGTACTAACAAGGATGCATGATAGAGTCAACAGTGTAAACCCTCTACAATAATAGAAAAACCTCATGTGGAGATTAAGAGTAAACCTTCTCCTAAAAATAAGCTGCAATTTACTAGTAAATTTGAATTTAAAATTCTTATTCAAACACAATCAAAATTCATTCTACTTCAAAAGATTTAAAGATGTGCAAGAGTATTAGCTATAAAGCTAAAAACCTTATTAAGACCAGTGGTGGACAAATGCAATTTGTCAATTGAAAACAAAGTGTTAATTGGCTTCCTCACTCTATTATAAAAAGTCTTCTCACATGCCATGTATCTGACATTAGTAAGAGAGGAAGCCAACTGTTTTAGTACATTGTTAAAATTGATGACGAACAATTCAGAATGATTAAAATCACATGGCCTGGGTAATATTGAAGATAAAATAATAACACAATCTGGATTACAAATCCTCAATTCATGTATAATATCACGAATGTACTTCTCAAATAAATTAGTATTAATGTTAAATACATCATTTGTACCCACATGTACAATTATATTGTTAAAATGATACCAGGTGAATACCCTGTTTTTTAATTTCCTTAAAAGCATTTCGCAACGCAGCCCACCAAAGGCCTGGAGTTGCGTATTTCTCATCTCCGGAAGATACTTTAAAATTGAATCTGATATTACTAAACTGGGTTTACCCCATGCCTTCAAACCTACAATATAATGTAAATTATTGACTACTAATAAAATTATAATTCAAAATAAACAACATATATCATAGTCTACAAATAATTTTTGACGAGACTTGCATCTTGTCGTCTAAACCATATCTAAGATACAATTTATAGGCGTCACTCTTTCAATCCCCTTGTAATTGAATGAGTTCAGAAGATACACCACATTGGAATGACCAAGTTGCACCTCCTCTTCTGAAGCTATGAGATGAGTATTTTGTTGGATCTAACCCAATTTTCTCAATAATGTTTTTTAAAAATGTCTGTAACATATTGTAGGACACTGGCTTAGTTTTTCTACCAGATAATACAAGAAAAGCTGGGGAAGATGCTGAAACAAGAAATGTTTTGTTTGTTCATTTTTCAAAACCCTCCCTCCCTTTCCCTAAATGTGGAATAGGTTTGTATGAGGCGGGTATGAAATTTACATTTCATTTGTATCTCATAGAATTTTTATTTTGTTATGCTTCATTCTTTATATTTATTAAGATACTCTTAGTAGTTCTTTAATTCAGAGTTTATTTGTCAGTTATAATCTATGATCACATTGTATTTCATTTGTATTATAATCTTGACATATGTATATATTATTATGACTACCTGCAAAGCCTAAATAAAAGTTTTTATTTAAACAGTATTTTCTTCTGAATTAATTTGTTTAGACAAATGTGTCATATTTCAATAAACCATTCTTATTTACAGACGAATAACAAACAGGTAAATAAAAGCTATTCCATACAGCCAAAAAGATTTAACATTATTAAAATAACAAGTTCTATATGATTTTAATATGTAATAAATCCCCCTGTCACCTCCTCCCCCCAAAAAAAATATCGCATATAAATACCTGAATATATTAGTCAAAAGTGTAATGTCAGAAGTTCCGATTCTTGAAAAAGAAATGAAAATTTAAGAAAATGGAACAAATTTTCCAAAGAAAGACTTCTACCGTTCCACCTGTTGACTTGCTGCTCAAGTGTATGCGTCATATGTCATATGATTTATTATAATAAAACACACACTTTAAATATACAAGGTTAATATTTAGAGCGATATTATTGATCTGTTAAAGTACGGAAGAAAAAGGTATGTTTTAAACATGTTAAATTAAGGAAAACCATTTACATAATAAAGTACAGATATCCTGTTATGGAATGTACGTGCACTTGAAAACAAAACTGTTTTCTTTTGTCGATTGTGAACCTATTTAACATATTACTGCAGACTAAATAAAATAATCTTTATCTTCAACATGTTCAAGGCAATGGTGGCTGTAATTTGTAAATTTAAATCTTTTTCCATCAACAATATGGATTGATTGATTGATTGTTGGTTGCTTAACGTCCACTGACAAATCTTTCATGCATATTCAGGACGATTTCAATATGGAACTTTAAATATAAATATTGTTAGATGAAAATCTTATTTCGGAAAATGCATAATCCAAACGTGTAATGTTTCCATACTGATATAAAAGGACCATGTGTTACTCCAATAATCCAGGTTTAAAGGCACATACTAACGTGTGTCCTGTCATGAGTCAGGAACCTCGTAAGAAGCTTTCCTCTGAGTCAGCTATTTGTTTTTTAAGACGGTGGTGTTGATGGAAGATGTTTTTGAATACCGTGAAATTCATTCATAACTTTGTCTAGATCGATTTTAAGCTTGTCATATTGTATAGACATTTATTTATTGTTAAGTTGTATATTTATTACCCTCTCCATCTTTTATTTATATGCAATGTATCAATATTATTTTTGTAAAGACAAGTGGATATATAAGTAGGCGTTTTTCTATGTTTTTCTTTTTGTCCATGGTGTTTTATTCGACTTTTTGTCCATGGTGTTTTATTCGACTATTTCGTGTCCATGGTGTTTTATTCGACTTATTATTTTTAATTGTCCCCTTTGCATCTTCTCCTGGTTTTACAGGAAAAATGAGTAAACGTAGCCGAGATCCAGCGATAAATAAACTGAGAGAGGTGAAAGCAGAGGCCGAATCACTGGGAGTACCCGAGTCAATTATCAATGGTATACAGGCTGTGGATGATTTGACAAAGGTATCAAACATATGTACTTAAAGTAATGTTACTTTATGGTTCAGACAAAATATTTCCATAATTGTTCCAGCTTAAATGTTCAGCCAATAATGCAATATGGGTGGTTGTAAAAGTGTTTATATCTTTTTAATCTGACAACCTGAGACTTGGCAGCCAATAAGGCAATAAGGGTGGTTGTAAAAGTGTTCATATCTTTTTTATCTGACAACCTGAGACTTGGCAGCCAATAAAGATAAGTTTTTTTTTTTTTTAAACATTTACCTGTTTAACGTTAATCACTCCTTGGATGAATACAGATTGTACTGATGAAATTGCAGTCTGCAGTCTGCAATTCCATGCCACCTTTACCTATGTATTTCCATACAAACAGGTTGAAAATAAAGTTATAAATAATTTTTGATAGAAGACGTAATAAAAAAAGACTAGTTCCTTCAAGTGAGACAAAGCTTTTAAACATACATTTTCATTTTCTTTTTGTATTAAGTTAAAGAATAAACCAGAATCACATATCTTTCCATTTAAGTCGAGGATAAGCAACATGCCGAGTACATGGAGCTATATCTGAAAAGTTTTAATAGCCCTTCATTGCAGTGAGAGAAAGCCAAACAACTATCACACTAATGATTGTTTAGGAAAATACTGTACATTGTATATGTATTTCATATCCATAAATATCCGAAATCGATACCTTCACCTTTTTATATTTTAAGGCTCGAGAGGATTATTGCGACAATAAGACATCGACACCAAGTGAGTCAATGGCAGCACTGATAAAAGATACTTTAGAACATCCCTGGCAGAACGTATACGAAGAAGGGAAAACGAAATGGAATATCACCCCTAGAATGATGTCGGGAAATCTGGAGGGTAAAATACAGACAATAATAAAACCTAATATAACACTTCTTTGGATATCTAAGTAGGAAAGCGATACTTCATTGAATGATTGCTTTCAATTATGAAGCGAGCGAGCGTTAAACATATTTAAAAGAAAAAGAAAAAGCAAACAGATGAGAGAAAAAAAACAAGCAAGCAAGCATAATACAACGAGAGAGAGAGAGATCAGTTCTCATTCATTGGTTTTGATCTATATTTGTTATCTCCACACATTGATTGCGTTCAATTATGAAGCGAGCGTTAAACATATTTAAAAGAAAAAGAAAAGGCAAACAGATAAAAAACACAAAAACAAGCAAGCATTATACAACGAGAGAGAGAGAGATCAGTTCTTATTCATTGGTTTTGATCTATATTTGTTCGCTCCACATTGATTGCGTTTAATGTAAATACGTTCTTCTTATTCCATTAACAGAGTCCGTTGACATGAATTAAATAAGTTTACAACGTAGACGAGTGCGTTGAGAGAAAATGTGTGCAGACATATACATTGCTATCCCCAAGCTTATAAACAATATTGTCATTCAAAATTTATGTCTGAACAAATCTAGTAAATTTGAAACTATGTAAATTTCAACTTTTAAAATTTTGTTTATCTTTTTAGGATATGTATTAAAATTCTTAGTCAGTGCTTCTAAATCCAAAAACGTTCTTGAGGTCGGTATGTTCACTGGATGTTCTGCATTAGGAATGGCGGAAGCTATTCCGGATGACGGGAAGGTCGTCACTTGTGAACTTGATTCATACCTAGTAGACCTAGCTAGAAAATTTATGGACAGGTCGCCACATGGAAAGAAGGTCGAAATTCTTACTGGTAAGGCTGTGTATACATAAAACAGTTAGCTATATATTTCAATGGAAAAATTAAAGGCATTAATGTTCTCCATTGTATTCAGGATCAGTTAAAAATAGGTGCTGTTTTGCGTTTTCACAAGGTTCATTTCAACTGATCGTATATATAAAAATAAGCATGAGCAATTATTGCAGTCTTTTATCTGTTTTTTCAATGAACTTTATGTAAAATCAGAAATAAGAAATTTGAGATCGTTGTGCAAACATTGGAGAGGTCTGTTACATGTTGCTGCATCTTATTCCCCTTTGCTATGATTTTTCAGATGAATGATGGTGTTTCTTATAATACATGTATCTAAAAAAAAAAACTGTTTTATTACATTCGAGGGAATGAAAAAAACCAAGAATTACTGTTCTTTCTATTTAGAATCTTCACTTAAATCTTGAATTTGTTTTTAAAAACAAACGTCTTAATTAATGTTAATACATGTTAATACAGTCTTTTTTTTGTGTTATGTATACATGCGCCATTAATATATGTAAATACAGTCATTTCTTACGTCATGTATGCATGCAGCCGTCAATACATTAACCGCCGTTAATATATGTAAATACAATCATTTCTTATGTCATGTATGCATACAGCCATCAATACATTGACTGTCAAAACTATTTTGTTGCTACTTACTCTCTATTAAGAAAGTGACCTCCCGAATGGTACAAAGACAGTGATAATTGTTTCAAAACATATAATTAACTTATTTTTATAATCTATTGTTTCAACTTATTGCGATAAGGTGAAAAGTGCATATTCCAGTTTTTTCCGACGCCTATTTAAACCAATCGTTTGACTTAAACTTGTTAAGTACATAACATAATTTTGCTCTATTGGCCAACAGATCTTCTAATGATTTACACAGTTAGTACGGTGAGCAAAATAGCAATTAAACTGGATTATTTAGAACAAGTTGTAATGTGTTTTTATGAAATGTATGTTTAAATCAAATTACACGCAGTTTTTTATAGAAATTCTTGGACAATCATGATAGATACATTATATTTATTTTTAGAATTTCAACCAAAGATGACAAACTGAATGTTACTTTACTCACTGGTCACCTAAATCAGACCACCGACCTTACGAATAATGTTTGATTGCTTGGTCTGTAAAAGGCCTCTTGTCACTTCTTTCAACGCCACTAGCATAAATAATACCAGCTTTCTCTTTCTTGGGCTTCATAGTTCATGTGAAATTACCTTAGTAGTCTAGGGATGGTTAGGTGCATATAAGCAAAGTACTCTCATCATGCAATAATACATTAAAAACAAAAACCAAACATTTGACTTAAACACTCTTAAACTTAATCAAACCATTGCTGTGTCTTCATAAACTTTTAATGTCGTTTTACTGGATGATTCTAATATTGATGATTGCATTGCTCGCATCTAATCTGTTCAACTTTAAACAAATATAAAAATAAGAAGAAGTGGCATGATTGCCAATGAAACAACTATCCACTTCAGACCAAATGATATAGTAGAAGTCTGTTTTATAATTCACTGTCACCAGGAAATCGACAGGAGTGTCTGTGGACTTTAACACTTCCTTTTATTAAACTGTCATGATGTACACCAACTTTACAGCAGCACTGCATTTGGAGTATACATATCTCATTTTATGTAATCTTCAGGAGATTGATTTGATATAGAGTTGTTACTAACACACAAACCGTTGAACGTTGGGTTCTAGTGATCATATTGAAGTTGCCAGCCTATCTTCGAACATTTAAAGGGAGCCACAACAATTTGATTGACATTTACAGAATATGTTGGTCGTAGCCATAACACTCTCTCACTATGCTCACTCATGACTTGTTATCGAAATTGTAACATGACTACTGCAGAATACATGAGTCACCCAATGCTCTTAATTGGGTATTTGCTGCTAAATGGATCATAGTTTTCTGTCTTATATTTAGTTAAATTGTTTTTCCTTTTTTCCTTTAAATTACGCATGGTCTTTTTTTCGTTGTATGCACGCACTCTCTACTGACATATCACTGATTTTTTTCGTTGTATACACACACTTTATACTGACATATCACAGATATTTTTCGTTATATACACATACTTTATACTGACATATCACAGATTTTTTTTCGTTGTATACACAACTCTATACTAACACATCACAGGTTGTTTTCATTGTATACACACACTCTATACTAACATATCACAGATTGTTTTTGTTGTATACACACACTCTATACAGACATATCACAGATTTCTGAATTATACTGTTGCAATGTCATTTTGTGAGGGAGAAAATGACCCCTGCCAAATTCATATAAGATCACTAATTACACTTAACTTAAGACATACAATTGCTGCATGTTATGAATCAGGGGATATGTAAGTCATATATTTAATGCGACAGCAATCCAACAGCACAATAAATATACATCCAGAGGAATAAATCGTATTTTCATTAACAAACAATCATGTAAACCATACCATATGTCAACATCTCAATCGCTGTGTGTTAAATTGTAAATAAATTATAACCTAAGATCTGAATTTCCTTTAAATAAAGATTTTTAAACTATTTGTACCAAATTTTCGTTTATTAAATGCAATTAATGGTTGACTCCCCCTCCATTTTCAAGCATGACTACCATTGCTACTTATCATTTAAAATGCATCGATCTGCCATTCGCAATTTTTGGTTAAATTGTTTATAATCTCACTTAATAATATATTAGCTAATGACAGCAAGGAACTGTTCTTTGGAACATTTAAAAAAAGTGCACAAGATCAGTTCATGAGTTTCTTTCTTCCTATATCGTTTTAGGTCCAGCAATAGAAAGTTTAAATAGTTTGGCTAAGAAAAATGAGAAGTTTGATTTCATCTTCATAGACGCTGATAAAGCGGGCTATTGTGATTATTTTAATGTAAGTGTATCATTAACAATTAGAAAAAAGATAATTTAAAAAAGCAAACAATTTCTAACATAATATTAGAATCATCGTTAAAAAGACCTAATCAACATATAATATTTATAGAATGGTCATAGTATGAATCTGTTTTATAAACGTGTATCAATTCAAATATTTTACTTCATATTTATTGAATATAAATATATGAAATTATGTATATGATCTTTACATATTTGACAACACATGATGATAGATTGTTTATACATTCAGAGAAACAGGTTAAACTTTATATAAAAATAAGAATAAATTAAGGTATGATTGTCAATGAGACAATATAATTTTACATTTATGCACTTTTACTCTTTTTACAATATAACTTCCATACCACAGTTCCGATGTATGTAATTCACGTACATTTGATTATATTTCAAGATATGCTTCTCCGAACTTCTCGCTCCCAGAGGTACTATTGCCATGGACAATGCCTTATTTAGAGGTAAACCGTACGTGGAAGATACACCACCTGACGAAGGCGTTACCAAGTTTAACAACATGATCGTGACGAGAAAAGATATTTATTATGTAAGTATCGTACTAGAAATTCTAACTTACTAGACGTCGGGATATACACATTATAACTTACTAGACGTCGGGATATACACATTATAACTTACTAGACGTCGGGATATACACATTATAACTTACTAGAAGTCGGGATATACACATTATAACTTACTAGACGTCGGGATATACAAATTATAACTTACTAGACATCGAGATATACACATTATAACTTACTAAACGTCGGGATATACACATTATAACTTACTAGACGTCGGGATATACACATTATAACTTAGTAATACTAGACGTCGCGATATACACATTATAACTTACTAGACGTCGATATATGAACATTATAACTTACTAGACTTCGGGATATATATAGATTCTACCACTGCATCGAGTGTGATACGATATTTATCCACTCGAGACAGTTAAATTTTCAAATTTAAAACGCGAGGCTCGCCGAGCGTTTTAAATATTTAAAATTTAACTGCCGAGAGTGGATAAATATCGTATTACACGAGATCACGAGATTTGGTGGTGGAATCTGTTTCTCTAATGATTTTCAAACAATATGCAGGCAAAGTTATTCCTTCTTTTTGAATAATCTGCAAAAAGATGTGTTCTTTCTATGTGACGTCATCAGGAATGGTCGCCTTTTTTCATGCCGTCACAATAGGAAATTCAGAGAATAGCAAGAAAATTCGACGTCATAATCGGATTTTAACCAATGAAGAACTGAGATCAAACGAACCACACGTTGATTAAATTTTTTTTACACAATGGGTGCAGAAAGGGATAAATTGACGAAGAATTAGAGAAACACATTATAACTTACTAGACGTCGGGATATACACATTATAACTTACTAGACGTCGGGATATACACATTATAACTTACTAGACGTCAGGATATACACATTTAAAAATCATGTTTTGGTTAATCAACCTAAAACTTCATACAAAGATATTCAATGAACAGATTAAATGAAATCTGATAATGTTATACTGACAGTCTCAACATAGTTTTGAATTAAAACTAAACGTGTTGACAAAACAATTGATCTATAACACGTTACAAATATTATCATATCTGCATCTTTCATACACAAAATCATTAAAATATAGTCATTTAATGCAATATTTCAAAATCTACATTTTGTAAATGATAGGCAAAGAACCGACCACAAGTATTTGACTTTGACAAATCATTTCAAATATAAGATCTTACTCACATAACATTTTTGTGGTTTGTTTACAAAAACTATTCCAATTAAAGAAAAACTCAAGAAAAAATCAAATCTTTTAAATAATGATAACTGAAAATTACCTCTCATATATATATATATATAGTTGAAATGCTCTAGTTTTTTCTCAAACTATGTCGTAATCTAAACGCATCTGCAATATGCTTTTTCACTACAATTTCTTTTATCGACAGTCACAACCGTGCTTTACTTCAGTGATGCTATGAAAATACCTACTAAATCAGATGTGTATACCAAAATGTTTTTAAATCTGCCAGAGTACCTATAAACAAAGTCCATCTCTTAGTTTCTAACAAAATTTATTTAAAACTGAAATCATGAAGATGCTTGATTTTCTGGTTGAAATAAAATACATTTGTTATGTTTGTTTGACGAAGTTTTGCATTGGAATTCAACTATTTTCCCTTTTTCCTCGACTTTTTTTTCTCATTTGCTTGACTCCATATATGATTTTAAAAGAACATCTTAAAGATATCCTTTCAATTTGTGACCTTAAGAAGTAATTATCTCTCTGGAACACCTGTATAACCCAGTGTTTTGCCGGGTTTTTAAGGTGCTCATTCCGTTTAGATCTACACATATGCATGTGTGTATTTTTCAAAGAAAATTGTTGCTCTGTTCGTCTTCCTTCTTTCATCAACGGGTTTTTTTTTTTCAACTTATGAATTTTGACACCTCTTGGAATCTTTTTTTTTCATTCTCACAATTGGCCCTTGTAAACAAAAAACAACAAACATTTTCCCCAAAATGATTGACGAAGTGCAAAACACAAACATAGTATCTAAATTCACACCTTTCATTAACAAACATTTGAAGTCTGTTGATATCACCGAGACTATTGAGTAAACATATTAGCCTTTGTTTAAGAATAATTAAAAATAATATTGCCATTAAATAAAAACGAAAATAACTTCCAGATCGTTAGACAAATCACTGAATTATGAAAACAATGCAAGGCATAAATATTTGCAATCTTCATACAAACAAGTAGTCAACGGATCCAAACTATTATTTCAGATATTCATGGTTGCATTTTTATTTGTTAAGTGTTGACAAGTCATTCTTATTTGTAAATATATCGGTGATTGTCACCCATTCATTAAACACTTGACTTATATGTATTCCCGTTAATATGAGAACATTTCTTCTTATTCAATTTGGTTGCTGTTTCAGTGAAGGTAACCTTATATTTCTTTTATTCATGCAAACGTACTAGTATACCACAACGATAATGTTTAATTGTGTTATTCAATGATATTAATTTCGTGAAATCAGGAAAATTTTCCTTTCCAATAGTTACAAAACTATTTAAATTAATCAGGATTTTAAAGAGAATTAAAAGTTAAGCATTCAAAAGATGTGACAAACGTCGCTGATGCCAGCGATGCTTGGAGTAGAAAAATCGTAGTGTTTCTGTGGCTGAGACCACTCATCTATGTATGGGCGTAGACAAACGTAAGCGTTTCTGTGGCTAAGGCCATCGATGTCTAAGGTATTCAAACCTTAGTGTTTCTGTGGCTTAGGCCATCGATGACTGGGGTAGGCAAACCTTAGTGTTTCTGTTGATAAGTCCATCTATGCTGGGGGTAAACAACCAAAAAGTAAATTAACGGACCCTGACCGTGTCATTAATCTTTCTTGTAGCAAAAAAATGTTGACTAAATCTCCAACAAAAAGCTGCATTCAATTTTCCAATCCTAATCATTCCTTTCAATGTAGCAAAATTCCAGGGTCGTCTACAGACAGAGCACAAGTCATTAAACAAAAGTATTATCCGAAGCTAAAATCGTCACTCTCCTCAACGCCAACACAAGTTTCTTAACCGTTACCCAATATCTGCTTGAAAGATATGTACTATTTGGCAAAACGGCAAATTCTTGCCCTTTTCCTCTTATATAACATCACTGTATGCCAATCATCTCACATTGTTTAATTGTCGTTTGCCGAACAACCTTAGTGCACAACAAGGGTGGCATTGCCCTGTTCAATCTGTATAGTGTTTTGTTGACATTTTTGGGTCTTTTTCTCTCTTTTTGGTAATTGATGTTGTCTTCGTTAACCAGTGTTTTTATTTTAGAAAAGAGCTCGAATATTTATTTCATTGAAAATTGATTCTAAAGGTGTGAACAGAGTGTCAGTGTTGTGGAAAAGTGTAAGGCCTAAATCAATACGATAGAGGTTGTTAACGGCCTTTTATTTCGATATGGCTTAGAAGTTCAGGAAAATGTAATTTATAGAATTCTACCTCAAACGAACAACTGGATTACTTTATTTGATACATAAATCAAACAAATGTTCTGTCCAGAAGATGAAAATCTCTTTCAAAGAACTAAAATATAATGTGTATCGCAATTATAAAACAATTAAAACCCTTTTCACCATGCAATATACATTTAACTGTTCCGGCCTATACAAATTCAAGTTTCTACTCTAAATTGAACCAACAACTAAAATGATTAAAATTGTTTATACGACAAAACGTACACAATAATAACTTGTGTTTGAATAAACAAGTCTTCATGTGTAAAAATAATAACGGCAGATAAAAAGATATTAATGAGAACAAATTGCATGATAATTAGTATACTGTTTCAAATTATAAAGATTCTACCCATAGTGATGGTACATGGGATAATCTCAGGCAAGTATCTTCATTCAAAATTTTATAAAATTCATAAACTTGTTCTCTCTTTTGAAGTGACGATCTGGTTGACTGTTACTGAATATCTGTCAGAGAATCCAAATGACTGACAGACGCATTGACAGATTTGGTTGACTGTTACTGAATATCTGTCAGAGAATCCAAATGACTGACAGATGCATTGACAGATTTGGTTGACTGTTACTGAATATCTGTCAGAGAATCCAAATTACTGGCAGACACATTGACAGATTTCACTAGTAGTGCAATAACTGCGTACATGATTACGCTAGTGTTTGGTGTGGCCTATTTTGTTTTAAGAGTTTAGTCTCAAAAGAATTATTTTGCAGACTGTTGTTTTCTTGTGTTTTGTTGGTTTTTTTTGCAATGGTTTCGTCTGCCTCTCTTTGACTAACGGTTTTCCATTGCCCCTTGCGTATGTGTCCTTTTGGAACTATTTAAAATATTTTGCAATAATTTCTGAATTTTCCCTGGAGTTCGGTATTTTTTTATTTTACTTTTTTCTACCACATAAGTAGAAGAACGCTTTCGAGTTTTTTGTAAATATTTCGTAGGACATTGCTTTAAAGGATCATTAACTACGAAGTTGACAAAAATCAAATTATAATTGTTATTTCAAACATTTATAAAAGCGGCATTGTGAAATAGTGTTTTGGTTCAATTTTGTCAAAATAATCTCAAAAAACACCGATGATGTATTATTGGCTTGTAAGTCGATAATTCAACTCAATGACATATGAATCCGTATTCATGCGAACTTCAATTTATCTTGGATGGGCTATGCATAGGCTAATCGTGTTTAGCTATACAAAGATTGATTGTTTGATTGATTGTTGCTTAATGCAACTTTCAGCACTATTGTGCTATTTCGCTGCTGTCAGTTTTCATCTGTGGAGGAAGTCGGACTGCACGGATAGAACCACCGAACTTTTGTAGCAAAACTGACAATCCTAGCCAATTGGAGTAGAGCGGACCTGCCACGCGCGGGATTTGAACTCGCAACCTCAGTGTTGACAGGTTTGTGATACAGTAGTTCGACTACTTAGACCAGTCGACAACCGAGGCCCCTTATAAAAAAGAAAAGAATGTCAAAATTGAAAAGTGAAACAAGGCTGACACCGGGAAGATCCCTTTTGTTGACTGATTCTGCACACACAGAATCATTCCAAAACGATGATTTTACATGTTTTTAAATCTATGACATGAAATCAAACATATCTAGAAAATCGTTATTATACGATTGTACGTGCTTGCCTATGTATGTTTATACATAGTTATGTTTACATCAGGCCATATGACCTACGGAATTCTGCAGAATTAGATGGCGTCTATTTAAAATTCACACGAAATGTTGATACATTATAACAGTCCATGCATTGTAAATTGTTTCTTTATGACTTTTAGTGATTTTGTTAGACGTTTTATAAAAGTAATAAAACGTGGTATAATTGTCAATGAGACAACTGTCCACCAGAGACCAAATGACATAGAAGTTAACAACTATAGGTCACCGTACGACCTTCAAACATTAGAGAGTGGAAGCTACGAAGGAGGTTATCAAACTCATAAGTTTACAGCCGATTTCAATGAGTGTGTAGGAAAAGGTAATATCTTTTGGTTAGCTTGCTTGCTAGCTGAACCGTGAAGTCATTATTAGGTTAGGTAAACTACCCTCCTTTTTAGTAGACTATTCCGACAGACAGATAGAATTGGTTACCTGTGGGACTAGTCTACTCATTAAAATCGGCAGTAAGGAAAAGAAACACATTAACGACCAACAGAAAACGACGACAAGGCAAATAAAAGTCAAGAAAGCGCCACTGATGCATCTTTATAAAGTTATGTTTTCATTGTTAGTACACACATCATGAGTTTTTCATGCCTTTTTGAATACGCTCCTTACTAAAACTATTGGACGATGTTTGGAAGTATTTAAACCAGGCATATAGATAAGACCTAAAACTATTTATGATCAGTTCTGCCTCAAGGAGTTGCAACACTTGCTGAAGAAAGTATATTACAGATTAAAAAAAAATATATCTACATCTTCTTCTAGAAATGAATAAAGTTAGCGACTCAGAGCTGGATCATTCTTCCAGTTATGTGTAAAATAGATTATTTTCTACTTCAATGTAATTTCTTCAAAAAAAATAGAAATTCTTATTGAATTGTATGCAACACTACTTTCACTGGTATGGATTTAAAAAATATATTAAAATGTAATTTCAAACACTAAGAACACCCAATTATACTGAAACAACAACCCTTTTACGAAAAACAAAACCAATAAATAAAAACCTTCTATAGCCTGATTTGATAAGAGATATTCAGAACATCGAAGAATAAAAATAAATAAAACTCCTGAAAATACAGCTATTTGAAGATTAATTAAAACTCGAACAAAGATGTATGTTACCAAAATTGTAAAAGGCTATGTGAGTTCTAATTAGCATGCAACTGTATTGGCTCAATCAATTATTCCACATCAAACTTTAGGGATTATCATCCGTTCATGTCTTCCTTTCTTCTAACAAGCATTATTCCATCTCTTACTGGCATTAACACCTAAGGAAAAACATGTTTTTTCAATTAAAATTATTTATTCATATCAATCTTCTGAAACAATTAATCTACTCGATTTTATCATAGGTGGTTCTATTTGTATCTCCAGGCAGTGCATATATAGAACAAAAGTAAACTTGGCAAGTACTAAAGACAATAGAATTTAATCATTCATTATAACTTTAAAAAAAAAAAGACAAAAGCAAATGCAGTTAACCTTTGATATTACATACCAGTCTTTATTTAGAAAACGTTGACTCCATTTCCTGATTATATTTAGATAAAAGTATAACACGAACATGTAAAATATTGTAAATAGATATAAGAAGATGTGGTATGAGTGCCAATGAGACAACTCTCCATCCAAGTCACAATTTATAAAAGTAAACCATTATAGGTTAAAGTATGGCCTTCAACATGGAGCCTTGGCTCACACCGCACAGCAAGCTATAAAGGGCCCCAATATGCCTTTTTTAGTCCCAGAAAGTACTTACAATTGTTACTGTTAGTTATTTTTGTAGAACTAACCTGAACAAGTGATACATTCACTTTATCTGAACGTTGATAGATAGTTGTTATATGGCAATCATACCACATCTCCTTATTTTTATATTAAGAACTATCAACTTTAATTCCGTGTATATGCAAGTTTAGCAAGAGACATTTACCCTGTCGACTCACCTAGCTCATTTTGGAGTTCATTCAATTCCCTAACTTTTTTGTTTTGACCTTGATTTGTATTTATGAGATTTGAACATCGATAAGCTACCATTGCCTCTAATTTGAAGATCATTTAATCTTCATAGATAGTTTCTCATTTGTAATTATATCATTTTTCTTTATTTAAGTTAAATGCTCCATTTTCTGCGTTAAAACTATGTACCTTGGTAAATTGCATTAACGGTACATGATTATTTATTCATATTTCATTGGCAACGTTTGCTTGTTTCACAATGCAACTATATTCTAGTTGCCTTTTTTGCATGTCATGAATGAATACATACATGATAAACATCATCCCTGGTCATTAGCATATCGTTAAACCTTTTTATTGGTTCATCCTCAGGCGAGTCTTTTAAATACGGTTTACCATGGTGTAATGCGTTGTCCAGAGCAATAGTACCACCTGGTGCTAAAAGGTCTTTTATCGATACCTAAAACATATTTATACATGTATAACATTGCATATATAGAAACAAAAACAAAAGGCTGGATTGTATTCGCTATGTAATTATAAGAATTAAATGCTTCTTTTTGTAATTTTATATGGTTTTAAAAGTCACTACATTTCTATTCATAACTGTCGACGTTCGTAAATTGACCATTGTAGACGCTACGTGCAAAAGTTATTTTCTATTAAAAACAGTATTAATTTCAATGACTAAAAATCGTTGTAGTTGTTTCAAATGTAAATACTACTTGATAAGTCGAATATAATAGCTGATTGCAATAAAGGAAAAACAATCATATAAAAATGGAATCCTTTACCAGGTGAGCGATAAAGGCACTTATGAGCCTCTTGACTACTTTCATTTCGATGTTACTGTTGTTGTCCACGCGGACATGATCCGCATAGAATCCTAACATGAAAGGTATCATCTGCACTGCATTTTATTTTTAATATTTGGACGAGAGGTAAAACAATTATTTAAACTTGCCTGTCCCAAGTCAAGATCCCCATCAATGGTTATTTGTTGTGATATATATATATTTGTTGACTTTAATATTCTTATGTATTTCATTTAAAATCATACTACTTCTCCCTATTTTTATGTTATTAACAACCTGACCAGTCTCGAAGATTGACATACAAGTATTCAATGGCACTCTGTTATTTGAGAATGAATTATGCTGGCTGTACATTATCATTGTGTGTGTATTGTTGGTTTGTTGTCTAATCGGCATTTAACACACACATTTTTTTTTATTCATATACCTTCTATATGTTTTGTTGCTTGTTTTACGTGGAAATTATAGTTTGTCCAGTACTGATTAATATTCAAAAGATGGAATAATCTTTATGTAACTCAATAATGCCAATTATAATGCATTTAAGTGAACTCTAATACTCACATTAAAATAGTCACAATAACCCGGTTTATCCGCATCTATAAAGATGAAGTCGAATTTCTCTCCTTTCTTGCCAAGGTCATTTAAGCTGTCTAAAGCAGGACCTAAAATTGAGAATATTGAAAGCTGAGTATTTGCATGTTACAAAGGAGTCGGTATTGGCTGTGTTGTGATTTGTTGTAATGTACTAGTTATTTTTGACAATTCCTGTTATTCCAGTTCATGTTTTAAATCTTAACAGATGAACCTACCTATAGACTTTGTTTTAAAAGAAAAAAGGATGAACATAAATTTAAAATAATAGTAGTTTAATATGACATTAAAGCTTAGAATAAATAGTGAACACAAACCTTCAAGAATAGTTATCTTTTTTCCGTGCGGGGACCTGTCCAAAAATGTTCTAGTTAATTTCACCAAGTATGGGTCAAATTCACAGGTCACGACCTTCCCGTCATCTGGCATTACTTCCGCCATACCAAGGGCGCCACAACCAGTTAACATCCCAACTTCTAAAACTCTTTTCGCTTTTGATGCACTGACAAAAAATTTGAGAACGTAGCCTGAAACAGATGTATTATAAAGTCTACAAAAGAGGAAGAAAGTACCAAAGAAAAATACAGAAAACTAAATAATGACCCAACTAAAAACGGGGGTGAAATCAGGCGCTCCGGATTGTCAAACACGCCCCCTGCTCTACTAGTGGCACCCGTCACTATTCTTTGGTGGTGGTGGGTGTGTGGGGGAGGGGGGGTTGCAGTATCATTTAACTACTATAGCTATCATAGAAAATTAATTAACTAGAACAACTGGAACAAAACATACATAATATTCTAAACACAACAAACATATTTTGACTCTTCGAATAACCAGTTTTTTAATCTATGTTTTATTTGTTTTCATTTTGTTTTCACCTTCAAGATTTCCCGACAACATTCTAATACGTATATTCCATTTTGTTTTTCCTTCACTAAACACCTGTTGCCATGGATGCTCTATTGTATCTTTCATAAGTTTTGATAATGCATCACTTGGCTCTGACGTTTTACCATCGCAGTAGGTTTCTCTTGCCTGTAAAGAATTTAAGATAAATAAGCTGTAAGACAATGCATTACAATATCAAAGGAGAGAGAGATAGAGAAATCATTAATAATAACATAATCAGGTCATTGCCACACTATTTACTATTTTCTCTCGTGTCATTCCATGTTTGGAGTCTAAATTAAAAACAATAGAAATTTTTTTTCTTTGCCAAAATGTAGTTTAGAAGATAGCTCTTATATAAATATGCGTTCAGAAAACTAAATAGAAAAATTAGGGTCAGGGAACTCATGTTCTTGCTACAAAAAAAGGAAAATTTACTATACATTCCTTTATAACATAACGTTATCTTGGCTATCCCTCTTATATGGTTGAGCTAGACAAAAGTTGATTCAAACAAAAAACAGTTTTCTGTTTTTGTAAATACAGTCGTTGTAATAAGTTTAAACACTTCATTTAGACGAAAAGTACTTCACATCCAATATTTCATGGTAATATTCTTTACAAAGCACAAAAATATCGGCATTCACCTCAAAAGCTAACGAAACCTTTAAACAGACTTATTCGGAAAGGATATAGTTACGATACTGTTGTCAAGTCATTAAGGATTGCATATTTTTGGTATTAATATTGATTCACTTATAGGGTCTTTGCATCGGAAATAAACACATTTATTCTAAAACCAGTTGTTGGCATGATACGGGTTATGTTCTTCTCATATATTTTATGATGGTATGATACTAAACCCCTAACGGGAGGGATTGTACTTGATTTTCATATGATGAAGACATAATCTTTCAATCATTTTAATTGAGGTCTGGAGCTGGCATGTCAGTAACTGCTAGTAGTCCTTTGTTCATTTATGTATCATTGTCATTTTGCTCAGTTTCTTTTGTTATCTATTCTGAAATCGGACTCGGACTTCTTTTAAACTGAGTTTTACTTTGCGTATTGCTATGTGTTACTTTATTCTACATTGGCTAGAGGTATAGGGGGAGGGTTGAGATCTCACAAAACATGTTTAAACCCGCCGCATTTTTGCGCCTGTCCCAAGTCAGGAGCCTCTGGCCTTTGTTAGTCTTGTATGTGTTTTAATTTGAGTTCATTTATATGTTTTGGAGTTTAGTGTGACGTCCATTTTCACTGAACTAGTACACAATTTTATTTAGGGGACAGCTGAGGACCACCTCCGGATGCGGGATTTTCTTGCTGCGTTGAAGACCCATTGGTGGCCTTCGGCTGTTGTCTGCTCTTTGGTCGGGTTGTTGTCTTTTGACATATTCCCCATTTCCATTCTCAATTTTATTACAAATGTATAAATAATTGAATTCTTCTCTCAAAGTTTTGATATTTTATTAATGATCTAACCGATTCGTTCCTGCTTTTTACGATCCAAGAAGGCGGAATATTCAATTTGTACCTCAAATAGATCCTCAACAGCTTGTAGACCCGAAATGATGGTTTCAGGAAGACTTAACTCTTCTGCTTCTTTTTTCACTTCCCGCAGTTTTATCAATGCAGGATCATAACTGATTTTATTTGACATTCTAAAATACAAAATAATAAATAATAAATCCTATTGCTATCAATTAATATTAATAGGATACAATAGGTGAACACTTTCAAATAAAGCCAACTTGTGCTTCGATATCTCTTAAAATGAACTAACCGTTCGAATATAAAATACTGGCACTTACCTTTGTTGTCAAACAAGAGCATTTTAAAACTCTGTCACTTTAGTTACTGACCTATAAAGCATCAAAATTTAAACCTTGCACGAAAAAATACTGTTAAGAATATTCCAGGCATAATTGCTTTTGTCATAAAGGGTAACACTACATATAAAGTTAGTAACATAACTTAAACAAATATACTTGTACGTACGCTACAAATTAAAGTACATAGAAGCTAAACATGGTTTATAACTGAGGGGCCTGATGGGTTATTTTCGTTCTTCGTGATCGGCGCATTTTCGCTATCGTGATCCGTTTTTCTACAGATTTTTTTTTTTTATATTTTCGTGATCCGTGATCATGGAAATTTATTTTCTGTGAATCGTGATTGACAAAAAAATCAACTCGTGAATCGTGATGAGACCCCCCCCACCCCCCCCCCCCCCCCCCCCCCTTCATCAGGCCCCTCATTACTGTATATTTTGACACATGATCCTGAAGGAAAAGATATTTTGGTATACGTCAACGAGACAGCACCCGGTCACAAAGACTTATGACATCTGTAGTTTAATCACAAAGACTTATGACATTTTTGTTTTATATACAATATTCCTACATTGTAGGAAAATATCAATATAAATTTATGTGTAGCTTTATAAACACAGAGCGAGGCTCGTCGAGCTTCATATTTTACTGCAATGTACAAATATTCAATTTGTCTTTATCTTTAGCGCTTACATAGTAATAATTCTTATATGATTTACATATCTATAAATACTTGAATTGGATTGGTCAATTAGAATTTTTCTCTTGCATGGTTTACACTTCGATAAACCATGTTTCCGAAACTACTTTAGTAACCTTCACTGTGATCTATTCATGCGCGATACACATGCATGGCAGGATTCCGGGATTTTCAGCAAATTGAGATTAAAAAACAAATACATAATAGTTCTTTCTATTCTAATGCATATATAACAAAAAAGAAATAATGCATTAAAGCTTCGAAAATGTATAAAAATAAAATTTAAATAAAATTCCGCGAAATTTCATGAATGATTTAGCGAATTTACGTCATGGCAAAACACGACGTCATACGAATGAAAACTTTCAAGGGAAAGATTATTTCGTTACTTGTACGCTTAAAATTCGGATAATATCTCATTAAAATGATGTTTTTGGGGTAAGTGCTATTTCATTTTAGATTCTGATGCATTTATCGAACCTTTATTGATTTAGAAATTCAATATGGCGGCCAACTCCTTAGTTACGAACTGTCAATAGTGCATTTGATGGTAATTATAGTAGCCATTACACAAAAAAAATGTAAATTAAAAATAGCGAATATTTGGCTTAAGAATTATAAGGATTAAACACATTTTTTCTAGAGGTTATTGATGTGTAATCCGGGGGCTCTTACTCACAAACTTAACATAAAAGTCCTTCATGTTAAGTTTGTGAGTAAGAGCCCCCGGATTACACATCAATAACCTCTAGAAAAAATGTGTTTAATCCTATATTGAATTTGTTTTTGAATGAAATCAACATGACTAAAAGGCGGACCGCGATATCCTAGGACCCCAAATTAAACTGGAACGTAAACTATAAGGTAGATTCATGGTATACCGCCATCTTGGATTGTACAATCTCAGTACAAAATTGGTCTAGTTATTTGCCCAAATCTGCAAATTTGGAGACAGATTTGCAATTTAATGGTTAGATTGTTTATTTATATAAAGAAAACTTGGTTATTTATTGTATTATTCAAAATATTTAAACAAATATCAAATTTTGTGTTTTCAGAATCATTTTTTTTTCAAATAAGCCATTTAAGGGGAGATAACTCTTTTAGTTAAAAAAATATACTGGACTGATAGAGAAATTTTTTATTTTTACTTGTAGCAAGAAAATAAGTTCGGAGACACCATTTTTTCTTTTTATTTTTTTAAAACATATTATAAAACCTTTTACAATTTATTTCAAAATTCTATCTCATAGAATTTTTTTAATGCACACAAATGTGTTTTTTCATGTACAATCTAACCAAATTTAGGCAATTTTCAACGACTCATAGCTTGGAAAATAGCACGGTGACTCATACTTTTTATTATATTTTTGAAAAAAGCATAGTCAAATCTTCCTTTTGGCAAAGTATAAGAACATTCTATCTCAAAAAGTATATACTTATGATCTACCATAAGTTGAATATAACCGTTCGCTCACAACCTCGTTCGGGTCAAGTAGTGTCATCCGAGCCGCGCTGATTAGATGACATATACCGACTTGCTTGGTCAATAACTATAACATATACGTTTATCGCTTCGTGTTATCTGTAAAACTGCATTTGTATAGTAGAAAGATCGATTCAAGAATAAAAATTTAAATGTGTTCACTCTGTTAAAGATATTGTTTGTACTATACACCTACGTACAATTGAACGTTTATAAAAATGGAAAACATTTGATGCAAATTATGTCTACACTATAACTATTGAGAGAAGATACCAAAGGGGGAGGGGGGGGGGGGGGGGGGGGGATAAAAAATCATCAAATTAAAAAAGACAACACCGCGGTCAAAAAGTAAAATAACAAAAAAAAAAGAACAATAACAAAACAATACAGCAAAATGAAGATTGAGCATAATGAACCCCACCAAATAATTGGGGATGAACTCATGTGCTCCGGAAGGACCAGCTGTTCCTACACCATTATTAATCCTTGTGTTACATTTATTTAGAGAAAATGGTAAACATGCATGTCATGACTAACCGTTAGTATTTTGTTGTCACGTTAAACTGAGGACTACATGACTAACCGTTAGCATATTGTCGTCAGGTGACGACGTGACTAACCGTTAGCATATTGTCGTCAGGTTAGACTTAGGACGACTTGACTAACCGTTAGCATTTTGTCGTCTGGTTAGACTTAGGACGACGTGACTAACCGTTAGCATATTGTCGTCAGGTTAGACTTAGGACGACTTGACTAACCGTTAGCATTTTGTCGTCTGGTTAGACTTGGGACGACGTGACTAACCGTTATCATTTTGTCGTCAGGTTAGACTTGGAACTACGTGTTTGACCTGATATCTGTTAATACATTCGATATCTTACTTGGATAATCATATCGTCCTGTTCGTCCAGATGTTTATTCACTTACAATCTTTTATATTCGACATGTAATTATAAGCATGTTTAATAAATTATTCATCGTTTTTAGGGAAAATACAATATAGGCTAAGCCTATTTGATTCGTTACAGGTATTATTAACATTAATATTAATTATAGTACTTTCAACAAGCACAGGTTTAAATACACAGTGAATCAAGTAATTTAGCGAATTTGTCTATTTTGTCATCAGCTAAGCACTGACCATTCATCGTTTTTTGTGGAGGCGCAAATATTTTTCTCTCGGGAAAAACATTTGTTTTTCAACTTTATTATATATTTATAGTACTAATATACAGGAACAAAATTTTTTAAAAAGTCAATGAATGTTGTTTTTTTTTCTTCTTTCTTGTTTTCTATAGAAGCAAACAATGTTTTCTGAAACTTTTTTTTTCTATTTTCAAGAAATTATGAATCAATCAAATTCCCTTTCCCACAAAAGATGAATGGTCGGTGCTTTATTACATTTGCCCGTAACTGGTTCACTTAGTTTGTACTAAGAGATGATTCATGACAGAGCTACGTGTTATACTATTTGATTTCAAAACCTGTGTCTACCGAGATCTTCCAATTATCACATGCATCAATAATGTTGTTAGCATTATAAAAAAGAAGAAGTGGGCTATAACAAATTGTGAATACATTAAACTACCAATCCATGACCTTCCATCAACACCAAATACACCAGATAACAAACAAATTGAGATATGACAACAGACAACTACTAACGAAAGTACGATGTTTCCAAGTTGCGACAGGCAACTGCATATATGGCGTGGATGTACAAGCAAGCTTATGCTGTTACATCACTGTCAAAGGTTAGAGTAATGATCAAGATTTATGATCCCTTCTGTAGCACCTTGAATTACGAAATTTTTAAAGTGTGATAATACCAAAACAGCAAAAATACTGAATAAATGAGACCTACCATTTTGTATATATACCAAAGGGAAACGTCATTCACAGAAATTACATTTATTGTCTAATTGCATTTAGTAGAAAATGTGAATTATTTAAAAACAAAAATCTCTAATAAAGTCTGTGTGTTTTTTGCAAAATTCTTAGCTTTATTTGCCACCAAATCCCCATTTTCTATTAAATGCAATGAAATATTTAACAATAGTGCTTTGAACAACGTTTTCCTTTTGATATATATACAAAATGGCAGGACACTATTGTTAGATGTATTTTCACTGATATTGTAGCACATTGAATATTTCGTAATATACACAGGCCTACAGAAGGAATCAGAAGGGGTCATTAGCCTTAATATACTAGTTCAAATTAAATTGGATCAAAAGAAATAGAACAATGATGTTCTTTAGAATGCAGTTTTGAATATTTTTTTTTTATTTATCTATATAAGTTAAAAAGAGACGGTTAACATTTAAATTATTAAAAAACCCTACCTAAAATAACATTACGCTTTAATGAAAATAAGTTTATTCACTTACATGCAAGCGTGTACGTGTGGCTTTTTGTTACATGACAAAACGTCCTAAATTATGACTCTTTTATCATGTTTATGCGACGAACTGATAATTGTGGGTCTCATTGGGGTCTAAGCGTGACGCGGGTTTGGCCGATTGTTTTAAAGCTTGACACGTGAAAGTCAAATATTAGCGTGAAAACGGGAAACGAAGTTGGGCGGGACACGGGAAATAACATGCGCTATTACGGGATTCTGACAAAACAATAAGCGGGATCCTTGATCAGACCCCCCCCCCCCCCCCCCCCCCCCCCCCTGAATACCTAAATTGCATGAGTGTCCTTACAATCAACGTTATATTGCGGGATCTTGTAAGTGCTCCACGAAACTTCTTTCTCAATTATAAATATCAATTTAAGGCGAAGTGTACGTAATTGCACGCCTCTAGCGGAATTCAGGATAAAAAACGTGCGTCGTTAGTTTCGCGGGTTATCTCCCCTACTCCAAGAAAGGAAAAATGGGCACATGAAAGAAAAATGACTTCGTGCGGTCTATCATGAATCCAAACAAGTATTCATGTGCTATCTCAAAACTTCAAAGAAATTTGTATAATGACTGAGTATCCTATTGTGAGTTAGTCTGACTCTATTACCACTGTTTTTGTTTTAGACACGCAGAAGCAGGTACACAATACGACTCGTGTTTATTTCAACAGAAGGTAAAAACGCCTAAACAACAAAATTATAACCAAATAAACAAATAAACCAGTGACAATTCTGCTTCTATTCGTATCAAATTCATTAAAATCAAACCAGAATTGACCCCACAATATTTTTTGAAAAACCATAGTTTTGAATGAAATTCAGTGTAGCGTAAAATTGTAGGTAACGAATAATTATATTGCATGTGAATTTGTGTGTTGAACAAGAAAGACGTTGGCATGTCCGATTTTATGCAATTGATGTTTTATATTTTATTATTTATGTAAAAAGTATAAAAAATACTAAGGGTAATCGACCACTAGTACAACATTTATAAGCAGAAGAAAAAGCCAACACTGGCAACAGCAAAAAAAAAAACCCATCAGATTCCGTCCACAAAACATTACACACTCAAAAACTAAGAATTGAGCACTATTACTTTTATCTCTGAATAAGTAAAATCTATGTCATCCAAATCTCAGTTTTCAAGGTGCAGAAAATAAACAGGTGTTTTCTATTCCGTCCGCAATTTTTGGGGAAAGTAAAATCTAAATTTAGAACCATGGTTGAAACTGAAACTACACATGTATGATAAAAATAGAACGTGTTATTTTTTTCTTTATCAAATTCCAATTTCGAAGGGATAGCGGAATTTGTTTTCTTTTGTTGTGGTTTTGTGTATCATTCAGCAGTAGTATAAGGTAGGGGAAGAAGGGGGAGGGGTGAAGAAAATAGGGTCTATAATGTCGGGGCTTTTTATAACCGACTATACGGTATGGATTTTTCTCATTGTTGAAGGCCGTATGGTTGCCTATAATAATTACATCCACATGATTTAAGGTAGCTGGGGTGTCTAAATATTGGACGATAGATTTTTCTTAAACTTCTGTAAAAGACTTCGGGGTCAATGTAATTTCAAATTTCAATACAAAAACTGGGGATCACGGACCTTGTTTTTTCGTAATAACACATTGAAATTAACGAAATTTGGGTTATTTTATATTGTTAATATAGAGGAAACTTAAGTTTTCCTTATTGCGGAAACATTAAACGATAGAATTGGCTAAAATTCGATGAGAGAATTGCTTTTCATTAATAACTCCGAAATATCAAATAAAAATATGGGGTCACAGGCCTTATTTTCTTGAAAAAATCCCCAAAAATTTTAAATATACTTTACGACACTTAATGTTTTGATAGTTCAATCTTTAAATTTCAAGTTTAAGGTATTTTGTTGTATATTAAATGATACTTGGTAAAATATTTTTAAAACAAAAAAGTATTTTTGCAACATGATCAGAACGGACGCTCAGAAAAAGACACCCGGTCTACCTTAAACTGTGGCAGATAGTTGTCTAATTTGCAATCATACCACATCTCCTTATTTTCATATTATATTAACAAAACTGCAATTCATTTGCATTATATACAGGAACAATTTGTATGGCACTACACTAGGTAAACTCGTATAGCATCGCCCTTGGTACATTCTTATAGCATAACACCAGTACATGTATAGTATTACACCAGTACATTTATAGTATAACACCAGTACATTTATAGCATATCACCATGCACAAAGCTTTAGCATTACACTATACACAATGCTATAGCATTATACACAATATACACAATGTTAAGGCTAACACTGGGAATGATCTGTGCTACGGGAAGTTATATCAAAAACTCCGATCTGTTTTACTTTGCTAAAATTCATATGCGTGTTCTTCTTTTGACCTTATTACAGCCATAAAAATTCTAAAGATAATATGCAGATGCAGTTTTCTTATTTTTTGGGAGTCATGCATGTGGATATTTAACAAATAATGGTACAAGAAATTATTTCCTTTTTTACTTAAAATCTCCAGCAAACATTATATCATGCTTTGTCGTGTAGTTAAAGAAAAGGGAAAGCGATTGAGACAGGAAATTTTAAAAATAAAATTGCAGAGTTGTGTCACGTGCACGTGTGTGAACCTGACAAATAAAATATGTTTTGTGCGCTATACCTCGAATAGCGCCGGTAATGGTGAGGATGAAAAGAAGCAGCAAATTATATTCACTTTTTTAAAAAACAAACATGCAGAAATAAGATTTTAAAAAAGACGTGTATACGCGATAATTATAACCGATTATTTAAATACATATAGAATCATTCTGTCAACGCTGTGTTAACCGGGACAATTTCGAACTTGATATTTGATTCATAATTATTAGAACAATACAATATAAAAATAAGAAGATGTGGTATGATTGCCAATGAGACAACTCTCCACAAGAGTCCAAATGACACAGAAATTAACAACTATAGGTCACAGTACGGCCTTCAACAATGATCAAAGCCCATAGTCAGCTATAAATACAAGCATTTCAAAAAAAGATGTGGAACCCTGTCAAATTAAGAAAAGATTGAGTTAAAGTCTATACAGTAACTTTCTTTCACTTGCAGTATATTTATTTGCCAATTTGCATCTTTTTTTTTTTTGGCAGCAGAAATATCCTTAAAAAATACTCAGTTTATTTCCTTATCAATTGATTACGCTTGAGCATTTGCAATAATTAGGAAAATGGGTTATAAACCATTCGTAAATATAAATCAACATGTAGACATCTTATACGTTCAGGAATTTCACATCCAATATTTTATGGTAATATTCTTTACAAAGCACAAACATGTCGGCATTCACCTCAAAAGCTAACCAAACCTTTAAACAGACTTATTCGGAAAGGATATAGTTACGATACTGTTGTCAGGTCATTAAGGATTACATATTTTGGTATTAATATTGATTCACTCATAGGGTCTTTGCATCGGAAATAAACACTATTATTCTAAAACCAGTTGTTGGCATGATACGGGTTATGTTCTTCTCATATATTTTATGATTGTATGATACTAAACCCCTAACGGGAGGGATTGTTCTTGATTTTCATAAGATGAAGACATAATCTATCAATCAGTTTAACTGAGGTCTGGAGCTGGCATGTCAGTAACTGCTAGTAGTTCTTTGTTAATTTATGTATCATTGTCTTTTTGTTTATTTTCTTTTGTTACCTATTCTGACATCGGACTCGGACTTCTTTTAAACTGAGTTTTACTGTGCGTATTGCTATGTGTTTCTTTATTCTACATTGTTAGAGGTATAGGGGGAGGGTTGAGATCTCACAAAACATGTTTAACCCGCCGTATGTTTGCGCCTGTCCCAAGTCAGGAGCCTCTGGCCTTTGTAAGTCTTGTATGTTTTTTTAATTTTAGTTCATTTATATGTTTTGGAGTTTAGTGTGACGTCCATTTTCACTGAACTAGTACACAATTTTATTTAGGGGCCAGCTGAGGACCACCTCCGGGTGCGGGATTTTCTCGCTGCGTTGAAAACCCATTGGTGGCCTTCGGCTGTTGTCTGCTCTTTGGTCGGGTTGTTGTCTCTTTGACATATTCCCCATTTCCATTCTCAATTTTATACACACTCACGATTTTGTTACGACACTACATACGGTATAATAGCGTTATAGAGTAGAAATTGTGATGACGTTACAGTAGACATCAATAACGTCGCCGAATGTTTTTATTTTTTCCGCTAAAAATCAAACTTCCACAGGATATAGCTTGAAAACTAGCACGGTTGCTAAGGACTTTCTTTGCACCAATGGGTTCGTCGTTCATTTTTGAATCGCATATCGATTTTTAAAAAAATTCTGTGGACCAACGAATTAGAAAATCTTGATAAAGTAAAAATATCTGCCGATTTTTATGATTTTCCCTATATATATATCCTTTGTATTTTTGGCGTATCAAGCTGTTAATTTCAACAGCTTGTATCTGAAAAACGAAAACGGTTACCCCCTTTTTTTATTTTATTGTCTGATGTATTTTTACAAGCAGAATCCACATGTAAAATTTAAAAAAATTCTGTGGAGTAGTTAATTACGTACACTTCGCCTTAAGGTAGTTAGGGTGTCTTCCTCCATCTTGGATTTTGAAATACCAGAAAACAATCGGTCTAGATCTTTAAGAAAATGTGCAAATTTTGAGAGTAGCAGGTAATTCATGTGTAAGAATTTTCATTTCAATATAGAAAATGACATGTTTTATCATATTCATGGTTGTATTTTACAAAAAACAGAATACTTTTTGTTTGATTCAATTTTTTCCAACTTTGCCACATAAGGGGAGGCAACTCAAATGTAAGGGCAGATAATTCAGATAAAGTTACTTTTACAATAAAATGTGTTAGGAATTTACCTATTGTATTATGTAGCAAAAAAAAGGGTCCCTTGACCCCATTTTTTCTTTTTCAAATCTGAGGGCATAATATTAGAGCTATCTTCTCATATTTTATCTCAAAATTATATGGTGTAGTTTTCGTTTTATGGCAGAAAATTGGGTTTTCCATGCATAATCTATACAATATCTGTCAATTTTGCATAACCTGTAGCGTGAAAATAAGCCCCGTGACCCATTGTTTTTATTATTTTAAAAAAAAAAACACGATATAAACTACATTTTGGCAAATTATTAAAACATTCTATGGATTATAATTTAGACACCCCATCTACCTTAATCAGAAATCAAAGCCAAAGATCTGTTAGAGTAAAAACAATCCAAGACTCTTTCATCTGGCAACAGTATTAAAACATTTGACTTTTCTAAATTTTACATAGGTATTCCCCATTCCAAACTAAAAGAAAAAATTGATAGAGTTGGTCCTGCTTTGTTTCACAATATATAAATAACAAATAACTGAGAGGGTGATAGAGCAGATTGTTACCCCCGAGAAAACATTGTCAACTGAGGCGAGGCCAGGGTTCTTTTCGAGGGGTAACAATCTGCTCTATCACCCTCTCAGATGTGTGTTATTTAATTTATTATACTGAATGTTCTGTAATTACTGTCTATTAAATTTCAAATTCAAAGTAATAAACTATGACGTCTTGTATATAACAATAATCCGTATTTATTAAAGCGCACACTTGATCAAGCGTCTCCGTGAAGGGTAATAGAGTATTTGCCATGGGATAGAGTAAATTGTCTCCCTCCTATTAACCAATCAAAATCTGGCATTTTGACTTGAAGTATAATAAAAAAGAATGGCCAACGTAGATACAACTATCTTGTCTTAAGGAGGGATAAATCGTACTTTGAAAAAAAAATCACTCTGATTCAAAATGAGGCTGACTTCATACAGGAGCTTCTTAGGAAGAATAAAAAGAAGATATAATTATCCTTTAACTTTACTTTCCGCTATATAGATGATGCCCTCTCACTAAATAATTCAGTTTGGTGGCTATCTTAAACGCATCTATCCCATCGAACTTTAGATAAAGGATACAACGGATACATTTTAGTATGCCTCATAACTTGACTTACATCTAGAAATTGACAAGGAGCGTCGGTTGAGAATAAAACTTTACGACAAAATAGATAATTTCTACTTCCAAATTGTGAACTTTCCATTTCTATGTAGCAACATTCCAGCAGCACTTGCATATAGAGTATATATCTCCCAGTTGATACGGATTCCAAAGCTTGCGTTTCCTATCATGATTTCATTGATAGATCACAAAGAAGCTATTATAAGTTATATGGTTCGCTACTGACCCCATACGGATCCATAGAGGATTAGTAAAATCCATAGGGGGTGAGGCCGAAGGCGTTAAACCAATCACAACGTGATAATTTACTCGCGGTGCGATAATAAACCAAGAATTCCAAGTGGTGAAGTTGAAATCAATCCCTCGAACATTTTGCGGACTCCATCACGAGTTGGTTGACCTTTACAGAATATCTGGCTCACAGATGACGACTGATATGTTCCAATCGTCGTTACCACAATCCCGCCCTCCTTTCCCAGACTGTGACCTATCGAGTTAGACTTATAACCCGGTTTGTACTTACATGAGCAACACGACGGGTGTCACATGTGGAGCAGGATCTGCTTACCCTTCCGGAGCACCTGAGATCACCCCCAGGGGTTCTTCTTTAGTTTTCTATGTTGTGTTTTGTATACTGTTGTTTGTCTTTTGGTCTTTTTCTTTTTTTGCCATGGCGTTGTCAGTTTATTTTTGACTTATGAGTTTGAATTTCCCTTTGGTATCTTTCGGCTCTCTGTTGCATATGTTCTTTCATGTTCAGTTTCAAAGAGCATGGCCCTCTAGAGCTCCCAACTCGAGGAATCGGATTCAACGTCATTATTTCGACTGGAGAAGGCTGCCTATTTATACATACCACACAGTCATATGATATGAACGCTCTTCATAACCACTGGTTAAACTGATAGACAGGGGAAGCATTCCAGGGGGTCATATTTCAATACCCTGGCTAACCATTTGAAAGTTTTCTTTAGATTTTTCTTTTTTTCTTCTTGAAACAACGTATTTTTTCGAATTAAAGTATAACTTAAGTGTTACCTTGAAGGAAAAACGAACACGTGCATGCAGTGAGTCTGTAAACAAACATATTGAACGACACGCCATTCATAAAACGTTTTTGTTTCATCTGTATGGTCCCCTCCTGCTTTTATCCAGCTTTTAACAACATTTCTATAAAACTTTTGAATTCTTAGTAAATTTTGATCTTTTTTGTTACAATCCATATTCATATACAATACCAAGCAATTTTTTCCTAACCAATTGAAATATTTCAAGGGAATAAGTTGCTTTATGACAAAATTTGTATTTAATGGGGGATTAAAACATCATTCTAAATTAAAAAAGCTAATAACATGTAATTGAATATGTGGTATCAATTGTTTCAAGCTTAACGGAATAGATCGGTGTGATCAACATAGTCACCAAATTATAAATAATTCTGTGAGAAGACACCATCTTTATATCCAATCATAAAATTGTAAGATAATGCTAGACAGAGCATAATTGGTTTTCTGGCATATCCACTAAACGTAATAAATATCTTGAATAAGCATCTTGATTATGTCAGTTAAGAGGAAAAATTAATCAGTGTGTTTTCGCACTATAATAGAGAAGCACAGTAATTTCCAATACGAATGCCGATTGTCTGTTGAAAAACTAAGGCAACAAGAGTTTACCTATGTTCAAAACACATCCACCAAACGTAACAAAAGTCTTGTGAATTAAGGGGGTAGACCTGGGTTATGTGAGACACCTCTTACAAAGGTATTGGAAGTCATTTGTGCGTTTTAACCTAGCAGTAATTTAAACAGTGATCAAGCATTAATATTGTTAACATTTGGTTATGAGAATGATGCAGGAGCATCTAAAAAAAATTGGAAAAGTTTGACTCCACCAGCATTAAATAAAGGAATTACATTTTTTCAAGATTCAAAATCAAAAGCTGAAAAGTTAGAAAATTAACATTCAAACAAGAAATTCTTTTGAAAAAAAAAAAGTAAGTACGAGGAGTTTTTGGAATAACTCTCGACATCATTTAGATAAAATCTTGAAAAGTTTGGGAAACATTAAATTGAGAAAAAAAAAGTATTGAATAATGAAGTTAGGCGGCAGATACCAAAGGGACATTCAAATTCATAAGTCGAAAATAAACTGACAACGCCATGGCTTAAAAAGAAAAAGACAAACAAACAACAGTACACAAAACACAACATAGAAAACTAAAGACTGAGCAACACGGACCCAACCAAAAACTGGGGTGATCGCAGGTGCTCCAGAAGGGTAAGCAGATCCTGCTCCACATGTGGCACCCGTCGCGTTGCTCATTCAAGTTCAGACTCGGTGATAAATCTAATTCGGTAGGTCACATTCGGGGAAAAGGGGACGGGATTTTAGTTACGACATTTGGAACATATCCGTTGTCATCTGTGAAACAGATAATCCATAACGGTCAACCAACGCGTGATGGCGTCCGTAAAGTTTAGTATTAAGCTATTGGTTGACAGGCTGTACTTAACTGTATGTCTTTGGTTTTAAAATATAAAACGGAAATATTCTAGAAGATATGATCTGAGCATCTATCCTAGTACAATCTAATGCTAACAGACAAACGACATTAGCAGCACAAAAATAGTACTTAGATACTGACTGTCAAATCATTCTAATTAGCGTCTGCTCGTCGATGATAGGGGCATTTAGTAGTCTTGGGGAGGGAAAGCAACATTACTTATTTTAATGTAAAAATGTCAATTCAATAAAAGTTTGTGATTTTCAAGAATAGGCCACACCAATTTGATTCCTAGTTCTTTGGATTTTCCAGCTCCTGTTTTGGAGCAATTTACTTTTCAATAAAAGAAATAATTACCGCTTCCGCAAAGTTTTGGTCGGCATGCCGCTCCAAAATTAGTTTCTCCTTGAAATTGTTTTTTCACATACACGCTTTTCTGTTGCATATATTTCTCCGATCGTTTCAAACGCACGAGGGATAAATCGATTTGTAAATAAAAGGTCAAAAATCTGGATGCCAACATGCTGTTGTGTCAGCTCATTGCCGTGGACAAGTAGTTATTGAACACACAGTTATCCAAAAATGCTTCTCGTTTTACCTTTGAAGACCTGTTCTAGGTGGCAAAAATTAAAAATCTTTCGTTAGATGATCACATCAATATTTGTTAGAACCATCGTCATCCCCAATCCTTGTTTCAAGAGGAATATACCTATCTATCTTGGATGAAATTAATGGTAAATTCCCATGAGCTTTTTAAAAAATCACAGAAGTATTTGATTTTGATGAAACTCAATATCCCTTGTTAGTCTTTTGGCATGCAAGCAGAACTCTTTTGTCAGGGGGAATTTAAAGAGTTCCAACGTGACCAAGGTGGTGGTATTGTGATTGTCATGCTCATAATAATTAGGGGGTGTAATTGGTTCAAACACTTCTAGTCAAGCTAAAGAGTTTTAAATTCCTTGCAGATTTTAGGAGCAAAAGGAAAGAGTATTTTGCTCAGTCAGAATAATGCATGTGAATGGGGTGACAGGTATTTTAAGGGAATATTTTGATACATTGGGATCTACATGTATAGCAATATAACTATCTTACTCAGGATGTTGTTTTAGTACAAAGCAAGAAATATTCACCTCACTCAAGAAATATTCACCTCACTCATTATTTTGATCCTAAATTGTTCCAACTAGATGTCAAGCAGCCAATAAGCAATTATTACCAAATAATGAAAACAAGTTCTATCAAATATCTTTCAGGGGCATTAATTTGGATACATACACATATTTTAATTTTATTCAACATGTGTCATTTACTTAACTAACATAATTCCTCTTGTAAAACTGCATCTGCTATGCTTCCATAATATAAATATTGATTTAAATGAAAACTCACGCAGACAAAGCTTACTTAAGGAAAATAACCAAAATTAATTAAACCATAGTGAGACAAGAAATTCTGGTATGGTAAAGGCACCAATAAATCAAATTATATGCATAAGATCATCTGTTTCTCCTCGTTTTTCTATGAAGTAACCCAGTTATAACATGTACATAAATTGTACAACTTCTAAATCGCACCATTTAAAAAAATATATACCGCTCGCTTCACTTGTAGAGCACTCGCCTCAGAAAAACTCATTTTCAAGAAAAAAAATAAAAACAAAAAAATTTCTCTCGCTCGCCCCATATTTTTTGGAGCTTTTGTCCGAAGAACTAGACATCAAATTGGTGTGGTCTTAATAAACAATTATTGTTTTGGCAATTTTTTGCAGGAATAAAACGATAAATAAACTGGCCAGAATTTTCGACTTATTCAATAGTTTTTAAGCATTTATTTACATTCAGATTACAAATATTACCATGAGATTTCAGAATTACTTTTGAATATGTTTCTGCTACACATTTTAACAGTCGTGCGTATTCCTAATGAGAACATGTGTAAATACACACTATAATATATGCCTATTAGTGTTTTCGACCGTTTTTCATGGTACCCCCGAAATTGGTCATATTCAATATACCATAAACATAAAATACAACGGTAAATTTCAACAAGACTTTGGCAGATGATGCATGGATCCCTACCTTTTCAATGGTGTAAATATAAGAAATATTATTTGAGAGGAAAATTTTGGGGTTACCAAGGCCTACCCCCTAAAACCATCGGATATCTTGATGAAGTCAGTTTTAAGAGTTTTATTTTGTTGCAATTTTATTAATTTCTTTTGTTTTTGTTGCATATTTTACTATCACAGTCATTATTATTAAGGGACATACTGTAGTATCCGTTTCGTTTGTCCGTAAAACTTCGTGGGAAAAAACCTCCCAGACCGTTTGTCCGAATGCCTTCGTACTTAACGGGATCATGTGTTTAGGATCATGTGTGGTTAATCTTTTCTTAGCTAGCTATAAATCATATTTAACCCACCATTTACTTGCCTGTACAAAGTCGGGAATATGACAGATGTTTTCCATTCGTTCTGTTGGTTGATATAGTCGAGCATTTGATTTTGTCAAGTTTTATGGACTTCTCCCTTTTGGAATTTACCTTGGAGTTTGGTATTTATGTTAAAACATTGTTCTATACTCTCACAATGAATTGACCGCTTTTCTTGAATGAGTAGCTGACCATATTTAGTCTCTCGGTTATGTTGCATATAATGAATAATGATTCCTTCCGAATACAGAAGTACTCTTTAGACTATAATTATGTCCGATATTTTTTTCATACTGAGTAACATTGTTTGTCATTATATGCAGTAGAACATACCATATCGCCTTTTATAGTTGATATTTCATTGTTGTTGATTGAACGTACTGTTGCAGATATTTCAAGCATTTTCAAAAAGAAAAATGCCAAAGGGTAAGTTCTGCAAAGTGTCTGTGTAGCTTTGTTTTATAAGGTCTCCCAGTTATTGATCATTTAAAGTTTTAAAAGATTTGTCTTTTGTGATTTTAGAGGAGAGCTACCCGAAAACGAACCAAAACTTGATACGGCGGCAAGGTATATTTTTACTTCATGTATAGTTAGTTACAAAACGTGAAAGTTAGTAAAGGATCTTGTATATATGCAAAATTTAAATGAAAAACATAGTCATATAGTTTCATAGAATTTTAGAATGGGATTTCTTTAGGTGCAATTAGATCACTGGTATGACATCCAATCAGTAGGATAATAAAAACAAAGGCAACTATCAAAACAGTTGGTCTAGCGGTAGGCAGAGATGAACGAAGATGGGACAATTAGAATAAAGAACTGCCCCTTGTGGTCATGTTTTTATCTGATTGGATCAAAGCATTCCTACCATATTTTTTTTCCTGCTCCGAACGAAATGAGTTATTTGATTAAGAATTTTACACATACATTTTTATTAAGTTCGTCTGATATTTGCCTTTTAAATTACCTTGACGAGTGGAGACGATTAAACCATTTCTTAACATCTTATTGGCTGCATGTATTTTGGCAAGAATACATACAAATTATTTTAGCTCAGTACCCGATTTACGTCCCTTCAGGTGATATATTTACTTTGCCTTGAACATTCCATTCAAATTGAAACAAATAAAAGTGCTACCATTAATTGTATGCATACTATCATTTGTACTAGAAAGGGGAAGCTAAGTGAATCTCTTCGTTTGGCGACCAAGCTCAACAAGTGCTTAAATCTTTGGTTTCGATAGCTCATCCTCATAATATTGACTAACTCGGGACTACTTCTAAAGTGATTCTTCAATTAGACGAGGCTATTCGGAAGTATCAATTACAGATGTCGACTAAGGAGCATAAGGTCTATTTTGAATAATAAAATACGGCGATAGCAGTTTACAGATGTTCATATCTCATAACTTGATTAGAACGAGACAAATCAGGATAACAAACAGAGACTGATGGAAACTCATGAGCTCCAAAAAGAGCGAGACAGGGTGCGTCGACAGCGTAAGCATCTCATGACATGCATGCATCACCCGCCATGCGAATTCACTCAGTCAAAATGTCATAATCAAGAATAAGAAACAATCGGTAAAATTTCAAATCAGACGACTTTACTGGTACATTTATCTAAAGAGCTATGTCGCTGATGAGTTAAGACCCCGACACATCGTATCGGTCAACCAACTCCTGATGGTGACCGTAAATCTTATGCAGTGTCGATTTCAGACGTTCTCCCTCATAAATCAATTGGAGCAGTTTCGTTAAAGGAACACATCACTGTTGATGAAATCCGTATAGTGTGAACATGCATGAGCGTAACGTATTAACTTAGATATGTAAACGCCATACGATGGAGTAGAGGGTATGTTACTATTGAGAAGTAATAATTGGAAAGTTGAAATCATCACGTTTGTCATAGATTCTTGTCGTCCATCTGTGTCAATAAAGAAGAACATATCAAGATATGTAGCAAACCTCCTAGTTTCGGTAGTATCCTTAATTTCAAGTTCACTTGGATATATGAGGTGTAAGCACTCATTGAAATGTGGGTTATATAGTGACAGAACATCATCAATATATCTTAAAGTTAAATTAAAGAACTTTTCAAGATGCTCTCTTTTTGTATTTGAGAAGGTTCTGAGTGAATACTGCTTCATTCAAGAACAACAGTCGGTCAATTGTGGTGCACAATTAATACCCATTGGCATACCGACTGTCTGCTTAAATATCATTCTACCAAACGCAACAAATATTGTGTCGATCAAAAAGTCCAGAATTTTAATGATTTCATCTTTTGTGTATTTGTTGTTGTAATCAAGATAAAAAAAACAGAATATTTATTTAACTGCTATATAATTATGCGAAAAACATGCAGTTCAATGAAAACTGAATTCTCTTGACAGAAAAGTTTGTCTACGATTATATAGTTGCATATTACTTGAATTTTGAGATCATTATCCCGCAAGCGTTTCCTTTAAATAGAATATTTGATTATTCAGTCGCATTTTAATTATACAAATATTGCATGTATCGTGAGAGGAGCCTCTGAAGGAAATATACAGTCTAGTCAAACCATCATCCTCGCTAGCCAAGGGTTACGATCCGGTCCCCGTCTCTCCACCCTTGGCAGATTAAGCCAACATTTGTGATTACAATGCTGCACCATCTACCGGAAGATAAAAGACACGCCCATTCCGACATCATCATTCTTGACCAATGGCAGCACTTGAACTCTCTTCAGTGTAGAGGTGTAAAAATGGTTGTGTCTAGTGTTTACAAATTTCGTGAAGCAGGAACTGAAAATATATGTTGACATCCCAACATTTGCGCGAGAAACATACCCAGTCACTTCAATTAGTTAATTAAGAACTTTAAAATTGTCACCAAATATCATTCTACGTTTTGGGGGTAAAGACTTGTTGCACGATCAGCACGTGGCAAATGTTTATTTACATTTTCTACATTTACACGTGATCATCTTAAAGGTGCTTTTTGATTGGATGCAGCCAGTTACAACTGCGACCAATAGAAATCAATACCTCGTGTCTCCGAAAATCTATTTTAATCCGCCAAAGGTGGAGAGAAGGGGAATGGATCGTAACCCTTGGCTAGCGAAGATGTCAAACCATATGCTTTAAAGTATTAAGACATATTTTTTGGGAACGCATACACTTTTGAAAGTCATTAACAGTATAAAGATCCGGAGATATGGTAGGATTGCTAGTGAGACAGTTATCCATAACGAACAAAGAAGTGAACAATTACGGGTTATCGAACGGCTTATATTAATAAGTAAAACCCAAGCTCACATATAGCTTGATCGAGAATGAATAAATAAAAAAAAAGACAAAACAAGAAAGTACTAAGATAATAATTCAATTCGCCGTTTCAGAAACTAATGCATTCTTGGTAATTTCATTGTTCGTACCCAAGAATGAAAACGACGTCACGTCATTGGTTGAATTTCTTTTGTTTGGGACGTTGTTAACCAATCACAACGTTTTGGTGTACGCTTTTGAAAATATTACCCAGAATGCATTAGATTCTGAAATGGCGAATTTCAAAAAGTTATCCTGGTTCCCGGTACTACGTTCCAGGTATTAGCTGATAGCCATACAGAGTTGGTGTACGTGGGTTCGTTTCCCACCCTAGGCATTCATTTATATTAGCTGGTGCAAAGCGGGCAGTTTAGCTTAGTGGCCCAACACTGACTCTGTTGTTCCAATGTAAAACAAAAAAAAAGGCAACCAGGTCTCTCCATTTTTCCTATGGAAGACAACAAAACCATGGTATAACTGAAAATTATATCAAAGATAGCTATGTTATAATTTTAGGTTAGTGAGGTTTATACTTGGGTTGCATTCCTATAGGTTCCATTATACAGCTATCATGGCTAAAGGAATTTATGATCATGATGATAACCCATGAAAATACAATTGATTTTTGATAGGTGTATACATGATATACAACATGTACAAGGCATGTTCATGATGTTACTTGGAAGTATGTGGGCTAAATCCAGTGAAATTCAAGCTGCTGCCACATTATTTGGATGCAATATAAATATTTGGCTCCCAAAGGCCCCTGTATATTTTATGCATCAGTTTAAACCTGATCAAAACCTTTTCAATGATATACTTTTATCAGGTGCACATTTCAACCCTTTAAATAAATCAACACCTACATGTATGGCTATACCAACTTTACCACTGCAAATTAATTTTGATGACCAAAAGAAAAAAAAGTTACATGAAATTGATGTAAAAAAACACAAACAGAAGATAATCATGAAATAAGAATACATTTATACTACTGAACAGTGTCCTCCCCACACATTTCAGATAGCATCCCAGAGAATAGCAAAATCTTTATATCATCAACTAAACAATCCTATTTATGATTCCTTGGGCTTAGATGAAAATGAAAAACCTGATCTAACAATACTTCAAAACATGCTCACTGTAAATTCAAACTCTTCTATTAACAATCAGTATGATGTTCTTGCTGGTCAAATAAATATATGAGATGCAGGATACAATATGAATACCCAACTAGTTAAGAGAGATTAAATAATTTAACCAACAGAAAGCATTGTTTCAATTTTACGGACGCCATCACGAGTTGGTTGACCGTTATGGAATAACCGTTTCACAGATGATATCAGATATGTTCCTTATGTCGTAACTACAATACATTTCCCTTTTCACGAATGTGACTTCCCGAATTAGACTATTTACCGGATTTGTAATAACATAAGCAACACCACGGGAGCAGGATCTGCTTACCCTTCCGGAGCACCTGAGGTTACCCCCAGTTTTTGATGGGTTTCGTGTTGCTTAGTCTTTAGACTTTAGTTTTCTATGTTGTGTCATCTGTACTATTATTTGTCTGTTTGTCTTTTTATTTTTGGCCATGGCTTTGTCAGTTTGTTTTCGATCTATGAGTTTGACTGTCCCTCTGGTATCTTTCGTCCCTCTTTTAGATAAATCACCAATAAAATTATTTTCAGCAGAAAACAATATGGACCCTTAAGTACAGCTATTTATAAGAACCAGATAGAGTGTGATATATGAGGGTTTCAGATTTTTTCTATAAATTGCCTGACCAGTAGAAGCAGTAAATGAATAAAGCTCAAAAAATTAAATTTGAGTGGGAAAATATGAGTGGGACTCTCTTAAACATGTTTAATTTTATCACCATATCAATCCTTGGAAACGAAGTTATTATTTGAAGAATATTGCAGTTTAAGAACTAAAATGTTCTTAATTGCTTCATAACCGATTAGAAAATATATAAAAGCATACGTTAACTCTAAAAAAAACATTGTTAAGTGTAACTGACCTCAACAGTTACCATGGAAACAAATATAATCCATAGCAACATCCATTCAATAGATGTATAAATGGAAATTTATGTAAAAAAATACATATATAGAGGGTGTTTATTTTCGAATTGGAATATGACTGCATGCTTTGCTTCACTCACAGTGTTGTCTGTTCTTTTTCAGAAGGTTCAACAAATGTAATATATAATGTAACATTAGGGTTGGAGGGTTGGGGAAAAAAAGGGGGCTTGTATGTTTAATTTTTATACGACCGCAAAATATATTGGTATGACGTTGTCGTCATCGAAGACATATTGGTTTTCGCACAATAACTTTAGTTTAAGTGAATGGATCTCTATGAAATTTTCCATAAGGTTCAATACCACAAAAGGAAGGTTGGGATTGATTTTGGGATTTATGGTACCAACAGTTAAGGAATTAGGGGCCAAAAAGGGGCCAAAAATAAGCATTTTTATAACTTCCAGACAATAACTTGTGTGTTAGTGTATGGATCTCGCTGACATTGTACCACAGGGTTCAATATCACAAAGGGAATGCTGGGATTGATTTTGGGGGTAATTGCCTCAAAATTTTAGGAATTAGGGGCCAAAAATAAGTATTTTTCTAGTTTCCAGACAATAAATTGTGTTCGAGTTTATGGATCTCTCTGAAACTGTACTGCAAGGTACCATACCACAAAGGGAAGGCTGGGATTGATTTTTGGAGTAATTGCCTCTTAAGGGGGTTCAAAAAATTTGGGGGGGGGATTTTTTTACGGTCCAAAATTAAACTTAGTTTGATTTTAACAAAAATTGAATTCTTGGGGTTCTTTGATATGCTGAATCTAGACATGTATTTAGATTTTTGATTATGGGCCCATTTTTCAATTGGTCCAAATTGGGGTCCAAAATTAAACTTTGTTTGATTTCAACAAAAATTGAATATATGGGGTTCTTTGATATGCTGAATCTAACCATGTATTTAGATTTTTTATTTGTGGGCCACGCTATCAAATTGCTTCATATTGAGGTCAAAAGGGTCCAAAATTAAACTTTTTTTTGTTTGATTTCAACAAAAATTGAATATATGGGGGTTCTTTGATATGCTGAATCTAACCATGTATTTAGATTTTTGATTTTGGGCCCCGTTATCAAATTGGTCCACATTGAGGTCAAAAGGGTCCAAAATTAAACTTTGTTTGATTTCATTAAAAATTGAATTCTTTAGATTCTTTGATATGCTGAATCTAACCATGTATTTAGATTTTGGATATTGGACCATAATAGGTAAATTAAAAAAATTTAAGTTCTTAGACCACATTCATTCTGTGTCAGAAACCTATGCTGTGTCAAATATTTAATCACAATCCAAATTCAGAGCTGTATCAAGCTTGAATGTTGTGTCCATACTTGCCCCAACTATTCGGGGTTTGACCTCTGCGGTCGTATCAAGCTGCGCCCAGCGGAGCATTTTATTTAATTTTTCATACATGTAGATCCTTGAAAAGATAATTGCTGCAACGTTTGGTTGGATTTTGTTCAGAGTTCTTCATCTGATAAACAATTTATGAAAGTTTAACAAATGAAGAACTTCATGGGATTGCAATAGCCCAACCTGGCTTATAGTAAGGCAAGATTAATATTGTCCTTTACCAGTTGTAAGAAAATTCTTAATTTCTCAGGGCACACACAAGCCTGAGATGTTATCCCACCAGCAAAAATCACAAACTTGACCTGTATCATAATAATAAGCTTAAAAACCAAAAATAGAATCATTTGGTCAAAGCATTTCCAAAATGAAACTGAAGTGTGATGGACGGACGGATAGACGAACAGACCAATTGAACATATATTAAGTCGGTAGGGACGTAAAAACATGAATAGTCAATTGGAGATCGTTGATATAAGAAGTCCAGTAATTGAATTCTGTTAATATATAGCTATTAACATATGTTTAATAACTCGTGTTGTACTACTATTCCGCAATTGGAATTCTGGATCTCCGAGATAGACGAATAGATACATCTGCTAAGTTGGAATTGTGCTAATCCCGGTAAAAAATTATGCTATTAACGGCAAAAATATATCAAAACAAAGTGATTGTACAAAATAATTGTATAAATTATGCATCATTCTTAACTATGCACCGTACTACATATATCTCATAATTTCATGATTCCGGTAACATTAGATCTTTTTTTGCGGGGGAGGAGGGGATTTAGCTGAAGCACAAATTTAATCCTTCTGAAATTCCCCTCCTCTACTTTTTGATAGTAAACATGTAATAAACAGCTGCGCCATGAGTGCATGATACGTCCGTCGCATTTTCAAAGCATAAAGTTCAATTAATTTACTTCTCTATATCTATATCATATCAGAAATTAATAAAAATCGAAAGGGAGCTTACGTCATTAGATATAAACAATTCACCAAAGTTTCATGAGAACTGCTGAAAGCATTTTTTGGTTTATTGTCCGAATACTGGAAAATCCCCCCTTTTCTAATGAATAAAACCCCATAACTCGGAAACGTAAAACCTAAAATTTGTAAAAATTGAAATGGAGCTTACGTCAACAGATGTAAATTTTTCACCAAAGTTTCATTAGACCTGCTGAAAGCATTTTTGAGTTCTTGTCCGAAAACTGGAAAATCCCCCTTTTTTAATGAATAAAACCCCGTAACTTGGAAACATTAAATCTAAAATTTATAAATTTCGAAAGGGAGCTCATGTCAATAAATATAAAAAATTCTGTGAATTAATCTCGAAATTTGGAATCAAACCATTAAGCTGAGAAGGTGTGCAAGATTAACAGTTAATTCGAAGACAAATTACAAACATGGTCTTATTTCTTAACTGCAACACTAGAAACAGCGCAGTACATACCAATCTTATTTTGCTTTGTAATTGTCAATGCTTTCTAGTCCCATCAAACTGTAATCGTTCATGAAAACAAGACTTCAGTGTCCCATGTGAAATAAAAGAACAAATTTCCAATGTCCCCCGCGTTGCACATATTTTATCTATCCAAGGTACAAGGGCAATAACTAAAATAAACACTTTTTATGCCAGCGCCGCAATGAGGGGAGAGGGTGGGGGTAAGTTTTACCCTTGTCAGTCTGTATGTTAGTACGTCCTAAAGTTGGTTTCCATTTTCTAACTTTAGTTTGCCTCAACCAAATGTTATGAAACATTTACACAATGCTTATTACCACAAAACAGAGATCAAGTTTGAATTTTGGTGGCGTCACTTTAACCGTTCCCGAGTTATGCCCGTTTTGCTTTACTTTGCTTTGTTTGATACTTTAGAAATGTGTTTAAAACCGAGAACCAGATCAGTTTAGAACTGTATAGTTGCCTAAAATGACCTGGTTAATTGAAGAAATTTCTGAAATTGACCATGCATTTGATCTTAGGTGAACCCTTCTGGAGCCCTTTCTTTTCCTCTAATACATACCATATAATATGTTCGATTTTTCAGGTTTCTACTTTATTTTTTAAACTAACGCAGCGAAAGCAAATATCTCACCTTTTCTCCTTTAATGTCAATTACTGTCCCATTCTGTCAATCACTCTGTAGCTTTAAAGGAGTTCGGGTTAAAGGGTCATCCCAACAATGCATAGTAGAAGGGGGGGGGGGGGTCGGAGGGGTCCTGATCCCGAAATCCTGGGCTTAAAAACATGAAATCCCGAGGTCCCGAATTTAAAGAAATTTATATCCCGACATCCCGAAATTCGAAAAAAGAATTCCCGGATCACGAAATCCCGAGCTTAAAAACACCCGATCCCGGAGTCCCGATAAAGGTTTTGGTGTACTTTCAAATAGGTGTATCATAACTGAAAGGGTTATTGAGTATAATAGATTAATTGCTTTTCTCTCCCTCAATAATATGCTGAGAGAAAGATGAACCGAGGAGAGATGTACCTAAATATAGAAAGTTAAATAAACAGAAAAAAAAGTTTCACTTTCCAATCTTTTACTTCCCAGTCCCCCCATTTTTTTTCCTACTGTATCAGTTTTGCCAAAATTTCTTAATTTCTTACAAGTGGTAAAGGACGTTATATTGCCAGAGCACTACTTTCAATAATAATATGGACCTTGACAAAATCTAGAATGGGCTATTGCAAACCCCATGAAGTCCACCATCTGCTAGTAACTTTTCATGAATAATTATTATTTACCAGATTGAAAACTCGGAACTAAACCTGACCAAATGTTGTAGCAAAAGTAAAATAAAATTCAGCGGGTATTTTAATTTCCCGTTAAGGTCCGAGTTTTGACAACAATATTTTTCATAATTTCTTTTTGAACATTATTTATATATAGAATTTTTTCGTTTCACAAAATCTAGGGTTGAAGGAAATCCATTTAAAAATAAAACAGTGATTGAAGTTTGAATAAGTATGATCGTAGAATCTCAGGTCCGTTCAGGTCTTCTTCTTCTTCTTTAGGTTTTCAGTAGTCCTTCATTGATCTGAAGATTATTTACTGTTTTGCGCAGCGTGGCTTATATATTTCATTTCTTTGTCAGGTCCTAGTTTTGGCATCAAACAATTGTTTTTTATTCAAAACATTTTTTTTTATTCTTATTTGTTCCTGTTTATCTTTTAAATTATACTATTTAAATGACATCTCCGAGAGATTGATATCGGAATTCATCCTGTAAAGGGGCGTTTCCAGGGACGCCATCATTCAAAAGTTCGCCAAATGACGGCGTTTGGTTTAGAAATACCTCCGATTTTAAAGAACGTTGTAAACAAGTTCAAGGTAACGTAAAGTCCGTCCCGGTCGTTATATTGGTATATGTGTAACATACTGAATATTGCGATCGGGAACCAGTCTAACAAAAAGTGCGACCGTTTAAAATTCGAATGAAATGACACAGTATATCGATAAGAATTAATTTAGGAGGTTCCTTGACCATTAGTTTACAAAAAATGATCGGGTTGTATTGAATAAAAAACATGAAATATTTCAATAATTTTGTAGGGGTTTTTCAATGATTTTATCTTATTTAATGATAAAACTTGATATTTGCAGGATATCCAATTACATTTAATGACATATTGATGTGAATACAGTTGGATAGCGACAATAATAAATCTCAGCGAGGACTAAAGAAAACAGGGGTAATACAAATGAGTAGGTTCGATAAGGTCCTAAAATGGCTCTATTTCTAGCTACAATTTCAAATTAGGATGTATTGCCAATATTACCATGAATCATAGCTAAAACAATGACTAGATAGGAAATATGTCTTTTTGTTGAAAGTTTATCATCAGTTTTCGTATAGCCATTAACTCAGATTTTTAAAAGTAAAATAAAAATCTGCGAAATGAGGACAAAACAATAACGCTAATTTGTTACAAAATACAAAATTGTGAGCCCAAATAAGTTCTGACCCTAAAACGCTTGGCCACTTTTGCATGTTTACCTGTATTAAAAGTTATAAATAGCTTATCGGAAAACCTCTATGATACACACGTGACATATACATCATAACACAAAGAGTCAGTATAAGGTATGTAATTGATGAAGATAAACATGTATATGTCCTTTAAATTTACATAATATTTATAGAGTATAATTTGTACATTTTGAGCTTCGAACGCATGAAATATATAACGTATTGTTTACATTTTTTATCCTGTTTAGACAGAGTAGTTTGTGTTATGTGTAGGTATATATATATATATATATAGTGTCTAAAAATAGCAACAATCAACAGCGTGGATCAGTTTAAAAAATACACTGATGCAGTTACTGAATTAAATTATATAAATGCCTAAGAATGTAACTTTGACACGCGATCATTAGCGTGTTAAAATTGCATTTTTAGGCATTTATATATATATATATATGTGTGTGACCCTTTTGTGTATTACATATTAAATATTATTTGGAATTATATTATAATTTGACATTATCGCATTTACAATGTTGCGACTGCCTCATTACTAGTTTATCAGGTTGGGTACAATCCCCAAATGGGTAATAATATCCTGTTTGGGACATAATACCCCAAATACGAGATATAAATACTGTTAAAAAAAAAGGTTGTTTCATTGAGGTAAAATATAACAGCGAGGTAATGATTACATAAAAAGCCACAGCTTTTGGTTATCGACATTTCTGAATCCTAGTTGTTGATGAGCAATGATGAGTTTGGTCCCTTGGAATATGGTGTTTGTCAGAAGAATCAATTTAGCAATTTACTCATTTTCTGGAAAGGTTGCTAACCAAAAGTTGCTATTATTGACTTGAACAAATAGTAGATAGTAACTCGCACTTGTGCGGATATTAAGGACAATTAAAATAGATATTTATGAATAAAGCAAAGTACCACGACATCATTATTGTGATGGGATGACTAGTTGCAAAAAAACGTACACGTCGCCGTCGAATTCGTTTGCTATTTTTTTTCTAAATATTAGTTTGAATTAATGTACCAGTCATGCTTTATATTAAACGATTATCGTTTATAATTATTAAATACCTTTGCTATATTATTCCATGGAGAACTGGTATTCTATGCATCTAAAGAGACAAGGGGTATATGTCAAGGAGACAGCAACTCAGCTATAATATAAAAAAAATAGTAAACTCATTTTAGTAAAATACGCTTTTTCATGCTGTTACTGATACATGTGTAAAAACAAGTTCTTTAATATGCGATCCCCTTTAAAAATCAGGAGAGAAAAGCTTTCGAACAATTCCAATGTACCTTTTTAAATTTTTTTTATCACAAAACAGATTTCGGAGTGATACAAAAATTATTAACAAAAATACCGAACTCCAAGGTAAATTCAAATGGGGAAATCTATAACCCAAACGTTAGACTTTATCAACCAACGTTGATTATGTTTCTGTTATATTGACAAAATTGGGTGAGCAAACAGACATAAAAAAAGGTAAATGTGAAAACAATTCGGATCCAGCAAAAAAGTATAAACATACATCACAAACATACAACACTACTGACTTAAATATTTCAAACAAACGTACAAATTTCTCTCAATATTTCAGGAAACCTAAATACAAACTTTAATCAAGGAAAAGAGAGTTGTACGATAGAAACAACTATATATGTAGAAAACAATGAAACAATCGATATTTGTGATCAAAATAGAATTTGTTTTAGTGAAAAATGCAGAATTAACAGCCAATCTTTTTACTTTTTTAAAATCATGCAGATTTTTAACTGTTTTGATTTTAAGAAGTAAATTTTCATTTAACTTATTTTTAGGTTACAAAAAACAATTTGTTATTGAAGACATCAGGTCAAACGATAAATCTGTGTTTGGAGTTAAAACATTATATCATTATCCCAGTCATTCATTTTATCGCCCTTTTACCAATCAACCGACATCGTACGTATATGTATGATAATATAATAATAACACCAGTACCCGACTGGATTTATTCATTGTCAGTTGTTCTTGATTATGCAGAAACAAAAGGATCTGGTAGCGTGACATTTCCGAAAAACTAAGGATTGTCCACCCTAGAAATATATTACCTTAGCTGTATTTGGCAAAACTTTAGGAATTTAGGGTCCTCAATGCTCTTTAACTTCGTACTTTATTTGGCCTTGATTTTTTTATTCGAGCGTCACTGATGAGTCTTTTGTAGACGAAACGCGCGTCTGGCGTTCACAATTTCAGTCCTTGTCTCTATAATGAGTTTATTTCTATAGTTAACATAACGTTAAAACAGAACTGCATCCGTCTTTGCATCTAAGTACTTGGTATGAATATTTGTGCATTCTCTAGTTGATCGAATTTATTTTAGTTTTTGTTTTAAAAGAGTATAAATGCTAAAATGAGAACTACCTGCACAATCTCTACTATATATCTTTCAGTTTGAGGGAAGGGTTTTTCTGAAAATCGGGCAAATTCGTATACTTAGTATTATAGATTATCACATATACAATGCAACTTTTACCGACAATATATAACATTTAAACCGTGTAGGAAGAACACTGCATTTATTCTAATATTAAAGATTACTGGAAAAGTCTATTTATTGTTCAAGGTGTCAAAATATAGTTCTCCTTGGTTTATCAGAGTAGTGGTTTTGAACAATTTCTAAAATTCGCGCATGATTGGCTTAGTTGTGTAGCAATTTTGTATAGTTTTCTTCTTGATAATTTTAAATTGCTTTAGAGTGTGTTATTGACAAAACATATTTGTTAACGTGAAAATAATACATAGACTTTTTCTAAATATATCATCACAAAAACTCGGATCAATAATTTTGATACAATGCAAACATTAGAGTCAAATATATTAATCATGACCTGTGTGATATTTTTTATGTGATTGTGGAGTTATGCCGCTTTGTAAAGAAACATCCGACTCCACGTTTATTCTGCATCAACTTGAAATCTGACAGCTTCATTTGCTGATACTGATACTGTACTTTTGTCACAAACATAATCAGATCCACAAAACAGCTAGACGCTCTATATATGGAAATTGAAAGTCAATGTCCAAAAAAGCATAAAAGAAATTTTTTCTAAAGGTAGACCATTACAGAATGTTAGTTTTGAATATGATGACATTGATTTTGATATTGTTCAAGAATTGACAGATCTGGGTTTTTTTATTTTCAAGAACTGGAAATTTCACAAAAGCGAAAAAGACATAAGCTGAGAAAGTAACCAGGGCTATGTACGATATTATAAAAAGGGGGAGTTACATAATTTGAACATTAAATGTCAACTTGAACTTTTTAACAAAGTAATGAAACTGGTATTGCTGTATGGGTGTGAAGTCTGAGAAATGGGTAAAACATCTGTTACAAAACGGATTAATTTAAAATTTTGTAAACTACAGCTTTATCTAAAAACAATCCACACCTGATTTATTGATATATATAGGGAACATGGAATATACTCACTGAATAGTTTTATCAAATTACGAACTATAATGGGAAAAGAAAAGAAGCCTCCTGTTATTTAACCAATCTTGTGTATGATAATTACAATGGAATGGTAGATAGGTGTAGGAATGTAAAATCAGGGGTTGATAATTGTGAACTATCAAATATATTGAACATTTAATATTTTATAAGTAGTAACAGGTTGTATAATAAGATTAACTGACCAGTAAAGACAGACATATGCTACTCTACTAAATTTTGAACACAAAACCTCCTTACTGCAACATATTCATAGGGGAAACCGTATTTCTTTCTTCTGTTGTTCCTGTGATATTGGAGACGAGTTTCATTATATTTTGGAATGTTCGACAATAGACGAAAGCAGAAAAAAGCTTTTAAAGAATCGTCTTGTAAACAGACCAATTGGTTTTATGCCCCCTTGACCGTCCTTCCGTCCTTCCTTCCGTCTGTCTTTTCGTCCGTCTGTCCGTCCCATTTTCGTTTCCGCACTCTATCTGGAGCTTTCCTCGTCCAAATTTTATAAAACTCATACACAATGCTAAGAACCTAAACTCGCAAACAGAGTTCGGATTTGGGCAGTGAGTCATTTACCGTTCTAGAGTTATGCCCCTTTTTAACTTGAAAAATAGCAAATCTTGATCGGGGGCATTCGTATCCTCAGACACATTCTTCCTTTATTTAATTCATAGATCTAAAGAATTGTAACTGCTCATCTGAACTTAACAAGTTATGCAAATTTATTCGAATAATTAATGAATGCCTAGAATCTCCTGGGTAACCACTTTATGTCCTATACCTTGTATTTGTATTATATTTTATACTATGTATGAAAGGGACCGTCTTAAACTTGCAGTGAGGTGAGAGTATTTTGCTCCATGTTGATGGCCATACTGTGACTTTGAGATGAAGAACAGCAATAAAAGTGAATATTTTGATGTGTATTTACTGATTTTGTGTCATGGATGGACTCCCTATATAATTTTTTTCTATTAATGTATTTATGTATGTCTTTATACCATTTTTCTTTGATTTAAGAGAATAAAAATATATATTAAATCTTGAAAGGTCAGTGAATACTTTACACTTTGGAGTTCGTCATCACTGAATAGTTGCTAATAATAATAGGTAGTTATAACTTTTTAAATAAATGTTTTTATTGCAATTGTTATATGCATTGCTGGATTAACTACTATACCGTATGGTATTAATTGGGGACGATCATTTGATATTCTTAGGATGTGAGGTATATAAGAAATTAATATTCTGGCCTGGCAAGATATGAAAAACCGCGAAAAAATCAGCTGGACTAGCAACAGATAAAAATGTATTTTCGACCGAAAAATATCTTCCTTCGCCAAGCCGCCCCCTTTTATCCCCATCCCCAAAATCAAATGGTCGTCCCCTTATATATGAGCTTTATTTGCATTTACTTCCTCTGAAATTGTTGCTCTTGAAGTTACTACTGCTTTACTCACTGTAGTATTTACAACTACTTTTACTGCTAGTACTTTATTGACTGTTTCTGTTATTGGTTTAAATGATGCGATTGTTCATACTATGTTTCCTAGGTAAGGGGTAAGTTGGGCGCTGTTTGTATGCCTGTCCAAAGTCTGGGGCCTGTAATTCAGTAATTGTCATTGGTTGTTGTTTGCCATACTTGTTTTTTATATATAGCTTTTGGCATTACTCAGGTCTTTGGTTTTCCTCTTTTTGAATTGTTTCTTATTTTGTCATGATGGAGCCTTTTATAGCTTCTTATATCTTTAATACAGTATCGTATTTTGTTCATTGTTGAGGGTCAAACAGTGCCCATTCATCCTCGCCCTTTGGTGTCTGGTCGGTTAGATTAGTATATTAACTGGTTTTTGATATTTGTTTTTCTGCAGCTGCTTTAATGAATTGCGCTATTCTTGCAACAGCTTTAGAAATAACATTACTGCCTCATGTGATGCTAAACATATATTTACATTAGTTACAACTAAACTTGGGGTTTCAAGTGGTAAATTAGAAGTCATTCATTCGAAAAATTTTACGTTTTGTCGTAAACACAATCACACCCTCTTTTCCTCAAATGTGACTTTGCCGAATGAGACTTATCATCGAGTGTATACTTATACGAACACCACGACGGATGCCATATTTGGATCAGATTATGCTTAACCTTCCGGAGCGCCTGAGATGACACCCGGTTTTTGGTGGGGCTCGTGTTGCTCATTCTTTAGTTTTTTTCTATGTTGTGTTGAGTGTGTTTGTCTTTTTGTGTTTTTTTTTCAGGTTTGTTTTCTATGGCTTTGTTAGTTTGTTATAGACTATGAGTTATAATATCCCTTTGGTATCTTTTGGCTCTTTACTGCAATACTAATACAGATACTGATGGTTTTGGCGATCATTGAACATGAACGGATGTACCTAAAAAAGTATAACAAAAATACCAAAATCGAAATTCAGAAAGGGGAGATCATGAAAACTGACAAAAATTGAACGTTGAACTTTATCAACCAACGGAACGAATGGTAAATAACTGTCATATTCCCGAATTGGTACAGACATTTCCATAACTTCAAAACGTGTTTTCTCATTTATCTTTAAACAATGTTGGTGAAATATTCTTACCAATATATGCTCAAATTGAATGTACTAAGTAAATGCGTTATCTTTATAGTAAGCGGAGTTTTATATGCACTTCAACTGAATGTGTTAATGATTTGAGAAACGTAACATTGGAGTGCTTAAAGTACATTTTCCTTTAAAAAGATTTATCATAACTCATATTTCGAAGAACGGCTTAAACAATATAAACCAAAAATAACCCAAATGTTCTGTTCTTATATATTTTATGATAATAACTCTTCTAACATTATGCTCAGATGTGTTATTTATCGTTTGCTTGGATTTCTCAAAGTAAACGATATTTTTTATATTAAATACACTTTAGGATTAAGAACAATGTCAGATTCACACCATCATGACCCAGCTATGAGAAAACTGAGGGAAGTCCTTACATTGGCGAAATCCATAGATGTTCCAGTGACTGTCATTTCTGGTTTAGAAAGAGTTGGTGAACTAATGAAGGTACCAAGATTGATCTCAAGTGTGAATCGTAACAATTCTATACAAGACAATATTTGTCAATTTTAGAAAATATCAATCATGATTTTATTTTAAAGCCACAGACCTTTACATGGCTGCTGAATTAAAGTTCAATTTGAAAGCTAGAGTAAAAATAAGGTCGCAAGATTATTTACTTACATTTGGCCTGATTATTTGTTTTGAAATATAGCATACAATGACATAAAAAAGAAATTGATAGTTTCATTAATATTTAAAAAGAAAAATAAGGTGACGTGATTTTATTGTCATGGAGAAAACTTTCCATTAAGGTCACCATATATGGCTACCAATAAGCCAAACCAATATCGTATAGTAAGGTATAAAAGACCATTGATGGACAACATGTGAAATAATTCAAAAGAGAAAACCAACTTCCTGATTTATAATTTTGTTCATAAAAAAGAATGGCCATCGTAGATACAAATATCTTGTCGTAGGGAGGGACAAATCGTACTTTGTTAGGAACCAACCTCTTCTTGCCGACTTGTTCCTTTATTCATATAAGGCTGACTTCATACAGGAACTTATAAGGAAGAAAGAAAAGAAGTTAGCAGTATCCTTTAACTTCACTTTCCGCTATATAGATGATGTTCACTAAATAATTCAAAATTTGGTGACTATGTTGAACGCATCTATCCCATCGAACTTGAGATAAGGGTACAACAGATACAGTAAAGCCTGTCTCATATCTTGACTTACATCTAGAAATTGACAATGAGGGTCGGTTGATAACAAAACTTTACGACGAAATAGATGAATTCAGCTTCCCAATTGTGAACTTTCCATTTCTATGTAGCAACATTCCAGCAGCGCCTACATACGGAAAATATATCTCCCAGTTGATACATTTCAGGGCTTGTATTTCCTATCATGATTTCCTTGATAGAAGGTTACTGCTCACAAGGAAGCTATTGAATCAAGAGTTCAAAGTGGTGAAGTTGAAATTATCCCTTCGTAAATTTTACGGACGCTATCACGGGTTAGTTGTCCGTTATGGAGTATCCGTTTCACAGATGACAACGGATATGTTCCAATTGTCGTAATTACAATCCCGTCCCCTTTTCCCCGCACGTGACCGAATGAGACTCATGACCGGGTTTGTACTAACGTAAGCAACACGAAGACAGGATCTACTTACCCATCCGGAGCACTTGATATCCCCCCCCCCCCTCCAGTCTTTTTCTTTTTAATCGATGGCGTTGTCAGTTTATTTTCGACTTAAAAGTTTGAATGTCCCTTCGGTATTTTTCGCCTCTCCTTTTCAACAATAAACCAATAAACGGAATACTATTATGGCAGACAGCAACCAACGACAAACACTGGATTACAAGCTGCTAAATTTGTACAGTCACATAGAGAATGAGGCGATGTTTAACATGTGTATGCTCGCTCACCTCTCCTCAACATGGGCCAGCATTGTAACAACACCGCATAATAACAAATTGAGAGAACGGCTTTAATTATTAGATTGGTACCAAGCACAAAAACAGATAGTGAAAATTCATAAATAATTTCTTTTCTCAAACCTATGATGCAGCGCCAATTGAACATCTTAGAAATAATCCTTTAACTTAGTACTGGTTTTCTTTTATCGTGTAGAAAAGAGATGATTATTGTGATCAGAAAACAACAGGACCAAGTGAAGCAATGGCAGCTCTAATCAAAGACACTCTTGAGCATCCATGGAAGCAACTTTATAATGAAGAAAAAACCAAATGGGACATCAACCCAGTAATGATGTCAGGAAATCTTGAAGGTTTACAAATATACACACACATTCACTTTTATAAATAAACTTATAGCTTAAATGTATTGCTTATTTTTTTGTTGACAAATAATTGACAAAAAAAATACTGGTTTAAAATTGGCTTGATAGATAAAAAAAAAACAAGAATGTGTCCATAGTACACGGATGCCCCACTCGCACTATCATTTTCTATGTTCAGTGGACCATAAAATTGGGGTCAAAACTCTAATTTGGCATTAAAAATAGAAAGATCATATCATAGGGAACATGATTGTGTACTAAGTTTCAAGTTGATTGGACTTCAACTTCATCAAAAACTACCTTGACCAAAAACTTTAACATAAAGCGGGACGGACGGACCAAAGCGTGATGGTCCTTTCGCTGAAGTGCTATAGTCTATATTACACGTGGTGGCTAGTTGTAAATCTCTTCAACCGTACTTTTTTGGCCTTTTCAATTGTATATTGTTTGAATATCATAAGAAAGTATCCTGCTAATATTATGGTTTTATCTATAGCTGTAATGTACATCTTTTTAAACGGTGTTTGCAAAATTTGAAATGCAAGAATATATTCCATAGTTTTATGTCCTTAGTTACAGTTTTATACTAAATGAGAGATTGTTCTTTTTTACTGTTGCTATATGTGGACATAAGTAATCGTTTACAATTTATCTTTACTTTGTTCCTCTCATGAGTTCCACGATTCCTTGCTCTCATTTAGAGAAGTTTAAAAGATTTGTTGTTTATTTTGTTTCGTTCTGACTAATCAATTAGTCGTTGCATTTGAAACAACTACCACGTTCTTTAGTCATTGAAAATAGTACTGAGCTTAATGGAAATAAATTTGCATGTAGGGTCTATAGTGGTCATTTTCGAAACGATTGTAAAGCGCTTCGGAAGCATGAAATTAATAACATGTTGTTTTCATTTAGTGTATGAACGTTAGTTTATTTTTGTCTACGCCTATTCTGTATATACAGAGTAAATACAACCTTACAGTTATTATTAGTAATAAGTCATTTAGAGAAGTTTAAAAGATTTGTTGTTTATTTTGTTTCGTTCTGACTAATCAATTAGTCGTTGCATTTGAAACAACTACCACGTTCTTTAGTCATTGAAAATAGTACTGAGCTTAATGGAAATAAATTTGCATGTAGGGTCTATAGTGGTCATTTTCGAAACGATTGTAAAGCGCTTCGGAAGCATGAAATTAATAACATGTTGTTTTCATTTAGTGTATGAACGTTAGTTTATTTTTGTCTACGCCTATTCTGTATATACAGAGTAAATACAACCTTACAGTTATTATTAGTAATCCATTGCAGCACTTCAGCGTTAAAACCAACGCATTTCAGCATAGCTGTCAACAAAATAACGTCATTGCCTCCATCGCACTGCATCGAGATAAAAAAAAAAGCACTTCAGCGTCGAACCATCACACCTCAGCGTACCCGTTGCGGCTTGTAGTACCATCGCGGTTCATAGACTTACATATATATAGACAGTGTTGTCTAGTTAGTTAGAAGATAGAGGGGAAATTTCATGTTTCAGCCTCTGTTTGGGAGGAAGTTAAGAATCCGATCTTCTCTTAAATTGTTAGAGCGATCTCCTTGAAACCATATAGTTAAAAGATATAAATGCATCCCCTCACTGTTTAATCCACATTTATTCAGACACTTGCAAATTTAAATCGTTCATAATTGGGGTATGAATCAAAGCTGTTGAGACATCAACACGTACACTGAGGCAATCTACAATTGGTCATTTAAGATTTACAACAAATGAAATTTCTGTTAGTCGAGCAATGACTTTCTTCGTCCGCTTAATTTGCAGGTCTTTTAATTTCTAAATATATGTACATTTTGTGAATTTGATTCAGCCCAACAATGTTACAACTGTAGTTTTGTACCTGAAAAATAATTCAACAGACACAATACGATACAAAATTGGAACCGCAAAAATGCAGTTTAAACAAAGTTGCGCTAAATTTATAATTGTATAAACTGACAGAAAAGTGGCATTGTAAAGCGCAAGTCTTTTTAGTACACAATTTAACCAATGACTTAGAAATCTTTTGACAATATGCTTATCATCGGCGGTACACTTTTGTAGTGAATATCTGTATGATTAATCTAATGCGTTTTAATAATGTGGCTCATATTATAGTTTAAAAGTACTTTATTTTTTGTAGGTTATGTATTGAAGTTCTTAGTTAATGCTTCAAAAGCTAAGAAGGTATTAGAAGTAGGTTTATTTACTGGATGTAGTGCTTTAGGCATGGCGGAAGTCATGCCAAATGATGGAAAGGTTGTTACATGTGAATTTGATCCATATTTAGCCAAACTTGCAAGGACTTATATGGATCGATCGCATCATGGTAAAAAGGTAGAAATTCTTATAGGTAAGATATCATATTTAAATATACATGTAGATATATAATTTGTCTCATATTTAAATATGAATTTAAATTTTGTCTCATATTTGGCCCAACAATGTTACATTTGCAAATTTGCGCTAGCAAATTTCTGTTCTTTCGTCAGCGGGATTCGAATCCTTGCTTATGTAGGGTTGTAACACAGTACATGCATAGTGGAAAGTAGATGTTGTACTTTTCAGATCAGAAATGTTTTGTCTGTCGTTAAGGATGACAATGTTACTTACCATGCCGCCACATCAAATTTTAATTTTATATATACATATGTATATAACAAAAGTAAATTAAAAAGGTGCGCAGAATGTATATATCAAAATTTATAATTCGAAAAGACTAAATTTTACATCAAATATTTAAAACTCGTTCAAATAATGTCACTAACGCTTTCATGACTTTTGGCAACATATATATTTGCTGGTTTTGTGACGGAAAACTTCCCTTTGAAAGTCTTTGTTTAAGGAAGTAACAAACATTTTACGGGGGGCGGGAACAATATTCCGCTAATAAAAAAAATACACATCAGACTGTTATCGTAGCTTTGTATACTCCAAACCTGGTACTTCATCTAAGAAACAGGCAATATATGCCCTCAAATTTAGAATGCATTCATACATTTTGTATTATTCTAAATTATCAATCAAAATGTGTTCTAAAAGGATCACCCACCAGGTAAAAGAGAGTTTTTGTGTCTTTCAGCTTTTTTATTTGGAAAACATTATGTGTTACTTTGTGAGTTCTATTTGGTAACATCAATTATATATATATATTCTATATGTACATGTGTATTAGCTTTCAAAATTTGTCAAATAAAACACAGCAGATGATGGCCAAGTGTCTTTTCTCTGCTTTGGAATCCCTTCATATATTTTGGATTACATAACGGAAAAATAAAAATAATTTCAGTTAACGTATGCATAGCTTGAGTATTTATAGATAATTTTATCATATAGAAATTAAAGATTAGAAATAGCATAACATGAATCAAAATTAACTATTTCTATATGTATATTTATCATTCAATGTAACAGGGAGACTTAATGGAATTTGTACATCAAGTATGTTGTTGAACACCAAGGTGTCCAATACAGATAAAATATAGTTGGGTTAGTGGAAAACCTTGGTTTTCTCTACTTAATGCTGTCGATGATATCGATCTTCATAAATTAATATAGTATTACAATAGTAAAGGTCAATGCTAAGATGTTTTTTATCTTCAAGACTTGAGTTTTAACGTAGCAATGTAAAACACAAAAAATATAGAAATGAAACATTTTCTCAAACCTAGATGTTTTTAGGCTCAGCATTAGACACTATCAAAGATCTTGCAAAAAGTGGAGAGCAGTTTGATTTCATTTTCATAGATGCTGATAGACCTGGAAAATCTGAATACTTTCATGTAAGTTTACTTAGATAAAATTCAGTATGATTGCATCTATAAATAGCAGCTGACTGTAATGATTTTTCGTTTAAACTATCCAAATATAATTTACAGTGATTGGTTTAAATAGAGCTACCTTTCCATATGTACTTTATAGTACAACTTATCAGTGATGTAAATGTACCTTAATAATGTAGTGCTATTTAAGTACCTTAAATAATTATACTATGTTAGCAGAGCATAAATCTACAGTATTAGATTGGAACTTCAAATCTATTTGTGCTACACCCAATATGTATCAGTTATGTATTTTAATTGTTTATAATTATATATGTACAAAAACAATTTTGTACTCATAAGTTCTTTAATGATTATTTAGTTTTTCATTATTTAAATTTGAGGTGGGGCCAATTTTTTCTGTTATTGTTTCACTTACATTGTCAAAATTTGAAAATGGTTTAAACCTAAAATATCAAACAGTCTTCATAATATTCTCACAGAAATTATCAACAATTTTACACATTTCAATAAAATAAAAATATTTTTCAGCACTGCAGTAGACAATACTGCAAATTTTATATGTTTTTGTAAAATTTTGCATCGAAGAACGTCTCTAATCGAAATGAATTAACTTTAATTCAAAGACCAATGTATAGCTCTACCTCCCACCGAATTTAAGTTCCGGTTAAGAATGGCCTAATACACTTTTTTGGATAGATAACACAAATTTGCAAAAATCTGTCAAAAATTGAGGTTTTTATATAAAAATACGAAGATGTGGTATGGTTGCCATCGAGACAACTTGTACGGCCTACAACAATGAGCAAAACCCATACCGCATAGTAAGCTACAAAAGGCACCGAAATGTAATCATTAGTTACTTATAATTTTGCCACATGTTCAATTATAAACAAAAATATTACAAAAATACACATTCAAATCTATATTACTGTGAATTTTAGAAATGATCAAAGGACTTTCAGAAAATGGTCTTCGTGTAAATTATTCAGGGAAAATTGGCACTGCCTCTTTCAAATAGTTTATACAAATACAACTTACAAAACAAGAATTTCATAGCTCTTTTTATCTTAATGGCACTAGACAACTTAGTACAAAAAGATCAAAGGTTAATTTTTTGTAATAAAAATGTTTTACAACTTTGCTGAAAATCACAAATGTATGTTAACCTATGCAAAGAAGGAATGGTTGCAGAAGTCAATGATTTGTTTTGGTACAATAAAAATACATATTTGTCTGTTAATCATTTTAACATGTTTGGTGACCACTACAACCTACCATACTTTTTTATACTGCAGATAGAACACTAATGTTGTCTCAAATTACCAAATACAGTATCAACGTAATAGTTCTTGAAATTTCACGTCTCAATATAGGGCTCGTTTAGGGATGGAAAATAAGTTTTGATCTTGTGTTAACATTTTTTCAACTTTTACCGTAGCCGTTTTTAGCTGGAGTATAAAAAAATATTTATGTCAAAAAAATCTATAAGTGCTATTATTCACGGTATGTTTTCCTTTATTCCTCTAGATCTGTTATAATCTATTAATAACATTCTAATGTTAATTTATTGGAGCAATATACAGTCAAAGTTTTACTCAATATGGATAGATTATTTTACTCCTTAATAGAAATAATAAGTAAAAATGTATGTGAAATTAATGATTATTATATGTTAAATGTTATTACTTTAACAATATATTCATTGAAGATAGCCCTGAACAACTTATTGGCACCTGGAGGTACTATCGCCCTAGATAATGCCTTATCCAGTGGAAGATCGTATATGACAGATACACCCCACGACGATAGAATAAAGGATGTGAATGAGATAATAGCGACAAGAGAGGATATCTACCATGTAAGTGACTTATATATATATATATATGATCATGGAAGTCAATATAATACTTCCATGATGGAACAGAGCATTTTTTTGCATCATTTTTTTCACTTCTTCAATACTCTTGATTTTGTCAGACAAATATAAAGCTAAATTATTTTCTTTCCTTCTGAAAGATAATAAATTGAGAAGTTAGTCTAGAAATAAAATACTATGAAATAATAAACTTTTGTTTTAATTTGAACACATTTTTTTAATAACTGATGTCTCGCTTTTCTTTATCATAAATATTAATGTTCAAGGAATCTGCATAGACACGAATAAGACACCGTGTATTGCTCTTTTTATACAAATATCAATCGAAGAAAAATAATGTCATAATATTTATTATAGGTCCTGCTTCCTGTAAGAGATGGGATCATGCTTGTAAGAAGAAGATGTGACATGAATTATAGATAATACATTATCATGTTTAATATGCTGTTTGTAGATATAAAAAGTTTTTCAAATTGCTCTTGCAAATTTTGTTTGACTATTTATCTTTCTCTTATATAATTACATGTTTATGGCAGATCTCTGAGTGCCGGTATCCCTATGGCCACCAATTGTGCCCCTTTAATAGCAGACTTATTCCTGTACTGTAATGAATCACAGTTTATGGCCAAACTCAGTAAAGACCATTCAATTAATAAATTCAAAAACACTTACAGTTAGCTTGATGATATTTTTTCGTTAAATAATCAAGAATTTTTTTACTATACTGCCGACATTTACCTAAAGGAACTTACCTTAAATAAATCAATTATTAACAGCAATAAGTGTCCTTTCCTAGATTTAGACATTTCAGGTTTACACCATAAATTCTACACAAATATTTACGACAAAAGGGATGATTTTTCTTTCCCTAATGTTAATTTTTCTTTTTTGGACGGTGATGTTCCTTTAGCATCGTCTTACGGTGTTTATATATCCCAACTCGTTCGCTATGCCCGTGTCTGTAGTGATGTTTTTGATTTCAATGAACGTAATTTATGTATTATTGGTAAATTGTTAAGTCAGGGATTTCGTTACCCCAAATTACTTAAAACCTTTACTAAATTCTTCCGTAGATACAAAGATATAGTTTGCAAGTTTGGCTGTACCTGCAAAATACTTATTTCAGTCGGAATAGCACATCCTAATTTTACTGATTGATATTTTAATCCGAGATACATGGTTTCTTTTATTAGTTGTTTTTGGCTTTGAAGTAGCTGTCAGTAACTGCGAGTACTCTCAGATCTGTACTTTGCGTCTTTTTTGTTGTTAGGGATGTATAAATACCCTGCCATGTCCGGTCTATGTTTTTATTAGATGTTTTTCTGCTTTGTATCGATCTGATGATTTATGCCATTTTCTACTGATTTTTTCTACTTTGTTCTTATGTTGTGCTGTAACACCACTGTCCCAGGTTAGGGAAGGGTTGAGCGCTAACAAACATGTTTAACCAAAACAAAAGACTTCTAGATGGCAATTTCAACTGGAAACAATTCTTTCATTAACACCCAAGTTTCCAAAAAAACGTAAATTAAAAAAAAACATTAAGATACGAGTTACGACAACTACTGGCGAGTCGTTATAATTTGACAATTTTACTAAATTTTGAAGCATAGTCACTCTGAGACCTTTGAACATGGTCGCTAGAATTCATTTTTTATCAGGATTGTTTGTACATGTAAGCAAGTTAAGTTGATCATACATCCATTTTGATTTGATTATTTATGCAGGAGCTATCAGAATCTTATGTAAACAAATTATTTAATTTTGATATTTTAGATTTTTTAATTTGAGTTCCCTTATGTTAATGTAGTCAGTATTCACCTCTGAAACTAACAAAACCTTTAAATAGACTTATTAAGAAGGGATATAGTTACGATACTGTTGTCAGGTCATTAAAGATTGCATATTTTGGCGTTAATATTGATTCACTTATAGGGTCTTTGCATCGGCACTAAACACATTTATTTAAAAACCAGTTGTTGGCATGACACGGGTTATGTTCTTCTCATATATGTTATGATGGTATGATACTAAAGCCCTAACGGGAAGGATTGTGCCTGATATTCATATGATGTAGACATAATCTTTCAATCAGTTTAATTGAAGTCTGGAGCTGGCATGTCAGTTAACTGCTAGTAGTCTATTGTTATTTATGTATTATTGTCATTTTGTTTATTTTCTTTGGTTACATCTTCTGACATCAGACTCGGACTTCTCTTGAACTGAATTTTAATGTGCGTATTGTTATGCGTTTACTTTTCTACATTGGCTAGAGGTATAGGGGGAGGGTTGAGATCTCATAAACATGTTTAACCCCGCCGCATTTTTGCGCCTGTCCCAAGTCAGGAGCCTCTAGCCTTTGTTAGTCTTGTATTATTTTTAATTTTAGTTTCTTGTGTACAATTTGGAGTTTAGTATGGCGTTCATTATCACTGAACTAGTATATATATTTGTTTAGGGGCCAGCTGAAGGACGCCTCCGGGTGCGGGAATTTCTCGCTGCATTGAAGACCTGTTGGTGGCCTTCTGCTGTTGTCTGTTCTGTGGTCGGTTTGTTGTCTCTTTGACACATTCCCCATTTCCATTCTCAATTTTATTATTACTTTATTAAAAATAAATATGATAAAAAGAAGTTCAGCTAGAGGGTCTATAGAATAATAATAATAATAATAATAATAATAATGATAATAATAATAAAAACAATAATAATAATAAAAATAAAAATAATAATGATGATGATGTCTAAGGGCAAATATAGTATTGATATCAAGATATGAATATAACGTGTTAACGTGGTCACAGACTAACAGTCTACAGGAAGATATGTCACCTTAAAACAGACAAATACGTGACTAGTCTTTTTTAGTCTTACTCTTAAAATCCACATGCTTGGCGCAGAAGAAGAACAAACTCATTTTTAGGATTTTTAGGGACTTGGTTTGACCCGAACGAAGATCGAAACTACGACTCCCGGCACTCAAGGCGAGCACGGTACCACAACACCACCTATAGGCAGTTAAAAGAGTATTTATATGATTTTATGGATCTAAAAACTAATCATAGATACCAGGCACATACTGTTGTTCGTCAGACACGCCTTTATTAGTAGGATAAAAAAAAATGGAGGGCTACTATCAAACAATTGGCCTAGCTGTATTCAGGGGACAATCAGAATAAAGAATTGAACCTTGTGGTCATGTTTTCATCTGACTGAGTCAAAATAGTAACCTCCCATTTTTGTTCTGATCGAACGAAATAAAGGCTTTGCACGTTATTTGCCTTTTAAATTGCAATGCCATTCACAAAGTAATGGCAATTTCAGTTGGGATAATTAACACAGTTCTTAAAACATGTTGACTCTATGTATTCCTGCAAAAATACATGCAATTTTTTTCAGCTCAGTAACCGAATTCTCTTCCCTCCAGGTGACATATTTATTAAACCTTGGAAATTCTAATCAAATTGAAACAAATGAAAGTGTTTTCAATAATTTTATGCATATTATCAATTATACTAAAAAAATGGAGTAGACGCGAACCTCATCGTTTGGCGAGCAAGCTCAACACATGTTTAGATCTTTGGTTACGATAGCTCGTCCGAAACTGATACTGACTAGTTTGAATCAATAAAATGAGATTATTCTGAAGTGTCTATATAAGAGTAAATGAAACAAACCAAAGTCGACTAGGTAAAGCATTAAGTCTTTTTGAAATAACAAAGCAACTTTATTTTTCTTGGTTAAACTAATAAAAGCCAGAATATCAATTAAACTGAAAAAATTATGAAAAATATGCAGTTTTATCAAAACCGAATTACTACAAACTACATATTTTATTATTCAGTAAAAATTTAAAAATCTTGCCTGAATCGTCAGGGGAGCATCTGAAGAATTGTGGAAATATACAGAGTCACATCGAATCTATTGCAGAATATTTAAACATGATTGCGGAAACACGTATAGTTTTGAAAGTCATTAACATTATAAAATGATGCACCAATGTGACAGCTATCCATAAAGACCAATGATGTGAACATTACTGTACTGTACCTTTTCCGCGAAACCCAAGCATGCATACTGATGGGAATGTATACACGAAAAGGAAAAGCGTGATTGTTTCAGAATGATATGATACAGTATATCAATAAGAATTAATTTAGTTGAGTCCTTGACCATTATTTTGCAAAAAGTATTCGGTTAGTATTACAAAACATGACCGAGCCCTATCCTCTTTATTGCACGCACGCTTAGTAACGAAGATACGAGTAGCATTCCATTTATTAAATAAACAGGTTTATTTTTCGGTTTTGGTTTGTTCACGTCCAAACTTGTACATATCCTCTATATTTTCGAATTTGGGGATTTCTTGTCCAATTCCATTCTATTTCATTCATGTGCCTTTTTGAATTTTGGAATAAGTTCAAGTAAAACTAGGTATCTATGTAACATATAAAGAAGAACGTTTTACCCACCACAGTATATTGATTTATATATAGGCCTTTATATCATATACTAGGAAATATTAAATTGCTATTTCACGTCATACACAGTTGGCACAAATTAAAATGTAATTCATTTAAAGTTAAATCCTCTTTGTTTTAGGGAGATCAGTATCGGACAGTATTTATGGCATGTTTTTGAATAATCATCGTTGAATTTAAATTAAAGAATTGTGTATAGTGTCATACTAGATTTTGTGAGATAGACAGTTCCTGTTACACAACGGTCAATTGTCTTTTAAAGTTTAATGGTATGCAAATGGATATATATGTATATCTTGAGATGATTAACAAGCTACTTTCGTTTAGGTTGAGATTCTTGAAAACTTGGAATAAATACTGTAATATACTTTAAGGAAAGTGATAAAAAGAAAACAGTCCATAAAAACAATAAGTGGAGAAACCCTGATCTGATGGAGAATGATGGATAGAAAACAGTCACACAAAAATAATAAGTCGAAAAGAAATCCCTGACCAAAAGGAAAACGACGAAAAGAAAATAGTCCAAAAACAAACAATAGTCGAAAAACAAACAAAACCCTGACCTAAAGGAAAACAATTAAATAAAATAGTCATTAAAAAACAACAAAAACCTTGTCCTAAATAAAAACGGTAAAAGGAAAACAGTTCACAAAAACAATAAGTCGAAAACAAATCTTGATCAAAAGAAAACCCATGGAAAAAAAACAATCCACAAAAACAATAAGTTGAAAACAAATCCCTGACCAAAAGGAAAACGACGAAAAGATAATAGTCCAAAAACAAACAAGTCGAAAAACAACCAAACACTGACTAAAAGAAAATCGATGAAAAGAAAACAGTCGACAAAAGCAGTAAGTCGAAAAAAACAACCCTGACCTAAAGGAAAATGATTGAGAGAAAACAGTCGACAAAAGCAGTAAGTCGAAAAACAAACAAAACCCTTACCCTAAAGGAAAATGATTGAGAGAAAACAGTCGATAAAAACAATACGTCGAAAAAAACAAACAAACCCTGGCCGAAAGGGAAACGATGAATAGAAAACAGTCCACAAAAGCAGTAAGTCGAAAAACAAACAAAACCCTGGCCTAAAAGAAAATGATGGAGAGAAAACAATCCACAAAAACAGTAAGTCAAAGAACAAACAAAACCCTGACCCAAGGGACAATGCTTGAGAGAAAACAATCCACAAAAACAGTAAGTCGAACAACAAACAAAACCCTGGCCCAAAGGAAAATGATTAAGAGAAAACAGTCGACAAAAACAGTAAGTCGAAAAACAAACAAAACCCTGACCGAAAGGGAAACGATGGATAAAAAACAGTCCACAAAAGCAGTAAGTCGAAAAACAAACAAAACCCTGGCCTAAAAGACAATAATGGAGAGAAAACAATCCATAAAAACAGTAAATCGAAAAACAAAACAAACAAAACCCTGGCCTAAAGGGAAACGATGGATAGAAAACAGTCCACAAAACAGTAAGTCGAAAAACAAACAAAACCCTGGCCGAAAGGGAAATGATGGATAGAAAACAGTCCACAAAACAGTAAGTCGAAAAATAATTAAAACCCTGCCCTAAACTACAATGATGGAGTGAAAACAGCCCACAAAAACAGTTAGTCGAAAAACAAACAAAACCCTGACCAAAAGGACAATGATTGAGAGAAAACAATCCACAATAACAGTAAGTCGAAAAACAAACAAAACCCTGGCCAAAAGGAAAACGACGGATAGAAAACAGTCCACAAAAACAGTAAGTCGAAAAACAAGCAAAACCCTGGCCTTAAGGGAAATGATGGATAGAAAACAATCCACAAAACAATAAGTCGAAAAACAAACAAAACCCTGACCTAAAGGACAATGCTTGAGAGAAAACAATCCACAAAAACAGTAAGTCAAAAAACAAGCAAAACCCTGGCCGAAAGGAAAATGCTTGAGAGAAAACAATCCACAAAAATAGTAAGTCGAAAAACAATCAAAACCCTGACCTAAAGGAAAATGATTGAGAGAAAACAGTCCACAAAAACAGTAAGTTTCGAAAAACAGACCAAACCCTGACCTGATGGAGAATGATGGATAAAAAAAGTCCAGAAAAACAGTAAGTCGAAAAACAAACAAAACCCTGGCTTAAAGCACAATGCTTGAGAGAAAACAATCCACAAAAACAATAAGTCGAAAGACAAACAAAACCCTGGCCTAAAGCACGATACTTGAGAGAAAACAATCCACAAAAACAGTAAGTCGATAAACAATCAAAACCCTGGCCGAAAGGAAAACGATGAATAGAAAACAGTCCACAAAACAATAAGTCGAAAAACAAACAAAACCCAGACCTAAAGGGAATCGATGAAGAGTAAACAATCCACATTATCAATACAAAAAGTTTGAAACCCTCATAAAAGCCGTGGATGATCTCAGATGCTGCGTCAGCTTTATCCCTAAAAAACTCTTTTCTCCCTATATATATATGCTTAAAATGTAGATTAAACTTAACGTAACGGTTATCAAGCAAAGCATAAATCACAATATTTTTTTTTACTTTTCATTTCATTTCATTTCATTTTATTTCTTTTCTTTTTTCTGTTTTTACTTTTTCTTTTCTCAACAATTTATTGCAAGATTTATTATTAAGATGTTTTTTAATGATTTTAACAAGTGTAATGAAATGATATCTTATCAGTTCAATTATCTCGAGCTAAATTTTGTCTCGCAGAAGATCACATGCTCAACCACAAATATTATCTTTGTTTTCTTTTTCAGCTAGTTTCAAATTCACGCAACTGATCTGATGACGATTTGATATTCGTGTTGTTTCATCTCAGAAAGTATAACAGTCATAGTAATTAACTCCATGTGTGTGAAGAAGAATGCACATTTCATAAATAAAATTGTTCAGAGCATTCCCATTACCATAGCTGTAGTTCCAGTAACACGCCGGGTGGTGGTAGTGATGTATTTTTTACACGAAATTATGATTGAAGAAATCCTCTGAAATAAATGATTGACGGTTTCCAAATAATTCTATTTATATAAATATTACTGGAATTAATCTTCATGCCCTTGAAATGTTACGTTGTTATTTCCGCTCCATCAAACAAGTACATTTTTACTGATATAACAATATGCTTGATGACGTTAATTTTAAAGGGCTTTGTTTGAATTAGCTGAAATTTATAGCGGGTGGTTAAGAACAATATCATTTCCGTGTATTTAATAATTTCGACTGAATCTCAAAATATCATCGGCAATAGGTATAAAAGAAAAAGATAATCATATGTAAGCATTTCCGAAAAATAACTTCAATAAGAGACATGGATGTTGCATATGTTTACGTATTTCTTTTAACCTTCTTCAATGTAATATTAGAAGTATCTTGCCAGTGTAAGTAATTTATATGTTATGCTAAATTCTTTTTGCACAGCTGCAGTTAATTATTTATAACATTAGATGTGGACTGAAATATCTGAATTATTTTTACTGTAAAAAAAAATCGAATTGTTGTCCGATGGATTAATTTTTATTTTCCTCTTACTCCCAATTATAAGTCAAACGGTAATATTGGAGAAAAGAAAAACTAAATATTAATAAGTCGTTTAAAACCTATACTTCAGTACATGAAATTTTCCTTTTATATTTTTATTTTTTTAGTTACAAGTTAACTGATGAACTTTATACCAAGAGTACAATCATATTTGGTTTAATTCCTTCTTTTTTTCATTTTAGTTTGACAAAATATTATTCTTTAAATTGTCGATTTTAAGCGATAATTGAATAAATATTTTCTTTTTCTGATTTTAGAACTGACAATATTTTTCATTTTAGCTGCACAAGAAGAATGTCCAGCAACCTATCATCAATGTACAGGAGGCACTTGGTGTTGTCCAGAAGGTCTTTATTGCACAGGAACATCTCTGTGTTTATCAATTAAGTAAGTAAATCATTTCAAAAGTCACAGATGTTCTTTATTGAATATTCTTGCTCTTCGTCTATCTGTTTAATGTGTTAACATGTATATAAGACACTTGTCTCGAAAACGAATACATTATACGATTGTTCTTTGGGGGGAGGGGTTTTTTTAATGCAGGGGTTCTCCTTTATTATTATTTTTTTTTTCGTTTATTTGATTTTGTCAATAAACGTAAATGCATGTATTTAACAACTGACAACATCAATTACAATTAACTGAACTTGATACATATACAAATGTATATTTCATGGTTTCTAGTTTTGATTTCTAGTGTTATAATTAATTGCAAAAGATATTTTATTGAAGAATCCGTCAAATAATTTTAATAGTTTTCATAATTCTAAATCAACGCTATAGATAATTTGTATTTTCTTCTGTGGTGTATCATTCACAGCATAAATGTACTGTACAAACTGTGGTAGGATAGAATAAATATATGTTGGTCCAGTAACTTGCAGTAATCTTTCTGTCAGTTTATCATTTAGATCTGATAAAATTAATAACATTTTTATATAGACTCTGGACGATTTAGAGCTTGTCATATTGGGTAGACACCAATCTGTTGTTGAAGACTAAATGTTGCCCTCTAAGATTATTTTGGGTTATGTTTGTCGTTAACGTGCCTTTTCATTGACGTATGCCCCTCATCTCCTTTTATTTATATTCACCAAATGAAATAAACCAAATTGTTTCTTTTATTAACATACGGGTTTCATGGCATGATTTTCTACAGCATCATTTGGTGAATGTGCTTAATGAGGATTCTTGACGTTTGACAACATGTGAAGAATACAGGCTGTTTTCTGTTGTAAATTAAACAGATAATAATTATTAAATGTCTACTACATTTCTAGCAAAGTATTCAAAGATAACACGAAGTTTATGTAAATGTACGTAGGAATCTCTTAGAATGTCGCATTTTTTATTCTTATTGTCTGCCTATGTGAATGTAGCGTTGATGTACAAGCCATTGAGCTAGTTCTTCAAAAATTACTCACATTTTTCTATATTCAGAGCAATTTAGAGGTTTTTGTTTTGGCACCTTTAACTGTCAAATTGCTTCACTAACGTTGTTTGTGTTCTGTCTTATAAGGGTTTATCCCACGTCTTCTTTATCTATGTTTGGTAATTGAAATATGTTGATATCCTTTATAGCTTGCTGTTCGATGTGAGCCAAGGCTCCGTGTTGAAGGCCGTATTTTGACCTGTTATTGTTTACTTTTTACACATTGTGACTTAGATGGAGAGTTGTCTCATTGGCACTCATACCACATCTTCTTATTTCTATTAAAATATGACATCGCATAAACTTTGTTTTTATATTTCAGTGGTATGATAGTTTTGGCGATATTGTCTTCTGTAGGACTAGGAATTTTACTTGCCGCTGTTTGTGTTGTTTATTCAAAATGTACAGGTAAGTTTCAATAGTTTCTACAAATGTGATAAAATCAAAACAGTTTATTTTCTATAAAAAAATACTCCATTTGCGTAAGTGATTCATACGGCCAGTTATTGAAATAGCTTTATTCCACACAAATATTTTTTTACTGGCTGTATTCGAGTGAGATACGTAGCCAGTTATTGTAATAACTTTATGCCGTAGAAATATTTTCGTTATTGCTGTATTTAAGTGAGATACGTAGTACAGCTGATATCAATATCTATTTTTAATTTTGATTGTAAACGACAAATACTAGAACAGAATTACAAATCATAAATTATAATATTATAGAACCCCATAGCAAATAACTAAAATCATTTTGTAACAAGCTATTATTATGTATGCACTACAATGTGCAATTTTTCCATCCACATCCAGTTTTAAAACTGATCAAAACGTTACAAAGCTTTTTTACGGATGTGTCACACTTTTGTTATCTGAAAGTAGTTTTATCAAGCTATCTAAGGGCGATCGGTGAAATGGGAGTAACAATTCTTCTATTGCATCAGATGATTGAATTAAAATGTACTCTATAAATTGATAGCTAGTACATCTTTTAACACAAAATGTTTTTACTTATAAAATTTTATTCTTCAGTATTTATATATCGCCTTCAATTGTATATTAGTTATCATTACAAGATTTAGTTTTTAAAGGTAATCCATTTTTTCCTTTTAATATCTGAAAAAAAACCTTCCAACAATTTAAAATATAACAACTATAGTTCCATTTCAATTACACGATTCCTTTCATTTCCTTTTATATGTAGTAATTTTTACTTAACTAACTTACAGTAATATGTATTCCAAACTTAATACAGTGAGCGTACAAGCATAAATTATTACAGAAATATTTATCTCTTAATTATATATTTGTAACATAGAACATGTTTATTGTAGAGATTAAACACAAGAAAATTCAAGTGAAACCAGCGAAACCTCATGTTACCATTCCCGAAAAAAGTGGAAATCATCATTCGCCACCATATTACATTGTTTAACTTGTATATTCCTTCTTTTATCTAAAACTGTGCATAATCACAGAGGATGTGAGATGGATAGATATAAATCGTAAGAATATGTAGAATTAATGTACAATTTAACAATAAATACTTACGTTACTAGCGATTGCATATTCGGGTATACCGACCTTTCTCGTATCAGAGGTTTAACAGTTGATTTACATGGATGGAACCTACCTTTACAGCATCAGCGGTGTGACAGTTCATTTACATGGATGGAACCTACCTTCCCAGTATCAGCAGTACAGTTGATGGAAAAGGAAAAGACGAGTGCTACTGAATTGATGTCTAAGGTGTTAAGGTTAAAATGAAGTAATTTTGCCGGTGTTAAATTCACCTACTGCGCTACAATGATTGTGAGATATTAGCAGTGTATTAAAAAATATTAAAAAAAAACAAGTGCATAGGCTTATAATGTGTTTGCTTTTCAAGTTCTAAATTGATTTCGAGATTATGATGTGATGAATGCAGTCCCCAGTTAATTAACTGTCATTTGTATTTATTTTTGAATAGGATGAGTTTCCTTCTGTTTTGCATTGTGAGTTTCAGGCTACGGATAATTATGTCTGCAAGATTACTAAATATTTTAATCATAAACTCCAGTATATGTTAATGAAGAAGAAAGATATAGGGAACAGTTCTTTGCTTTAATATCACCTCTATTAGATTAATTTTGTCCCACATTGTAATACGCCGTATCTGCTTTTGGTCTATAATATGAATTAAGTAATGAAGATATAGGGCGCATACGTCAATGAAACAACAACATGAATAGTCAAAAGACATCAAAAGGTCAACATACAGTCTACAAAAGGGGTATATATAAGTTGCACTTCTGTGAATATAGACAATGCAATTTCCCATAGGAACTCCTTTTCTCATTTTACGGTTAAGACTGTGCCAATTTTACTATGAAGTTTCGTAAAAAAATCATATCCTAGAATGGAAAGTTCATATGCACTACTTTTTTTTCAAAGGTCAAAACATAGGGCTATGCGGCATATTTTCAACATCTATATGCCTCGAACTTCTAAGAGTTTAAACTTATAATAAAATTCTGTACTTCCCTACCCGTCACTTTCGGTCTTCTTCAGAATTCAATTTGGCTGCTATCCATGTGTATTCATACTGGTAACATTCCCAAGTTATGTCTCTGTTAGATGAAGCATATAGATCATATCTGGGAACCAGTACGTAAACAAAACAAAACATCTATGAATATTATATATCTCCCCAAAAGAGGCGTGGTTTGTGACACAGCTGTATTTACAAAGTTCAACCTATAATATTCGCCCAGATCTAAAAATATGTGAATAAAGTAAAGACAGAATATCAAATATCTGCCATCAGCAGGAAAATCCGACAAACAATAAGATATTACATAAAACAAATACTGACGAGGTCATTACTAAAAATGTTCTTGGATTAAATTAGTTTATATAGATTGCTCCCTCAATTGGTCTCGACTAAGAACTATCAAAAGGAACATTTACTTTGACCTATAATTGTTTACTTTTACAAATTGTGACTTGGATGGAGAGTTGTCTCATTGGCACTCATACCACATATTCTTATATCTATATAAAACAACATGCTATTAACAGTACAGAAAAATCATTTTACTCTATCATTACGGCATTTTAAATAACAAAAAAAATAGGAACAAACAAACTGTGATAAACAATATAGTATCAAAGAATGCAAAGTGAAATTACTCAACATGACGATATGGAATCAAAACATCCTGCATTATGATATCGATAGCTGTACTTCACCGCAGATTTCGTACAGCTTCGCCTTGAATAAAAGGAAGACACGACATTGTGCAATACCAATAACACACCTGTATAGTTTTTCAATGCAGAAACGGAACGATTTAGTCTCGTTTCATTTTCAATTGGATGTTTATCCAAAAGAATACCAAACGCGATGATTAAACAACAGCCGTTTTACTACCCTTTATCAATATGTTTATTTAGCCCACAATAAAGATTGTAAGGGATGTATCTAAATTTCTTAGATTTTTTTATCACATGACCGTAAAAAGCTCGGTCTGAAATACCCATTTTATAAGATTCCTACAAGCGGAAACCTACCTCCGCAATTGTAACGAAGGTATGATGGGGACTCTTTTTGGCCTCTTGAATTTGAAAATCAGAAAGTATTGCTAATCTATCAAGCAACGTGCTTCAGATGTTTACAAAACATTAGTCTATCATATATATATACGTGTAGGACTCTAAAGTGCGATTGGGACGCTAAAGTACGATGGCCACGCTAAAATGCGATGGTATACACTAAAGTGCGATGCCTCCATACGTTAAAGTCCGATGGTCCGCGAAAGTATAGACGTAAGAAACGTAGTTGGATTATGACGTTAACAGTCGTTTATACAAACCAAAACTGAACATGCCGGAAGATAAATTAAGAATATTTGATTAACAACTTCTAAACCAAATGTCCATGACTTAATTTAAAACATAACCGTGCTTTTTCGGCTGAAGCAAATGTATTTTTTTTTTTCGGGTGCTGGAAGAAGGACTTGTGTCCTACAGTCGACCATTTTACTATATAGATACAAAATTTTATACGCATAAGTATCCTGTATCCAGTTTCTATTGGAAGTGAACGGATGCATTTAAATCATTGTTTAAGTTGCAGTTTACTTTGCGGTCCCCATTAAAATATTGTCGATTTTATCAACAACAAAAATAACGTCGGTAAAATAAAGGTACATGTTTTCAAGCGTAAATTATAAATTGTCGGCTGAAACATAGTTCGTACATTGTAAGAAAATATAACATGCATTTGTACTCGCTACGAAGAAGGAGAAAGCTCGGCGAACATTGCCTTTCTCTCGCATTTTAATTAAAGCTTGTACAAATAAATGTTACTTTTCCGACTATGAACGAATTTGTATTTGTAATTTACAATTACGACTGTAAGGGGAGGTGTTCAGATTATTGATAGACTGTGTGAACGGCAAGCTACACCAATTATTCAAATATTTAATACGCCCGAATTGTTATAAAATCATTTACAGGAAATATAGTATTTTGTGACACCTAAATTACCTTTTTAGCAATTATTACGTGGTTGGTCTTCTAAATTTTGAAACAATCACTTATTCCATCCGGTAAATTATAAAGCCTACCACATATGTTGTACCTTAGCATACGAGATTTTAAAAAAAGACTACTTTTTAACATCCATGTACTTTAACGTTTTCAGCCCTCGAACCATACCCTATTTGTCCATTGCACTTTAGCTTGATAAACCATCGTACTTTAGCAAACAAACAACCATCGCACTTTAGCGTGAGACACCATCGTACTTTAGCGTAGACCATCCCACTTTAGCGTGACCATCGCACTTTAGAATACCATCGCACTTTAGAGTCCTACATACGTATTTTATGTTTTAATTTTGTCTTAATCATTTGTTTCAGGCCTTCAAATTTCTTGCACTTAATTTAAATTTAAACATTTTACTAATTTTGCCGTTTCAGTGGCAACTAATGGCTCATACATATGCGTCCTCTTTTTTTATTTGTTATTAAGTTAAAGGTAACAATATCCAGAAAATAAAAAGATAAATGTCAAAAAAATAAATTTAGGGAAAATCATTCTGTTTTGCATGTTTGTTTGGTTTTCTTTCTTGAAGCCACTACTGTTTTCTGATGCAAATCATTTTTCTATGGAATTGTTCTCAACATGTTTGTTGTCAGTTGTGTCTAAGCATCTCGAGAATTTTGCAAAGCGTTTAGTTGATATATTGTGGTTTTTTTTTACAGTTTTAGAACACTCAGTCTGTATTAATCTTTCACATAATTATTATTCCACATCAATGGAATAAAAACATGTTAAAAGAGTAATTCTAATATGACTTGCTTCTTTCGCTTTGTAAACAACAGCATGATAAAGTTCTCGATATATCTATATTTAGTGCAGACTTAGAGATGTACATATTAATGTCCGCTACTATTTACATCCCACGTAATTCCACATGTATCGTAACCTATGTCCCGACACTATGTGGATTTTGTTGTGTTCAAATTGAAATGGAAAAAGAAACTACAGAACCGTTATTCCTATTTTAATGCATAACAAAAAGAAATAATGCATAAGATCTTAAAACATGTTTAAAATCAAAATGAAATAAAATTCCGCGAAATTTCATGAATGATCATGTCAAAACATGACCCCATACGAATGAAAAAACTGAAGCTGAAGATTACTCCGTTACATGTACGCTCTAAATTCAGATAATATCGCATTAAAATGGAGTTTTTGAGGTAGATGTAGTATTTTCTATTCTATTGCATCATTTGCACATTTATGGATTTCAGCAAGTCAACATAGCGACTCACTTCTTAGTTACGACATGTCAACTGTGGACTTGACAGTAAATAGTAGCCAACGAAAAAAAAGTAAGGGTGAAGAATTATAAGGATTTTCTCTAGTGGTTATTTGAGAAGAAATTTATGCAAGCCTTAGATTTATTTGAAATGTGTAGCTTTTATCTTACAGGGGGTAAAATAGAAGAACCATAGACACGGCAATCTTACCTTCGCTTCAGTTTTTCAAATTACCGCATTTGTTTTATTAGAATCGAAATAATTCATGCAAGTCATAGATTTGTTATCATTTTCATATGGACTTGGCCGTTATATACGTTAATTTTATCCCTCGCTAACGCTCGATATAAAATTCGAGTATAACGGTCCAAGCCATGTGAAAATATCTGGCTTGCATGAATTATTTCTTAATTTTATATTTTGGCTATGGTCTAAATAAGAAAATGACAGTGTAGCAAGCGCAAGTAGATAGGATGTTTTATTTTCGATAGATAGAATTTGAACTTCTTTACGGTTTGAATGCTCTAGATAGGTGTTTTTGTGGTGATTCGAAATTTCGACTTGGAATGAAATTACACTTGCAGATACTAAGTATAATAGTCAGGAAAATATCATTGTATATTTAGCATTAGCGAAATAAATGGAGAAATATAAAGTTATCCAAAATAAGCCAAATAATTAAGCCCCAGTCATGCAATTAAAAAATCACAGGTTAAGATATTGAAAATTTGATAAATGACCTTTACACTAAAATTGATCTTTTACATTCTGAAATGAATTAAGATGAAAATAACTATTCCAAGATAAATAGGCAAGCATTATGATGTTACATTCGAAAAGTGTACTATGAATTGCTAAGTAGAAACATAGGGTTGCGGCATATTCAGTCCATTATTCATATTGCCTTATTACTTGTAAATTATGAAGTCAGTGAATTTCCCAGAATAAGCACAGCATCAAAAATGATGCACGAATTAGGTAATGTGTCAGGGCATCATATAGAGGATGATTTTAAAATGACGAAAATATCACTATGCAAAGAGATGCAACTAAAAGAAAGAGAGACATATTTATGGAATGTTCACCTGAGTCTGGTACAAGTTTAATTACCGGTGTTAGGGAAGTTTAAGATGGTAAAGATGAAACGTATGTTCAAGATACAAAAGTAATTTTTAATGATCATTCTGAGATTACAAAATATTTAGAAAAAAACATCAAACTTTACTACTGATAGGAGTGCCACTGAAGTTAAAACTAACAGACAATTGAATTCTGAAATAAGTACCACTGTTTCATGCACTGATAACAATATTTACACAGGTGTCAGATCACCAATTCACCCACTCCAACTTAAAAGTAACCCTTCCCTGAAAAAAAATTAGTGAAACTTTTGTTGAAAGAGAAATATATGTAGAATATTTTGAGCCAATTACTTGTCCATGAGTTTGCAAAAAAAATTGAGGAGTAATGCTCCATAGTATACTTAATTAAGATTTCCAGAAAACCAGGGGTTATTTGTAGCCGTACTTGTCTTCTGAACGTTAGTATTTTGCTACAAATCTTGAAACATTGTTTGAAAATTGGCATGTAGAAAAAGGATACATGTACAAAAGAGGGACGAAAGATACCAGAGGGACAGTCAAACTCATAGATCGAAAACAAACTGACAACGCCATGGCCAAAAACAAAAAGACAAACAGACAAACAATAGTACAGATGATACAACATAGAAAACCAAAGACTAAGCAACACGAACCCCCCCCCCCCCCCCCCCCCAAAAAAAAAAAAATAGGGGGTGATCTCAGGTGTTCCGGAATGGTAAGCAGATCCTGCTGCACATGTGGCACCCGTCGTGTTACTTATGTTATTACAAATCCAGTAAATAGTCTAATTCGGTAAGTCACATTCGTGAAAAGGGAGGGTATTGTAGTTGCGACATAAGGAACATATCCGATATCATCTGTGAAACGGTTATTTCATAACGGTCAACCAACTCGTGATGGCGTCCATAAAATTTACGAAGGGATGACTTCAACTTCATCATTTGGAACTCTTGGTTTAATAGCTTCCTTGTGAGCAGCAATCCTCTATCAAGGATATACCTGGTTTCTATGAAGTTAAACTTAAGGTAAAATATTTAGAAAGCTGTAAAAATTGCAAAATTTGGTTAAATAGATAGGGATTTTGAATTGGTGGTCTGACACCTAGATGCGCTATTCATCCCGTCTGCAGATTCCCAAAACGTTTAATATTAAAAACTCTGACACTGCTTTGCTTTGTTTCCATTGTTTTGCAAAGATGGTTCTGAACATCCCGTATATGCTTCAATTTACCTGAAAGATACAGTCCATTCCAGTTATGAATTGTAAGGGAAAACATATTAATGTTTTTTTTTTAAACAGCAGGGTTATTGTGTGTGACTTCTTACTTTGTAATGTACTTTTAAAACTGTAAAACAGCACTTAATGTTACACATCGTTATATTTTGAATGCACTAAAAGATGAAAGAATATTGGAAATTTACAGAGCTTTTGGAATCATATAAAAAAAAACGGAACCATATTTAAATACAGAATCAGATTAAATTGTACTGCCATATCTATGGGAAATGCGTACAAAAGTCTTGTTGGTGTGCTTAAACCTTGTGAAAAAAATCCATTTGTTATATTTAAAAAATGACAAATCATTGTTTTTCGAACCTTTCCTACAGCTAAGCGATGTATCTAGAAAAGCTTTCTTTTAGACAATCAGACTGTGCATTGACCTCAAGAAATTAGGTGTTGTATTACGCAGCAACATTCATTTATGTCCATTTGTATACCATTTAGCCGTAAAAAAACAGTCTACAGAAACATTAAGTCGAAAAACAAACAAAACTCTGACAAAAAGGTAAATGATGAACAGAAAACAGTCCACATAGTCAATTCACAAAAGTTTGAAACCCTCAAACAGTGGATGATCCCAGGTGCTGCTTCAACTTTATCACTAACAACTTTTTGCTCCCTATATATACGCTTAAAATGTAACATTAAACTTAACGTAACGGTTGTCAATCAAAGCATAAATCACCAAATTTTTTTTTTGCTCTTTTCTTTTCTTTTCTGTGTTTACTGTTGCTTTTCTAATCAATTTATTGCAAAATGTATAATTTTAGATGTTTTATAAAGATATCAACAAGTGAAATGAAATGATATTTTAATTTATTAAATTATTTCGAGCTGAATTTTATATCCAACAGAAGATCACATGCTCAACCACAAATATTATCTTTGTTTTCTTTTTCAGCTAGTTTCAAATTCACGCAACTGATCTGATAACGATCTGGTATTCATCTTGCTTCATCTCAGAAAGTATAAAAGTTATAATAATTAACTTCTTGTGTTTAAGTAGCATGCAAGTTTCATAAAACAAATTGTCCTGAACACACATGCGGGGTGGTAGTGATGTATTCTTTACACGAAATCATGAATGAAATCCTCTAAAATTAATGATTGACGGTTTCCAAATAATTCTATTTATATAAATATTACTGGAATTAATCGTAACGCCCTTGAAAGGTTACGTTGTATTTTCCACTCCATTCAGCAAGTACATATATACCGATATAACAATATGCTTGATGACGTTAATTTAAAGTGCTTTATTTGAATTAGCTGAACTTTAAGGCGGATGATTGAGAACAATATCATTTCCGTGTAATTGATAAATTCAACTGAATCTCGAAAAATCATTGGAAATAGGTATAAAAGAAAAAGATAATCATATGTAAGCATTTCCGAAAAATTACCTAATAAAAGACATGGATGTGACGTTATGTTTACGTATTTCTTTTAGCCTTCTTCAATGTTATAATAAAAGTATTTTGTCAATGTAAGTAATCTATTTATTATGTTAAATTCTGTTTTGCACAGCTGCAGTTGCTTATTTATAACATTAGATGTGGACTGAAATGTTTGAATTATTTTTGCTGTTAAAGAAATGAATTGTTATCCGATGCATTAATTTTTATTTTCCTCCTTCTCTCAATTATAAGTCAAACGGTAATATTGGAGAAGAGAAAAACTAAATATTAATAAGTCGTTCAAACCTATACTTCAGTACACTAGATTTTCCTTTTTTATTTTGTTTTTTTCTTCATACAAGTTATCCGATGAACTTTATACCAAGGGTACAATCACATTTGGTTTAATTTCTTTTTTTTTTTCATTTTAGTTTGACAAAATATAATTCTTTAGATAGTCGATTTTAAGCGATAGTTGAATAAATATTTTCTTTTTCTGATTTTAGAATTGACATTATTTTTCATTTAGCTGCACAAGAATAATGTCCAGCAACCTATCATCAATGTACAGGAGGCACTTGGTGTTGTCCAGAAGGTCTTTATAGCACAGGAACATCTCTATGTTAATCAATTAAGTAAGTAAATCATTTCAAAAGTCGCGGATGTTCTTTATTGAATATTCCTGCACTTCGTTTCTCTGTTCAATGTGTAAACATGTATATAAGACACTTGACCCGATAACGAATACATTGTACAATTTGTTTTGGGGGAAAGGGCGGTTTAAAGGGAGGGGCTCTTTTTTTTCATTAAATTGTTTTTGTCAATAAACGTAAATTTATTTAACACCTGACAATATCCATTACAATTAACTGAACTTGATACACATACAAAATTATATTTCATGGTTGCTAGTTTTGATTTCTAGTGTTATACTAAATTGCAAAAGATATTTTATTAAAGATTCCGTCAAATAGTTTTAGTAATTTTAATAATTCTAATTAAATCAACGCTATAGATAATTTGTCAATATTTCTGTGATGTATCATTCACAGCATAAATGTACAGTACAAACTGTGGTAGGATGAAATAAATATGTCGGTCCAGTAACTTGTGGTAATCTTTCCCGTCAGCTTATCATTTAGATCTGATAAAATTAATCACAAATTTAATATAGACTCGGAACGACTTAGAGCTTGTCATATCGTAGAGACGCTAATATGTTATTGAAGACTGAATGTAAGATTATTTTGTGCTATGTTTGTCGTTAACGTGCTTTTTCATTGACGTATACCCCTCATCTCCTTTTATTTATATTCACCAAATGAAATAAACCAAATAGTTTCTTCTATTAACATACGGGTTTCATAGCATGATTTTTTACAGCATCATAAGGTAAATGTGCTCAATGAGGATTCTCGACGTTTGACATCATGTGAAGAATACAGGTTATTTTTTGTTGTAAATAAAACAGATAATAATTATTAATTTCTACTACATTTCTAGCAAAGTATTCAAAGATAACACTGATTTTATGTAAATGTACGTAGGAATCTCTTCTCTTAAAATGTCGCACCTTTTATTCTTGCTGTTTGCCTATGTGAATGTAGCGTTGATGTTCAAACATTTGAGATAGTTCTTCAAAAATTTCTCACATTTTTCTATATTCAGAGCAATTGAGAGTTTTTGTATTGGCACCTCCAATTGTCAAATTGCTTCACTAACGTTGTTTGTTTTCTGTCTTATTAGCGTTTATCCCACGTGCACGCCTCCTTTATCTATGTTTGGTAACTGAAATATGTTTAAAGTAAGACATCGAATAAACTTTGTTTTTAGTATTTCAGTGGTATGATAGTATTGGCGATATTGTCTTCTGTGGGACTTGGAATTTTAATTGCCGCTGTTTGTGCTGTTTATTCAAAATGTACAGGTAAGTTTCAATAGTTTCTACAAATGTGATAAAATCAAAACACTGTATTTTCTATAAAAAAAATACTTGATTTGCGTAAGTGATTCATACGGCCAGTTATTGAAATAGCTTTATTCTACACAAATCTTTTTCTTTACTGGTTGTATTCGAGTGAGATGCGTAGCCAGTTATTGTACGTATAGGAATTTGGCAGGAATATGACAGTTGTTATCAAATAGTCCGTTTCTATGTATGTTGGCGTTTGTTTTTGATGCACTTCAGTGTTCCTGTTGTTCCTTTGTTTTCCTCTTATAGTTGATGTGTTTCCCTCGGTTTTAGTTTGTTACCCTGATTTGTTTTCTCTCAATCGATTTATGACTTTAGAACACCGGTATACTACTGTTGTCTTTATTGTAATAACTTTATTCCGTAGAAATATTTTCGTTTCTGGTGAAATACGTAGTACCGCTGATATTTATATGTACTTTCATTCTCAATGTAAACGACAAATACAAGAACAGACTTACAAAGTATAAATTATTACAGAACCTGTAGAGAAATTGATAGGAAGGAAGTACATCTTTTAACACGAATTGCAAATGTTTTTACTTATAAAATCTTGTTGTGTTAATATTTATCTATCGCCTTAAATTGTACATAAGTTATCATTACAAAATATAGTTTTTAAGTGTAATGCATTTTTTTATTTTAATAACTGAAAAAAAAACCATAACTTTCAACAATTTAAAATATAACAACTATGGTACCATTTCAATTACAACATTTCATTCCCTCCCTTATATATGTGGTAATTTTACTTCATTAACGTACAGTTATATGTATTCCAAATATAAAACAGTGAGCGTACACGAATAAATCATTACAGAAATAGTTCTCACTTAATATTATATATTTGTAACATAGAACATGTTTATTGTAGAGATTAAAGACAAGAAAAAAAGAGACCAGCGATACCTCATGCTACCATTCCCGAAAAAAGTGGAAATCATCATTCGCCACTATATTACATTGTTTAACGTGTATATTCCTTCTTTTATTCAAAACTGTGCACACTCACAGAGCATGTGAGATGAACAGATATAAATCGTAAGAATATGTTCAATTAATGTACAATTAAACATTAATACTTAGTAATACATTACTAGCGATTACATCTTCGGGTATACGTACCTTTCTAGTATCAGCAGTATAACAGTTGATTTACATGGATGGAACCTACCTTTCCAGTATCAGCGATGTGACAGTTCATTTACATGGATGGAACCAAACTTCCTAGTATCAGCAGTACAGTTGATGGAAAAGGAAAAGACGAGAGCTACTGAATTGATGTCTAAGATGTCAAGGTTAAAATGAACTAATTTTGTTTTGCCTTAAATTTGATGTTAAAAGCCGGTGTTAACTTTACCTTTAGCGCTACAATGATTGTTCGTATGATGTTAGTAGTGTTTTAAAAACAATAATAATAAAACAAGTGCCTTTCTTTAAGTAGGCATTAAAATGTGTTTGTTTTTCAACTACTAAACTGATATCGAGATTATGAAGTGGTGAATGCAGTCCCAATTCTATTTACGGTCATTTTTATCTGTTTTTTTGTATATGGGATGAGTGCCCTTCTGTCTTGTACTGTAAGTATTAGGCTTCGAATAATAATGTCTGCAAGATGACTATATATTTTTATTATAAACTGCAGTTAATGTTGATGAAGAAGAAAGATATAGGGAACACGTCTTTGCTTTATCATCCCCAAATTAGCAAAATGGAGAAGGGGTATATATAATATACTCTCGGAACTAAAAATTTGTGAATAAAGTTAGGAGGGAATATCAAAGATCTGCCATCTGCAGCAAACTCAAACAAACAATAAGATATTGCATAAAACAACCACTGAAGAGATCATGACTAAAGAATGGCACATTAACATTAAGACGAAGCTTTCAGTGCATTTATTGTGTTAATGAGTAAGGCGTGGCTATATATGGTTTGTAATATTAATGGCCCGTGACACATGCCAAAGATTAAATAGTGACCAAGGAAACTTAAAATGTGCTTTTCATAAATTAAACATGTCAATCAACTGTTGGCACGCTTACTATGATATGCACAATACGTCTCTTATTTAAACTAATGATTATTTTCAGAAAATGTTTCTTATTTTCGGAAAATGTTCATATAAAGAGGGTTTTCCCTTAGGATTTGTATTTTAGATAAATGAATATAAATTGTTGCCGTGAGATTTTCATTGAAGTTTACAGGCCAGAGAGTGATTTATATGTTACTGAATAGTGTACCTTCCTCGAAAATTCTTGATGGAATAGATGCAAAATTGTGTTCTATGTATACTATGTTGTCTTCTTTAAAGCCAATCGGACGTGTAGCTTTACAAAAGTTAATGGTTGTGATAAAAAGTAATAATTTTTCAATCCAATTGTAAAGGCATTCTTCCTTTCCCAACAACTGGGAAAAGGATCGATTAATTGATTGGTTGGTGATTGTGTAACGTTCAGGGACAGATATGTGTAAAGTAGAAGAAATTAGTGAACATCTATATTTTTGGAATATAATTCTGACACAATAAAAACAGAAACCAGACCAAAGGCCGGACACGGTCTCTCTCATACAATATTTTTCGGTATTTGCGATCTCTTCGTCTGAATCTAGGTTTTTGGTATTTCTAATAATATTCTTTAATATGAGCATAGTCTTTGGTCGATTGTGGCATCAATTTAGGTTCTCAATGCTCTTCAACTTCGTACGTTTTGGGCTTCTTTTTTACTATTTACTATTTTGATTCGAGCGTCACTGGTGAGTCTTTTGTAGACTGACAGCGCGTCTGGCGTACAACATTTTAATCCTGGTATCTATTATGAGTTTATTTTTATTGTTAATGATCAAGCGTCGTCATGGGAAAAGATTTCGGTGGTTGATGTGGTTTTTTTATTGTCAAATATTATTGGTTATTTCTGTTCTCCGTTTTATGTATTATAAAAACCTCTCAAGTAGAAATGTTATTATTTATGTTCTTACCTACTATTGTATCAATGATACGCAAACATTTCAGCATTTTTATTCGGCACAACAGCTAAATAAAGTTAAAACAATAACACTTTAAATATTCTTTTTAATAGAATATAAAATATTTATCAGTCGACAATTTTGATTTTCAATACAAACTATACTAGAACACATCCATCGATACTGTATTTTGCGCATGGTTTAAAAAACGTAAACATTCAGACCACCAGAAAATGTAGACATAGAAAAAGATAAATTTACAAACGGATAACCTCACATTTTCAAGATGGATACATTCAGATAAACATAATGAAGGTATTGAAATGTTCATTATCATCAATGTGAAATTGTTACCAAACTTGCAGGTTTTCAGTTCTCTGCCATCATACCTTATATATTCTTTGTGCCTTTTAATATCGTCTGTACAGGTAAGTCTTTGTTTTATATCAGGTTCAGTCAATCTACAGTTGAAGCTTTTATAGATCAAGCTAACTGTATTAGCTCTAGTGCTTTACCAAATCTTCCGTTGAAACTTTTCAAGTGAAATTTTAGTTTCCACATTAACGCAACTTTGTGGACATGTAAGATTGTAGGATTTGATAATGTCCCCCATGAAATAATGTCCACCGGACATTATTTCATAGTAAATACTGTCCATAAACAATATTTACTTATTGAAATGTGTCCCGGACACAATTTCCTATGAAAATATGTCCTCAGGTAAGAAAAAGTGTCCATGAACATGGACATTATTCAATACTATAATTCTGTCCAGGTGGACATTTTTTGATATGATTAAAGTATTAAATGATAGCCATTGCCTTGTTATTACTTGACGTATTTTAACCTATAATTGCGAACTTTAATACATTGTTACTTTGACAGAGAGTTGTCTCATTGGCACTCATACCATCCTTATCGTCTTATTTATATTGTTTAATATATATACATGTATAATGATTTAAAATCAAACAAGTAACAGATGTTGTTCGGTATTATTTTCCTTGGAGGACACAATTCAATAACAATTACTACGAAAATTTGTCCTGTAGGTGAACCATATTTCATAACTGTTGCTGTAAAATGCTGTCCACTTAGGGGACAATATTTCATGGCAATGGACGAAATTTAATACCAAAATTCTTTTCTGCTTTTGCCTTCTTCTCATAATAAATATAGTCAAGTTCTTCACATTTGATTTTATACTTTACACACTTCCTTCTTATTTTTCTTCTTTCATTGTCATTTATAGCATTAGCTGGGTATTTCTTAGAACTTGAATGTCTCTATATTCACTTCCATCTATTATTTGTTTGTTTACATTTGTATATTAATCAATTTCTAATCAATCGTTCAGATTTTATTAAGATTTAAGTATAATAAAACTTTTTAAAGACCTTTGTATTTCTTCCCTTGGAGGACATAATTTATTAGCAACTACTATGAAAACTTGTCCTGTGGGTGGACACTATTTCATAACTTTTGCAGTAAAAATCTGTCCACTTGAGGGACAATATTTCATGGCAATGGACATTATTTAAAACCAAAATTCTATGAAAAACTGTCCAGGTGGACACTTTTTCACAGGACACTATTATGTCTTACAAGAGCAGTCAAAATTTATATAAGCATAATTAGGAATCGACCGATAAATATTTCTGTGTATAAAATATAACACTTAAAATAGAGAGTGTCAAAATATATATAGCAAATTAGATTACCTTTCAAAAGAATGTTATGTTATAGATCATCTCTTTTCGGCATCCGTCCGTTATTCAAATTATTTAGGGAAGCGTCATATGCACCCTTGACCATGTGTGTACTTTCATTATCAAAACATTCAGACTATTTCACTTAAATATAGCAAACATGAAATATTCTGAGTATTCTGAGTCACAAAAACACATTTGAGGGAAAATTGTCTTGATATAGGGCTCTACCATGAATTATCTGTCATATCAGTAGGTAGAGCTCAGGCTATAGGCCGTACGGTGACCTATAGTTGTTAATTTCTATATCATTTGATCACTTGTGGAGAGTTGTCTCATTGACAATCATACCACATCTTCAGATTTTTATATCTAACATGAATGATCTGTCATCAGTGGGTATAGCAAGCCCTATTCAGACTCTATCATAAATAATCTGTCATATCAGTAGGTTGATCAAGCCCTATTCAGGCTCTATCATGAAAAATCTGTCATCAGTGGGTAGAGCAAGTCCTATTCAGGCTCTACCACGAATGTTCTGTCATATAAGTAGGTTGAGCATGCCCTATTCAGGCTCTACCATGAAAGATCTGTAATATCAGTAAGCAGAGCAAGCCCTATTCAGGCTCTACCATGAATGATCTGTCATATTACATATTAGATACAGCAAGCCCTATTCAGGCTCAACCATGAATGATCTGTCATATTACATATTAGATACAGCAAGCCCTATTCAGGCTCTACCATGAATGATCTATCATATCAGTAGGTTGAACAAGCCCTATTCAGTCTATACCAATAATGATCTGTCATATCAGTAAGCAGAGCAAGCCTTATTCAGGCTCTACCATGAATGATCTGTCATATCAGTAGGTAGGGCAAGCCATATTCAGTGTATTGTGTTTTTTCTGACTCTCTCTTTCTTATTTCCTTTATTGGGCTATGAAAAAAACTTTTTTCTTTGAATTTTCTGTTTTAGAAATAACCCTGTATAAACTGTGTGGGAATATATACCACATTTTGAAAACAAACCTGTAGAAAACAAATCAGTCGTCACTGTTTGTTCATACCCCCACAACTACCTCAAAAATGCACATTCTAAGTAAAAGATGACACCACTCACAATATAATTGGTTTTTTGAAATTTGATAGAACAAATCAGGTGTATTTTTTGTCCCCGCTTTTTGGCTCATTGCTAAACAGATCACCTAATGATAAACACCAGAAGATAGCCCAAAACTGCAATTTGAACAGATTTTGACAAAATTTTAGCATTTATCTCAACCATATATAAGAAGGACAGCGTTAACCTAAACCTCAGTCATGATGGTAGTAAGACCATGAATTGTCTTTAGGATACACATTAGTTCGTTTTGTTTACCGATAACCTTCGATTCAAAATTTGACAATAACATGTAAACTGTGATAAGTTTATAATTTTACCAAATGTGCAAAATATAGTGTATCCATTCATAATGATAATACTTTATGCACATGATAAATCCGATTTACTGCTGTCTGATATTGTAATATCTATCTTGTGACCTTTTATCCAATATGTTGTCATTAAGCCTTTTCCCTGTAAAAATTAACATACTTGAACTCAAAAGAAAAAAACTTCTTTTATCAATTAGTAGAGTTACATTTTGAAAACAGTCTCCTGAACATTGATTTAAGTTTATTACAATGTATACTCTAAATATGTTTTTCTGTACTTTAACCAAAGTTTATGGCTCCAAATGTTTTGAACATTTTAGAATTGACTATTGATGTTAAAACTGTGGTTGTCTCAGATCTTTAAAGTCACATGTTTACACTTATGTAATGGTTGATATATCATTTTAACGATTGCCTATTGTTGTCTGATATTTTATGTTCTGTAAAGCTTGTGGTGTAAGAATGTGTAGATGTTTAAATCAAAATTAAAATACATTGTTCAATCAATTGGAAAAGCAGATATTTTAGTTTTGTTTTATCAGCTTGAATTTTGAAGTCAACGGTGTTTCATCTGTTATAAAAACTTAAAACACTTAATTCCAAAACTGTATGTTACTTACTTTAATCTGCAATAATCCTCTACATTTAATGTCAAATTCAGAAAAATTGTCAAGCAACATCTTTGTGGCTTCACTGATATGTATCTTCATCGCTTAAATATAAGTCAATTATTTGCATTCATTTCATTAGTACCAAAAGTAAATGTAAATGTCGAGTATATATTTAAAAGAGGGACGAAAGATACCAGAGGGACAGTCAAACTCATAGATCGAAAACAAACTGACAACTCAATGGCCAAAAATAAAAAGACAAACATACAAATAATAGTACATATGACACAACATAGAAAACTAAAGACTAAGCAACACGAACCCCACCAAAACCTGGGGGTGATCTCAGGTGCTCCGGAAGGGTAAGCAGATCCTGCTCCACATGTGGCACCCGTCGTGTTGCTTATTTTATTACAAATCCGGTAAATAGTCTAATTCGGTAGGTCACATTCGTGAAAAGGGAAGGGTATTGTAGTTACGACATAAGGAACATATCCGATATCATCTGTGAAACGGTTATTCCATAACGGTCAACCAACTCGTGATGGCGTCCGTAAAATTTACGAAGGGATGATTTCAACTTCACCATTTGGAACTCTTGGTTTAATAGCTTCCTTGTGAGCAGCAATCCTCTATTAAGAAAATCATGACAGAAAATACAAGCCCGGGAATATCGTATCAACTTGGAGATATATACTCCGTATGCAGGCGCTGCTGGAATGTTGCTACATAGAAATGGAAAGTTCACAATTGGGAAGCTGAAATCATCTCTTTTAACCGTTGGAAGCATTTAATCCTGTGTTGTATAATTATAACTCTTCGAAAGATAAAAGTATGAAGACTGAGGACGTGTCTCGACTAAGAGTCGATTAATTAGAGGCAAGAGTACTTAGTTTACCGATGTTCATATCTTATCAATGCATTAAAAAGATACAAATCATGGTAAAACAAAACCTGAGGTAATCGCATGAAATCTAAAATTAGCGAGACCGGTACATCGACAGGCTATTCTTGTATTACCCTGCATGCTAATCAACACTCAGTCAATTTTTTACCATCCGTAAATTTACAGATCAGATAACTATTCTGTTATCTAAAGATCTAAGACGTCTAAAACATGTGTGAAAGCATAAAAATCACAAAAGTGTGTACACCTCTAAAGATTCAGTCTAAACTATCGTTTTACCATCCTCTTGCTAATTTGTAAATTTTTCCCTCCTTATTACGCTTACTAAAATTAAAATCTTGTTGGTTTATCGAACTAATCTTTGTTTGTATTTTCAAATTAAGTATTTTCATAACATCTAAGGTACATTGTTCACACCTCGTCCATTAATCAGATATATCTGCATGCGAACAAATGCTCATGGAAAAAAATATTTGAATTTACTTGTTGTAGATCAATTACTGTACCTTCACCATTTGATTCCATTCTTGAAGCAGTGTTTACTGTATCGCCAAATAAACAATACCTTGGCATCCTTCTACCCACCACACCTGCACATACGGGTCCTAGAATAACAGTTAATGTTTTGTTCATCACATATTTGCAAATTATTTTCATTAAATAAAGATGGCATATATCGATCCCTAAGAAAAAGAGAATTTCCAAAATCAAATACATTTTACTATAAAAAAATCAAAGTAGTGCGCATTTTTTCATATAATGTATTTGTAAATTTTACCTTTATGGATCAGTTTACAAAGATGCAATTTTTGAAAAGTTTTACATGATGATGATAAGATCTTATTGAAAAATGTTCAATTTAGTTATAAAAAAAATCATCAGAATTGAAAATAAGCATTTACCGACAAATATATCAAGTGATATCAAATAAGAATTTTTAAATTTACACCTGTTACATATTTATTTAAAAGATAAAATTTTCACTTAAATACCCCAATTTCTTTTATCAATTAATGTAAAATAGTTCCTCCTTCGGTTGCACAAGGAAATTAGATTTCTCTAAGCAGCAATTACTGTAGATTCTTTTCAGCGACTATGAGATTAGGGGAAAGATAATAGTTAGGCTCATCCGTTACTCGTAAGAATGATAATAGAAGGTTAGGGGGTGATTTGGCGCAAACAAACTAATTCGACCCGCCACATTCGGTATGTGCCTGTCCCAAGTCAGCAGCCTTTTATGCAGTGGTAGTCGTTTGTTGCTGTATATCATATTTGTTTTCCGTTCATTGTTTTGTACATAAATCAGGCCGTTAGTCCCGTTTGAATTGTTTTACATTTGTCATTTCTTGGCCTTTTATAGCTGACTATGCGGTATGGATTTTGCTCATTGTTGAAGGCTGTACGGTTACCTATAGATGTGAACTTCTATGTCATTTGGTCTCTGGTGGAAAGTTGTCTCATTGACAATCATACATTTACCACATCTTCTTATTTCTATATTTGAGACTATGTTCCTGGCTGTAACTTTCTATTAAATAAGAAGTCATTGTTGTTGTGTAATGTGTGAAGCATGCATGGAATGAGTAAGGAGATACCAAAACTTCCATAACCAATCTGGTACGTTTGGAATACTTTTAATTCCGACTGTATTCTCTTCGACTTTTCATTTCTTATATTTCGACTTACGATATATTAGGAATTCATGTTGCAACACTAAGCACTCTCCGTTATTCTAAAGAAGTTGTTACACTAAGCAAAAACATTTTTACTGAATAGGTTACCTGAGTGAATACCGATTCTGCATTGTAATGATATCTCCGGCTTGTGGGGAATCCTGAAACACTTGACCGAGTCCCTAATAGAAAGCGCCATTTGTGCTATTTCTTTAACGTGTTTTGTGCCATTAAGTATGGGTAGACCAGATACTACCATGTACGCGTCTCCTATGGTCTCAACCTGAAAAATACAATTATTTCACAACTACTGTGAAATATATTTCATCTTTGCATTCATCTTTGCATCGGAATTAAACATATTTATTCTAAAACCAGTTGTTGGCATGACACGGGTTATGTTCTTCTCATATATTTTATGATGGTATAATACTAAACCTCTAACAGGAGGGATTGTGCCTGATATTCATATGATGAAGACATAATCTTTCAATCAGTTTAATTGAGGTCTGGAGCTGGCATGTATTATGGTCATTTTATTTATTTTCTTTTGTTTCCTATTCTGACATCGGACTCGGACTTCTCTTAAACTGAGTTTTACTGTGCGTACTGTTGTACGTTTTTTTTTCTACATTGGCTAGAGGTATAGGGGGAGGGTTGAGATCTCAAAAAACATGTTTAACCCCGCCGCATTTTTTTCGCCTGTCCCAAGTCAGGAGCCCCTGGCCTTTGTTAGTCTTGTATCATTTTTAATTTTAGTTTCTTGTGTATAATTTGGAGTTTAGTATGACGTCCATTATCACTGAACTAGTATAAATATTTGTTTAGGGGCCAGCTGAAGGACACATCCGGGTGCGGGAGTTTCTCGCTGCATTGAAGACCCATTGGTGGCCTTCGGCTGTTGTCTGCTCTATGGTCGGGTTGTTGTCTCTTTGACACATTCCCCATTTCCATTCTCAATTTTATTTTTTACAGAGTTTGTCTTTAGTGCCGTGTGGAGACAGTAGAGTGCCTCCCCGTGCTTCAGGTTTATGCTCTTATAATATACTAGATTATGGAGTGTGTGTCCGAGCGAGAACTTCTCTATGTTCATTACTTTAGGAATATTTATCAAAAAGTAGTATTTCACATTCAGCCCCATTCTTCTATTTAGTCAGACGTCAGTCGCTTCCCTGATATACCCTATCTTTTGTTTTATTTTTCGGGTAATTTATGACGGATAGCGTTTGACGTCTTTAGCCGAACAGTTTTATCAAATTCACATAATTCAATTTATTGTGTGCTGGTTCATATTCTGGACGCCAGTCTTTGCTCCTTTCTAATGAAATCCACATAATAAAAAACAAGTATGAAGCTTAGAAATGGAAAAATATTAAATACTAAACTCGTTCAAAGGGTATCTACACGTCTCAATCTTCAAAATCGCTTATCTAAAAATACTACCATCGCTAACATTTTTAACAATAAAAATCGTGGTTACCCTTCAATTGATAAGTGTTATGCCAAAAAATGACTTACATGTCCCCGTCTTTCCACCAACAATACGGTAAGGTCTACGTTTAATGGTCGCACATTTTCTTTAAATTTTGAAACTGATATAACTTGAAAAACAAACAGTATTATTTATTTTCTCACATGAAACAAACCGGGATGCGGTATTCAGTACGTAGGTGAAACTGGACGATATTTATCGAAACGCACGCAAGAACACCTGTATCGTTTTAAAAGACACAATACATTCAAAAGTATCATTTATCAACATCTTAAAAAGCACAATCATCCTATTAAATATTTAACAGTTCAACCTTTAGAAGTAGTAAATAAGCAGCCTGGTGAATCTCATTCAAAGTTTGTACGATCACGGAAAATAATTGAATTCGATTGGATTAAACAATTACAGACAGTCTACCCTCTCGGTCTTAATGATAATATCAATGGAATTGGTCATATATCAAGAACCGATTCTGTTAACATTCTGGATATAGTTTCTAAAACTGTTCGTAAAAACCGTTCTCATGGGCGTAGAAAAAATCGCAATCAAAGAAAATTTCAGACCAACCATACAAATATTTCGGACCTAATTTCTATTTCAAAAAACAACGGCAGACATTATCTATTAACCAAGCTCTGTTCTTTACCTATAAATAAATTAAATAAAATTTTAGAGGATTGCAACACAATTTCATATTGCAGTCCTAAGTATGAAATCGTTCAAATTATAATGGCATATTGTTATTCTAAACTGTTTCCCAAAATTGATCGCCCTGAAGATCATAAAAAACATTTTATTAAAATAAAGTATGTCAATAAAGGTTTTGATTTTGTAAATATTGCCGGTATTTTTAACGACCATTCTGTTAAAGAACAAATTCCTGGATATTTTGATAATACTGAACTCCCTCTTATTTGTTATATTTACAAGAAATCTACCCGAAAATTTGTGTTTAATTATAGCCAAGTCTGTAAAGATGTAAATATCAGTGAAAATACACCTCCGTCATGTAATTGTAGTAATTCCGAATACACTTATGGCCCTATTTCCCATGTTATAACAGGAGACCTTAACATCGCTTGCGACCGAGAGTTAAAATCATTCCTCACTAAAGGACCTAAATATCGTCCCCCGTCAATTATTAATTGGAATGAGTGTCGTAATGTCATCCACGACTCACTTCGTGCTTACTGTTTGAAATGGATAAAACGTGAAAAAGCTGACAAAAAATCTTTGGACTCTTTTTTTAATTCAGTAATGAAGATAGTTGATATACGTATACAACATTTTAAAGAACATTTTACTCTTAACAACAACCATAAAAATCATATTTCTCGAATCAAACATAAACTAAAAGAACTAGCCAAGGAATTTGTGTTTGTCCCGGCTGATAAAGCTGCTTATAATATCATTATAGTTTGACGTAAATTTTACATTGAGGTTCTGCAAAAGGAAACCACGAATTCACCAACATTCCAACTGACTTCATTTTCAGAAAACGATATCTGTAACAAACATAAACTATTAGCTACTTCTTTACAAGCAGAACCAAATACAATGAAAGTCCCAACTATGTACTGGCTTCCGAAGCTACACAAATCATCTTACAAATATAGATTTATTTCGTCTTCAAGTCATTGTTCCACTACTAAATTGTCTATTCTACTTACTAGTACACTTGGTACAATCAAAAACCTGATAATAAATTGTTCAAATAAGGCCTTTAAAAATAGTGGAATTAACTACTTTTGGAGTGTCAAAAACTCCTTGGAAGTACTTGATAAATTGCATGCATATATTGGTGATTTTGAATCTGTTCAAAATTTTGATTTTTCTACCCTATATACCACTTTGCCTCATATTCTTATTAAGAAAAAATTCACACACCTAATTAAATGGGCATTTAAAAAGTAGGAATGCGAATACATATGTTCAAACTCTTTTAGGTCATTTTTTAATAGCAACAAACAAAAGAGCTATGTCAATTGGACATGCTTTGATACTATATCTGCCCTTGAATTTTTACTTGATAACATTTTTGTTCGCTTTGGAGATTCCGTATATCGTCAAGTTATCGGAATTCCAATGGGGACTAACTGTGCACCACTTATTGCGGACCTGTTTTTGTATTGTTATGAGTTACAATTTATGACTAAAATCAGCAAAGACCCATCAAAACAACATCTGATACAAAAATTTAACAATACTTTTAGATATTTGGATGATATATTGGCTCTCAATAATGACGACTTCAGTATGTATACTAAATAAATTTATCCTGTTGAACTTACTTTAAATAAAGCTAATACTAACAATGACCACTGTCCTTTCCTCGATCTTGATATCTATATCATTAACGGGAAGCTTAATACAAAAAATTATGATAAAAGAGATGATTTTTCATTTCCTATCGTTAATTATCCATTTTTAGATGGTGACGTTCCCTTGTCACCATCTTATGGTGTTTATATATCTCAACTTGTACGATTCGCTCGTGTATGTAACAACGTATTAGATTTTAGCGAGAGAATTTATGTATTACTGAAAAATTATTACACCAGGGTTTTCGATATCATAAACTAGTCAAAACATTTACTAAATTTTATCATCGGTATAAGGACATCATTCGTAAATATAACTCAACATGCAGACATATTATACGTTCGGGTATTTCACATCCAATCTTTTATGGTAATATTCTTTACAAAGCACAAAAATGTCAGTATTCACCTCATAAGCTGACAAAACCTTCAAACAGACTTATTAAGAAGGGATATAGTTACGATACTCTTGTCAGGTCATTAAAGATTGCATATTTTGGCTTTAATATTGATTCACTTATAGAGTCTTTGCATCGGAATTAAACATATTTATTCTAAAACAAGTTGTTGGCATGACACGGGTTATGTTCTTCTCATATATTTTATGATGGTATAATACTAAACCCCTAACAGGAGGGATTGTGCCTGATATTCATATGATGAAGACATAACCTTTTAATCAGTTTAATTGAGGCCTGGAGCTGGCATGTCAGTAGCTGCTAGTTGTCTGTTGTTATTTATGTATTATTGTCATTTTGTTTGTTTTCTTTTGTTTCCTATTCTGACATCGGACTCGGACTTCTCTTAAACTGAGTTTTACTGTGCGAACTGTTGTACGTTTGTTTTTTCTACATTGGCTAGAGGTATAGGGGGAGGGTTGATATCTCAAAAAACATGTTTAACCCCGCCGCATTTTTGCGCCTGTCCCAAGTCAGGAGCCTCTGGCCTTTGTTAGTCTTGTATCATTTTTAATTTTAGTTTCTTGTGTATAATTTGGAGTTTAGTATGACGTCCATTATCACTGAACTAGTATACATATTTGTTTAGGGGCCAGCTGAAGGACGCCTCCGGGTGCGGGAGTTTCTCGCTGCATTGAAGACCCATTGGTGGCCTTCCGCTGTTGTCTGCTCTATGGTCGGGTTGTTGTCTCTTTGACACATTCCCCATTTCCATTCTCAATTTTATTACATACTTGAGATCTATCTGACACAAATTATAACGCCGGATTGTGTAAGCAAAGAAACACTGTCTTAAACCAGCAGCTCAATGTCGATTCTCAAAGAATAAAATTAATAAGCGGATGCAAAGACAAAAGGAATCGATCTAAGCTGTTAAGAGTATTCGAACTTACTAAAAGCTAGTAAAAATTCATTTTTAACTAATGAATAAACTATTTTTCCGAGGCTAGACTTAAGCATCAATCAGCTAATTTTGTACAATTATTTGTTCTTTGTTTTTCTACTACTACATGGGTCAGTTCTGGTACTCGTGGACTACCAAAAAAGACAAAACTGTTAGCCCCAGAGGGTATTATCAGCTCAGTAGTCAGTGCTTTGGAACTGGCATGATTTATTACATACTTTTCTAATATGTTGTGTTGATAGACTTGGAAGTTGCTAAAAAACTAAAATTTCTAACTCCCTCAGGCAAACTAGACCTGCGATGAATTTGACTATTCTTTTAAGTGCCTTTTGGTCATATAAATTCTTACGTGTTTATGTACTTATACATCCGACGTCTTTCAAAGACAAGAGTGTGGTTGATGAAGGTAAATCTAGAAAAGCGTTTCGGACCAGATTTATAAATTTATAGAGACTTTCCATTGTAGGTAGAAAAAGATTAATAAGTTGTCCTTGGTGAGAGGTAAAACTTTTGCTTTTCAATCAAAGGCTTCGTATTATTTTAACATGCAGCGCTATACAATTTGTCTTTAGTCAAGTTCCAACATTCGTATGTACGACAAAAATGTTTCGGATCTGAATTTTTGGAAATAACGATAAAATTCTTCCAGTTAATCCGGCTCCAAAACAATTCAAAATAGACATAACGATATGAAAAATATACTACTGTTCGAAAATATGAAATTATTATCATAGGATAAAAGTCTTAAGCATCTTATATGATTAAAGTAGTATTATTTTCATTACCAATAAAGACAATTATTTTAATTTGTATTTATTTTCTATATGAAGTCTGTCTCATCACAGTGTCATATCTTGATAATTTTCTCGATATTGAAAGAATGGATGGCTTCCAACAAGAATCTAGGACAAACGTAATGATTTCGACTTCCAAATTATTAACTTCCTATTTATCAGTGGTAACATGCCATCTGCTCCAGAATAATCTAATCTATAATTTGACCAATTGTGTCCTATTCCCGATTGTGACATTTTGACTGAGTTTGGATGAGTCGTATGACAGATAGTGCTTTCATAGCAGGAGAAGTTTACCCTGTTGACGCACTCGATCTCGTCCCTTTTTGAGTCCATGCTATTCCCTCAGTGCATGTTTGTTACTTTGATTTGTCTTCTGAATCGATATATAAGATTTGAAAATCGGTAAAGTAATGTTTCCTTAATTTACCATACCTTATACACATCATAGCTGTCTATAACTTCATCAAAACAGTTGTAAAGATCATTGAGTAGATCTACAATCTAAAATAATAGAGAATACATATTTGTACTAAACCAACTTCTTCGATTACGAAATCAAATTTAAATGAAAATATAAGAATCTGACAAATTATAATGAAATACCAGGCGAAGGTAGAAAATTGATGTTGTATTTTGTTTACATTATTAAAATACGTCGAATATCAATGATAATTAATTAATTAATAGATTAACAAATAATTCACTTAGCATAGTGAATAGGAAGAAACCGACTTACGAGACCATAAAAATGTTAGGAATTAAACAACTGTACCTGAAAAGGTGTACTCTGAGATGAAAGGTCAGTAAAGCCTACGATATCACTGAAATATATCGTTACACAATTAAATGCTTCAGGATCAACGGGTCTTCCATCTCTTAATCTTTCAGCAACAGATCTAGAAAGCATAGAAAGCGACATACTATTTTCTTTACTGTTACTGTTGTAGAGTGTGTAATTGTCATAGCATTTGGTTTGCTGATATAGTTATATGTATGTGTAAAGACCTTTTTTTATTAAAATAAGGAGATGTGATATGATTGTAAATGAGACAAATATCCACCAGAGTTTAAATGACGTGGATATAAGTAATTAAAAGTCATCGTACGGCCTTCGACAATGAGAATCTTTTTACTGATTCATGATAGAAAAGGATGCAGAACAATTATAGGGAAGTTGTTATTTCCTAATATTTTATGAACTTGTTGTATCATGTAAATTTGTTCGACTTTCCTAAATTAATGGAAAACATTTACCAATCCACTATGATAATAATACTTTATTGCCAGATATTTGAATCAACGGATTTAGAAATAGTTACAAGACGGATACATATAGTGGAACAGGAACTGCTGACATTTCCAGACCACAGAAACTCACCTACGATTTTGGTTGTGTTCCTGGATACTGTACCTATTATTTTTTTGTACTATTGTGTATTATTGTGTTTGGCTGTTCGTCTATTTACTAGAATCTATCTTTTTAAGTGGTGTTTTTTGTTTTCCTAAAAGTAGTTTCTATGTTGCAATACCGTGGAAGAACTTGGAACAAAAGTTCCTCAGACTTTCGTTTCTCTTCTAAGAATGCTTGTGTCCTTTCCAAAACAAGAGCTTCCAAATTATTTGCGTATTGTTCCATTCTTCTAAGTAACGCATCTAATACATTATGGGTTTTTGAAAATCTGAAAGAAACAAATTATTTTTTTAAATTACCTTTTTTACATTTGAAATTTTGAGACATCAAACACATTGTACCTATTAGCTTTTTATTAACTGACCAGCTCATGCAAGATTCGAACTTATTGTTTCTTTGTCATCAAAGATACCAGGTTATAATTCAGTACGCCTGACGTGCGTTTTGTCTACATAATACTCATCAGTGGCGCTCGAATTAAACAAAAATTAAAAAGCATTCAAATTCCAAAAATCATATTGCTGTCCTCAAAGTGTGAAAACCTGGTTTAAAATTGTTGAACCGGTTGCAATATTTATACAAAATTACCTCCAATTACTTTTGAAATACTTCTTTAAAATAAGCTCTGTTAAACCAGGCTATAAGTATATATGTAATATGTAATATGCGTTGGTCGTTTTTGTTTGTCTGTTTATACATCTGTGTATTTGGAGGATTTGAGTGTTGGTGATTGGTGTGGTTAAAATTACCGTCCAATATTTTTGGTAATTCCTGTTGTACGTTTCAATCATTGCATACATTTGTACTACATTTTAAAATGATTGGTAAACTCAAAAGTCAACTGTAACGTTACTTTTGATATACGTTTATGGTAATGGTTACTCAAAATGACTTATAATAAACTGTTTATGTTAATTATTGTTTTAGGTTATATTTTGTATCCGCGTTGGTGTATGTATCTCATGTAAACAGCTTAACGTTTGATAAAATAAACAGATAATAAAATTTAAGTTTCTATACTTTAAATTCATTTATCGCAGGGGACGTTTTTCTTTATGTGTTATATTTTAGCTAGACCTCATTCATTAATGTTGATGACATCATGATCACTGACGTAGCATTTTGTTACGTGTGCTTTCTGTTTATATTTGGTTTGTCAAGAAGCTGGTCGACATTTTTGTTTGCTGGATATAAATTTTACCCCGCCCTCCATTACTTGTTGTTGTACAGGTAATGCTGAATTTATTTTTCAGGTTCCTGTCCGTTACTTTTGGGTCTGGATTATGATGAAGATTTCGTTCTTCGAGTGTTTTTGCTAAGCCATTGGACGTTTTAGATATATATAATCCTTCGATGCATTTGCTTTATAAACCGGTGGAATTATCAAATCTGATGGAATTTGTGCATTTTAATTATTAACTTTAATATTGGCCGAATTCGCTGCATCTAATGATTATTTTGACATCTAATATACTCGTCAAACCATGATATTTAGTTTTTTTGATATTTACACTTGTGTATCCCATGGTGCATTAAAAATTTAATTTACAGCACCCGTGTTTCACACAGTGCATTGTGTGGTCTTATATATACCAATTGAGAACGTCTGTCGTAAAGTTGTCACATATTTATAATAAAATTAAAATTTGAGGTGACGAATTGGTAAGTAAAATTATCATCCTTTACGACAGACAAAATAACAGCTGATCTGCAAGGTATACCATGTACTTGGCACTATATATCATGTACTGTGTTACAACCCTGGATAACGCTGACGTGAAAAGACATTATTCGACCAACGAAAGCTATGTTTTTATATAGCCTAATTGGTCGAGGGGTCTACGGCGCTGGACACAGTGCAGATGGTGTTGCAACGATGTATCAGATGCAGGGGTTCGAACCCCGCTGAGGGAAGAACAAGCTTTTTCTAACAGATGGAGAACGTCTTTCATAAAGTTGTCACATAATTAGACGTATGTATAGACGTCCTAGTTTTATACCTACGAGAAGTGAACAGCTCCCGAAACGAAAACTGATTTTTATCAGCTATATATGTATAAAGTGCCTAGAATGTTAGAGTACATCTGATTCTTTACTTCCTCCCCGACCAGGGCTGGAACCTATACTTTTCACTACTCACTTCTACGATAACAACGCCTAGCATTTGGCAGACGCCGTATTCCCTCCTCTAATTATAGCTGATAAAAATCAGTTTTCGTTTCGGGAGCTGTTCACTTCTCGTAGGTATAAAACTAGGACGTCTAATCACAATACACGAAGTATTTTTAAATGTACAGGAATGATCATCTACTTATCTCTTAAGTATACTTACAGGATGCTATTCTATTTTTAGAAGCATACAATCACTATGAATTTATAATTAGATATGTCTGTCTATGTTTAGTGACAACTGTTAATTATACCTTGTCCATCGGATATCTTATGATTAAGAAATACCAGGCGTTAGAATATTTATAAAGTGTATATAAAATGAACCTAACGATGTTAGAGTAGATATGATTCTTTACTTCCTCCCCGACCGGACTGGAACCTGTCCTTTTCACTTCTTATTTCTACGTAAACACCGCATAGCATTGCGCAAACGCCTTATTCCCTCCTCAAACTATAGCTGATAAAAAAAAATCATATGTAAGGTTGCCATAATAATTATCTTCGGTAACCACACATCTTTACATCTTTATATATCTATATATATATATATATATATGTATAACTTTCATTATTGTTTGAAATCGAATATGTCAATTAAAAGCTGTGGCCAAATATGGCCAAATTGGGTTTTCCTTCGGCTAATGAGATAAGTAATACTACCCAGTCGCATCTTTGATTCTTTTTCCAATAATCATGAAATACGGCCTATTCTGAGGATCTTCATTCAAACAGTCATACATAATTGTTTCTATTCCTCTCATGAAGTCTTTATTGGTTGTTTTAGGTAACGATGGTCTGAATGGTGGATTCTCAGTGTTAATGACTTTCATGATGATTTCTGTATGAAATATCAAAGGAATAAGTAAAGTTATAAGTTTTATCCTCTGTTTCAGGTTAAAATAACATAGAAATGGAAATTTTATAATTTTTAACAAAAACAAAAGAGGAAAATCCGTTGTAAGAAATATCTAAACGCTTAAATCATTTGTTTTTTTTTTCTTTCTGGCAATACCGTTGTCTGTTTTTATCAGACTTATGATCTTTTATTTTCCCCTTTGGTATATTCTCTCTATTTTGTTTTTTCAAAAAACATAAAAACAATTAACATTAATTGATATTATTGATAGACTATTCGATTACCTCGTTCTGTGACTAATATTTAATATAATATATGTGTAGGGTGAATAACACAACGAAGAAATATATATGCAAATATGAATAATTTGTTTGCGCTTATTTGCATTGTCCAACACATCTTTAAATGTTTCCCATATTAGATGTGAGTTTTAATTAAGGTCTTCTTGTACAATTTCACTATTATAGTATATGCCATAATTCAATATAAATGTATGATCATAGTATTATACTTATTTCACAACCTAGTGACGTAAACATATCTAATTCCTCGCTGTAAGGTTCGTTTCTGGTCAATATTTCATACAGTATTATCCCGAAGCTGTAGACATCACCCGGCTGCGAAACTGTTCTGTCTTTGGTGCGGAGATGTTCTGGTGCAGTCCAAAAGCTGTCTTCAAATCAATAAAAACTATTGTATTATCAATATCAGACATTTCGTTTAAATTTGCTTTTGTTTAATATATAACAATAAAGAAACTATGAATAACTTCTTCAACCACGCCGCTTGTTTATTTGCCTGTCTAAAGTCACAGATCTTTCGCAATTCCTTTTTATTTTTTTCACTACCTGTTCGGACCTGGTTTGATTAAGAACATGACATGACTTCTTATTTTGTTGTTCATTTTTTACTTTTTGTTCTTTTTGGCATATAATATTTCCCTTTATTCATATGTATTTCCTTTACATTTAGCTGATTGGTTTCCTAAAGTATATCAGACTGAATGTTAAGCCAAGAATACAGTTAAATGAAACGCTTGAACTGTTCAGTAATCGTTGTTGGTAGATAACCCAACGTTAACGTTCATTTCACGATTTGATTGCAAACGACGCTGCCTTGACTATAGTAAATGTAACTGTGCAATAACTTTTGATTGCAACACTAAAATGTTTTCTTTTCAGAAAGAAGATTTTAAGTAGAAATACAAATCCGACTTATTTATGAAATAAAGTGTTTTTTTATCATTCAAGGGAAACCATTAGAAATGGTATATTAATTTCTATGATGTATTTTGCATGTTGCCATTTTCATCCTCCAACTATAAAGACTTGAATTAACTTAATAGCGATAACCATGGAGCCAGGCATTGGTAAATTTGATTGTTGGATTGATTGATTGTCGTTAGAATAGACCCGTTCCTCTAATTTTAGAATTACTTACTGTCTTGACTAACGTTTTCTTTACATTGCTGTTTCAATCTTCTGAGTCCAAATCCCGTAACTTTTAACACAAAGCGACTATCAATAACACACGAGTTACTTGTTAAACCCCCATGTACATATATATTACTTTGATGGAGATAGGTCATTCCCTGTAAAAAAAAATGCGTATTTATTGAATGTAGTAAAATCTTGAGATAGGATTTTGTTTGTACTCGACCTATTATTGTAAATTATAGATAACAGATGTTTAACGATATTCAAATCTTTTCAATCCATTCAGAGTCTACAAACATGCATGATGAACTTTGACACAGAGAGACTGGGTGCGTTGTCAGGGTAAGCGTCTCCTGCAATACATGCAGCTCCGCCATGCGTTTTTTTTTCAATTTTAAGAAAGATATGTTTTTCTGTTAAATCTTATTAATGTCTTGGGATCTTTATGCTGTTGTTATTCGAATCATCAACTCGCTCATGACTGGCTTTTATTTGATCAAATCCTACAAATACAGAAAAACATCGAGAAAGAGAAATTATCATGCAGCATTTCTGATAAAATAACTTTAGAAACCTTAGATTAGTTCTGCAAAACCTTCAATGCTGCTTTTGTTGTAATACTAGTAATCGTCTTTATATTTCTGACTTCCTCATACATTTAACACTGTTTGATTTGTTTTAAATAAGAATGGTAATATATGAGTAATCTCGAATTAATATTGTATTTATCACAATGAAATGCAGTCTACAAAACTACAAACAAATCATTATATCCACGATAATTCCACGGGATATAACCGCCGCACAGTTGGTTCCGGATGTTGTGCGTTCTTACTCTATAAACAACAACAAGCTGAAGGAAGGGTTTATGATCTTAACCATGCTTAGGTATTTACACATTTAGTATTCAAAAATGATTTGTACACGTTGTGTACATGTTAAGTCACCAATATGCATTTTAAAATTCAAATTTTAACTATAGCTGTAGTTACTGTTTAAAAAACGCATGTAAGTTTACAAACCTAAGTCACAAAAGCTGCCTTAAAAATTCTTAAAAAATGAAAACAAATAACATTAAATAACAATTTATATACATGCACAAAACGTATCTTCCTCCTTATTTTGTACGCTAGTTGCGCATTTTCGTAATGGAACTGTACCGTTTGTTGGTAAAAACATCGATAAGAACATTATGCTGTTTGTATTGAAATATCAATCTTATTTTGTTTAATTAATCATCTAGAACTATTTAACTGGTTTTGACATTTCTTATATGCAATTTCATATTGAAAATTTGTATATACAAGTCTAAATTGAAAACCTATGATTGCGTTGGATAAAAACCGCAATTATATACGTGTGCATGCAAAACAAATTTCTTGGTAGAGGGGTCTAAGTACAGCACAAACAACATTTTCCAAAAGACCAAAAAAGTGAAAAAGTATATTTTAACAAAACGCATTTGACAAGCAGGTCGAACAACGGATGTTCTTAAACGCTGCTGACTGCCATGGCGATTGTCAAATAAACGGATCACAGATGTTATAAAATGGATCTTAATTATTAATTTAATACCAAACAGAAAACAATAAACTTGCGGAAAAGATGATATACCGCAAACATGAGGTGCAAAAATTTGTACACCATATCCGGATTTCGACAATTAATGTCTCTTCAGTGATGTTAGGAATCGAAACGGTATTTGGAAGGCCATATAATTTACCTAAATTTTGGATTGACTCTTGAATTTTGAAGAGTCGAAATAGGATGAACGGATCATATAAACCCGAAGGCAAATATAATACAAGCCCAAACGGAAAAAAATAAACAAGTCTAAATTGAAAACAACGTTCAAACCTAAGATTGCGTTGGATAAAAACCGCAATTTTTATACGTGTGCATGCAAAACAAATTCTTGGTAGAGGGGTTTAAATACAGCACAAACAGCATTTTCCGAAAGACCAAAAAAGTGAAAAAAGTATATTTTAACAAAACGCATTTGACAAGCAGGTCGAACAACGGATGTTCTTAACCCTGCTGACTGCCATATATATATATATATATATACATGGTTAATAGGTGGACATCCCGATTGGTTTCAATATATATATATATTCAAAATTGATATGAGGGGGTGCGGCATCACAAAACATTTGGTGTCTTATCAATGCATCTAAATTATATATGGGTGGGTATTTGAACAGTTTTTGAGATAATAAGTTTTAATATGAGGAGTCGGGCCATCAACCCCGAGGTGGCAAACCTTAGATCAATTGAAAAGGATTTGTATGGGCAAGCAAAATTATATATGATCATCGTAATGAATATGCATGAAATATGTGCTACTGGAACTTAAAGGAAACAGCAATCAATTAACCAAATCATATCAAGCTGAGGGATATATGTTTCAAATTTATTTCATAAGTGGTTTACATCATTGCATTCAAAGATTTTCGATGAGTTTGCTTTTATTGTGTCCTGGATCCGATAAGCTACTAGAGTAGAAACTCTATGAATACAACGTACAAAATGTATATGTGTGGCGAATTGTCATTGAAAAATTTAGTAATCGCTTAAATGAGCTTCGAAAATTTTCAATCAGTAGTAACATTCATAATTCTACCATATTGATAGGTTTATCTTAGTCAAAACGAACAATGAGCAGAACAAGAATTTGCAACCAACCATACCAAACAAAGACAACGAACCGTAAATAGATGAAATTCAGAGGTCAGTCTTTACCTGTGAAAATCAAATATAACAACGGCTCTTTTCATTCGTAGGGATAATCATAAATAGACAAATGTACGAATTACTGGTTGATTCCGGGAAATTTAGACTGTTTTATACAGGCGTGATTAATATATGAAATAAAGCATGGTAGGTGTACTCGAAATCAAATTTGTGACCTTGGTTTGTGATTTTTTTTTTCGTTTAAAATACCTTACAGTTCATGATATATAAATAATATACAATGCTTGTCGGGAAGTTGTGAACTTTTTTTTAATAAACATTGAATTCTTGCTTTAAAGGCCATTAGTCTTTGAAGAAAAACATTTGGACGTTGTACCTACCAGTCTCGCTTCAAAACGCTTCAACGTCAAGAATCTACTGTACGGTGATTATAACTCGTGAATTCTTTAATTTGTATCGGTAATTACCTGTATTAAATCTCGTACCAATGGCATTTTCAAATCTTTATCAAGATGAATGGAATCATTGAGTAACAAGGCCTGAAAAATTGTTTACATTATGCTTGAAATTTTATTTAGTTGTTTTTAAAGGTTTTTCGGTGTCTTGTGTACTTTCTGCCATCCCAGAACTCAAGTGTAAACTACAATCGGGTCTAAAGTTTATATAGTGAAAAATTTCATAATGATTTAATAACTTTATTATGTGTTATTAATTAAAAGTATTGTTAATTTAATATTACTAATGAATAATTTATGAATAGAAGAATGTTAATGGTTTGAAATATCATTAATTAACTCGCCAAGTTTCGCCAGTTGAGGAGCCGCTTCTTTTTTTCCGGTGACTACACCATTTCATTTGTTCTGTATTACTCATTATTTTATTTTTTGTCCGTTGCTTTGTAGACTGTTCATATTGTTTTGTGTGTGGATCTTCTACTTATTGATTGTGATTGCGTACTTGGTTTCTTTTCTCCCATTTTACTATAATGTATTGCGAAAACTGCTTAAACAAAGGATCATCACAGGGTGATGCAAAAATAATTTTAAAACAAGTGTACCTGTAAATTTCCTCTGGAACAGTTTTCTGTGATTATCAAGATATGCTGATTTTTGGCGTGCAATCCGATGAATTTTGTCAGATTAATGCAGTTGAAATCTCTCATCTAAGTGTACATGTCAATTGTATGAAATTATAGTAAAACTAAATCGTCTATTTTTTTTTTTTTTTTAATTTTAGAATTATTCCAAAATGATTATGATGATGATGAAGGATGGCTGCTTAACAGGCATGGGGCGAATTACATTGCAATGTAATGCATTATATTACAATTACTTTAACAAAACCATGCATTAAATTACAATTACAATTACATTCATTTATCAAAGTAATGCATTGAATTGAATTACACATTACATTTGTAAATTTTATTATTAGGTGAATAGAAAAATCAAACAGTTAGAAAAACAACACGAAGTCACAAAAGATTCTAGCATATGCAGTAACAAATCCATGCATTGAATTTAAGTATACATGTAAACAGACTATTTAATTCGGCTATTACATTTTTAATTATTTAAACTTAATGTTGACTTTACTTTTATAAATATATTTTTTGTTTTTTTTTTAATTTCAATTAAAATATTTAATTACTTAGAATTTCTTTCCTAATTATATAATTAACATAGAGCTTAATTAATGAACAATTGTCCAAATAATGAATATATTGATTGTAAAACAAATTTATTAGTGTTTTATAACAAACTTCATTAATCTTTTATTTAATCAAGACAAGGTATTCTTTGATCTTATGACAACAATATAGTAATGCTTTTCAAATATCAATCTTTTTATGCAGGAAAATGTATGAAATAAAATGAAATAAAGAATATATTCAAATAATTAATATATTCTTAGTTAATCAAGAAATCTTAAATTCTGCTTTAGTTAAATCTCCAACAATATTTTAAAGATGTAGTATGTGAAAAAAGTAATGCCATGTAATGCAATGTAATGCATGAAATTACACAACTTTTTGCTAAAGCAATGCATTATATTACAATTACATGTAATGCAAAAATTGCTGCATTACACATTGCATGCAATTACTTGGAAAATTGTAATGCATTACCATGCATTACAATTACAAATTTGCATTACAATTACAAATTTGCATTACCCCTCCTGCTGCTTAACGTCCAGCGGCAAATTAATTATTATGCATATTGAGAACTATAACTTGTTAATGTAATATGAATATTAACCCTGCTTTGTACTAGACCGACACACTGAGCCGAATTTTAACGTGCTAGTTCACAAGGTAACAGTTCGCCGGAAGACATGTCACCTTACCCGGACACATTATTCTGACTCCGAGCCTACCAGTCTTTGCTCTTACTCCTTAATGCCGCGTGTTCAGCGGAGAAGCAGCAAATACCAATTTTAAAGACTTTGGTTTCCAGGGTTCGAACCCACAACCTCCCGCACTCGAGGCGAACACGCTACCATGAGACTACCGAGGCGGTCGGTCTCAAAATCATTATATTATATGAAATAAGAATCGCTCGTTTACAGCCAGTGTACGTTTCTATTAGAGCGATACATGTATTTTTTTATTGAAATACTGACAATGTTCCTAAACAGTGCACTATTGTTTTGGTTTTGATCGTTCCTGATTAAGAATATCGCTGTCAACACCAAATTTATAAAGTGTTATTTTTGTTTAGTACATCAAAATAAGTTTACTATTGAAGTAAAACATTATTTTGCACATGTGAATCACTTTCATTTCAACTCCAACACACGTGTACGTAAAGAAAAATAGTACAAAAATTTTGGTCATACAAATCAAACATTGAAAAAGATAGTGGTACGTCGACAAAAAGCCTGTTTCTGGTTCTTTAATTTGTTTTATGTATTTAAGACCGTTAATCCTTTTAGTTACTTGTATTTAAAACACTTTTATGCGTCAAACAAACATGGTATACCACCTAAAAGACCAAGGAAACATTGGAGAATTGCGCGGTTTAATTTAAAGAAAAAGGTCTTCAACCACAGCAATATCCAAAAGGGTTTACCAACGGTATATATATGGAACGATAACATAAATTATGATATAACATAAAAACAATATAATCACCTCAATCATTTCTAATATCATTTTCCTGTCAATATTCAAATGCTTTGCTTCGAACTTTTTAAAATGAACCTTGTTTCCCTGCAAGAGAAATAAAACTTGTCATGTGTGTGCATATCGTTTGAAATGAATTATGAATGTATTCGTATTACAGTTGTGTAACATAATGAACTAAACATTAAAGATAGCAAAAATTAATCATCAAGCTTATCGACTTTTCTAAAATTGTCCGTTTATAAATTTTGAAATTATAAAGAAACTAATGGTTCAACTCCCTCAGGCAAAGTTGACCTTAGATGAATTTGGCTATTTGTTTTAGGTATTTTTGTCATATAGCTCTTCAACTGTTTCGGTACTTATACATCCCTCGGATTTCAAATGTTTGGCATTGAGCGTTCCTGATGAAGGTAAATCCAGAAAAGCGCTTCGGACGCATGAAATTATTAAACGTGTTGTTTTCAATATTTTTATATACTTGTAAGATTAGGAGAACCTCAAATTATATTCAATGAATATGTCAAAGATTCCACTATAGTATGCTTGGCGCAAATTAGAATTTCAGATAAAAATGCCGATAATGAAATAGAGTTGAATGACTCTACTCACCTTATAAATGGCTGTATTCGCTAATAATCCATCATCATTTGATGTCGAAGAATGCTTGTCTACCGACTTAAAAAGAAACATGCACATGATTTACTGAATTGAAATTGTAAACACGAAATCAAAGAAGAACCATAAAAAAAATAAATGTAATGGTGATATAGCCGGGTAAAATGGCGTTCCGGCTAAATGGAAATCAAGAAGGAATATTTCGCTCCTTAAACTTTTATTTTAGCAATCCGGCAAGACCGAACAACAAACTCCAAACCAAATGTGTATTAACATACAAACAATAACAATATATATGAGCACAGGATTAAGAAGATTAACATATGCCAAATGGAAATAACAATAGATTAAAAAAGTAATTGGTGTCCGACACGTATTTGTAAGTTATTGTCCAAACTGTCACAGAGAATAAATAATTAAATGAATAGAGTAAATGAATTTAAGTCCTTTGTCCAAGATTATGACACATAATCCGTGTAAAACACTTATGCCTAAATTTACGACAAAGTTCAGAATAATAAAATAAATGCAAAACAAGAATATACATTAAAACAATTGAATTCATAAAATGTTGTTTAAAAACTAATTTCATTGCACAGTCCAAATTGTCCGGTCATATATTCCCGCGGCCCTTGAAGACACGACCCGGGTCTTACTGTTCATCTGAAATTGTTCCGAAAGTTTCTTCTGTGGTTGTGGCGTCCTCTGTAACGATAGTTTTGGTTTGAATAGTTATCTTCTCTTGTATTTTTCCCAAAATTGTCCAATTCGTCTTCTAGTTTGGTGATTCGATCCCGCATATGTTCTTTATCGCGTTGTAGATTGAATTGCTTATCGATTGCTTCACATCTTTGATCGTACAGCCCAAATTAGATTCTTCAAGGTTATTAATGCGTTCACGTAATTTTTCCATTTCTTTTTGGTCATCTGCGTTTTGTTTTTGAAGTTTTTCTAGATTGCTAACAACACTGGTATGCTTTTGATTTAATTCTTTAAATTTCTTTTCATAGTGTACACTTTTAATTTTGAATTTAACTCTCTCGGAATTCACTCGGCCGTGCCTGAGTCTTACGTTTTCTATTAATTCCTTGTTATATTCTAAGGTTGGAAAGAAGTCCATCAGTTCTATGGTATTAAGTTCCGCACAAGGAAACATTGACATAGCTTTCTGTTCTTTGAATTTTCTCATTCTTTCTGCGTCACGACGTAACTTGGATTTCGACTTAACCTTAACAACTTTCACGTCCGGTTGTCTGTGAAAATTACACATTCTGGCGTAATGTCCAAAACTCCTGCACTTATAGCAAAATGACGTTTTTGCTATACATTGTCTAAAATGAAATTGATTATTCACAGTCTTTCCACAAAACTTACATAGGTAGTTGTCCATATGGTGGAAATTTCTTGTCTGAAAGGTAGTTCCATGATCAGTCATCTGGTATCTCCAGTCTCGGCCAAAATTTCTGGTTCTCCGCGTATCCTTTTTTCTGTTTGCTGGGGGACCAGCTTCACAGGTAGAACAAGGTATTCGATGGATGCTTTGCCCGGATGTCCTAACACCGTAAATATAGCCGGGTAAAATGGCGTTCCGGCTAAATGGAAATCAAGAAGGAATATTTCGCTCCTTAAACTTTTATTTTAGCAGTCCGGCAAGACCGAACAACAAACTCCAAACCAAATGTGTAGTAACATACAAACAATAACAATATATATGAGCACAAGCAATTAAAGGATTAAGATGATTAACATATGCCAAATGGAAATAACAATAGATTAAAAGAGTAATTGGTGTCCGACACGTATTTGTAAGTTATTGTCCAAACTGTCACAGAGTATAAATAATTAAATGAATAGAGTAAATGAATTTAAGTCCTTTGTCCAAGATTATGACACATAATCCGTGTAAAACACTTATGCCTAAATTTACGACAAAGTTCAGAATAATAAAATAAATGCAAAACAAGAATATACATTAAAACAATTGAATTCATAAAATGTTGTTTAAAAACTAATTTCATTGCTCAGTCCAAATTGTCCGGTCATAGTACCATTAATAATAGAGCTATCGTCACGGCAGTCTTAAGATCACACTTCATTAAAAACGTGTTTTCAGACCAATTTTAATCTCCATTCTTTGAAAACTAGGTACTAGATAACGTGTATCAGCGTGTAAATGTCACGTTTTTAATCTGTAGAACATAGTCATCAACGCGTTCACTGTGAACATAGTAATTAAATCAGCTAAAATAGAGTACACCTACGTCATGAAATTGCAGTAATTCCGAATACATTTATGGCCCCAGTTCCCATGTTATAACAGGAGACCTTAACATCGTTCATGACCGAGAGTTGAAATCATTCCTCAGTTAAGGACCTAAATATCGTCCCCCGCCAATTATTAATTGGAATGAGTGTCGTAATATCATCCACGACTCACTCCATACTTACTGCTCGAAGCGGATAAAACGAGAAAAAGCTGACAAAAAATCCTTAGATTCTTTTTTTAATTCAGTAATGAACATAGTTGATATTCGTAGTAAACATTTTAAAGAACATTTTACTCCTAACAATAACCATAATAGCCCTATTTCTCGTATCAAACATAAGCTAAAAGAACTCGCCAAGGAATTTGTTTTTGTCCCTGCTGATAAGGCTGCTAATAATATCATTATTTTTGTACGTAAATTTTACATTGAGGTTCTACAAAAGGAAATCACGAATTCACCAACATTCAAACTGACTCCATTTTCGGAAAATGACATCTGTAACAAACATAATCTTTTAGCTACCTCTTTACAAGCAGAACCAAATACAATGAAAGTTCCACTATGTACTGGCTTCCGAAGCTGCACAAAACACCTTACAAATATAGATTTATTTCTTCTTCAAGCCATTGTTCCACTACTAAACTGGCTATTCTACTTACTAGTACACTTGGTACAATCAAAAACCTGGTAATAAATTGTTCAAATAAGGCCTTTAAAAATAGCGGAATTAATTACTTTTGGAGTGTTAAAAATTCGTTGGAAGTACTTGATAAACTGCATGCTTATATTGGTGATTTGAATCTGTTCAAAGTTTTGAATTTTCTACCCTATATACTACTTTGCCTCATAGTCTTATTAAGAAAAAATTCACACACCTAATTAAATGGGCATTTAAAAACTCAGAATGCGAATATATATGTTCTAACTCTTTTAGGTCATTCTAAGTAACAACAGACAAAAGAACTATGTCAATTAGACCTGCTTTGATACGATTACAGCTCTTGAGGTTTAATTTACTAGATAACATTTCTGTTCGCTAAGGAGATTCCGTATATCGTCAAGTTATCGGAATTCCAATGAGGACTAACTGTGCACCACTTATTGCTGACATGTTTCTGTATTGTTATGAGTTACAATTTATGACTAAAATCAGCAAAGACCCATCGAAACAACATCTGATACAAAAATTTAATAACACTTTTAGATATTTGGATGATATATTGGCTCTCAATAATGACGACTTCAGTATGTACACTAAAGAGATTTATCCTGCTGAACTGACTTTAAATAAAGCTAATACTAACAACGAACACTGCCCTTTCCTGGATCTTGATATCTATATCTTTAACTGAAAGCTTAATACCAAAATTTATGATAAAAGAGATGATTTTTCATTTCCTATTGTTCCCTTGTCACCATCTTATGGTGTTTATATACTCAACTTGTTCGATTCGCTCGTGTATGTAACAAGGTATTTGATTTTAACGAAAGAAACCTCTGTATGACTGAAAAATTATAACACCAGGGTTTTCGATATCACAAACTAGTCAAAACATTCTACTAAATTTTATCATCGGTACAAGGACATGATTCATAAATATAAATCAACAGGCAGACATCTAATACGTTCAGGTATTTCACATCCAATCTTTTATGGTAATATTCTATACAAAGCACAAAAATGTCGACATACACCTCAAAAGCTAACCAAACCTTTAAACAGACTTATTCAGAAGGGATATAGGTGTCAGACCACCAATTGAAAATCCCTATCTGTTCAACCAAATTTTGCAATTTTCACAGCTTTCTAAATATTTTACCTTAAGTTTAACTTTATAGAAACCAAGTATATCCTGAATCGTACATGTATCACCTTTCTATATGACAATTTTCAACCTACCTTTAAAGTCTTATAAGAAGAATCTGACCTTCGGAACACAGGTACTACCAAAATTACCCCTGGTTTTCTGGAAATCTTAAATTAGTATACTCTGGAGCGCATTAATCCTGAATTTTTAATGCAAACTCATAGACAAGTAAATTTTGGCGCAAAATGGTCTAAATATATTTCTCTTTGACCAAAAGTTTCATTTCTGCAAATTTGTTGGTTAGTTTAAGTAAACAATGACATCAAAAGCACTATTTTTTGTCAGAGAAGGACTACTTTTACATACGTTCTAAATTGGAGGGAGTAATTGGTGGTCTGACACCTATAGTTACGATACTGTTGTCAGGTCATTAAAGATGGCATGTTTTGGTATTAATATTGATTCACTCATAGGGTCTTTGCATCGGAAATAAACACATGTACTCTAAAACCAGTTGTTGGCATGATACGGGTTATGTTTTTCTCACAAGTTTTATGATGGTATGATATTAAACCCCTAACGGGAGGGATTGTGCTTGATTTTCATATGATGAAGACATAATATTTCAATCAGTTTAATTGAGGTCTGGAGCTGGCATGTCAGTAACTGCTAGTAGTCCTTTGTAAATTTATGTATCATTGTCATTTTGCTTAGTTTCTTTTGATACCTATTCTGACATCGGACTCGGACTTCATTTCAACTGAGTTTTACTGTGCGTATTGCTGTGTGTTTGTTTATTCTACATTGGCTAGAGGTATAGGGGGAGGGTTGAGATCTCACAAAACATATTTAACCCCGCCACATTTTTGCACGTCCCAAGTCAGGAGCCTCTGGCCTTTGTTAGTCTTGTATGTTTATTTTATTTTATAGATATAAGAAGATGTGTTATGAGTGCCAATGAGACAACTCTCCATCCAAGTCACAGTTTGTAAAATTAAACCATTATATGTCAAAGTACGGCCTTCAACACGGAGCCTTAGCTCACACCGAACAGCAAGCTATAAGGGCTCCAAAAATGACTAGTGTAAAACCATTCAAACAGTTTAGTGTGACGTCCATTTTCATTGAACTAGTACACATTTTTGTTTAGGGGCCAGCTGAAACCCGCCTCCGGGTGCGGGATTTTCTCGCTGTGTTGAGGACCCATTGGTGGGTTTCGGCTGTTTTCTGCTCTTTGGTCGGGTTGTTGTCTCTTTGACACATTCCCCATTTCCATTCTCAATTTTATGTGACATTACAAGTGTTACAGTTGTTTATCAGTCTTTACTTTTTCTCTTTGTGGCCATGGTATTATTTATTTTACTTTGACCGATCGTTTTCGATTATCCATGGTTTCTCCTCTATCTTTTTTCCTCGGCTTTGCACTGATGAGTCTTATGTAAAACGAAACGCACGTCTGGCGTATAAAATTATAAGCCTGGTATATTTGATGACTTTTGGTAGCTGTTTCGATATGAATTAATTTGCGTCATATTGAAAAGTATAATATATTTGACTTTTCTTTGATTTTGGTGTAGTCTATTATAATTATTAATCATATAATCCTTAATAAAAATTGAAGCGTATAATACTTGTGAACAAGAATGCTAAGGATAAAATTCAGTTTTCAATTAATTCCATGAATATAAAATTTAAAATGATTTCATGCAGTATGCAAATACTTAACAATTGCGGATATTTATATGTATAAGCAGAAACTGCTTACTCTTCCGGAGTTTCCCCCTGTTTTATTTTGGTACCGTTCGTGTTTCTTTGTCTTTAGTTTTCTATGTAGTTTTTGTAGAATTGTTCGTCTTTTCGTAGTTTTTCATTTTTTGCCATAGCGTTTTCAGTTTTTCTGCGACTTATGAGTTTAGATATCCCCTTGGTATATGTTGCCCCTTTGTATACCTTAGATAAACTAAACTCTGACATTATACTATGAATACTGCGAGATATAAACTTGTGAATCAGTATATCTTCTGTTTCTATTCTCCACCAGTTACTACGGATATCATTCTCTTTTCGCTGCTTTCTGTGAAGAAATAATTCAAAGAGGTGCTTAGTTGTAACCAATGCTAGTTTTGACATTTTGTTTTTAATTTTATCTAAAACAAATATGTGAAAGTCAAACACCCTTTATCACTTTATTCAACATGATCAATGTTCTTTATTCTTCAAATCTGCATTTAAAAAAGAAACAGGATAGAGTTACTATAGAATTTTAAACCAGTTTTGCAATAATTTAATATCAAATCTATTACCATGTGAACGAAAATCTTCTTTGATCATTAAGCACGAACATATTAACAGTACACTTGGATGCATGCACTGACGTTTGAATACTAGTATAAATCAAATCAGAAAAGATTTATAAGTCTGTAAGACAGAAACCAAATGAGAAAAGATGTATACGTCTGTAAGACAGAAACAAAATGATGCCGAAAAAAACCAAAATGACATTTTCATTGTCAAAGCTTTTACTCAGTTCGTTGTAGACCATCAAAATGAAACTTAACATCAAGTTTGGTACTTACCATTAGCAGCACTATAGGTGCCACATGTGGAACAGGATCTTATTGCCCGTCCGGAAAACCTGAGATCAACCCTTGTTTTGTTTAAAAGGAGTGTGTGTTGCTCTTGCTTCAGTTTTCAGTGTTCTGAGCACACGGTAGATATTACAATTTTATTTTATCTTGCTTTATTCATTCATTTCTGATTCAATTAATGGGGCGATGCTACTACTGGTAGATGTTCAAAAGTCCTGCAGTCCGCGCTCCGGTGCTGTTGTGAAATATCGCAGTTTTTTTTATCTACATTTACTGTTCATTAATTTATAAAATCATTTCAAACACTAATGAGTTTCCAATGCTCCTCCGTTTCCTAAATTGATTGGCTCTCAAACTGTTTTGATTGGAGCACTATCGATACTTCTAGTGTGGTATTAAATTAATAGCCTGATATCGTTGGTTTGATTTTTACAACCATTGGTTAATGCCATTGCTGGTAAACGTTTCGCCCCGAGGGTATCATCAGCCAATTCAAGCAGTTGGCGATAACATTAATACGGTAATTTGTATGTGTAATTATTGTTCCTAAAATTTTAAAATCCCCCATACCAGGTATTCCTACACCCAGTCGTAAATGACCTAAGACCGGTTTGGCACAGTTTAAGGAATTGTAAATGCTCTTTATCTGTCTAATTGATTTGATCATTCAACTGTTTTTGATTCAGGCACCACTGATTAGTCATGTGAAAAGGAAACATCGGTCTGGCGTACTAAATGTTGATTAGTCATGTGAAAGGAAACATGGGTCTGGCGTACTAACTGTTGATTAGTCATTTGAAAGGAAACATGGGTCTGGCGTACTAAATGTTGATTAGTCATGTGAAAGGAAACATGGGTCTGGCGTACAAAATGTTGATTAGTCATGTGAAAGGAAACATGGGTCTGGCGTACTAAATGTTGATTAGTCATGTGAAAGGAAACATGGGTCTGGCGTACTAAATGTTGATTAGTCATGCGAAAGGAAACAAGGGTCTGGCGTACTAAATGTTGATTAGTCATGTGAAAAGGAAACATGGGTCTGGCGTATTAAATATTGATTAGTCATTTAAAAGGAAACATGGGTCTGGCATACTAAATGTTGATTAGTCATGTGAAAGGAAACTTGGGTCTGGCGTACTAAATGTTGATTAGTCATGTGAAAGGAAACATGGGTCTGGCGTACTAAATATTGATTAGTCATGTAAGAGGAAACATGGGTCTGGCATACTAAATGTTGATTAGTCATGTGAAAGGAAACATGGGTCTGGCGTACTTAATGTTGAGCCTGGTATATTTGATGAGTTTTTTTTTTTCTTACGGGTAGATTATGAAAAGACTTTTTGTAGAATCATATATTAAAATGCGTCATTTAAATCGCACCACATATATGAGTAATTTTTAAACACCTTGATGGTTTTGCAGGATAAACAAGGGAAAATGCTTACTATCGTAAAAACTCATACACTAAATGATTTTAGCCAAGTAAATTCAAATAAGTGTATCTATTGCTACGGAAAGGAAGCAAGGTGTTTATGTTATCGAATAGTTGTACAGGGTCCTGGTTTTGTTTTGTTTTGTTTTGTTTTGTTTTGGATTCCATGGTTTATCTTTAGAAGAATACAACGAAAGTATTTTTTATCGAGGTTAAATAAAACAACCCCAAAAGTTTTTAAGATAAGTATAAGAAAATAGCTCTCATGGTATGCTTTCAGAAAATAAAAAGATAAATTGGGGTCACGGGATTCGTTATCTTGCTACAAAACAAAAATGTGAACTCCTAACACATTCTTTTATAAGAGTTAAATTATCTGAGTTCTCTCTCCTTATATGTCAAAGTTGAGAACAAACGAATCAAACAAAATATAATCTGTATTTGTAAAATACAGTCGTAAATATGATGAAACACATAATTTTTATTATCTAGATATAAAGTCTTATAAATGAATTACATTTTTTCTCAAAATTTGCACATTCCTTGAAAGATCTAGACCGATTGTTTTCTACTATTTTACGATCAAAGATGGCGGAAGAAACCCGATCTACCTTAAACGTTACCTCCGCAGAAACTGTGTCGACTCACCTTAAAAGCTTAAGAGCAGTTGACTCACCTCCATATTATCATCAAAGCAAGTAGAAATAAAACTAAGCAAGACACTAGCACTATGACCAGAATTGCTACCATCGATAATTCTAAAATAGGATAAAATGTAAGTGTTTGGAGTGTCCTCTATTTACCAGTAAAATTTCGATATCTAAAAGGATGTTTATATCTAGGTTTGCATTTCTGTAATTCAATGTGTACTTATTTTGTGTTAATATATCTCGTCTCACTATTTTTAATATGTACCACCTTTGATAAGTATTTAGTATGACGATAAATTTTCACTTCTGTACTCGTACTCTGAACAACAAATTCATTAATTTTGTAAAAAAAATGTTTACTTCCGTACTCCTAACAAAACTATTATATTTAAATTTACCTGTGTACGTTGTTTTATTTAACGCCATTTTGTCCCAGGTAAGAGTTGTCTTATTGACAATCTTTCTACATCTTTTTTATTACTACCTGTAACGTCTATGTTAATATATAGGCACCTAAGTTTTAATATTGTATTTATATTGTGTCATAGATCAAACTTATTCGTTCAGTTTATGTTTACTTGTTTTTGTTTAAATGTCTTTTTGATCGAGTTAAGCCATTTCAATTGATATTTTATAGTGTGTCTTTTTATGTTGTAATGTTACACTACTGTCTCAAGCTAGGGTGAAGGTTGTCACCTGTTAAAACGTTTAAGCCCGCTGCATTTTTATGCACCTGTCCTAAGTCAGGAGCCTGTTGTTCAGTGGTTGTCGTTTGTTGGTGTGGTTCATAGGTTTCTCGTTTTTTATATAGATTAGACCGTTGGTTTTCCTGTTTGAATTGTTTTACACTTGTCATTTTGGAAGCCCTTTATAGCTTGCTGTTCGGTGTGAGCCAAGGCTCCGTGTTGAAGGCCGTACTTTAACCTATAATTGTTTACTTTTTATACATTGTTACTTTGATTAAGAGTTGTCTCATTGGCACTCATACCACATCTTCTTCTTTTTATTGTTACATTCATAGAATCGGAATATAAAAATACCAAAGGTTGGTACATGTATGAGCGAATGGTGCCCTTTATTAAACTTTAACGTTTTAGTTCCCGGTATGTTTAACGTCGAAGGAATATAACTGTTTAAATCTTGTCAAATACCGGTTGGGTACCAGACTTATTATATCATACCGTAGAACTGACCTGTATATGTGTTGTAAGACTCGACGGATACGCTCACGAACCGGTATACACTAGGAGAGCGTGTCAGAAAGTCAGTATGTGTTTTATTTCACTTTGTCCTAATTGAACATACTCTAATTGACCGCAGTTGGTTTTACATTTCTAGACTAAAAGAGGGACGAAAGATACCAGAGGGACAGTCAAACTCATAGATCGAAAACAAACTGACAACGCCATGACCAAAAATAAAAAGACAAACAGACAAATAATAGTAATATAGTATATAGTATATTTAATAATAGTACAGATGACACAACATAGAGAACTAAAGACTAAGCAACACGAACCCCACCAAAAACTGGGGGTGATCTCAGGTGTTCCGGAAGGGTAAGCAGATCCTGCTCCACATGTGGCACCCGTAGTGTTGCTTATGTTATTACAAATCCGGTAAATAGTCTAATTCGGTAGGTCACATTCGTGAAAAGGGAAGGGTATTGTAGTTACGACATAAGGAACATATCCGATATCATCTGTGAAACGGTTATTCCATAACGGTCAACCAACTCGTGATGGCGTCCGTAACATTTACGAAGGGATGATTTCAACTTCACCATTTGGAACTCTTGGTTTAATAGCTTCCTAGTGAGCAGCAATCCTCTATCAAGGAAATCATGATAGAGAATCATGCCACATGCCCATACAAGCCCGGGATTATCATATCAATTGGGAGATGAACAGGTTTTGTTGTTCATTGTAATATATTTCTTATTTATATTGTCCAAAATGAAAGGAATCTTTTGTAAAAAGGGATTTCTATGATTTTTTTGTTTAATTAATTTAAGCATAATTACTATATCTTTCCATTTTTTTCAGTTATCGAGTATTATCCGCACATTTGCCAATGCTTCTGTCTTGATGGAATTTAAATAAAACAGTATCTTTTGATTATCGTTTTAATTGTGGAAGACGTGAATGTTAAGAGACGTAACTGTTGTTTGATTCTGTCTGTTAAGTGTATTGACAACAGTTATAGACTCGAAACGATAAATGCTTGATATATTGTATATACACATGTCAATTGTTGAATACTGTTTGATGCCCTCTTTTAGTCTTTTGATTATTACTGACCTATACCCAAAATTTCAACATTTCGATTTATTCTTGATCATAAAAGAGAAGCGAAAAATTAAAAAGAGATATTCAAACTCATAAGTTGGAGACAAACTGACTATGCCAAGGCAAAACACAAAAAACCTCAAAAAGTGTTCTTTTTTACATAAGAAATGGTGAAAGTTTGAATAACTCGAGATATAAAATCTTCATGATTTGATGTAAACAGTTGCTTAACTCAACGTCATTTGGACTCTTTTGGGTAGTTGTCTTAATGCCAACCATACCACATCTCCTAATTTTACATTTTGGAATCTATAAAGTAGGATAACACAAACTAAATACAATGAAACTTACCAGACTTTTTACACCTTGCATCGTTTCCATCATACCCACAATACGGTCTATTTAGTGGAGGTCCTCTGTTATTTGGCCAGTGAATTTCAATGCTGTCGTTAAAGACTAATTTCCCATCTAAACCAAAATAGTTCGCGACAACCTGGTATGACAAATAGTTTTAATAAGAAAATAAAAAGATATTTATTTAGTTCATTGAACTGTTTACTTATTACACCAGAATATATACAATATGACGAAAATGACCTTTTTCGACTTTAGTTAACAACAATAACAACTAAATATGTATAGTAATACTACACCGTGGTACCGTATTTACTTAATATGTATAGTAATATCACACATTATGGGTTTTGCTCATTGTTGAAGCCCGTAAAGTGCTTTATAATAGTTTGCATACTCGACCATAGGTCCCCGGTAGACAGTTTGTTCATCTCATGGCAATCATACCAAATATCCTTACTAATATACTAATCCCAAGGAAAACAGATTATTTTCTCAATTTAACTTCCACTGTTTGTTATTATAAAAATAAGAAGATGTGGTATGATTACCAATGAGACAACTATCCAGCAAAGTTCAAATAAAGTGGATGTAAGCAATTATAAGCAGCCGTACGGCCTTCAAAAATGAGAAAAACCCATGCCGTATAGTCGGATATAAAAGGCCCGACATAAAAAACATGAAACAATTCAATTGCGAAAACTAACGGCCTAATTTATAACAATTTACGAAAACAAATATGACGGACAAGAACCAACGACAACCACTGTACTACAGGCCCCTGACTTGGGACAGGCACATAAAGATTATGGCGGGGTTAAACATGTTTGTGATCGCTCATGCATCCCCTAACCAGGGATAGTGGTGTAACAGCACAACATAAGATCAGTTGAAAAAGGCTTAACTCATCAGATCGATACAAAGTAGCATATCTGAAGTACTGATGATACCTCTACAACTGTGTCGCTGAAAAACTAACAACAACTTTCTCGTTTTTGACTGAAATTATACGTTCTTACTATCGAACAAAATGTGACTTGTAGAAAATAGTCAAGCGGAATATTTTATAAATTTTACACATTAAAACAAAATTTACATTTATTTATTATCCAAATAACAAAATATGATCATACAAAGAAGGCAATTGAAACCCACAAATCAAAAGACATACAACATGAAACTAAACTGGGCCAACATCATAAGCACAAACAGTGGTCTGTTTCAAAGCAACAAAGGATATTGCTTATTGTTGAAGGCCGTGCAGTGACTTAAATTCATGTCATTTGAACGCTGGTGGTAGTTGCCTAATTGACATTTTACCACTATTCTGTATTTTATATTTACATTTTATAACCCTCATATGTATCTAATTTACTTTATCGTTAAATGGAAGAAACCAATAAACTGATCTTATCTTAAAGGGGCATAAGCAACGATTTCGACAAACATTAAAATTTTGTTTTGTTTCAAACAGTCATAAAAGTGGAATCGTGAAACTATATTTCGTTATTAGCAGTCAGTTTTGTTCAATGTTGTGAAAATAAAATAAAAAAACAACATTGCTGATGTATTCTTGTCTTGCTAGACAATAATTCAACATGACGGAGTATTTGAGTATACGTATTCATGCGACCATCGCTGGAGATATGTTACATGTGCTAAGCATGTTCAGTTATCAAAAAGATAAAAAATGTCAACATTGCAAGGTGACACTAGGGAACAACCGGTGAAAACCATTTCGTTGACTAATTCGGCTAACAAAAATTCAATTTTATACAGGTAAAACGAAGGTTTATCTTTTTTTTTTTTTGGCATGAAATCAAACAGACCTAGTTAAATCGTCATTATACGATTGCTTGTTCTTGTCTATGTATTTATTTTTATGTTTACTTTGGATCATATGACGATCGGCATTCTTCGAAGGTAATCTCGATTTTAAATAAGATGGCGTCTAGTATAAAATACACATGAAATCAAGATTAATTTTAGCGAGTCCATGCATTGTTAATTTTTTTGGTTTTTGTTTTACTCTTTGTAATTCATGACAATGACATTTGCATTTATAAATATTCTTTACAATAAAGTCGAACTATTACTTTAAATATGAGGAAACTGAATTGATCTTTATCCTGCAGTTAAGCCTTAGTTTGAATAATCTGTATACCAAAAGTTTTGACAAATAAAATAAGTTTTTTTTTTTTGCGAATTCCAATTGTTAGCTTCTTTGTCCAATGGTAAATTTACTCGATGATCCCTTTGTGTCGCAATGTGCATTCCTACGTCTCATCGATGTGCACTTTTTAACATCTGATTTCAATGAGCGGCATAGTTTCATCGATGCAATGTTTAATAAGAAAGATTCAGATTCATAAAATGATCAAAACTGAGACAAAATGTTATAATATATACAATGTATAGGAATTGATTGTATGTCGTGACTTAATCTAAAATTGTATGTTTCGCTATCTTTTCGTGTAGTGGTATATATACAACTAACAACTATAACGAATTGTCTTCCAAAAGTTTTGTTGATTTATATATATATTGACATTGAAAGGGAAGTGTTGAGTATTTCCTTATTTATATCCAATAAAATTTAGAATGAAAATGGGGAATATGTCAAAGAGACAACAACCCGACCAAAGAGCAGACAACAGCCGAAGGCCACCAATGGGTCTTCAATGCAGCGAGAAAATCCCGTACCCGGAGGTGGTCCTCAGCTGGCCCCTAAATAAAATTGTGTGCTAGTTCAGTGAAAATGGACGTCACACTAAACTCCAAAACATATAAATGAACTAAAATTAAAAAAACATACTAGACTAAGAAAGGCCAGAGGCTCCTGACTTGGGACAGGCGCAAAAATGCGGCGGGGTTAAACATGTTTTGTGAGATCTCAACCCCCCCCCCCCCCCCCCCCTATACCTCTAGCCAATGTTGAATAAAGAAACACATAGCAATACGCACAGTAAAATATTGCTTTCCTTTTTAACGATCTAAATATATATGGAGGATCGATTGTAGTATTTGTTCAATTCATTCACAATTTCCAAATGCGACGATCATTATGACTCGATTTCTTGTTTAGAAGTGGTCTATATAGCTTTTATAGAAGACCACTTGAATACTTTTAGATTTTGTAGAATCGGATCATCTTCTACTCATATATCAAACTGTTTTGAACTCAGTATAACTACGGACAATTTAACAACTCCATATGCAGACCTTTAAGGTACAAGTATGTACACTTCGCTGAACTAGTATACATTATTGTTTAGAAGCCAGCTGAAGCCCGCGGGATTTTTCGCTGCGTTGAAGACCCATTGGTGGCCTTGTGTTGGTTTTTTTTTTTTGTTCTTTTGTCGGGTTGTTGTCTCTTTGACACATTCCCAGTTTCCATTATCTATACTACAACATAAACGCATTATACATATTGTATCAACAGACCTTATACTCCACAGATGTACCATCTAAATCCAATAAGGAAAAGTCTGTGTTTCTATCACCGTTGTTATCTATTTTGAAGCTTCCGTCCAAGCCTAAAACATACAGTTAAGCTCTTTGCTCTGCCAATTCTCAGTCGTACGAACGAAGTACACAATATATGATCATATATGTATATATCAAAACATACAATTTGCAAAGATTTTACATTACAAATCAAAACAAATAAGATTAATACATAAAATGTCACTTTCATGCCTTTTAGAAATTTTCAATCAACGGTTCGAAGATGTCCATGTCGCTTCGATAATGAAAAAGGGGAGATAAATCTTATGAGTTCTATTAAATCTGTTTAATGTCGGTTAAATCATCTTTATAAAATGTCCTTGCAAAGGATATAAATAATTAAACATAGAGAATTAAGCTGGTTTCTTGATATGAAACTTTTTGTACTTCTCCGTTATGTTTCTTTCGTATATCGATTCCTTTCTCTCTAATTATGATTTTTTTTGCAGCCTTGGTGTTTAACTTTTTTTGCCATAGCAAGGATTTGTATAGTATACAAATCCTTGGCCATAGGAATGTGTCAGGTTTAATTGTTTTCTTTATCTAAAAGAGAGGCGAAAGATACCAAAGGAGTATTCAAACTCATAAGTCGAAAAACAAACTTACAATGACATGGAGAAAAACGGACAGGAATCAAAATACAAACAGCAATATGCAATACACAACATAGTAAACTAAAGACAGAGACACACGAATCTCACAAAAACGAGGGTTATCTTAGGTGCTCCGGAAGGGTAGGTAGAACCTGTACCACATGTGACATCCATCGTGTACAAACCAGGTTATAAGTATAATTCGGTAGGTTATGTTCTAGGAAGAGAGGACGGGATTGTGGTTATGAATATAGTAACATATCCATTGTTATCTATGAAACAGATATTCACATTTATTGTTCTTATGTTGTACAGATATACTACTGTCCCGGATTAGGTGGAGGGTTGAGCTTGCACAATATATTATATAATTATTTAAACTGTTGTTGAATGCTGTTCTTATCTTAACTTACATCTGGAAAGTAACAATGAGGGTCGGTTGAAAACAAAACTTTACGACAAAAGAGATGATTTCAGCTTGACAATGGTGAACTTTCCATTTCTATATAGCAAAATAGAGATCGTTCACAAGGAAGCTATTAATCCAAGAGTTCCAAAGGGTGGAGGTGGAAATCGTGCCTTTGAAAATTTTACGGTCGCCAACACGAGTTGTTTGACCGTTATGGAATATCTGTTTCATAAATGCCGATTGTTTGTCCTCCCTAAGACAAGATACTTGTATCTACGTTGGCTATTCTTTTATGAAACAAAGCAGGACAATTTTTTTTCAATTTCAATTGCCACTGTATGATTATTTATGATTTCCTCCTTGGTAAGTGTCGTAGGGAATAGTCAATACCCAATCCCTTTATCAAGCAGATGTAATGTGACTTACACATAAAAACGATAATTGTTTGGGATTTTATCTGCGAGGACACCAACATATTTATCACGGAGGTAGGACGGGTACTTAGCAACATTTGGGTCTTTAATGTGTATTTATTGAACTATTTAGTTTTAAATTCTAATTTGTATCAACGACCACACATCCTTAACCCATTTGGAAAAAGTATATACGTCTTCTTTTCTCGCGTTTTGCCCATTGTCTGGCATAATCCTCGACTGAATCCATCAGTCTTTTGAAGTTGTGTTTCCAATTGGTGGATGTTAAACAAAGGTAGTGGAAGAATAATTTTACCTCTAAATTCTCTGTTCCAAAGTTTTTGTGTTACTGCCCTCCCATCACGCAAGTCCCCTCCATTAGAAATAGTTTCATTGGCAACTTTTGCATAAATCATAAATGCTTCATACATAGATGTTACAAATGGATTCGCCTGAAATCGACATTCTTAATTATAGATATAAATAAATTATTATATAAAAAAGCATACATGAATTGACGATTGTATTCCTGTATAGTGTTTCTAGTTGAGTACGCAAAAGGTAAATGCATATCACATGTGTAAGATATATTTAATAAAAAAAATCAAACGAATTCAAATAGTAGTTATTATGTTATTGTCTTTCTAAAATAACGATTTGAATCATATTCTATAAATGATACTAAGTTAACATAAAATCGAATGATTCACTCATGTGGTTGCCATGAGTTTATACATTCTCCATGTTTTTGAAGTATCTGCTTTATCCATGTATAAAATAAACACAAGGATTAAACCATATTGACTGATATGTTAAGTTTGTTATTTAAGGGTTTGTTTGTCCTGAATCCTTACAAATATACCGCCACTATTTATGTTTAAGTTTGACTGGACAGAACTTATAGGGTATAAAAACGGTAATAGGAGGAATCTACCAGAATGGCGAACATTTGTTTTTCCTATTCGAGTTCTGATTATATTGAACACCAAACATTTGAAATTCTACGTCTAAGTTAATATGTATTTGTCTTTGTTCAATTTTAAGATTTATTGACATATATATATATATATATATATATATATATATATATATATATAGACAAAATAATGAAAACTAATTATATATATGTAACACTCAGAAACGTGTCCATCCCCCCAATGGCGCCAAAACGTGTTCTGTTTATAAGCGCCCAATTGTGTCCATTTAATTAAAAAAAGCCAAACGTGTCCTGTTTATATGAAACCGTAAAGTGTCCTTTTTAAAAGCTCAGAAACCACTTCTGCATGAAGCAGGTCGTAAAATACCCTCATACATTATATAGACATTTAGGTATCATCGAAGAATATTGTTACAATAGAATCCACTTAGTAAACAATTATTAAAACTGTACAAAAACTAATAAATTGCAATGTTTATGTTGTTTTTTTTAAATACGCATGCCATATTTGCCACTGGACATTAAGCAATCAACATTCAATAGTTAATTAAGTGTTGCAAATTTAGCTTGCAATTATACTGAATAAAAAATAACCGGCGTTGAATAAATTAATGCTAATAAATTACCACTTTATTAACAGTGAAGCACCGTGAAAATTTACAAGATAAAATATATTAAATTTTTAATTGTGAAATACCTCTATCCGGCCGAACTTTATATCAAACATTATTAAAACCGCTGCTTGAAAGCAGAAGTCACTGTGCACAGTGTAGCATGTCTTGAACATTTGTATATACGGCTTACTAAACTTTCCTCCAGATTTCTTTGGGTAGCTACTTTGATTTTTAAGAATTCAACCGAGCCCGACGTATTTTTATCGTATCCCACGCCAAATAATTGCCGAAAACTTTTTTGACTTCACGGAGTTATATTGGCGCTAAGAGTTTTGAGACGTTGTGGCGTTTTTATCTGGACACGTTTTGGCGAAAAAAACAATTATCGGACACGTTTGGGGATGTGAAATCGGACACGTTTGGGCGATTTATGATTTGAAGGACACGTTTTGGCGGAATAGACACGTTTGGGGGAATCGGACACGTTTGGGGGGATGGACACGTTTGGGAGTGTTACATATATATATATCTTTTCTAAGCCATTTAATTCATACAACCCCAAGATCTTCTAATGAGTAGTTGTAATGAGCCGAAGCTCTCGTTGTTACGTCTCTTTCAAATTCCAAAAATGAATCACTTGTTGGACGTCTGAGTTTAACCATTAGCACAGAATCGAAGGCAATTGCTGCTAACTAGAAAAACAAACCAAAATTGTAATAAAATGTATTTTTAGGACAAATAAAATTGTATTAATACAATGTAATCAAAGAGCTTGATCGCTATGAGGAATAAGATTGCCATTGTTTCCACTGTTATTAGTATTTTTCTCAAATATAATAAAACTACACATGTATTCGGTATAAGCCTATCTACAATCTAAATATCTTAATATAGTTTTTGAACTTAATAGATTGCCAATATATTAATAAATAAACAATGTATTTATTGTTTATAAATGTTTGCCCTACATTATTTCGACTCTTGGAAATTCAAACAAAATCGTTTTAAAAATATTTCTTCTGAATGTTGTTATCAATATCACATACTCAGTGTCAAATATTCATTTGCACAAGCCTAATATAACAGGTCAATTTGTTCTTTCTTTCTGGCTTTAGGGGTCATATGGCCAACAATGTTAACAGTCCAAGAAGTCTTCAAAAACTGCAGAAATTTGAATTACGGTTGAATATGTGGTCAAGAGTAAAATTTTACAATGTATGAAAGCTGTTGAGGAAAAGGTTTCTTGTTTGATACAGACAGAAAGACTATATCCTTGGAGGAGCATGTGGCAGGGGTCAATAAAGCTTAGTATTATTCAAAACCTTAAAACAAATATTCCTGTCAACTTTCAAAATATCCATGATGTGTTCACCTGAATTGTGCATGGAAAGACATTTAAAAGGGATTGCGATTCTTTTAGAATTTGTGTTGCTGAGCTTTTTCTTTTTCTTTTCTATATTTTTTTTAAACTTGTATCAAGCTACTGAGGAATAAAAAAAATTGATTGCCTGCAAAGATACAGGCTGTTGACATATGTAAAATACATTTAAACTCTGAATTACTTAAAATAAAATTTTAAGACATTTGACACAATTAAGTGTTAATAAAAAATTCTAAAGGGTTAAACTAAACCCTAGCTGGTTTTTTATGCACTCCAACTTCGTATTTGATTTGGCTTTCTTACTGTTTTGATTCAAGCACCACTGATGAGACATGCAGTGGAGATCACTTCTAACCTCTCATTAGAACTGTCAGAATAATCTGTCATAGAACTGTTCTAAACTGTCCTAGAACAGTTCTACCTAGAACAGTTCTACCCTAGAACTGTTCTAAGTAGAACTGTCAGAATCAGTTCTAGGTAGAACTGACCAAATCAGTTCTAGGTAGAACTGTCAGGATCAGTTCTAGGGTAGAACTGTCTAAAACTGTTCTAGCCGTAGAACTGACCAAACCTGTCAGGATTGTAGAACAGTTCTAAATGAAGTCACTGCAATTTTTTAATATATATTATATTCTTTTGATTTATTTATATTTAAGACAAAGAGTTCTTAAAACTGTTCTATGGATAGAACTGACTAAATCAATTCTAGCCGTAGAACTGACCAAATCAGTTATAATCGTAGAACTGTTCTAGTCGTAGAAAGATTTGGTCAGTTCTAGGTAGAACTGTCTAAAACTGTTCTAGGGTAGAACTGTCAGGATCAGTTCTAGGTAGAACTGTCTAAATCAGTTCTAGGTAGAACTGACCAAATCAGTTCTAGTTTATAACTGTTCTAGCTAGAACTGTCTAAAAGGTGTCAGGATGACAGTTCTACATACTGTCCTAGAACAGTTCTCCTGACAGATTCTGACAGATTTGATGAGAGGTTAGAAGTGATCTCCACTGTACGTAACCTACAACTTATTGATGTCTGAAAAACTTTAACCTTACATTATCTAAATATTAACTGCAAAACAAATGACTAAGTACATTTATCAGTAAGATATGAAAAATTTACTCTGAATATTGTTGATCATGATGAACAGAAGCATTTGTCCCAATCCAGATAGCTTTCCAAATATTCCATGAAATTTTGACAATGTGTCTGAACTTGAAATTTTAATCTTAGACACCTAAATTGCATGGAATAGTCTTGTCTATTTTTAGCTGCATTCATTATCTATCTATTAAATTTTTGTGAAAAACAGCGATAATTACAAATAAATACATCTGATGATTATTTGTATATCCAAACATGTTAAATGAACCTGAAGATCCCTAAAAGTATTTTATAAAAGTAAATTACTCACTATCGATTTACTCACTATTGATTTATATAACACAATTGTACAGAATTTCATCAAACAATATTTTGGTGTTAATAAATATAGACATACATAAGCATGGCATACGTTTTATATATATCTTTGTCAAGATCAATATATTACCTTAACAGTGTACTTCACTTTAGAATTACATATGAGCAGAGGAAATTTATTAATAGTATTTTTGTGAATCTTTGGGATCGTCACAGTAGTTCAACCAATCAGCGGAATTTTAATTATGGGCATATCTATTCTTAATGCCGTTTTTTGCATACTTAAATAGAAATTATAGAAAAATGGAATGCTGATAGTAGATATAGAACAGGGAAGAATAAACTCTTTTTACTAGAGAGTTGTGAAAGATACCAAAGGGACATTCAAAGTGAAACTCACAAGTCGAAAATAAACTGACAACGCCATGGCTAAAACAAAAAAGACAAAGACAAACAGACAAACAATAGTACACAAAACACAACATAGAAAACTAAAGACTGAGCAACACGAACCCCACCAAAAACTGGGGGTGATCTCAGGTGCTCCGGTAGGGTAAGCATATCCTGCTCCACATGTGGCACCCGTCGCGTTGCCGGTAATAAGTCTAATTCGGTAGGTCACATTCGGCAAAAAGGGAAGGGATTGTAGTTACGACATTAGGAACATATCCGCTATCATCTGTGAAACGGATATTCCGTAACGGTCAACCAACTCGTGTTGGCGTCCGTAAAACTTTTGAAGGGATGATTTCAACTTCACCACTTGGAACTCTTGGTTTAATAGCTTCCTTGTTATCAGCAACCCTCTATCAAGGAAATCATGATAGGAAATACAAGCTCTGGAGTATCGTATCAACTGGGAAATATATACTTCGTATGCAGGCGCTGCTGGAATGTTGCTACATAAAAATGGAAAGTTCACAATTGGGAAGCTGAAATCATCTCTTTTGTCATAAAGTTTTGTTTTCAACCGACCCTCATTATGCAAAAGATGGAGTGGGTCGGGGTTCTGTGTATTCACATTATTTGTATAGCTCTCCTTACTCTTGGCAATTAGGGAGGGAATTTGCGACCTAAATGGTTCACCAAAATTAATATTTTTATATATATTAAAGTAAATACATCAATAGAGGTATTAATTTTATTAATTTGTCTAGTATTTTTCAAAACTTTATACCTCCATATTTTGATAACATTGAGCCACCTATGATTTCTTATTCGTAAAAAAAAAAAACAGGAGTTTAATTTTAATTATACGTCAGTTACATCAGATGTCAGTATAGAAAATAATGCTCCTTCAACATGAGACTGTGAAACATCGAAGTTTAGGTATGATCCCTATGGCCATGTAATTACAGGGGACCTCAACATCGTGTCGTCAGGTTATTAAAGATGGTTTTTCATTCTATTGTAAAACATTTTGTAAACGGGAGAAATAAAGGCAACAGTAGTATACCGCTGTTCAAAAGTCATAAATCGATGGAGAGAAAATAAATCCGGGTTACAAACTAAAACCGAGGGAAACACATCAACTATAAGAGGAAAACAAAGGAACAACAGAAACACTGAAGTGCAACAAAAACAAACGCCAACATACATAGAAACGAACTATTTGATAACAACTGCCATATTCCTGACTTGGTACAGGACATTTTAAGAAAAAATCTGACAAATATTCACATGATTCCTATTTAAATAAATGTCTGAATATTGTTGATATTCGCATATCACATTTCGAAAATAATTTAGAAATAAATAAAGGAGTAAGTAATACGCCCATTTCTAGGATTAAAAACAAATTCAAGTGCTTGTAAAGCGTTCTGTGTTCGTACCGGCAAACAAAGCAGCCAACAATGTGGTGGTGGTATGACCTTAATACTACACAGAAGTGAATTGAGAATGAAATGATACATTCAACTACGTTCAAGGCCGTACGCTCCACAGAGAGTCTTATAGTAAATGATAATGTCACTACCACAGCTCAGCTTAAGGCCTCCTCTGAACATTTGATTACCCAAACTACACAAAAAAAAAACGTAAAATATCTTTTCAACTCGGCCTTTAGTAAGTGTTCTACTACTAATCTTTAGGTGCTTTTAACGAGTTCTGTACCTACAATCAAAGAACTTATCATTATTTTTTGTAATAAAATATATATTAGATTCGGTTGACAGTTTTGACTTTTCCACTCTTTATACTATACTTCTACAAAATTTTATGAAACATAAGTTTTCCTATTTAATTAAATGGTTGTTTGATAAATCTAATTGCAAATTTATTTGCTGCAACTCATATAACGCCTTTTTCTCAAATGAAAAGGTAAATATGCTTGATATACTTACTGGAGGTGTGATGAGATGATTAAAGCCGTAAATTTTCTCCTGGACAATATTATGTACGTTTCGGCAATAAATTTTATCGACAGGTTGTAGGTATTCCTAAGGGCACCAATTAGTCCCCTTTAATAACAGACTTGTTCATATACTGTTATGAATTACAGTATATGGCCAAACTCAGTAAAGAACCGTCAAAATTCCATTTAATTGATAAATTCAACAACACTTTCCGTTATCTTGATGATATTTTTTTCGGTAAATAATCAAGAATTCTCTAAATATATTGCTGAAATTTAACCAAAGGAACTTACTTCAAATAAATCAAATATAAACAGCAATAACTGCCCTTAGTAGATTTAGATATGTTTCGGTGTTACACCAGAAACTCTACACAAAACTTTACGACAAAAGGGATGATTTTTCTTTCCCTATTGTTAATTTTCCTTTTTTGGACGGCGATGTTCCTTTGGCACCGTCTTACGGTGTTTATACATCCAAGCTCGTTCGCTATGCCTGTGTCTGTAGTGACGTTTTGGATTTCAATTAACGTAATCTATGTATTACTAGTAAATTATTAAGTCAGGGATTTCGTTACCACAAATTACTTAAAACCGTTACTAAATTCTTCGATAGATTCAAAGATTTGGTTTGCAAGTTTGGCTTTACCTATAGAAAACTTAGTTCGAACAGAATAGCACAAATTTTACGGCGATGTTGTTAGCCGACCCCGGAAATTAAGATACGGTCCGTGTAAACTTATCAATCCTTTGAATAAACTGATTCGAAAAGGTTACCAATTCAAAAAAAGGCAACAGTAGTATACCGCTGTTCGAAACTCATAAATCGATAGAGATAAAAACAAATCCGGGTTACAAACTAAATCTGAGGGAAACGCATCAAATATAAGAGAACAACGACGCAACAAAAACACAACATTAAAATGTAACACACACAGAAACGAACTATAATATAACAATTGCCATTTTCCTGACTTGGTACAGGACATTTTAAGAAAAAAATGGTGGGTTGAACCTGGTTTTGTGGCATGCCAAACCTCCCGCTTTTATGGCAACGTCAAACACAACACCAAAACGACAACATCACATGACAGGACCACAATACAAATAAACACTGTAATTGAATCTTTGGATATTGTTTTTATTCGTATAAATATTGATTTTGTCATCAGTAAATTAAAACCATACCGAATATTACTGTCATACACATATGTACTTTCACGGTACTACAAACCATAACTTTATTAACAATGATAGAAGTATATCGACCTCGGATTTCGTCCTTACTCAATATACTTCTTTCAGGTCGATATATCCTCGTATCGACCTCATACAAAGGCTATAATTGTATAATAGCAATATATGTTTAGCTACGTTTTCGAAAACAAAATCAATGTTTGTACCAATAAAACAATATTTACAGAATGTACTACTGCGATAAATTGATAACAAACATACGTTTAGTATTACAAAATAAAATAAAATATTTAGTATAACAATAAGCAATATTTAGTGTTTACCTTGCGGTCATAAAAATTGGAATAAGATTATCGTACTCATACTCAGAATAAAAGCAACCATAATGCTGAAAGTTTTGAGCACAAATGTTATACTCCAGTACTCCAAGGTTTATGACCGTATGCCCTGGTTTTCGAAAGTATCCTAAGACATGTCCTTGAACATGTGTTATGACTAATCTTAGGACTACCACAGGACCTTGCTATGATACGGCTAAGATTCGAAATCGAATCTGTATATTAAGGATGGTCTAAGAAAAATCCTAAGTTATATTTTCCTTCTATTTAAAAAGCATTCTTTCGTCTTCTACATTAAACAATATGTATAATTTACTTTAATAATAACGCTTTTGTTTCTATATTAAAAATGAGAATTATTCAAACCATAATTAAATATTAATAAAAAGTCGAGGAATTGTGATGCTCAATTTTTTAGCTTTCTTTGCGGTGTTGTATATATAAGTAAGAAGATGTGGTATGAGTGCCAATGAGACAACTTTCCATTCAAGTCACAATGTATAAAAAGTTAACAATTATAGGTCAAAGTACGGCCTTCAACACGGAGCCTGGGCTCACACCGAACAGCAAGCTATAAAAGGCCCCAAAATGACTAGTGTAAAACAATTCAAACAGGAAAACCAACGGTCTAATCTATATAAAAAAAACGAGAAACGAAGAACACCTATGAACCACACCAACAAACGACAACCACTGAACAACAGGCTCCTGACTTAGGAGTTTTTGAAATTGTCTCAATTTTGCTTATTCAACTTTATTTCAATTCTTGATTTCAACATAAAATGATGAATTACAATACCTTGTCCAGAGAGTCATGTCTTCTCCAGCTAAAATCTCCTAAACTATCACCATTAAATAAACTTATTATGATGAAGACATATTCTCCGGTAGTCATTCCAAGTTGGTTGGCTATTAACATCATTTCCCTGAAAGTGTCCCCGCTACAACTGACAATAAATACTGAAAAAAAACTAATTGGAATGTAAAAATATTGAACACATTTCAACTAAAGACAAAATAGTAGTGTGAATGATATCATTTGGTTAACGAATGGTTGATAATTGCTGTCTGTTGTACGTTTTAGCCCAAGTTAAAGAAATTAGGAAACTGGAATAATAATAAAACAAGTATAATCTGACAAAAAGTCATAAATCTGAAGTTGTTATAATTAAGAAGATGTGAGAGGAAAAAAAGTATATTTTGTCTCATTACAGTGTAATGGACCGAATCTTTATTAATAATCCTATAGTAGTTTTAGATCAGAAATGATCAGTTCTGTGTTTGTCTGCTAGTATACTTATAAAATTGAGAATTGAAACGGGGAATGCGTCAAAGAGACAACAACCCGACCAAAGAGGAGAAAACAGCCCAAGGCCACCAATGGGTCTTCAACCCTGTGAGAAAATCTCGCACACGGAGGCGGGCTTCAGCTGGCCCCTAAACAATAATGTATACTAGTTCAGCAAAATGGACGTCACACTAAACTCCGAAACATATAAATGAACTAAAATTTAAAAAAAACAAACATACAAGAATAACAAAGGCCAGAGGTTCCTGACTTGGGACATGCGCAAAAAGTATGCCGTACGGTTGCCTATAATTGCTAACATCCATTCTGTTTGAACTTTGGTGGATAGTTGTCTCATTGGCAATCATACCACATCTCCTTATTTTTATAAGGAACCGACTATTCACCTTTTGAACCAGCGCGTGAATGGTGACAGCATACATATTTGTTTCCCGAAAAGACTCAAATTTGTAAGGATTGTGATGATTTATAGCGAGATTTAAAACGCATTCGCAAGTATTACGCATAATTTCAAATAGATTATAGTTAAATGAATTTTTTATTTAATGATATCTGCTGAAAGATTGTCGTGTTTGTAAGATATTAATAATAACTTGTTCTTAAATAAACAAAAAATAATTTCTGCAAATATGTATTCAGGCGTATGTAAATCTTGGTTAGATCCGATTCTCCCAAACTTTTATTGATGATGTATTTGGTTCCCAATTTATTTTGTGTTTTTTTGTTTTTTGTGAAAATGTTCAAAATCAAGTGTCGTGCGGATTGAGATAAACATCTAGCGTTTATCTCAGATTTATAAAAACCTGCGGATGAACCTTACGCCACGAAAGGAATAATTGGGCTTCAGTTAGTAATTCTAAGCTGACATAAATGGACCGATTCATTTGATATTTGAATGTGAGAACTTTTCTCGCTGTTTATAAAAACTTATTGTCAAAGAGACAGTTAGTGATCTCAAGGTAGTTGTCATCAGTAAAATAGTTTGAGATGATAAAAGCTGTTAATGTTCTCCCCTTGACAACATATATGAACGTTTCGGCAATAAAGTGTACCGACAAGGTGTATGTATTCCTTTTAGGCACCAATTGCGCCCCTTTAATAACAGACATGTTCATGTGTTGTTTTGAATAATAGTTTTAGGCCAGACTCAGTAAATATCCGTCTAAGTTCAATTTGATTGATAAATTCAACAACACTTACCGTTACCTTAATTATATGTTTGCTTTGAACAGTCACGAGTTCTTTAAAAAAAAGAAAAAAAAAACACTTAATAAATTTCATGTGTCCGAATCGCTTTTCTGTATCTACCTGCATCAGAAAAATATTCTGCCGAAATTGACCAAACGGAACATAAGTAAATATTATACCAACAGTAATAACTATCCTTTCCTAGATTAAGAAATTCAGTTTCATACAGGAAACTGTATACAAAAAGAGTTGAAAAAAGACACGATTTTTTGTTAATTATAATCAAAATTGTTTTTCCCTGCTTTCGATAATGAAAGTAGTAAATCTAGCAGATTATTTTATCTTATAGGCCTACAATGACAGGAGGAAATATTGATGACTAAAACAATGCAGTAGGAACAACGATGAAGGGAAACATCCTTTAGACAAAAACCAAACACTTAAAATTGCTACAACAAGTATAGGCAGACATAAAGAAATTGTACTTGACAACTACACAAAAGTACTTTAAAACAACGTGAAGTGACTGTGGAGGGGAACAAATATAAAGGAACAAATGACAGTTACATAAATATCCAAATTTCACAAAGTTTCCAGATTTTAAACTCTGTGCAGGTCTGATTACAGTATTATTCCCTATTTGTACTATTGTTGTAAGTTGCACACTGCTTGGCAGGTTCTTGAAAATAAAGATCGGTATAGGACTGGGGCCCGAGGCGTGCACCCTCTCATTTGACAAAATTTTCGCAATATTAAAGACTAAAAGTTGAAAAATTTAGTGGCGCCCCGAGGATTTCTTGAAGCACTCCTTCCTGTCTGAGAAATCCACTATGTAGGAAATGATGTGAAATTAGAAAATTTTGGACATTTTCAAAAGAGAATTTTTATAACCCCGTCGCTAAGCGAAGCAATCATGTCCAAGATGTACCCGGATGTCGATATCGTCGATATTGGCAATTTTTACACGATAGCGAATCGATATCGATGTTTGCTTCAAACATCCATGAAACACTAACACATACCCAGATGTTGATATCGTCGATATCGACAATGTCGACACGATATCGATTTTTGCTCAAGACATCTATGACAAACCCAGACATACCAGATGTCGATATCTACATTGTCGAATCGATATCGATTTGATATCGACGTTTGCTTTATACATCCATCACATAACCTTATGTCGATATCATCGATATTGTCAATGTTGACACGATATCGACTCGATATCGATCTTGGCTTTATACATTCATAACTTTAACCTATAATGGTTTAGTTTTATAATTTTTGACTTGGATGGAGAGTAGACTCATAATCACTCATACCATATCTTCTTATATCTATAACAAACAAAAGGTTGATTTTGATAAGGAAGATACCTTATTGACTTGGTTTGGTTGATGTTCATTTATTAAATTGTCAAACTTACGTTCAAAGATGTCAACACGATTTTAAAGAAAGGTAAGAAAGTCAAAAAAGAAGGGCAATCAAGAGATAAAGACAAACACAGGACAAACAAACACACAATCACAATTTGGCCATTTTGAATTAAGAAAGTTATAATGAAAATGATGCTAGTGCATTTTAATATGATATTACAAATTGAATTGTTGTTATTAACACATAATTTCACATGGTTATTATGATCATAAATTCCTTCATATATTTGTTACATGAAACAGTAAAACATATCACTAACTTATGTGCTTATAAATTTCAATCGTCTACTTGTACATTGTCCGCTTTTCATTTTTCACCAATTTATCCTCGTTGTTAAATGGAATAGATTAAAACTGCCGTGTGTCATATGCTTTGTTGCATGCTTGAATTTTGAAAAAAAAATTAAATGTCTTCGGTATTCAATGTGTTAAATGCGTCAACTTTGTGTGCATTCACATTTTGTTTTTACCATTTATCAATATGATTCTTTAAGTGCATTTTGCATACAACCATTATTAGACTCGCTAAGAACTTCCCGGAGATCGTGCTTTGCCGGCTGTTTACAAATAGTTTTAAGTGACATGCATCATCATATGCTAGAAGCTTGGGGAATAGTAAAATTGTGTGCCAAAGCCATGTCAGTTTGTTAATGTTTATTGTTTTAAACATGAATTAGGCCGTTTGTTTTCACGTTTGAATTGTTTTACATTTGTTATTTCAGGGCTTTTATAGTTTACTATGCGGTATAGGTTTTGCTCAGTGTAAAAAGGCCGTACGGTGACCTATAATTGTTAACTTCTATGTCATTTAGTCTCAGGTAGAGAGTTGTTAATATATACCAATAACTGAAAACGACGAATACACCAAAACATGTAAAAAAGTAAACTGTAAAACATTTGTTAAATTTTTAACTGATGATTTGTGCATTTTAGACATTTAGATTGAATGTAGAAGGAATTATTGGTCTAAATCTCAACAATATCTTTATGAGTAAACTGTTAATTCTCGTCGTCAACTTCTTAAGCGGAATGTTTTATTACCTTTTAACCATTGCTATCACAATGAATAAGCACTAGTTGTTTTAGCTTTAAAGTTTGATACTGACAGATTAAATTTGTAGAATATTTGTCTTTAACATACATATAAGTAAGCGAGCTAAGAGCAACTGTAATGTTACATATGTATTTATTGACGAGACTCTTGCAAAAAAATGGATACAAATGAAACAAATTAAGATATTGGAACGTTTTAGATAAATAAAAAGAACAAATTAAGAAGGAATTTTCAAATGCTGATGTTGCGAGATGAACTAGGCAAAATCTACACTTGCATTAAATGTTTGCAAAGTAAGCATATTAAGAGGAAAAAATTATGACTAGAAATTTTTAACATAAACATATGAACTGAGCGAAACAAAAATACTGATTTTGAATCAAAATTGTTGATATTGACACTTGTTTGAAATGAATAAAAAGTTATGAATCAAAACAACACATTACAAGGGAAAATTCAAATGTCGATATCGAATCGATATCGACTCATGTTTAAGATGAATACAACGTAAAATATATACAAAGTAAAGAATGAATGCTACACATTACAAGGGAAATTTAAATGTCAATATCGAATCAACATCGTCGATATCGACAACATATTCAAATGAATAATTGTGTATACAAATAAATAAAATGCATTCAAAGTGATGAATCAAATTAATACATTTGAAGGAAAAACAATTACGAGGGAAAATTTAAATGTCGATATCGATTCGATACCGTCGATATCGACACTAGTTTAAGATGCATACAACGTATAAGATTCAAAGCAACAAAATCGAGGGAAATTGAAATGTCTATATCGATTCGACGATATCGACAACATTAACTAAGGAATAATCAAAAGAATAGAACCTTATAATGCTTAAAGTAAATTACATTAATTACCGATATCGTTGATATTGACACATACAGATGAATCAGCACATATTACTGTTATTCACGAATTAGATAAATGGAGATTTATAGTAAATCACGTTAACATCGATATCGATACAAAATCGTCAATTTCGTCGATATCGACACATACAGATGAACCAGGGCAACTGGTGAAGTAGGTGAATGGGGTATATAGTGATTAAGTTAATATCGATATCGATACGATATCGTTGATATCCTTCATATCGTAACTACATCTTGTCTTGGACATACCTAAAGCGAAGGGGGCATCAAGTATAACCCTTGTCCGTTCGTACGTTCGAACGTCCCAAAATTGGTGTCACTTTTACCGTTCTCGAGTTATGTCCTTTATAAATGGAAAAATTGCCAAATTTTTCGTTTCCGTTCTGACACTTCTACCTTAGAACAAATTCTAACGCTTCTACACTAGTACGTATTTAGGCATTTTCTACCCTAGAACTGAACCTGACACTTCTACCTTAGAACAGATTCTAACGGTTCTACACTAGTACATATCTAAACAACACTAGAACTGAACCTGACACTTCTACCTTAGAACAGTTTTACAGTAGTACTGATTCTGGTAGTTCTACTCTTGAACATTTAGAGGTTAGAACTGTTCTACGATAGACATGTTCAGAATAGTTTTATGACAGAATATTCTGACATTTTAAAGAGAGATTAGAACTGATCGGTACTATTTTTATGCGATTTTCATTATATTTCCGTTCATATATTTATTTCGTTAGTAAGTTTATATTCGTTTTACTAACTGATTGGTGCACATTTGCAGCATTCCTATGGCTGAATTTTAAATTATGTGACATTACTGAGAATTGAAATCCATAACATATATTGTTTTTACCTCGAATTAAATCCTATGTTAATTACCAGTGATTTATTTACATGGAACATCATCATTGATCGAATGTTTGTAATTATTTTTAATATCCTCACCAAAAACCTTGCATATATATTATCAGTTTGATAAAGAAAACCGTTAAAGGGTTAACACAGAATGTTAAAATGAAATCGCCAGAGAATTGTTAAATTCATGAAATGGTAAAAATTAATTAAGTCGGTGTTTGTCTCTTACAAGCAATACAAACATTTCATTTTAGTATTAATTCAAAACAAGTTGTCTCCTATTTTAATCTTTGTCAAGGTAGCAACCTATAGAGTTGATATTGATTTATGAAATGAAAAATACAGCTTTAAATCAAGGAAATAAAACTACATGAAAATCAACTTTCATTCCTTTCATTCGAAAGGGACGTCGGTCTATTGTGAAAGTTTTAGTTTCTAGTAATATCATTCATTCCAATGTATACAACTAACATGTACCTCTAGATCTAAGGCTTGCCTGCTTAAGGACAATTCCAGTGTCATCGTTTTGTGAAGAATCAAATGAAATTCGTTCCACATTTATCCCAGCATATTGCAGTGCGACCATTAAACTGTCTGCAACAATTATGAAGAATGAATGAATCACGTCATGAATAATTGTAACGTCTGTCCAGTTATATCTTCGTAAAATACTCAAGTACATCTGTGAAAATTTGTTCATGCTAAAGGAAAGTCTTGTTAGTGTTGGAAAGTTATTTTTGTCAGCAAGGTCAGCGCTAGTTCCAACTGGGGTAATGATTGGAAGATTCCATGAGCTTGCAAGCCTACCAATAACGTCAACTCCAAAGCTGCAACCTGAAAAATTAAAAAGTGCATGCTTTAAAAGAAAACAAAGATAATATGTTGTAATAATTCACTGTACAAATTGCATATACGTATGACACATTATTTAAAACAACGACGTTTAAAATGATGTACAGTTGAGTCCCCGGTGTCCGCGCGGCCGGTGATACCGCGTATTAGCTGAGTTCGTCATATCAACACAGTAACACAAATAAAATTGTTCTTGTTATTCTTTAAGCATTCCGAAGGGATAAAAAAGAATAAAATTGATAAGTTCAAGAGTTAAATAATAACTGGAATCCCGTGATTTACAATATTTGGCCAATTTCCATTAAAAAAATTACATCATCAGATAAAATTTGTTTTATTTAAGTCAAATTTATATCAGATTGAAATAATTTTTGCTCTGCATCCTTGGCAGTGTGCTTGGTTCAAATTCAGCTATATTTCGTAGCAGAAAATCTTTCCTTTATTCAAAATTTTTGGAAGGCATGCGCGAAATCACCGGACATTGGAGGAACTCTCAGAACAGGGGTTTCCCTAATTTTGGACACACATTACACACAATCTTGAGGGTGAAATCATACAAACAGATAATTTTATGAAATAAAAGTATGTTATGAATGTGTTCACACAATATTATCCAATTATTGGTTTTATCAGTTGAATGGAGTGAAGTCATAAGTCTTAGGTGCGCGGATACACCGGACTGCACCGTACTTCAATATGAATCACTATGCGACCTTAACCATGGAGTAAAAGCTAACAACGCACTTTTCATGAAAACCAAACGCACATTGGCGAGAGATTTTTTTTTTTCTTTTTCACTTTCTATTCAAAATACATACACCTACTGTTGTCTCTTTTTTAAATTAGAAATTATGATTTTCGATATATATATATATATATATATCAATAATGCAATTTGCAGATTCTCATTTTGAAAATTAATGTCTCGGGTCCAAAATATTTAAATATCCGAAACCTAACACAAAGTTGAAGAGCTGATACAACCAAAAGGACCAAAAGTGTAGCCAAACCCGGATAAAGAATCAGATATATGAATGGGGGAGATACATTCCTCAATTATAAATAGTGTAACTGTAGACTACATGTAGATATATTATAACTTTTGATTTCATTTGTGTAGGCAGGTTTCAGTAATTCAAAGAGGAATCAATATTCAAAAGAAAAAAATTACAAGACTGCTAAGACCTCATAACTTTGCTAAACTTGCATTGAACTGTGGAAAAAGTTTAAGAATATTTGCATCATACGAATTTGTATCAGCGGTGATTATTACCGATTAAACATATAACAAAATAATAACATCGAATAATGTCTTATACAAAAAAGGGGCGAAAGATACCAGAGGGACAGTCAAACTCATAGATCGAAAATAACTGTACATAGCATTCTTTTTGTCTTTTCTTTAAAATATGTGAAGGAGAGGCGAGAGAGACCAAAAGTCGACAATACACGACAACTCCATGACAAAGACCAACAACCGTATGCAAAACACAACATTGGAAACTAAAGAAATGTACAAAATGCTGGTATGAAGCCTTCGTGTTATCTAAATAAATATAATAAAAACTAATTTTTCATGATTTGATGCCTGTCCTTTTCACATGTCATTTAAAATAGGATTTAACTTTTTTTTTGCTAAGCACCAGATATTTTTGGCAATTAAAGCAAAGAGAAACAATTTAAAATATCGAAGTAGTCGACTTTTTACGAAATAATATATAAGAAGTCCAATTCATCGTGTGTCTATTACAAAAGGGCCGGGGGGTACGAAAAGAAGATTCAAACTCAGAAGTCGAAGACAAACAACAGGCTACGAAACACAACATGATATATTCATATCATTATAAAATGTTAAAACTCTTTAAAATAAGTGTTATCATGAACCATTGTTTTGTCTTTTTAGTTACTTTTTCCGTCCGTAATTTGAACTGATCAATTTTACGTTTTTCCTGTTGCAGTTATCTTATGTTGGTTAACACAATAAAAATAATTAACTGCTGGCTTGTGTAGGCCTGCGGAAGTCATATTTGCTATTTTAAAGTGCATAAACCATATTTCTAATTAGTAGCACAGAACTTTTTTCCGCTTTCATCTCCGGCAAACCTCAACATTTTTTACATCAATATAAATTTATCATCTTGTTAAAACATTTGTTGAGTTTTTTACAATGACATACATTCCTTTTACAGAAATTTGTTATTTCCTCTTGATAGGTTTCAATACACCTCACCTCGTGCTTAAAAAAAGTAAATCAATTCTATATAGTAAGCCAAATTGATTAGAAAAAAATATCATAATAGCAAATGCGAAATGTTAACCTGTTTGGTTTGAGAAACAAAATATTATTATTTGTTATAGAGTTCTACTCTATTATTCACCCTTATGTTGGATAAAAAGTATGCTACATTTTATTTTAACAATATTTGCACCTATGACACATCAGGGGATGTTTAGCTTAGAAATGGCTGTTTTTATCTTTATAACTTACAAGTTTGAGTCGATAAACATTTCACCAGTAACATATATTTTTTGTTTGGAATCATGTTGATGTATTTACTTGTAAGGGTTTATACTATTTCTATATACAAATATAGAGATTTGATATGATTGCCAATATAAAAACTATCAACCAGGGTCTAATGAACGTGGATTTAAGCAATTATAGGTCATCTAAGGACTTCAAAAATATGACAAAAAATCATACCGTGTAGTCAGCTATAAAAGGCCCTGACATAGCAAAATGTGAAACAATTCAAACGAGAAACTACGGCCTGACTTATGACAAAACTATAAGCGAAAACCAAATTTGACAGATACCTACCAACGACAATCACTGAAGTACAGAATGTGAAGGGATTAAACATATTTGTGAGCGCTGAATCCTCGAGCTCCCCTTACCTGTTTTTAGTCTTATATTTATGTTAAAAGTATAATTATACATACATGATTTGAAAAAATAGGTTAATAAAGAATCGGATTGATTTGTTTAAGGTCCCAACTTTGTCCAAAATTTGATAGAATAATAAAACCGAATTTAATCAAACGCTTTGCAACTAGATTCAAAACATATTATGGAACTTTTGAAATTGTTTAAATCTGTTTTTCTGTCTGATGATTAATTTGGTTATTTTAGTTATCATAATATTTAGAATCAAAGAAAATCGACATATATTTTGGAAGACAATTAGAAAATTAGTCAACAGTTTAACCTACATGTATCACCACGCAAAGTTTTGTGGCAGTAAAGCTTCTCTCAAATTACCGTCGTGACTTTCTCCCAAGTATATTAAATAAGTTTTACTCCTAATTTCAAAGGCCACTTTTTTCCTTCATACGTAAGGCATAAAATATAAACTGACTTGGTTTTGGAAAACCCTTGTAGAAAGATACTTTTTAGAAATTGTCTGGTCAATTTAGAGACTGAATTACTCTCCTCCGAATACACGTTTGGTTAACCTCATTAGCCGTATTCAAAGGCTAAAATCCCTATATTAGCAGCTGCATGTATCTCAATAGCACCTGAAAAGGACTTTTTTTAAGTCATAAGGTGCAGACAAGTTGGTGTTTATTTTGTATAATTCAAAGGACTTCTTTAAATTTCTTAAATCGAATGTACTCTTTTTTTAAGAATGACGACAAAAGACGACCAAATCTTGTTTAAGGAAACAGACGAACTGCTGTGAGAAGAGCAAGACACTTACAAGATGAAAAAAAAATGCTTAAAAAGAAAATGAAATTAAGAAGGAAATATTACAGAGTATTTAATCCATTGAATTATCGGTTGAATATACAACATCTCGTTATTTTTATTATGATTTCAAACAGACGATTGATGTCCCAATCAAAACTGAGACCGCTCCATGCGCTTTTGTTTCTCCATAAAGGACAATTAGTCATTAAATTCATCTTGTGCAGAAAAAAAAATTGTCTTTCTTCAATTTATACTAATTTGAAGATTTGTTTTTAGATAATAAAAGCACGGTCACATTGGTTTTTTTGTAATTAGAAACAAAATAGATAGTCACCCCGATTTATATCATCTTTACAAACAATTACCGTTGAGATTACGAATTCTTTGCTCGTTATTATCCAAGTGAAAATCTTGTATTTCAACATATACTTCTTATAAGGTTTGACTTTCGCCTATTGAGATCAACCATTGTACTATGCTAAATGACTATTTCTTGCCGAGTAGATGACCACACTAAATACCTTATATTTATTTATATTTTATGGGATTCGACTCAGCAATATCAATTCTTTCTGTTTCTATAATTTTATTTTTAATTTCAGTCTGTTTTTTTTTTTGTATTCTGGATAAAATTTAAAGGTTTCAATTGAAAAGGAAAACCAACCTGGACCAATAAATACATCAATCTTGTTGCTGTAATAAACATCGGCTGCAATGGCACCAAATCCATTTTCTGAACATTGCGAACCAGCATCTTTATAAATATAATTCACATCGAATAATTCCGAATATAAAGATTTAATTTCTTCTAATGCAATGTCAGTTGCTGGTCCACTTTTCCTATACTCGAAAGGTAGTGATCCGCCGTTCATCATTATAGTACATATTGTGATATTTCTTCCATGTACAGTATATAAAAACAAAAGAATGATACATATTACATTAATAAACATGTTTAAGCTCACAATATAGTTAGACATTTATGTAATCATCCAAAAGATAATTTTTTCACTGGAGCTTTTATTTTTAAGACGTGATATATATGCCGTTTTCATTATTGTGATGATATTTGTATCTGGTGTTAATTACAGGTAAATCAATAATACAATTGTGCTATGAAATAAAACGTATTTTACCTATTCAGTATCCCTGTCGCCTATAAGAATTGTCAGTACTCGTAAAATCAAATTTTGATTTATAAGAAGATATACCCACCGCCCAGAGCAGAATATTTTTTTAGATACTAGTAATTAAATACAGGTGTTAATTATTGTATGCCCTATCATTACCATGTACTGTAAACTGGGCGTGTAAAGCGAAATCGATTCGTTTATGAATTTTATTTTTTTTTAAGTTTGAAAAAAAATATAGTAGTCTAAATCTTGCTACAGCTGATAACTACTTATTTGTATACAAATGATATTTCTAAAGAATAAATAGAATAGCATTATTTTGTTTCTTTACATTCTGCTGTTGAACACATGTCATATGCTTAATTCATTCAAAGTTCAGTGATTATGCTTGAGGAAAATACACTAGAGATAAAAGAGGATCAAGATATCAAAGATATATTCAAACTCATAAGTCGAAAAAAAACAACAAATAACGGTCTACGGCATGCATTGACATCTCCACTTGACAGTGAGGGTAGGTTGAGAACCTTTCGACAGAAAGGTGAACCTTGTATTTTAATGTAGCAACATTGCAACAACACCTGTAAATGAAGAACATATCTTGTAGATATTACGCTACCCCAGGCTTTTTCCAATCTTAATTCCCTTATATAAAGTAGCTATTTCCACGACAGCTACAGGTCCAATATTCAAGATTTAATTTCTCACAGCCTCAGTCCCTTTTTCCTCATTTACGATTTGTTTAGTTCTTGTTTGAATCCTTGATTTGTTTTCTTAATCGATGTATGAAATTTAATCTTAATCGATGTATGAAATTTACTCTTAATCGATGTATGAAATTTAATCATCGGCAAACTACTGTTGCATAAATGTCTGACATTATCGAAAGCGAAAATATCGCCGACTTAATACTTGTTATGAGAAAACTCGCGAGGGATTACTGATTTAACTGGATGTTACTACTATTTCGGAGTTTTTATTCATGTAACCTACTCTTCAGATTTCTATGTACTGTTTTGTACACTTTTGTTTGTCTTTTTGTCTTTTTCTTCCGAACAAATTGTTTCATTTCCTTCTTTGATTGTTTGATTGCCCCTGTGAATCTTGTCAATTTTATTCGGATACTAGTATGAGATTATTTTCTGAAAGGCCTTACTAATAGAATTAATTCAATGCAATACACTTACAGTAAGGAATTACAAGGAATTGCAATACACTTACAGTAAGGAATTACAAAGAATTGCAATACACTTATATTTTATATAGTCTTTGTGATAGAATTTGACATTTGAAAGAATTTTCCAAAATATGTCGTATATTACTTTAAAGCTCTGGAATTAACTTTGTACACGGGATGATTATAACACGTATTGTTAGTTTGGTTTGGCATACGTTTCCTGTGTAATACCTGAATAATTGTATATGTAGACTTGTATCTACCTGACTGTAACTTGTGAGGCTTACCTGCTGTCATTATCTATGTGTATTTTAATACAGATGTTAATATGCATGGACTGTAAGAATTTTTTTTTCTATTTGCATCGAAATAGCTACTTTCAAAATAAACATGAAACCTTCAGAAATTCGACATTTAAATAATGAAAAAAGCAAATTTTAAAAAATCCCGACATCGTCGAACAATTCATGGTTGGAAATCGAGTAGGGACGTAATTTACCAACGAATTAATTTGTGTTAAAAATGGTATGCAGCGCTAGACGTAACTTTCAGATGGTACAATATAGCAGCAAAGTAATACTTTTGTTTAAGGAATTTGTGAAATTGATGTATAAGAAGACGACGGACTAAGGATGAGAAAAAGCGCGATATTCACAATTGATCAGGGACGTAATTTAACCTAAATTGAAACTGTCAGAGTCAACATTTTTTTAAAAGAATTATGTTCGAAGACAAAGAAAAGAGCAACAAAAATTAAAGAACAGGTCGGATTAATGGAAAAATTAAACTTTTTTGAAGGACCTATGCAATTTTTATGAGAAATTTTCTAAAGACGGCTTGGAAGTCACGTGATGTCTTACTTAATATCTATTATATAGTCATTTTATAAAATTTACTGTTTGCAAAATTATAAATTATTCTAAATAATAAGGATGTTCTTGTCCCAGGCAGAAAACCCTGGCCGTGTTAGGCGAAACTTTTTGGAAGTTTTGGTCTTCGGTGCTCTTCAGCTTTGTACTTGTTTTGGCTTTCAAACGTTTTTCATCTGAGCGTCACTGGTTGGTCTTGTGTGGACGAGACGCACGTCTGGCGTATTGAATTTTAAGCCTAGTACCTTTTGTTAGCTATTATTCGTGTGTTTCTTTGTCCTATATGTTCTCCCATTTATTTGTATTGTGGCCCTGTCATGTGATGTTGTCGTTTTGGTGTTGTGTTTGACGTTGCCATAAAAGCGGGAGGTTTGGCATGCCACAAAACCAGGTTCAACCCACCATTTTTTCTTAAAATGTCCTGTACCAAGTCAGGAAAATGGCCATTGTTATATTATAGTTCGTTTCTGTGTGTGTTACATTTTAATGTTGAGTTTTTGTTGTGTCGTTGTTCTCCTCTTATATTTGATGCGTTTCCTTCAGTTTTAGTTTGTAACCCGGATTTGTTTTTATCTCTATCGATTTATGAGTTTCGAACAGCGGTATACTACTGTTGCCTTTATTTAGTTGTATATGTAATACAAAAAGATTAAAAGAAATTGAAAAAGAAATGTGATACTAATTTTTTTTTCGATACCAAGTGAAAAAATATATTAAATTTGATTAGAATATTAAGCTCGAAGTCATATGAAACAAGTTTCTAGTAATTATAATTTGTGGAAATTATTGGACTAATGCATCGATATATACTAAACTAAGTTCTCTGTAAACAATTCTTTACATTTATTAAGAATCCATAACGTATACTCGACAAATTTACAATGCAGTTTGTAAAAATAAATGATTTGTATTAGATTATTGTGCTTAAGATTTTAACATTTTATGTTTCTAAAGATATTTAAGACGATTTTATAGAATAAAGTATTGAACTTTTATTCATTGTCTCTTCATTCCGGTGATTATGTACAATCCCTACATTTTTTCTATAGTGATTATGCATAATTCCTGAAAATTTTAGTAATTATATATACTCACTAAAGTTACCGGTGATAATACATAATTCCTAAAAATTTTGTGATTATAAAGCATCCCTCGTTATACAAATTTACTGTTACATATAAACAACTGTAAAACCTGTGGTTTCCTCATAACTGGTACGGTTTTTCAAATTACCTTGAAAAAGTAGAGGGCTAGAACACTGGATTGCGTATTGTGTAAGGTATTGATGTACTTTTTGTCGATTTTGGCCAAACGACAAAAATAGATGAAAGAATGAATGATCACATGTGTATGTCAATGAATGTTAAACAGAATAGCATATTAGAACCCTTTAACCCCTTGGCTGAAAGTTTTAACTACCAGATTACTTTTGTTGATCGCCCCCCACAAATAAAGTAATAGAAGACATGTTATAACAGGTCGTCCTACAAAAAGAAAGTAATGGAAGCTAAGACATGTTATAACAGGTTCGTCCCCCACACATAAAGTAATGGAAGGCATGTTATAACAGGGTCGTCCCACAAAAATAAAGTAATGGAAGACATGTTTTAATAGGATCGTCCCCCACTCATAGAATAATGGAAGACATCTTATAACAGGGTCGTCCCCCATACATAGAGTAATGGAAGACATGTTATAACAGGTTCGTCCCACACAAATAAAGTAATGGAAGACATGTTATAAGAGTATCGTCCCCCAGAAATAAAGTAATGGAAGACATGTTATAACAGGGTCGTCCCACACAAATAAAGTAATGGAAGACATGTTATAACAGGTTCGTCCCACACAAATAAAGTAATGGAAGACATGTTATAACAGGATCGTCCCACACAAATAGAGTAATGGAATACATAGGGCAAGGACAAGTTTCTTCCACTCTTCTCTGTTGTTTACTTTTCTTTCCACTGTGCCCCAGATATATCCTCTTTCCTTAATTTCATTTTCTATTGTGCGCCTCTACGTTGTTTTTGGTCTACCTCTTTTTCTTTTTTTTCCCTTCTGGTGTCCATCTAAGGGGTACCTTGGTCATGTCTTCAGATGGTTTGCATAGAACATGACCAAGTCACCTCCATCTCTTTTGTATAAAAAAAATTCTCCATGTCCTTGGTGTTTGTGATTCCATGTAGGTCTTTGTTAGAGATTTTGTTGAGCCAGAATATTTTCATTATCTTCCTCAGACTGGTGTTATGGAAGCCGGAGAGTCTATTGATGTCTTTCTCGGTCATTCTCCAGCACTCTGAGCCATATAGGAGCACAGTTAGTACACAGCTGTTATAAAGTCTAAGCTCGGTTTTCTTTGAAAAGACTGTTGTTTTCCAGATGTTGCCTAATCTAATGAATGCTAATCTAGCTTTTCCTATTCAGACCTTTAATCTCTTTCAGCACCACATTCTGTTGTTATACAACTTCCTAGGTTATTAAATGAGTCAATTGTATCCAGTTGTTTCCCTTCTATAAATATGACAGGCAGTGTCTTCGTGTTGAGGTACATTAATTTTGTCTTCTTGGCATTGATCTTAAGTCCAATCATTCTAGCTCTTTCTTCTAGTTTTCTGGTCTTTTCCTGCATATGGTCTTTTGTATTTGATACAAGTGCTAAATCATCAGCATATATAGTCTGTATCCTCAAGTATGGCACATAGTGTCCATCTCAGTCCTTTGTTACTTTCTGCTAGAGTCGATCTCATTTCCCAATCAATGACAATCATAAAAAGCACAGATAAAATAAGACCTCCTTGTCTTACTCCTGATTTAACAAGGAAATTAGTGTCAACTTCAGAGTTGATGGTACATGAGAAGTTTGGATAGAACTGCTTGATGAGTTGCACTATCTTACTTATTCCATAGTTTCTCAAAATTTCCCATAGACTGTCCCTGTGTAAGTTGTTAAAGGCTTTTTCAAAATCTACAAAATTCACCAGTAGTTATAACAGGATCGTCCCCACAAATAAAGTAATAGAAGACATGTTATAAGAGGATCGTCTACCACAGATAAAGTAATGGAAGACATGCTCTAACAGGGTCGTCCCACACAAATAAAGTAATGGACAGGATCGTCCCCCACAAATAAAGTAATAGAAGATATGTAATCACAGGATCGTCCATCACAAATAAAGTAATGGAACACATGTTATAACAGGATCGTCCCACACAAATAAAGCAATGGAAGATATTTATAACAGGACCGTCCCCAATGAATAAAGTAATGAAAGTCAGTTCATAACAGGATCGTCCCCCACAAATAAAGTAATGAAAGACATGTTATAACAGGGTCGTCCCCCATGAATAAAGTAATCGATTACATGTTATAACAGGGTCGTCCGAAACACATAAAGTAATGGAAGACATGTTATAAGAGGATCGTCCCCCAGAAATAAAGTAATTCAAAACGTGTTATAGCAGGGTCGTCCCCAATAAATAAAGTAATAGAAGACATGTTATAACAGGGTCGTCCCCCACAAATAAAACAATGGAAGACATGTTATAACAGGGAACTTTTGTATCGTAAATAAAAAATACTACTTTTGACAGCTATTATAGAAAAACACCACAATACTTAATATTTCTTTTCTAACATTTAAAATCTCGTTATAACGATTCAACATTATGTTGAATGAGGTAGAAGACACAAAATAAGTATAACAAAATTACCGAACTCCATGGTAAATTCAAAAGGCGAAAGTCCATAAAAACTGACAAAGTCAAAATTTAGACTTTATCAACCAACGAAATGAATGGAAACAACTGTTATATTCCCAATTTATATAGGCATTTTGCGACGAAAATGATGAGTTAAACATTGTGTTATAGGTAGTTAAACCTCTCACTTCTATGACAGATGTTTATAGTTTCGTTATACTGACAAAATCGAATGACAACCCAAACAGACATAGTAGGTTAATGTGAAAATATTTTGGATCCAACACACGAAACAGATTTAACATACATCACAGATATACAACAAAACTGACTAAAACATTCAAACAAACCTATAAATAAGTCTAACAAGGACGCCAACAAAAAAGTTGTTTTATTTGATATTAAATTTGACAAAGACACAAATAAAACAGTTTTGTAGTTGGTTGATTGTAATGACAGTAAAATGAATAATTAACAACGAAGCAATCAATGCTTACTAATTTTACAATACATATAAACCCACCATAAATATACTATACTTCACGGACAGAAAAAGCTAAACATATAAATTAAAAGACTTTTGTCATTCATCATTGAGCTTAGGCTATGTATATAAAAAAATGTAAAGTATGTGTGTAAAAGGTCAAGTAAAATATCCTTGTACTTTTATTTGTCTGAATGTTTTTAATATCTATTGAATTATGCTACTTCTTTGATTTGGCGCTTGTCTTTGCAGTTGTCAGTACAAATTATAAGCGCATAGCTGTTTGGGTATTATTTAGTAAGCCATTTTGCCATAAACCATGTGTGTAGCAATTTCCAGATATTCCATTAATTCAAAGATTTTTATTTCTAACGGATTGAATCGTGCAATTTAATTTTTTATTAACTAAGGTTCGTTATACATAATACAATGAATTTGGACTGAATATTTTATCTTCTAATGTGGTATCATAATCAATTCTGTGGATTTGGGAATTAGCAAGAATATAAATATATTGTGCATTCATTACCAACAGTAATATATAAGTTGTGTTTTTTCTGTTGTTTTGATGATTTGTGTACTGATATAAAGCAATTTAAACCTTAAAGGCAACCTTTTTGTGTGTTCATCTTACCGGTATCGGCATCACTATTAGTCGTTGTTTTTTACTATGAATTCGGTTAAATAACTTCTTGTAAAACAATAACGCACTAATTTGCACAAGTATTCCTCTCTCAAAATATGAAGACAGATTTGATGGGTTAGTCTTACTTAAATTGATGAAACAGAATGGAAAATGCGGATGCTTTTGTCTTCGAGTATCATTAGCTCAGTATTTAGTACATCTAGATTGAAATGATTTGTAAAACATTAATATTAAATTCTTCGTTCATAAAGATTTAGGCACGATAAAGACAATTTTTGACACCTTAAAATTTGAAAATCTAGAAGTATTTTAAATGTACCAAAAAAAAGTCCATTCCAGGTTTAATCCACCATTTTCTACATAAGGAAATGTCTGTACCAAGTCAGGGATATGACGGTTATTTTTCCATTCGTTTGATGAGTTTGAGCTTTTGATTTTGCCATTTGATAACGGACTTTCCTTGGAGTTCGATATTTTTTTTATTTTTATTTTTATTAAGAAAATTAACATAATTTTGAAAGGCTTGAATAAAAAAATAAGAAGTATGGTGTAATTGCCAATAAGATAACTCTCCACCAGAGACCAAATGACATAGAAGTTAACAGCTATAAGTCACCGTACGGACTTCAACAATGGGCAAAACCCATACCGCATAGTCAGCAATAAAAGGCCCCGAAATGACAAATGTAAAACAAATGAAATATGAATGAAAACAATATGAACGAAAAGAAAATACTTCATACATTTGGTACGTCCATAATTATGTGGTTAATTGAAATCACTGATAATAGGACCTAATTATTGAAAGAATTGTAATGTGAAAAGACGTCTCAAATAAAGTTTGAATAAGAGATACAATTGATACGCGATGAATCGTTAATAAGGTACAACTCACCCTCCGTGTTCGTGGTATCATTTAACGAACCAACGCTTATCCATTGCATCTATGTTATAGAATATACATTATCAAAAGGAAAAGAAATGGCATAATGATGAAATGTTTCCCCCACTCATGAAGATAAAACTACAAAAGCTAACAAACTGCAAAGGAATATACTATATAATACTATATCTACTGAACAAAGTGAACAATGGTTAAAAAACACTACGTAAGTCTGATTAAAGCTGTAATATTTGTAAAATCAGACAGAAAAGCTGGTACATTTTTTTCTGAAAGTATACATATTTAGATTATGCATGGGTAGAATTTTTGAAACACAAATATGTTTTGTGAAAACAAAATTATTTTATTAATAATTGAACTAAGGTTTCAACTCCTTTAGGCAAAGTTGACCTTATATAGATTTGGTTGCTCTTTTTATGTAAATGTTGGTCATATAGGTCAACAGCTATTCAATTATTTACACATCCTTGGCTTTCATTTTTTTCGGCTTGAGCATTCCTAATAAACGAAAATCCTGAAAAACACTTCGGACGCACCAAATTTATAAATGGACATGAGGTTATAAAAGGCTATCATATTTTTTATCAAAGGCACGTGCACATCTTTGTAATCCATATAGAAACACATGCAGTCCATATCATTATTTCTTTAGGTTTTACGCTTGTTTTGTTAATTGTAATATGAGGTAGTAAAACTAGACAGTAATATGTGTTAGAAGGTCAAATTTTATTTTATTTGTCTTATTTTACTATTTTTTTTGAATTTATCAAAATGAGCTTAATTATTCGCTCTTGCCAATGTCTAGTCTCTTAACGATTTCTAGATTTTTAATGGATGTGTTAAGAAATGATTGTTATGCATCATTGCAATGGCAAACCATTGTTGATGATACCTTTAGAGTTAACTTCTGGAACAACATTGTGGAGAGTATATTGCAAACACAAATTTATTGTTCCGACAAAGAGTTTTAAAGAATTGTTATGTTTTCAACTGCTTCCTTGTTGTTTGCAATTCTTAGATCCTATGTAAACGCAGTTTTTTTCGATTTCTTGAAATAGTGATTCGAGTATGAGCAATTGTATGGAAAATAGTTTAACACGAATGTGGTGGATTCTAAAAGGTTTTTAAACAGAGGTTAATTGACCATCTAACAACACGTTAATACCTGAATATGGTGTGTATTTGGCATTGTCTCCTACTGCATTCATCAGAGGTATTTTATCAATCTAATTTGTTGCTGTTACTTCCCTGTAAAATTGACGACATACCAACATTATATACCTCCAGTTTTGTCCTTGCATTCATTAGGAGAAGTTGTCCTGATCACCTCTTATCAATAGATGTCGCGTTGTTGTCATGGTGTACTTAATATACAATCATTATTTAGTGATAATTTTTTTCTTTAATAAAAACGTTTACAATCGCCAAGCCTGTAAATTGGAACGAATTTCGTATGGTACATATGAATATACAATAATTCTAATAGTGTACGTGCATATACTATCAATGAGAAATCTCTTGTTATATCATCAGTGCCTGAAGTTGAAAGTCCTCCCGAAGATAATGTTGCTCATATAGTTGATACTATTAATGATGAAAATAGTAATGCTTTTACTGCCCTGAAGAAGGATGAGGGTATATTTAGAAATCATACAATCAACTTGGGGATTATATTTATATTAGCAAACATGATAAAATAAATCACGATGGGGTATCGTATGATAGATTAAACACATATGGGTACCAAAATGGCAGCAGATATCAGGCCTGTCAAAAAATTACAACTTACTGGTAAAACAAATAACTTGAATGAATTTTCTAACACAGTTCTTTCAAAAAGACAAAATGATGTCTGATTGTCACATGAGGTCAATGATTACTTGACAATGCTGAATGACAAAGTGTAAAAAAACAGGCTGACAAAAAAAAATGGCAAATGTTGCAATTTAAATGAGGAACATCAAAGCAAATGGGCAAAGACAATTTTCACCGGAATAATGGATTCTACCCAGCCAAATAACATCGTTCTTTTCTTGTCTTTCTCTGTCTACACCTTATTCAGCTAACAAAAGAAACTAGCACTTGATAAAGTTCACATTGCAGATGGAAATGGTGATGATTTATTCTCAGAATTGTACTTTCTTGCTGACAATGATATTATAGAAACATTGGGTATCTGATTTTACAACTTTCAGCTTTGATATTTGTACCATATTTATGCAGTATACGTTGTAAAAAATATCTACAAAACATATATTCATTGACAAAAATGTTCAGTTAATTGGGATTTTGGTCCATGTTGAAGTCCGTACGATGACCTATAGTTGCTAAAATTAACACTTAGTGGTCACTGGTGGAGATTTGCCTCATTTGCAATCAACCTACATCTTTTTTATTTTTATGATATAAGGCATGGTATATTTTATAACAAATGAACTATTCGGCATTGAACAGTAAATCTGGTGAAAAGTAAGATGTTAAATTACTGTCAATGCTGTTTTCACTCCTAGATTGGTTTTGACTGTTCTCTTAGCAAGATGTTTTTAGAGTAAGCTGGCTATTTTGGGCTTCTGAAATTTCATTCTTATGACATATTGTCAAAACTTATAAAGTATTTCCTGTCTTTGAAAATGTATCAAAGCATGTAATCGTACAAAACATTGATACTTTTAGTAGTTGCATCAATTTAACCTACTGTATAATCAAATTTAATAAATGTTTGTATTAAACGAACGAAATTACATTCAAGAGAATGCATGTTTATTCTGATTCAACCCTGAAAATATAAGAAGTTTAGTGATTCTATCATCACCTATACAATTACTCAAAGTGCATAACTTTAGCCAACAGCACTGTATGAAACCAATTTAAGCTTAATTTGTCTTTGAAGGACTGCATTACAAATTCAGACGAATTAAAATCAACGTCAGTGTTCTATAGGGAAAAAAGTCGTTTGATGTTCATTTGCTTCTGATATGTCAGGTTAGGGCATGCATACATATTGGAAATTAACAGAGCTACAAGGTTAAACTATGTTATTTGATCGGCACACAATTTTTTCAAATATTGTTTTAGCGGTTTAATGAGTTACTTCCCTTTTTTGCTTAATAGGGCATTCTTAATACCAGATAATGATATGGACAGTATATGAAAAATGTTGGAATTTTTTTTTCAGTGAATAAAAATCAGGAGATATAGTTGCATCAGCAATAAAGCAGATATATGGAGCATCATTGAGCTTTTACTTTCAGTACAAAGCTGAAAATGTAACGATACAACAGATCTACATTTTTGAGGTCAAAGGTCAATGCCACAATGCCTTCCAGTGACGAATATTTTGTATATAAATGATTCTGTTGTGTTAACCTAATAAGTTTTCCAGAGATTGAATAATTAGTTTTATTGAATTAAGAAATAATAGGAATGTTGAATTAAGCAGGAGGAACAGTAATGTCAATTTAATATTCGTAAAATTCCTAAATTCTTTTGACAGTATCAGATTTATTGTATGGAAGAAGAAAAAAACGCGGTTTTAATTTTCTTCAAAATGTAATAAACATGTCGTATTTTATGATTAGAATGCATTTTGACTAGATCTGTCAGTTTTTAAGAATTATTACAACTAAAAAATGCCTTAAATTTCTTGTTTGTTATAGATTGCAAAACTATGTCACTGAAATGTCATTATTTTTTGTAATTATAAAATATTTTTTATCTAATTGAAATATGTACTTCAAACTCCCTTTGTACTATAATAAGGCATCACCATTTAATTTTCTATTACACATTCTATCTTTTGTCTACTTTCATCACAAAAAACTAAAAAAATCCTTTTTTCTGTTCAGAAATGTGGATTTTAGTAACCTCCGTTTCCATAGCAATCAGATATTTGATCGCACACTAAAATGCATTTTAATGTATCTTAGTAACATCCACTTGATACTTATAATTTTTAAGAAAATGTAGTTGGTTTGCTGTCTTCTTATGTATACCCTACATATCCGTTTATTAATATTTCTGAATAAAAAAAAAAGTAATTAAAGATAACCTCGAACGAGGTCTCTGAATCGGGAAAGGTACACAAACATGAGGAGGAATTGAACCAGTTTTTGATATATTTTAGTCTTCTCCATTTAAATATCTCCTATTTGAAGAAGAAAGAATAGTTAACTCTATGATACCGGTAATAAAGATCACAAAAACACAAGTACATGCAAAATGATAATAAATAATACCGTTACAGAGAATATATGTTTATCATATACTTGATGTAACATATTTTAATATATTATTTTTATTACTATACATTTTTATTAACTTGATTTACAAACAATAATATCCCAAAGTTCAAGAGCGTTAAATGTTTTCATGTAAAACATGAGCACACGTATCTTGTTCAAAATATTACTTTAAGAAGTGTTATGTTTTGAATGAAGTAAACCAAACCAAAAAGAAGTGTTATATTAATTATAAAATGAAAATCCTTTGTGATAGATATTGCCCCAAGCTCATGTACTATACTTCTACGTGTCTTGTAGTTAGTGCATTGAAATTATACTACGTTCATGTTGAAACTGTTAATCATGAAGTCTGTTCTTTTGTTAATATTTGTTATCAAACTAGGCCTCCTGGCTCAACAATTAAAGAAAACGTTGGTATGTATTTGCATGGAAGAACTGTCTTCTAACCTTGATGATCCCCTCATCATTCAGAATGCCGGTGATGGAACAGATCGGTTATTTATTGGTGAACAAAAGGGTGTAGTACATATACTCAACCAAAATGGAGTTAAGTCTACAAAACCATTCTTAAATATAACAGATAAAGTCATGACTGGTGGTGAAAGAGGCTTACTTGGATTAGCCTTTCATCCTAATTTCTGGAAAAATGGTCGATTTTTCGTATACTATTCCAGTAGAGCTAAACCAAAGAACTCTTCAGACGACCACGTTACTCGTTTATACGAATTCTGTGCATCTCGATGGAATCCAGATATTGCTGATACGTCATCAGGAAGATTAATCATGGAAATACAACAACCATTCAGTAATCATAATGGAGGAGAGGTAAGGCAATCTTTTAACTATTACATGTTAGAATGACTGAATAATTCATTATCATCATTGCATAATGATTAGTCTCTTGTTATATTGGACGAAAAAAGAAAAAAACAGCAAAAGGCCAATCAAAAACGGAAGTCAAACGAAGAGACTTAACATTAAACACCAAAATTAAAAAGACGAAGACACTAAATAACAATATATAAAAACTAAACGTTGCGCAACACGTTACATACAAAAAACAAAGTAATTCAAATTAAATCTAGCATGTTGATTAACAACCTCAGGAGAAAACGATAAGAATCAGAAGCCCATGAATTAGTAAAACTAAACAAGTATTTTATTTGCAAGTACCAGTTAGTGATATCATGTTCGAAATTGAGTTTTCGGGTGACGTATTGGAAACAGAATTTTGCAATTAGAAAATCGATAGTCTTCAAATACAATTTTGATTTTACAATACTAATTCTACTAAAAGCTGTTTATTTACACATCTTAACATCATTTACATAGGGTGTCCACATAAACGTACCATCGAACCTCTGTACCTGGTTTTATGAAAATTATACCGTTATCCAATTAGACAAACATTACAGTATGGCATTAGAATATTGCAAATGCTAAAAAAAAAGTTAAATAAAAATGAAAAGTTTACAGTTAAAAATTTTGATTGTTTTGTTGTCATAAAATATATTTATTTATACATCCTCGACTTTCATTGTTTTGGATAGAGCATTCCTTATAAAGGAAAATCCAGAAAAAGCTACACACCTTGTCAGTTTTTATATATATGAACTCCAAGATACAAAACCGCTCTATATCATCTTTCCCCCTTCCGGTGCACTTGGGATCGCCCCCAGCTTTTGGTGAGGTTCGTGTTGCCCAGTCTTTAGTTTTCTCTGTTGTGTTTTGTGTACTGTTGTTTTTTTGTTTTTCTGTTTGTCTTTTTCTTGTGTAGCCATGGCGTTGTCAGTTTATTTTCGACTTATGAGTTTGAATGTCCCTCAGGTATTTTTCACCTCTCTTTTTCATATGAAATAAGAATCATGCGATCAAATTTTAATTTTGATTTAACCAATGAGTGGAAATCATTTTTTTTTCTATCGGAGCTTGATGGAAAATTATAGTCATAGCTTTTATTTCTACTTATAAACCCCTCTTTTACGCACGAATAAAATAACTCTAGAGTATATCAATCATGGTAGCTTTTTTGATGGGGAAAAATATTGCTGTAGGAACCTGTTAAAAAAGTTAAATCATTATAAAGAAAAACATAAAAAGTAATCAAGGCATAACAAACATCAATTGAGGGAAGCGAAATACCGTTTTAGGGACTCACCAATTTTTAGCAAGCTCATACAATAATTGCCTAAATATTAGAATAGGACATGAAAAACAGTGACATTTTGTCTACCCTTAGAATAGATTAAAAAAAGAGGGCCAAGATACCAAAGGGCTTTCGAAAATCATCAGTCCAATATAAATAGAAAAACACCATGGCAAAAAAAAATAAAACGACGAAAGGACCACCAACACTAATAAAATATTATATTAAGAACGAAAGACGAAACAACACTTACCTCATCAAATACTGAGGGTGCTGTGTAATGGCAAGCAGTTCCTCCTCTACATGTTGCACCAGTCGTGTTGCTTAAGCGTGTAAACATTAGGTTATAGGTCGATTTTGGTAATATCACAATCGAGAAAAATATGACGGGATTGTGGTTACAACAAGATGAATAAATCAACAATTAAAGAAAACGTTGGTATGTATTTGCATGGAAGAACTGTCTTCTAACCTTGATGATCCCCTCATCATTCAGAATGCCGGTGATGGAACAGAACGTCTATTTGTTGGCGAGCAAAAGGGTGTAGTACACATTTTTAACCAGAATGGAGTTAAGTCTACAAAATCATTCTTAAATATAACAGATAAAGTCATGACTGGTGGTGAAAGAGGCTTACTTGGATTAGCCTTTCATCCTAATTTCTGGAAAAATGGTCGATTTTTCGTATACTATTCCAGTAGAGCTAAACCAAAGAAACAACACTTACCTCATCAAATACTGAGGATGAACTCGGGTGCTCTGAAATGGCAAGCAGTTCCTGCTCTACATGTTGCACCAGTCGTTTTCTTAAGCGTGTAAACATTAGGTAATAAGTCGCTTTTGGTAATATCACAATCGAGAAAAATATGATGGGATTGTGGTTACAACAAGTGGAATAAATTCGTAGTCATATGTGACACAGATATTCCATAATGGACCATTTAACCATGATGGCGTCTTTAACTAACCACGTTGAACCATTGCTGCAATACTCCCCTATAAAGCAATAGCCTTTTATAAAGAAAAGCATGATAGAAAACGCAAGCTAGGGAATGAACCTTTGCTCACGATATTTCGGTGATATATATAATTAAATATGTTAATACGTATGTCATGGCTGGATTCTTAAGTTGTGAATACAGTTCGATTGTGATCTACCATAAACATGTCAAAGAGAGCCAAAAGATACCAAAGCGATATTCAAACTCTTTAGTCGAAAACAAACTGACAATGAAATGGCAAAAAGACAAATAATTGTATACACAACACCATTTCAAAAACTACAGAACCAGCAACAAAAACCCCACCAAAAACCGGGAATGATCTCAGATGCGCCGGAAGGGTAAGGATATCTTGCTCCACATGTGGCACCCTTCGTGTTGATCATGTAAGAACAACCTGATGAGTCAGATTCGGTAGGTCACATTCAAGGAAAAGGGAACGGGATTGTGGTCAAACATACAGGAAGAAGGCACAGTGATATCACATCTGCATACTTTTTTTATTATTTTGAAATTGAACATGTGACGTATTTAAATTGAAAAATCTCTTGATAATATTGTTTTATTTCCTGTAATGGTAAATTTGAAAAACTTCTAAATAAATCTGCAACATGTTTTTTGTATGTTTACATTTGGAACTAAATCACTAGAATACATGAATTGAAAGTAACATAAAAAAAAATTTCTGTTATCAATGTACAAGAAGAAAATTTGTACACTTATTCATCCTGAGTATAGTGTATACCATTGAATGAAACAATCAAAATCTTATTGGTTTTCCTTGTATCTCAAACTTAAATAGAATAATATTACAGTAGTTGTTATATAAAATGTTTGTTATTGGTTTTTTTTATGAAAATGAAATATTTAGCATCTTAACAAATGCATAACATTTGGTACAACATCTTTGTTGGTAGACAATTGGTAGTCGTTTGTTGGTGTGGTCATAAGTGTTACTCGTTTCTCGTTTTTATATAGAAGAAGGACGAAAGATACCAGAGGGACAGTCAAACTTATTAGATTAGACCGTTGGTTTTCCTGTTTGAATTGTTTTACACTAGTCATTTTGGGGCCCTTTATAGCTTGTTGTTCGGTGTGAGCCAAGGAACCCTTGTTAAAGTCCGTACTTTAACCTATAATTGATAACTTTTTACACATTGTGACTTGGATGGATAGTTGTCTCATTGGCACTCATACCACATCTTCTTATCTATAATTAGTCACATTTTAGATTTGATCTAATGTATGATCTTATTCATATATCAGCATACTTTAGTATTGATACACATCATTCTGAAGGATAGAGATTATTTTCAGCTACCTTGTAAATTGCATATTTCATTTCATCTATCTATATTTCATTCGTAATATAGGCAACCATTTAAAAAGGAAATCATTCATAGTGTTATTTTTACATGACTTTTTCTTAAACAAATTAGTCTACTGAATCTTGCAAATAGTTGACATCCCTTCATTTTACATGCTATGTTTAATAAATATTATGTTTAAAGTGACAAGCTGGCTAGAAAATTGCTATGGTATTAACTGATGTACAATATAATGAAATTTTTACTATTATTCATTCTATGTTGTGTCTTGTTTCATTAGTCATGGTCATATATTTTTGGTTTAGTTAAGTTAATGTACCATGCACATCCGGAATGAAAATAATATACATTAAGGTTATAAAAAATGTGATCTGTGTTATCACCAGTCCTAATGAATAAGCTTTCTTAGAATCTGGCCTGCAGGAATAAGATACAATTGTAATGTTACAGTCATAGATTTCCCTTGCAAGTCTTTTCTTGTACTACTGAAACATTTTAACTATTTATATGAAATGCAGAATACGTTGTTGGTTGTGTTTCGGATTTGTATAAAAAAAAAATACATTGAATACTCATTGAATTGCATATCAAAAAGTTAAAAAACGTTTGTATTAAAAAACACATCACAGATACCAGGCTTATAGTTTGGTACTATTACGGCGATTATAAAAGCTTACTATACGGTATAGGTTTTGCTAATTGTTGAAGGCCACACAGTGACCTGGTGTTGCGTACTTTAACTTCATTCAGTCATATTAGCAATCATACAACGTTTCCTTACTTTTATATCAATCAGGTAAGCACAACAATAAAAACGTTCAATAAGCCAAACCACTTAAGCATGTGTAAGCATCAAAACTAATTAATCCAAGGTCAACATTGCATTAGGGAGTACAACCTCAGTTTTAGTATCATTAGACATGTTTACATATACTCCGATAATGATAAACATATCTTAAAAATTGAACAACAAAGCATTAATAACTGATTACGTGTATTTTATCGTCTAAAATGTTCTTAAACGTTATTGCCGATGAATCAAATGTCAGTTGATCAAATTGGGTTGCTATATTATGATGTTATCAACATACAGTAGCATAAAACTTTTAACTATTAATCTTAATAATAACTAAAAGAGAGGCGAAAGATACAAAAGGTACATTCAAACTAATTAGTCGAAAGAGTGAGCAACACGAATCCCACCAAAAATCAGCTATGATCTGTGGTGCTCCGGCAAGTAAGCAGGTCCTGTTCTAAATGTTCCTGTCTTACCTCTTGAAATAATCTAAATATTTAGATATAGCTGTAACTACTTTGTTATATAGCCATTGAATTGTTTTATATTTTTCATGTCAGGCCTTTTATAGCCAACTATACGATATGGGTTTTTCTCATTGTTAAAGCCGTACGGTTGCCTATAATTGCTCACATCAACTTCATTTGAACTTTGGTGGATAGTTGTCTCATTAGCTCTCATACCACATCTCCTTATTTTTATATTTAGATTCTACCTCAGCACAAGTCAGATACGATATGTTTCTGCCTGAGACAACTGCGATTAGCATTTTACGGTTGAAACTCTTCCATTCAATCTTTTTATCTTATGATTATGAAGAAAATTATTAAGATTGCTTAGACGATCTGGTTGATCATCAGATTGGCTCAGTGTATAGGATTGCTTGAAGCATGTATATTCCTTACAAGATTCCAAATATTATATGTATTACTGGACATTTTGAATCGCATAGCAATATACAGGAGATGACTATCCTGTGTTCACACCATGGTCTAAATCTGTTTGAATTCATATCTGCGACTTTATCGAATTAATCTTTCCAAACATATTTTATAACATGGTTTGTGGTCATGCGATTTCCTCAGTTTGTGTTTGTTACTTTGATTTCTCCTGTATCAATTTGTAAGATTTGAACATCAGTTAATCACTGTTGCCTAAATCAAATCATACTGTAAGTCCAAGGTCATAAGGAGAGCACACATAATTAGAGTAAACTTTTTTCTGTTGTCTTTTATTCACAAGATAATGTCGATCTTTTTAAACAATTATTCAGATTATGTTTGGAGACGACGGCTATCTTTATATATTTCTTGGTGATGGAGGTTCTGCAGGAGATCCACAAGGAAATGCTCAAAACACGTACGTGAGATTGTACAATAGTTTTAGCAGTTGCTTATTTGTTTAAATTTCATGTTAATCGTTTTGTTGATTTGTTTGTACATTACCGTAAAGAATAAACATGCATGTCGGGTGACAAATGTGACCTTTTTTTATATGTAAACATGGTAATTTGTCTTTCGACTTGATAATTAAAAACATACAATTTTTTTAAATTGCATATACATAGGTTTATAAACAAATAAACCATTCATAAAATGCATATAACTAGGCTACTCTTAACTCGTTCCATTGCAGTAATACGTGAAAAGTACCGTTGGTTTTCATTTAGTTGTCGTTCCATTTGAATTATTTCGTCTCCCATCAACAATTCTTTCTGAATAATCAATAGATTCCATGAATTAGTATAGAGTGTTCTGAATTGATTAATTTTATGTGTGCCATAGGCAATCATGGAACTTGCATTTTATGAGAATATAAGAAATAGGTCAAATATATTTGTTCTGGAGAATCATAAATAGTAATACAAATCTGAACAAAAGGAAATGTTTAACCTTGCTCTCACTTGTATGGTTCATCGATTCACGTCATATTTTTAGTTAAATATAATTTATATAGCTTGGAGGTTCCATTACCCATTGTTGTTTTGATGCAGGTATTTTGACATCCATATAAGGCATAGTAATAAGTCATAATTAGTGAGAACGTTTTCTGTTCCTTTCAATTGTGAAGAGTCATTTTTTATAACCTTAAATATATATATATATATATATCTAAAATATATTATAGGCTGTCCTTACTAGGAAAGGTTCTAAGAATAGACATCAATAAAATTGGCAAAAGAAAGGGTTATGTCATACCACCAGATAACCCTTTTATAAAGAAGCGACGGACTTTCAGACCAGAAATATATGCTTACGGTGTCAGAAATATATGGAGATGTGGAAAAGAATCAGGTGAAGATTATCTTATTTCTAATTGTAGGAATTGTAGAATTACCCAGACCATACGCGTATGGTCGGACCATATGAGTAAATACGCATACAGTCATGACCATACGCGTATGGTCCAAATACTCATATAGTCCGGAACATATACATAATTACTACAATGCAATGAAACTCATTTATCGTTGTTTAAAGAAAACAAAAGTTCGATTTTTTCCCTTTTATGATCATCAATTGCGAAAATAAAGAATTTTGATTTTCAGAAGTGCTATTAAAGTGTTTAACGTTTTCCCTAATGTTACAAATACTTTTGGAACCAATTAAAATAATCTAAATATTTAAGTAACAGCTCTCGTGTCTCTTTTCATACAATATTGCGAATAATTCATGTTTAATTTTTATAATAAACCACTTATTCAAAATTAACCAATTTAAGAGACAAAACGTTTTTATATGTATGTTCACACTTAAGAAAATTCAATTGATTTTCGAAACGAGCTTCCTACTCATTTTTTTTTAAAAGAAAATCAAATTCGAGCTACAAGTTTAAGCAAACTTTGAGCATTTACATTTGATTGAATGAACAAAACAAATTTAGTGGTGTAATAAGCTCAAGATGTACACATAAAGTTGTTAAAAATGAAAAATTATTAAATTCAAAAAATTTTTTCTCGAAAAGACACAGACTGAAAAAATGAATGACAGATTGGTCCAACCTCTCTTTCAATTATACATAAAATAGCAAACTTTATAAAGACAGAAGAGAGAAAAATGACACCTTTCGAATAAAGCTTGATATTATATTATCAATAAAGAGAGGCGAAAGATACCAAAGGGACATGTTCATAAGTCGAAAATAAACTGACAACGCCATGGCTAAAAAATAAGACAAAAAACAAACAACAGGATATAAACACAACACAGATAACTAAAGAGTTAGCAACACGAATCCCATTAAAAACCCTAACCTGTTGAAACATCTTAATCTGTTTATTGTTATAAATAGTAGCAATTAACGTAATAAGAGATTGTGCTTCTTTTGGAAAATGCAAATTTCTCAGTTTTTTTTTTTTTTGTTTTTTTTATTTGTGTCTTCCTAACCGATTACGAGGTTTGAACATTGGCAATGTCCTGTCCCCTTAATTTTACAAATATAAAATTGCTAATTTAAATTATCTATTTTTAAGGACGACATAACGGAAGAATTCTATGTGGTGATGTTGGACAAAATAGATTCGAAGAGATTGATATACTAAAAAAAGGAGCTAACTATGGATGGAAAGGTCGGGAAGGATTTGAATGTTATGAGAATAAGACGTGTGGAAAAACTGGTTAGTTGTTTAACCATGTATTTGAAATCTCTATTTCCAATATATCATTCAATTTAAATCATTGTATATATGTTTGGTACCATTAAAACGTTTAAACCCGCTGCATTTGTTTGCACCTGTCCTAAGTCAGGAATCTGATGTTCAGTAGTTGTCGTTTGTTGATGTGGTTCAGAAGTGTTTCTCGTTTCTCGTTTTTTATATAGATTATAAAATTGAGATTAGATTAGACCGTTGGTTTTCCCGTTTGAATGGTTTTACACTAGTAATTTTTTGGGGCCCTTTATAGCTGACTGTTCGGTGTGAGTCAAGGCTCCGTGTTGAAGACCGTACTGTGACCTATAATGGTTTACTTTTATAAATTTTTACTTGGATGGAGAGTTGTCTCATTGGCACTCATACCACATCTTCTTATATCTATGATGTGTTTATTTGGTCTGTTTATCATCATCCCAGTAACTCAGTAATTAAATACTTGCTAGTAAAAACTCATTTTTGATGCACAGTTTATCATTTAGTACGCCAGACGCGCAGTTTGACGTTAAGAGACTCACTAGTAGCATTCAAATCAATACAGTACTAGTTGAAAGACCAAAATCACCAACGCAGTTGAAAAGCATCAAATACCTAAATTTCGAAATAGCTATGCCTGTGAAAAGAAAAACCTTTGTGTTTCGGATAATTCAAAATTTAATAAACATTATATTTACAAAAAGTAAACGTATTATCGATATTTCATGCCAACAAAAAACTGCTGAGTACTTTGCTGATGATACCATCGGGGACGAAACCTCCACCAGCATTGGCATCTGGAAATAGGATGTTGTTTTATTTAAATGTTTTTAAAAATATCTCCCTCATTCATATCTGTGGTCGGCTGTACTTTTGATACTTTTCTGATCATAAGCTCGTCATTGTTCGTTGCGTTATGTGTTTTTTACCGGAACTTTTTTTTTTTTTGATCGAAACATCTATATATTTAAATCACGTCAGTGATGAATCAATGGCTACTTGGCTGATAATACCATCAGAAACCGACAACCTACCTGCAGTATCGTAGAGCCTGTGGTAGCATTATGAACAAAAAACAAATAAAAAATGCCATAAAGTAATCAGAGACTCCCTTTCCTTTCACTTTAGTTCAAAATTTTATAAAAACTTGTAACATTTGCAATATTTTATCAAAATTGTTTTCACAACACTTCACAGAGCTGAAATCGTATTGCTAGATGTTATATTGTTTGAAAAAATCTTTTAAGTATATTATCTATACTCTGTAAAAGTCAAATGCCATTACGTTTCGAAAATTTTATGATTCTGTTGTTGTAACAAATACATAGGAACTTTGTCATACCTGTTATTTTCTTTCAATTTTGTTTACCTGGCATATTATCATTTATTATTAATTTGTAGTTGATTCATTTAATTTATAACCAATGAACATGGTAAAACAGAAAATATGTTACTGATTTAGGAACGGAAGTGAAACCAGTGTTTGCTTACTCACACGACATAGGAAATGCAGTTATCGGTGGACAGTTTTATAGCGGATGTCTAAACCCAAGACTACGTGATTTTTATATATTCGGTGACTTCAGAGGGTGAGTTCTGTTAATACACTCAGCTGGTTTTCAGTATTAAATTTATTCAATCATTAGAATTTACAGATATACAAAAAATGTAAATATAATGAATAATGCTGCTAGGGTACATTGTTTCATTTTTATTGTCAAAAGATTATTTTTGATTTATCTTTTAATAAATTAGATGAATTGTTAATCTAATTCTCTCATTAATCATAATCAAATTCCGGTATTATAATTTGAGTAATGACTAAACGTATTATTTTGCAATTGCGCAATTGTAATACTCGATTTACTTACTTTAATTTTTATATATGATTACCATGGGAACGAATAAATTTATGAAATTTAATGTATATAAACTGTATACCGCCATCTTGGATTGTAAGATAAAAGTACACAATCGGTCAAGTTCTTTACTTAAGTTTGCAGGTTTTGAGACAGATTGGCAATTAATTTGTAAGACTGTTTATTTGAATAAAGAAAATAATAAGTGATTGATTGTATTAGTGAGACTGTTTTAAAAAAATACCAAATGTTTGTTTATATTCGATTCAATTTTCAATTTAGCCATATAAGTGGAGATTACTATTATATTAAAGTTTTTGTAAAAGAATAATAATGAAATTTTCATATTTTACGTTGACACCATTTTTTTTATTTTATTAAAGTATATCATAAAACCTATCTTTTCATATTTTATTTCAAAATTCTATTTCATAGATATCTTTTTATTCACAAAAAGGTGTTCTTTCGTAAATAACAGTAATTTTAGACGACTTGTAGCTTTAAAAATAACACGGTATCCCATACTTTTTATTACATGTTTGAAAAAAGCATGGTAAATTTTATATGTGGGCAGTGTATGAAAAATTCTATCCGAGGAAATCTATAGTGCTGATCCACATTCAATAGCATAGCAATAGTTATGTCCCAAGCTTTAATTTTTTTGCCGTAGAACAAAATTATTGACGAAGTGCATTTCTTTGAAACAATACATGCATTTAAAATTTAATCTGTCTTGCATTCACCAATGAAATTTTAACACTAGCACTGCTTAAGGGATAAAATATCAATGAAGATCCCCATTTTTATCTCAAAAAATGAAAAGTTTGTTAGTTGGTCTTAAATTAAGTTTCACTACTTGATACATTTTCATTTACTTTTTTTTAAATTGAACCAAATCACTTTTTATTTATTTCAATTTTCCAATCCTTATTTTTTCATGTCTGTGCATTAATCAAATCATTGACTGCGATATATCACTGATTGCTTACAATGAGTAGCACGCTGTTAACCACTATTGGAAAAGGAACTTCTTCTCCTTCAGGAGGACCTCATTTCACCCACGATAATTGTTGAAGTACATGTTGCTTTATCTAAAGTTTTCTGTTTAGTGTGTTGTGGACCATTATTTGCTTTTTGATTCGAAATGACGTATATATATGCAACTATATGTTACATTGATAAAATGTGAATGTGAAATAGTATAGATAAAATGAAAACACCAAGGACCTGATTGATGAAGGAAACAATTAACGATGAATAAATATGACAGAGAGCAACCAACGACGACCACTGAATGAGCGCTCAACACCTATACTCTCTAACCTGCGACATTGCATTAACAGCAAACATTTTACAAATATTTTTTTTAAAAAATGGCTTCATTATGAATGAATTAATCATATTGGCACGAAGCAAAAAAAATAATTAACACAAAATACCAATCTAAGAGTAGACGCAATATATTTCCATCAGCTTTCAACAATATTCCCAAACATTGCTTTGCGATTCATTTTCTATAGGTTTTGTTTTCCAAAAAATATGATATTACTGGGTTTCTAATGAAAACTCATTGAAAGAAAACTATAACAATAAGAACATGCATCGCTTCATTTTTCGCTGTAAATGTCGTCCAACGAGCTACTTCAATTTTGATTGATTATGTTGATCACATCTTTTGGAAAAGACACAACATTTTGTAAATGAGAAGATAATGTATGATTTGCAATGAGACAACTCTCCATATACCAAAGGAAAATGATTTGAACAAATTCATGTCAACTTCCAGTCATCAACAATGAGCAATACTCATATAGTAAAGTAATCTATGAAATAATTTGAAAAAATTAAAGAAAATAAAATGATACATTTAAGTCTGCGAAATATCTTGAATAGGTTGTATTTTCATTTCTATGTAACAACATTCCAGCAGCGCCTGAATACGGAGTATATATCTCCCAATTGAAACGATATTCCCGGGCTTGTATTTTCTATCATGATTTCCTTGATATAGGATTGCTGCTCACAAGGAAGCTATCAAACCAAGAGTTGCAAATGGTGAAGTTGAAATCATCCCTTCGTAAATTTTACGGACGCCATCACGAGTTGGTTGACCGTTATGGAATAACCGTTTCACAGATGCTATCGGATATGTTCCTTATGTCGTAACTACAATACCCTTCCCTTTTCACGAATGTGACCTACCGAATTAGACTATTTACCGGATTTGTAATAACATAAGCAACACGACGGGTTCCACATGTGGAGCAGGATCTGCTTACCCTTCCGGAGCACCTGAGATCACCCCCAGTTTGTGGTGGGGTTCGTTTTGCTTAGTCTTTAGTTTTCTATATTGTGTCATCTGTACTATTATTTGTCTGTTTGTCTTTTTATTTTTGGCCATGGCGTTGTCAGTTTGTTTTCGATCTATGAGTTTGAATGTCCCTCTGGTATCTTTCGTCCCTCTTTTGTAGAAATTTTCATCATTTCGAGGGTTCCTTCTTCCAAGGAGGCAATTGCAATAAGTGTTTTTAATGGTAAAGTTGAAATCATTTCTTTGAAAGTTTTATGAAAGCAGTTATGATTTGTTTTACCGTTATGGAATATCAGTGTACGGAGGACAAAGGCATTATGGAATATCAGTTTACGGAGGACAAAGAAATTATGGAATATCAGTGTACGGAGGACAAAAAAATTATGGAATATCAGTGTACGGAGGACAAAGGAATTATGGAATATCAGTGAACGGAGGACAAAGGAATTAATTCTGATGCCGGGATCGCAATTCCGTCCACTGTTTAACATTGATAATAAAATCAACGAACGCGACCTATTGTCAGATTTTTATTTGACATGAACATCATAAGGGGTGTCTAAAATGGAGCAGAAACTAGTTACCCTTTCCGGAGCACCCGAGTCCGCCTTATTTTTTTTAAAAGGCGGTCGTGTTTATTTTGTTATATTTTTGTGTTGTATGTTGTTATTATTATTTTGTTATGTCTGTGTGGTTTCTAACTGTTGTCAAGTCTTGACTATTCTCTGTCCTGAAACCTTGTCATGAATACATTTAAAACTTTCACATAACTTCATATTTTACAGTTAAAGAATTCACGTTTGTTAATATTGATTCGGTTGTGTAGTATGTTTAGCCAAGAGACGTTTGTTAATCTATAGTTTTAAGTCATATTTCATGCTTCCGAATCGCTTTTCTGAACCTTCATCAGTAAAAAGATTAGCAGCATAAGTAAACTGATCTGTCTATTAGCTATTCAATGTTTCCATGGTTCACAAAAACAGATTCAAAGGCTGTGCGAACTTCATGATGTCCTATGTCCCATTAGAAAGATGCATTAAATATTTGAGATTGATTTTGTAGAAGATTGTTCCGTCTTTATGAGAAACCCAGGATACAGAAATGGAGTGGGCGTGAACTACGACTTTGTGATTCAAGCATGTGTACTCCACCTCTTAATAATACATATGCAAGAAGTATAACATCTTTTGGGATTGACGAATCAGGTAAATATCAGATAATTAACACTTTTCTCATAATGCCTAAAGAGGGTATTTGATCAGAGCCATAAATTTGTACACGAAATTGGGAAAATATAGTAGAATTCTTCCATCCTTTCAAAGTAAGGGACATTATATTTATAATTGAATATTTGAATTGTGACGTGGATCACTTTATTATTGGAATTCCAATTGTAGGGGGAGGTGTCAATGAAAAAATCAAATATATTGATAGAATTAGTGCAAATAACAACCATCAAAAGAAACAACCAGTATGCAAGCTTGTAATCATTATTAAAAGAAAATAATCTCATTGATTTTTGGCGAGTTATGAATGTAAACGTACAACAGTTTTTTGGAGAAGAAAAGATAAATCTCAGTCGAGTCGAATAGATTTAATATTGATTGAAAGCACGTTTAGACCTAAGATAGATATATGTAAAATTAAACCTGTAACGATTCAGTAAACTGATCATCTGAGTGTTTATTTGAGATTTAGAACTTAAAATGAAGGATACAGCATATACAGTTAAGTCTGCCTCAAATCGTGACTTACATCTAGATACTGACAATGAGGATTGGGAACAAAACACTTGATGACAAAAGGAAATGCAGCTTTCCAATTGTGAACTTTCACTTCAATGTAGCAAAATTCCAACGCAGTACCTCCATAAGGTTAATATGTTTCCCAGGTGATACGATATTTAACAGATTGAATTTACTATCACGATTTCCTTGCAGAAGGAATGCTGCTTATAAGGAAGCTATTAAACGAAGGGTTTTAAATGGTAAAATTAATTCATTCATACAAAAGTTTTACAGGCGCAATCACAACTTGGTTTATGGTTATGGAAAAGATGTGTCACAAATGACCACGTATTTGTATCAATTGTCTTATTTTCCTCGACTATGATATCAGCAAAAGAGGCTCATCAGCGTATTTGTTCTTACCGTGAGCAAAGCGTGGGATCTGCTAACCCATCTGGAGGGCTGAGATCATCCCCAGCGTTTGGTAGGGCTTCGTTGCACATTCTTAAGTTTTCTATATTGTGTTTATTTTCTATTTGTTTGTCTTTACGTTGTCTTTCCTTTTCGCCATGGCGTTGTCAGTTTCTCTGTAATTGTGTGCTTTGATTGTCCCCTCGGTATGTTCCGCCTCTTTTCTGTGATATCTTTTTTATTTCATCATCGTCTCGAATGAGTATATTTGACCAAAAGAAACCATTTTACATACAGACTTATAAATAAGAAGATGTGGTATGAGTGCCATCGAAGTCATAATGTATAAAAAGTTAACAATTATGGGTCAAAGTACGGCCTTCAACACGGAGCATTGGCACACACCGTACAACAAGCTATAAAGGGCTCCCAAAGGGGACTAGTGTAAAACAATTCAAACAGGAAAACCAACGGTCTAATCTTAATAAAAAACGAAAAACGAGAAACACTTATGAACCACACCAACAAACGACAACCACTGAACAACAGGCTCCTGACTTAGGACAGGTGCATAATAATGCAGCGGGTTTAAATGTTTTAACAGGCGCCAAACTTCACCCAAACCGAAGACAGTAGTGTAACATTACAACATAAAAAGACACACTATAAAATATAAATTGAAATAGCTTTACTGGATCAAAAAGACATTTAAACAAAAACAAGTAAACATACGCTGAACGAATAAGTTTGATATATGACACAATATAAATACAATATTAATAAAAAAAAGATGTTAGAACAGTGTCAGATAGACAACTCTAACCTGGGACAAAATGACGTTAAATAAAACAACGTACACAGGTTAATTATAATATAATAATTTTGTTGTTAGGAGTACGAATTTACAAAATTAATAAATCTGTTGTTCACAGTACGAGTACAGAAGAGAAAATTTATCGTCATACTAAATACTATTAAAGGTGGTACATATTCATAATAGTGAGACGAGATATAACACAAAATAGATAAACATTGAATTACAGAAATACATTACAAATTGAGTCGACAGGTCAAATTAACTCGACAGTACGATTTGAGAGTACTCGCAGTTACTGAAAGCTAGTTAAAAGCCAAAAATAAATAATGATAAAAAATCATGCATCAGAGACTAAAATCAATTAAAACACATCCCAGGGATTTATTATTTTAACGCCATGGACAATCAAAGAAGACATGACTTGTGCAATGCCAAAATAAAAGTATCGACAGGCAGTCATATAGAATGTTGTTTTTGCAGAATTGGTAGTTTTGCCTCAAATAGTTTCAGATTTATTTTTGACTTAAAGCGACACAAATAGTTGCATTATCAAAACTTCTCCTTACATACTTTCAATAAGTATAGGCTTGCTCTGAAATGGTCACAGGTTTCTATCTGCTTCTTTAATATCGTAATCAGTGGTAATAATCCAGTGAAACATTAGTTACATAACCAAATATTCAATTTGGTAACAAAGAATAGCAAATCCAACATTATTGATAGAAATAACTGTGATGTCTGTTGAACAATTCATACATTATAAATGGTTTTAGTATTTCTAACTACATGAAACGAATAACCAATTTCTCATTTTTATAACATTATGTTAGAAATGTTAGAAATTTAATTCAATTTTGTTTTAGGGGAAATATACATGGTGTCAAAAGATGAAGAGAATCGTGGAAAACTCTATAGAATTGTTGATCCTGTGAGGTAAGGATTATATGTTTGAATAAAGGGAGTTGCGGTTGTATATCCTATGTGTGACAAGTAGGATTTAAGTGAGCCAAACAATTGCTTTCTCGAAAGGTATTAGCATTCCCAGTGTCTATTGCATCTTAAATGATGTCCAGCTAAGAAGTCAGCCTGACTAAACAAAACGCATAAAATTCCAATATTTAGAAAAAACAATGTCATATGGTTTTGATGCCGTTACATTTGCCCTACAAACTTTTAGCAGCTTAAACGCAACAGTCATCGAAAACGGGCTTCTCTTTAAAAGTTTCAAGAGTCAACAATATTTTGCTTTAGTAATTAGTGTATGTCTGAAAATAGTAATATCTCATTCAAATCTAAGGGACCGCCATTTTGAGTCATCAAGATACATGTAATTTTCAACATGATGTTGAACAATAATGTATGCCTGCAGATTTAGTAATTTCACTTAAACTTGCGGTGACTGTGAGAAGTGTAATTATTCATTATTTGTTTTTGAATACTTTCATAGTCAACCCTGTTCGTCCCAGTTTTATATAATTACTCGCAAAAATGTAATACTAAAACCATATTAAAAATTGATTGTATATACATATACTTATATACACTAATATCTATGTTATATGAATTGAAGTCGCAATTACTATAATATAAGTAAGCCATTACCAAAACCAATAATAACAACAAATACCTTGTTATACTCTGCTTCCAATATGTATTTTTGGTTCTCAAAGCTCTTCAACTTCGTACTACCTATTTGTTTCAACATATCCAAGTATGATACCTTAGATTATTACAGAATTTTACAGAGTTATGTTACACCCGTCTCTTAAGTTCAGGTTCGCAACTCAAAAAAAAATCAATATTTGTTCAAATAAATATTTGTTGTTTTCCTGCATTTCATTGGGTCTTTTTTGTTCACATTCACCTCTTTGAGTGTTATTTTCCTTATTTCTATTTTCTATGTACCGGTTTGTATAGACTGGTCTCCTACCTAAATATCAATTCGTTGCAAGGGCGACCAGTCTACTATGTGAAAGGGCAGATAAAAATAATATTACATGACTGTTAAATAATTGGCCTGAAATATTTTTAGTATTCAATGTTAATAATCTTATACTTACACATACAATCACATATACTCAGATAGTTATGCTTATCCTTATCATTTCAACTGACCCTTATTGTGTTTCCATTTTTTCTCAGAAATGGCCATCCCAGACGGTGCAAAGCAGCATATGAATTGTACAGAAAACGGAAATATCTGCAACAAGGTAAATACTTTAACTGAAATTCAAACAAGAACAGTACACTGACATTACAATTCAAAATGAAAAATTAGTAACAAAAGTAGCTAAAGATAAAACAAAGGTGTTAACCTGTAATGAGAAATAGTCGTCGAATAGCTTCCAAGAAAAATAAGGTTTTACACACATGTACCACAATATCTGTATAGTTTATAAACTGTCTTTAATATAATTGGTAGGTTCGTTAATATATCCTCTATTCCATATCATTTAAAATCATGTATGTAGTAAAACTGAAATGTCAGAAAGAAATCCTTTCCACTGAAATGGCAGCTTCAATCCATTTCTTTGGATACTAGGTAAAAAATTCAACAGCACCCATGCATGTATATATGAACATGCTTAAAATGCATGTGAAAATCAAAAAGACAATATCAAATGCTGTGTTCGGTTTACGGACAAAAGGTATGTTTGTAAAAATTGAAAATTGAAATTTGCAATGGCAATACATACATATTCATCATACAAAACATATTAGGTACTACATTAGAAGACTTAAACATGTTAATTTTAGGACTATATACCAACGTAATAAAACTTCTGATAAGTTAGAAACGATTGAACATAACAAATTTTTAAGTAGTACAGGAGGTAAACCAGAATGTGACACATTTAAGGTCATTATAGAAGATTATTAGAAAATTTACAAGCTTTTGAGGTACAAATATATTGGTGTCGACGCGACAAAGTATAGAAACATATAACAAATTACAAGAAAGTAATTTATTGCTTGAAAAACTTGATCGAAAATATAATGTTCTAGTATACGGCATGCAAGAAAGAAATGATGATAACATCGATCTGGGAGGTACTAGATAACGTTATAGAAAGAAAACGGTACAATTTGTAGTGCCAAATCACATCAAAATGTACATTGTCCTCACTTAAAAATAGAGAAGTAATCTCAACCAGAAAATGTCCTTTTCCTAAGGCACATAGACTACAAGTTACGTAGAATCCAGGAGAACCAAACATACAACCCCGATAATTATCAGATTTGTTATTATGAGGACAAACAATTTTCTTGTCTCATTGTTCAAATTTAGCACGAAAAAATATCCGCATTGTGATCCATTGTCGATGATTTGCTTTGTATGACGAAATAACTGGACAAAATCGCATATAACATTATATCAAAAGATAGACTTGTAACGTATTTGCAAAACTACAGTAATATGCTTAATGTATTTATCATTTTCTTACACATTTTAGACTATTACTATGAAAGTAAGTATATTTATATGTATGATCTGTGGATATTTGTGTGATAAATACAAGGCAACAATGTGCAGCCTAAACTTATTGCACGCATTTCTAACACTCAGAAAATCTTCTCACGTAACAAAAACTTCGGACTTCCCTATTTAAAAAAAATGATAATTTCTGAAATGAAGTAATTAGTTCTAGAATAGTTGCTTGTTTTGATTCTTATATTCCTATTTGAATAATAGGGGTATAAAGAGATTAAAAAATCGCAAACATACATTTCTTCACAATGTAAAAATTTTGCACACCGCTTTGCTACTAATTCGTGGATAAATGGCTTCTTGGAATGATATTGGGCTTAGTATTGAACACCAAGACATATATGCCTTATAGTGCAAATAATCATTATTTATATTTTTGGCTTTCTTCAAGGTGCTTTTCTATTATGGTATGTTTTGATGGCAGATATTTTCATTCATGTAGATTACAACATAAAAAAGGATACATGGTATGATTGCCCATAAGACAACTATCCACCAAAGTTAAAATAAAGTGGATGAAAGCAATTATGGGCAACCATGCGGCCTTCAACATTAAGAAAACCCATACCGTATAGTCGGCTATAAAAGGCTCCGACATGAAATATATGAAACAATTCAATTAAGAAAACTAACGGCCTAATTTATAACAAAACAATTTACGAAAAATAAATATGACAGACATAAACCAACGACAACCACTGAATTATAGGCTACTGACATTGGACAGGCACATCAAGAATGTGGCGGGGTTAAACATGTTTGTGAGCGCTCTACCAAGTGCATGTTTTATAGCTACTTCATTTATTTTTTATTTTTTTGCTTTAAATATAAGAAGATGTGGTATTATTGCCAGTGAGTCATCTTTCCACCAGAGACAAAATGTTTTCAGCGTCTTATCTTTGTTATTGTAGTAAAAGAGAGGCGAAAGATATCATAGGGATATTCAAACTCATATGTCGAAAACAATCGGACAATGACATTGCAAAAAAGAATAAAGATCAAAAGACAAACAAAATTATATACAAAACACAACATATAAAACTAAAGACTAAGGAACACGAACCCAACCAATAAACGGAGTAGATCTCAGGTGTTCTGGAAGGGTAAGCAGATCTTGTTTCACATGTAGTAGATGTTTATTCTTATTATACAGGCATTTGGTTTAGACATACATCTATGTTTAGTTTTGTTTTAAAGACTAACCATTGTAATTGACTAATATAAAAATTAAACGCACACTTCCTGTATTGACTGAAGACACGTGTGTAAAAATATATGACTTATAACTATAGTAAAAATATATGACTTATAACTATAGTAAAAATATATGACTTATAACTATAGTTATAATCTAGAACAAAACAGGGATACAAATAGATAGCAAAATTAAAATCAGTTGAAATAAAAAACAAAAGAAAATGACACTTGTATCAAATAATAATAATTGTTTTTTAGAAAAAGTAAGCAATAATTCTTATGACTTATTATGTTTAAAAACAATATCCTTTCAGTTTTTCTTTTTTAATTAATGAATAATTTGTATTTGTTTTAATTCTTAAATATGTATTCTCAGGATAGTAAATCAAAAAGGAAAGGAGAACAATAAAAAAAGAGTATTATAGAAACTTTCAATATGTTGTAAGTGCATTTAATAAAAAAAATAAGGATAATTATAATAACAAATACTGAAAGAATCTCTTTCTGTCAAACTAATATGAAGAAAATATATGAAATAAAACAAACTCACACATCTTAATATGATAAAAAAAAAATATTGCTACACTGACTCAAGCAGAAATATTTGAAAGCCTGTTACGTGGAGAAAATATGTTTGAATTTTATCAATTTAGGATTTTATAAAACTTATGTTTAATGGAAATGGATTTGGTTTTTTCCAAATTGCGTTTCTTCGTTAACAGACAATCGACTTTTGTCTTTAATTGTACAAAGAAGAAAACATGGCTTTCGTTATTTGTTATTGATTATAATTCAATTCATATTTGTCGGCACAGTATATTACCAAAATCTGCAATATTAAATGTAAATGAAATGACAAAATAAAGTAACTATCAACAAGTAATTTTTACTAAAGATCTTAACTTGTTCCAAAATCGGGCATTAGATACTTGTAACTTACTAAATATAGATAATCCATGGAGAAGTAAAAAGACCTTTAAATTCATCCCTTTCAAGAAATTTACCCAGATAAAAAAGTGATATACGTGAAGAAGAAAATATACAAAGAGAAAAATTATAAAAACTACATATCTGATAATTCACCAATTTGTTTTACATTTTGAATTAACTGATTGCAATGTTCACACATTGTTGTCGATATAATGGAATTTTATGCGACTGTCATACAAGTGAGAGGTTTAGCTACATGTAGCTATAAGACCAGGTTTAATCCACAATTTTCTACATGGGGAAATCCATGCACCAAGTCAGGAATATGACAGTTGTTTTTCATTCGTTTGATGTGTTTGAGCTTTTGATTTTGTCATTTGATAAGGGACTTTCCGTTTCAAAGGAGTAGGTCTGGTAAGACCCCCTTTTGGCCCCAAAATAGAGGATTTTTACAAATTTGTTAAAATGTAAACTTTTTGTTATTTATTGGAAAGTAAAATACTTTTCCCACATAAATATTGGAAGTTTTTGACAATACAATGCACGTGCATCAGGTACTAGCATCATTAATTCCCGCAAAATTAATGAAATCTTCACAATTTTAACATTTGTGCTATTTTTAGACGGTTTTGTCTAAAATGGAAATAACGCACTTGTGTTCAGTCCTAATATTTAAATATATGTTGTACTTGATGATATTACATAACATATATAAAGGTTGAGATTGAACACGAATGCGGCCACTTTCATTTTAGACAAAAACCATCTGAAAAGTGACGTTTTATGGCATATTTGATATATTGTTCATATTTAAACTTGAATGTGAGCGTCTTTAATGACCAAAGCAGTTCAAATCTTTTACAAAAAATAATTGAATCGACTGAAGTAGACACTTAAGTGTTCAAAAAATGTCAAAAATCTTTGACCAGATGTACTTCCAATTTTAGGCCAAAATTAGCCTTTACCGGACCTTTTCCTTTTCCTTGGAGTTCGGTATTTTTGTTCTTTTACTTTTTGGGAACGGTTTATTGGAATTTCACAATAGTCAAGTACCCCAGAAATTGAGATGCCTTAGTTGTACTCCAGGAATTGCCTTAGTTGTACCCCAGGAATGACCTTAGCTGTATTCGGTAAAACCTTTCGGAAGTTTGGTTCCTCAAAACTCTTCAACATGGTTCTTCATTTGACATGACAACTTTGTTCTCGAGTTACTGTTGAATCTTTTGTAGACAAAACGCACGTCTGGCGTTTCTTTTTCTTTTCTTTTTTTTTTTTTTTACATTAGAATTTCTTTATATTAACATAATAGTGAGTTATACACATTTTATGCGTAATATAATATATAGGCAAAAGATATTCAACATATTAAATAAACACAGCTAAAATAGTTTGACACATTACAGAATATGATTGCAAGACAAAGCTGATCGAATAGATAGTACATATTTTTAATGTATACAACATATGGTATATGTTGTTGTTTATCTTTGTTGTATAGACAATAAATGAGTCCAGGGGTTGAAACAGTTCTCCGCCCTACATGGTCTTTAATTGTTAATAAAATATATATTCTTCTATTATACGTTTTCTTTAAATATTTTTTTCGCGCTATAATATTGGTTTGTTTCAAAGATAATTTGCTTCTATAAATAAAGAATTTTGTTAACAGATTTATTAAAATTCTTATGTCATTTTTATCGGTTTTCGTTAAAATACCAAATAAAACCAAATCTTTATTTAAAGTTAGTTTTTCTATCTTTTCAAGTATCCAATGTTATAGTCTTCCTATAATTTTGATATATAAGGACCAGTCCAGAATATATGTTCTATTGTTTCGACCCCTTTACACCTTAATTACACTTATTTGTATCTTTCACTTTTATTTTGAAGAGAAGTTTATTCGTTCCTAAAATTAAATGTGTTATTCTGTATTGAAACCACTTTACTATGTAAAATAGTATAGATATCTTTTGAACCTTTCGGGAAGTTCTTGAATATTTCTATAACTGAAGGCAAAACTGGACCGTCCTCTCTCACTAACTCACTAAATCATTGGGACATATGTTATTCTTTTAAATACTTTTTTTAATTTCAGAAATAAAGCCTTGATATTTAAAAAAGAATAGTTTTGATATTGCATACATTTATGAAACTTATCAAAAGTCATGAAATTTCCACCTTAATCTAACAAGTCATTTATCAGCCAACCCCCTTTTTCAGTCCAATCTTTATATTTAACTGAATGATTACCAATCTTTATTTCATCTTTCTCCCATACATTGCATTTGTTAATTTGAGATTTGTCGTGTATATTTTGAAGATCATTCCAAGCATCAAATACTTTTTTTCCTAAATGGATTTTCTTAGCTTTTTATCAGGGCTGAGAAATTGCATTTCCAAAAAAATCTAATTTTCTGAAAAGAGGAATAGTTTTGCATTATTTCTATTAATTCGTCTTATCCGGGTTAATTTTAAACCTTTTACGTAGTTTTCAATGGTTATCATTTTTAGACCTCCTGCACAGTGTTGTTTGGATAAAGTGTCTCTTTTAACTTTATCTGGTTTGTTATCTAAGATAAAGGAAACTATTTTGTGAGTAAAATTTTATGGTGTGTATTATTTGGACTAGGTATGGATAGGAATAAATGGTTTAATTTTGATATTATATGTGGTTTTTTTTATTGCTGTTCTTTTTCCAATTGTGGAGATTATTTGGTTCGTCCAATTTTTATGTATTTTCGATCTCTTTCGTCTTGGGATCATAGTTTAAATTTTCTATTTCATAAAGATCCACGGAGAAATTTATCCCAAGAAGTGTAAATCTGCTTGAACCCCACTCCAATCCCCACTTTACACACATAGTTTCTTGGCTCAAATTTTTCTTTCCAATCCAAACAACGTTGGTCTTGTCTAAATTTATATTATGGCCTGATAAACCTGCATATTTGTCTACAGTACAAAGAGATGAATCCAAAGACTCTGGAGATCCATCAAGAATAAAAGAAGTATCATCAACATATTGTGAAATTATCTACTCTGAGTCATCTATAGTGATTCCTTTAATTTTGTCATCATTTCGTATAAATATACCAATGTTTGATAGATGGTCTTTAATTGAAAAAGTCCAATACGCTTTTAATAAAACTTCAAGAAATTAAGTCTAACGCCTTTTCAAAATCAATAAGAAAGAGAGTACCAGGTATGTCATTTTCTTTTGTATACAATGAAATATCATAAATTAATATAGTATTTTCGCCAATATATCTTCCAGGAATAAACCATGTTTGATCATTATTATAAGAAGTGACAAAATAGACTTCAATCGCTCTGCAATACCGCTAGACCCAAGTAAATTAATTGTGTTTAAAAAACTTATAGGTCACCAGCTTGTTCCCCCTTTATTATACAAGTGATTTTCCCTCTCTGAGATACTGCCATTTCATCTATATTATACAAATAGTTGATTTACCGTAGAACAAATTTGCCTCAATCTATCCAAAGAAAATTTTAAAAAACTCACTGGTGTATTCATCTGATGCTGGACATTTGTTATTTTTTTATTCATTTAATAGCTGCTGTTAATTCTGAATCAGGCATTTTCCCCTCAATGGTATCCTTTATTTCATTTCTTAGCTTTGGAACATCTAAATATGGAAATTCCTTATTGATATCAAGATTTTCTATTATACTTATTTTTAATATAAATCTTGATAGAAGGTTTTGGCTTCCATTAAAATCTGTTCTTGTTTGTTTATACAAAGACCCTCATTATTGACTAGTCTTGGAATTGTTTTATTAAAAACATTCTTAGTTTCTAAATTGAGGAAATATTTAGAGGATCTCTCCCCTTCTTCTACCCATTGCATGTTTGAACGCACATAGTGACCATGCATTTTTCTTTGTCTTAAAATTTGTAATTCAGATTTTTTTGGTTGAGATTTTGAAGAGTTTCTGTGGTTTGTATATATTCTTTCAAATGTTTTACTTTCATCTACCAAAGCATTTTCCTATTTTTTTTCTTTCTTTTTACATGATGAAAAGGAAATTGTTTTACCCCTAATCTCGGTCATTAATGTTTCTAAGAACAGTTGATCATTTATTGTGAATTCAATATTTAAGCAATCCACCTGATCTAGTGTGTCTCTATTGTTTACTAAAGTTGCATATTGATCCTTAATTTGTTTTTTTTTTGACAGTTTCAATATATCCTATATCATTCAATAAGCTATTATTAAATTTCCATAACCCTTCCCAAAATTGAAATAACTTATTTTAAAGTGCAAATCTATTGAGAATGATCTGATCTATAGCTGTTAAAATTGGATTTCTTCTTCTTTTTTATTTTAAAAGAAACTCCGAGATACAAGTAAAAAAAAATAAAGCCTAGCTTGCTTCAGTGGATCAATTTGTCTCCACGTATATCGTTTCTTATATATAGGTAGGGTTTTCGAAAGGGATCGATTAGATCTTAAGTTTCATTTTCCCTAGCTCGTGGATTATTTATATTTAGATAGTTGCAAGTATCTAATGTCTGATTTTGGAATAAGTAAATTCTCGTCAGAATAACTTGTTGGTAAATAAAATTATTTTTTTATTTCATTGACTTTATTATAAAAAGAATGTGAGTCATTATTTGGTCCATATAAATTAACAAATGTTTTATTGTTCCCTCCATTGTAATGTCAATACCCAGGAAATTTCCATTTTCATCTTTCTTTATTTTTTTATTTCATATTGAAGATTATTTGCAAATAAAATGGTGACTCGTCTTTGATTATAGGTAAAAGAACTAAAATGAATTCTCTTCCTCGTTGGTTTCTAATAAAGGATTCAGTAAAGTGTGTGTCTTTCAGACAGTAAATATGACAGAGTTTTGATTTCAATTATTCAAGAACATCTCTTCGTTTCTCTTAAGAATTTAAACCTTAACAGTTGTATAAACAACATTTTAATAAAATTGAGAATGGAAATGGGGAATGTGTCAAAGAGACAACAACCCGACCATAGAGCAGACAACAGCCGAAGGCCACCAATGGGTCTTCAATGCAGCGAGAAACTCCCGCACCCGGAGGCGTCCTTCAGCGTCCTTTAATGTATCCTTTGTCTTTTAAATAGCAAAGATATAGAATAAACATTCCATTTATTAATGTCATTCCTCTGATTGCACTTTGACTCATACAACTGTCTACGGAAACACAAAGCTGTAATAATGTACCTGTATAAACAAGATGATATATAAATCTACCTTCATGCATAAACAAACCTTGGTAAAACACAGTGCAAACGTAAGAATTGTACTAAATTAAAAACATTTGAAAGTAACAAAAGTCATGATTGTCATAGTATATGTTTTCTTTTTGTACAACTGGAAACAAATTTTGGATAACCTGTTTCCAAAGAAAATGGTAGGGGGAAAAACAACAATGTTTTACAAACAAAACTTAATTTCAACACTTGAAGGGAAATAGTCCAAACATATTATCTCCCCTTGATTGTAGGATTGCAAAACATTTGTTTAAGTCAGTGTAGCAATTGTACAAATGACTAATGTAACCTTCTATGTAGTATTTATTTGAACTTATAAAATGTGGGAGGTTTTTTTTTGGCACAATATTTTGCAGTCTAATTTTCTCATACTGAGGTTCTCTCAGTGTTTATAAAATTGAGAATGGAAATGGGGAATGTGTCAAAGAGACAACAACCCGACCATAGAACAGACAACAGCAGAAGGTCACCAACAGGTCTTCAGTGCAGCGAGAAATTCCCGCACCCGGAAATAATTTTTTCTTATTTTGATTGTACAAATAAACAGGACAAATACAAGTTTACTTTACATTTTCTCCTTTCCCCTGTGATTTACTATATAGGTACTAAATATACATATATATATAATATACAACCAGTCTAAAAGGGTACAACATTTTTGGTGATGTTGTACCCTTTTAGACTGGTATATATTATATTTTGTAGTGTACTGTATCATATTTATATGATCCATCGCCCCGTAAGATTTATCTTTGACTATTATTCAGTCATTTTATATATGTATATATAAATATACAAGTCTAAATTGAAAACAACGTTCAAACCTATGATTGCGTTGGATAAAAAACGCAATTTTTATACGTGTGCATGCAAAACAAATTTATATATATATTTTTTTTTTACGTGTGCATGCAAAACAAATTTATATATATATATCTTTTTTGGTCTTTTGGAAATTGTTGTTTGTGCTGTATTTAGACCCCTCTACCAAGAAATTTGTTTTACATGCACACGTATAAAAATTGCGGTTTTTATCCAACGCAATCATAGGTTTGAACGTTGTTTTCAATTTAGACTTTTATATATTTTTTCGTTTGGGCTTGTATTATATTTTCCTTCGGGTTTATATGATCCGTTCATCCTATTTCGACTCTTTAAAATTCAAGATTCTTTCCTAAATTGAGGTAAATTTTATGGCTTTCCAAATACCATTTCGATCCCTAACATCACTGAAGAGACATTAATTGTCGAAATCCGGATATGGTGTACAAATTTTTGCACCTCATGTTTGTGGAATACCATCTTTTCCACAAGTTTATTGTTTTCTGTTTGGTATTTAATTAATATTAAGATCCATTTTGTTAGATCTGGTGATCAATTTATTTGGCAATCGCCAATGGCAGTCAGCAGGGTTTAAGAACATCAGTTGTTCGACCTGTTAGTCAAATGCGTTTTGTTAAAATAGACTTTTTCACTTTTTTTGGTCTTTTGGAAATCGTTGTTTGTGCTGTATTTAGACCCCTCTACCACAAAATTTGTTTTACATGCACAAGTATAAAAATTGCGGTTTTTATCCAACGCAATCATAGGTTTGAACGTTGTTTTCAATTTAGACTTTTATATATTTTTTCGTTTGGGCTTGTATTATATTTTCCTTCGGGTTTATATGATCCGTTCATCCTATTTCGACTCTTTAAAATTCAAGAGTCTTTCCTAAATTGAGGTAAATTATATGGCCTTCCAAATACCATTTCGATCCCTAACATCACTGAAGAGACATTAATTGTCGAAATCCGGATATGGTGTACAAATTTTTGCACCTCATGTTTGTGGAATACCATCTTTTCCACAAGTTTATTGTTTTCTGTTTGGTATTTAATTAATATTAAGATCCATTTTGTTAGATCTGGTGATCAATTTATTTGGCAATCGCCAATGGCAGTCAGCAGGGTTTAAGAACATCAGTTGTTCGACCTGTTAGTCAAATGCGTTTCGTTAAAATAGACTTTTTCACTTTTTTTGGTCTTTTGGAAATTGTTGTTTGTGCTGTATTTAGACCCCTCTACCACGAAATTTGTTTAACATGCACACGTATAAAAATTGCGGTTTTTATCCAACGCAATCATAGGTTTAAACGTTGTTTTCAATTTAGACTTTTATATATTTTTTCGTTTGGGCTTGTATTATATTTTCCTTCGGGTTTATATGATCCGTTCATCCTATTTCGACTCTTTAAAATTCAAGAGTCTTTCCTAAATTGAGGTAAATTATATGGCCTTCCAAATACCATTTCGATCCCTAACATCACTGAAGAGACATTAATTGTCGAAATCCGGATATGGTGTACAAATTTTTGCACCTCATGTTTGTGGAATACCATCTTTTCCATAAGTTTATTGTTTTCTGTTTGGTATTTAATTAATATTAAGATCTATTTTGTTAGATCTGGTGATCAATTTATTTGGCAATCGCCAATGGCAGTCAGCAGGGTTTAAGAACATCAGTTGTTCGACCTGTTAGTCAAATGCGTTTTGTTAAAATAGACTTTTTCACTTTTTTTGGTCTTTTGGAAATTGTTGTTTGTGCTGTATTTAGACCCCTCTACCACGAAATTTGTTTTACATGCACAAGTATAAAAATTGCGGTTTTTATCCAACGCAATCATAGGTTTAAACGTTGTTTTCAATTTAGACTTTTATATATTTTTTCGTTTGGGCTTGTATTTTATTTTCCTTCGGGTTTATATGATCCGTTCATCCTATTTCGACTCTTTAAAATTCAAGAGTCTTTCCTAAATTGAGGTAAATTATATGGCCTTCCAAATACCATTTCGATCCCTAACATCACTGAAGAGACATTAATTGTCGAAATCCGGATATGGTGTACAAATTTTTGCACCTCATGTTTGTGGAATACCATCTTTTCCACAAGTTTATTGTTTTCTGTTTGGTGTTTAATTAATATTAAGATATATTTTGTTAGATCTGGTGATCAATTTATTTGGCAATCGCCAATGGCAGTCAGCAGGGTTTAAGAACATCAGTTGTTCGACCTGTTAGTCAAATGCGTTTTGTTAAAATAGACTTTTTCACTTTTTTTGGTCTTTTGGAAATTGTTGTTTGTGCTGTATTTAGACCCCTCTACCACGAAATTTTTTTTCATGCACACGTATAAAAATTGCGGCTTTTATCCAACGCAATCATAGGTTTGAACTTGTTTTCAATTTAGACTTATATATATATATATATATACAAAAAAGAGAGCAAAAACAAAGTTTCATTCCGTAGACAGAAACTGTTAAAAGACTGTAAAGTTAAAAGAATTTTTGCCTGGTATCTTTGATTATTTTTTTTGTATGCTAATGACGTTTTAACATGCCATCTTCTGAAGGTGCCTGATCATAGTCAGGCGCCGGTAATTCAGTGGTTGTCCATTATTGCTCAATATTTTGCAGTCCAATTTCTCATACTGAGGTTCTTTTAGTGTTTATACTTATCATTTTTCTTATTTTTATTATACAAATAAACAAAGCAAATACAAGTTTACTTTGTATATCCTAGTGAACTTGAAATTATGGATACTACTGATACTAGAAGGACTGCTTCATACTTTGATCTTTTCCTCAATATGGATGACTTCAGATTAAAATCTATGACAAACGGGATGATTTTAACTTCCCAATTATCAATTTCCTATTTCTCAACAGTAACATACCCGCTGCCTCGTCGTATGGTGTTTACATATCTCAATTGATACGTTATGCTCGTGCATGTTCACGCTATACGGACTTCATATACAGGAGTGTACTCCTTTCGCAGAAACTGCTCCAACAGAGTTATGAGGAGGAAAGATTAAAAATGAAACTCCGTAAATTTTATGGACACCATCACGAATTGGTTTTATACGATGTGTCTGTGTCTAAACTAACTAACGACATTTTTACCACGGCTTAGGTTTTGGTTTACCATCTACGTCGTCTGGTCTGCTTAGTCCCGAACGTGACCTATTCCCGAATAGGACTGTTTTGTCGAGTGTGAATTCGCATTGCTATACGACGTGTCTCGGTATTTCTATATCCAACATTCCTGTAGTGATGTAGTTTCTTTTGTAAGTCCAGTTAGATATTGTGTTATGTCTTATGTTCGCTGTTGGAGACGACGTGGTTCGGTATTTATATATCCCGCTTTCGGGCATTTTGTTGTTACTTTCTTATACGTACGGGTCCGTTGGGTCATTTTGTGCTGAGTTGTTGTGTATTTATTTCGTTTGTGGTTTAAATTCTGTATTTTTTGGTACATTTCACATATGTCTTAATTGTCAGTATAGTCGAGTTACTCGTAGTTGTCTACAGGGTTTTTATTTCATGTTGTTTGTTTTCATGTGTGTTTACTGTTTGGTCTTACATGATCTTGCCTTATATTACAGTTATTTTTTTTTAATTTCTATATGTTTGTAAAAGTTAAGATAAAAAAATCAGCTACTTCGTTTATATGATTTTAAGCTTAAAGCAACTGTATGCACAGGATTTTTTTGTTTATACAGTTTTGATTTTTACTAATAATAACACCATTACAAACACAATTCTATTCTAATATTCTTGTAATGGTTAGAAAATACATAAAATAACACCATTACAAACATAATTCCAATATAATATTCTTGTACGTGTCTATAAATAAAACAAATCTAGTTTATTTTTAGAAATTTACCTGTGATAATATAAACGTCACAAAAAATACGTCACTTTTTGTGACGTTGATCCATTTATGTGACGCGCAGTTTATATTTCGTTTGTGGTGTACTAGTGTGCTGTCGTAAATTCATGGGAGGTGTCCGTTGTTATTCTGCGGTTTACATGTTGTAATGTACTATTTTATTATTTATTTATGTATTTCGCTATGCTGAGTATTCTTCCGTTTGTTTGTACTGTATTCCCGTCACGTTGTGTTGTCATATTAGCGGCATTTGTAACATTGCCATATAAGCGGGAGGTTTGGCTAGCCATAAAACCAGGTTCAACCCACCATTTTTTCTTAAAATGTCCTGTACCGAGTCAGGAATATGGCAGCTGTTATCAGATGTTTCTATGTATGTTGGCGTTTGCTTTTGTTTTAGTTCAGTGTTTCTGTTGTTCCGTTGTTTTCCTCTTATAGTTGATGTGTTTCCGTCGGTTTTAGTTTGTTACCCGGGTATGTTCTTGCTTAATCGAATTATGACTATTGAACAGCGGTATACTACTACTGCCTTTATTTACTTCATATTTTCTCCTTTCCTCTGTGATTTACTATATAGGTACTACATAAACATGGAGGCAATCCCGCAATAGTGTGGACGACACCAATATGAATGGTATATTCCTAATAATAGCGAATCATTTACCTTTAACTTGTTTGTCATCAGCTATCGATAACACTGATTTGACGCTCACACAGTCTTTCAGAGGCCCTCCAGTGGGGATGTCAACACTCACTTGTTTCACATTGCGATACATAAAATGAAACTTTCTTTCAACAAAATTTAAAAGAAATTTGTTTTAAACATTCTTTTTATCATCACACCCAACAGTTTCATTTGAAATAACAATAAATGTTCAGAGCTAATATCATTAAGTTATAGAAAAATATATAACTTGTAAAACATTTCGATTTTTATTATCAAAAAAACCTTCAAGTTTATGGGGTTATTTCACACACAAAAAATCTTACAAAGGAAAAAAATACTCCCACGTTGGTAAAATTAAAAAATAACCTCCCGTGTATTCAATGGATAAGATTTGTTTGTGAAAAGAGTTCAGGATAATGAAAAAAAGATTCGTATGGCACATCATTTGAATCGTTCAGTCTTTTAGAAGACTCGTACGGTTAGTTTGCTTTGGATATTCAAGTATATTAGACTACTCAATAGTCTCTATGTAAGTATATTTCTAAAGGTGTATCTGAATAACAAAAAGACTTTTCTAAGTGTATAATGCTTCATGTAAAAGGGAAACCGGTACAGTTTATTGGTAGCAAAACAGAATTTGAAAATGAATGAATAAATCAAAAATCAAAAGAAGTAACAAATTAACAAAAATAAAAACTATCATTTTTCAATTTTGAGTCCTTTTTACGGAAATTTGACAATCGCTTTCCCAATTTTACTGGATTACTGAAAAGTTCATGAGACTCCCGTTTTCGGAACCTGGATACATCACTTATATGTCTTTTGAGTTTTTATGTCTTTGTCAATTGGCTGCTAATTCGTGAACGAATACATTTAGTCTGTGTGTTCATCCTTGTGGTTGTAGTTTTGGTAGTTCGCTTTTCTTCGTGAATTTTCTTTGTTTATATTCATAATATTAGCGGCTATGGTTCTAGTATTTAAATAACCTTTTTTTATATATATATAGCAACGAAGTAATTATTCGTGCATTTGAGCATAGGACAACATATTTTGTATCATAAATGTAAACACAAATGAAGAAAAGGTATAAAGATCATTTTTTTTCGGCTATGTGTTAAAAATTGTGTTGTATGTCATTCAGTTATAAACAACTGTAAACTCATAGTAGTCCCTCATGAATGTCAACTCATTCAGCCTTTGTTAGTCTTGTATTATTTTTAATTTTAGTTTCTTGTGTACAATTTGGAGTTTAGTATGGCGTTCATTATCACTGAACTAGTATATATATTTGTTTAGGGGCCAGCTGAAGGACGCCTCCGGGTGCGGGAATTTCTCGCTGCATTGAAGACCTGTTGGTGACCTTCTGCTGTTGTCTGTTCTATGGTCGGGTTGTTGTCTCTTTGACACATTCCCCATTTCCATTCTCAATTTTATCATTCAGCGGATTGGTCGTTAAATCCCCCCAGAAAAAGTGCATTATTTGTAAACTAACACTGATACATGCATGTATCGGCGGTAGCATTAGAATGCTAAATATTGCATATTCGTATAAGGAAATCAGATGCGGATCCAAGATTTTGAAAGGGGGAACTAGCGTTAGGAGTGGGACAAGTAGAATGTCTATATATGCATTAACCATATATGAAGCCCCACAAGGTGGGACAGCCTCCTCCTCCCCCACCCACCCCACCCCACCTACTGGAAATGTCCCGACCTGTTAAATGCTGCAGTAGGATTACAACAATCTAAATATTATACGTACATTAATTGTACTTACATTTTTTTAATCTATCCACGAATTAAAAAATGTTTTCACTAATTTAACAAAAACCTCACATTTAACAGATTAATTGTAACACATTGATTATAACACTGTAACAGGGTTTTGTTGACGTAATAAACTTCAAATTATTAGGTGTCACATCCGTTTATTATTTAAATCTGAGCATACAACTTATGTTTAAAAGTAGACACAAAAGAAGAAAAAGTCAGTTGTAGGTCACTGAAAAACACGTGTTCTCGGTTGTAGTCCATCATGTATTGCAGCTCATTCAATGGATTGGTCAATTCTCTAAGGCAACAAATAATAATTATTATGCAAACAAACAAATTATGATAGCGGGAACGTTAGTATGCCAATGAATGATAGTGTCACCGACCTGATTAAATGTATTTATGTTTCGGGGGGATATGCATATTTTTAAGCGGTCCTCAATCATTCAGAAAAATAAGGTGAAAAAACTAATTAATTTCAATTTAGGATTTGGGACAAAATGAAATACGACACTGAGAATAAAAATATTGTTCCTGTATGTTCATAAAAAACGAACCAAGCCCCCCCCCCCCCCCCAAAAGTGAATTAAATAAAATTAAAATAAAACGTACACTCAGATCAAATGAGTGGTATGTGCGTAATCATGAACTCAGGAATACGATTCTGCAAACAAGCATGGATTTTATCAAGTATTCCAGTTTCCCATTCATCAAACCACATTGTATCATTCTAAATAATTTTCAAGACCTACCGCAGTCCGAATGCTCAGTTGGTCAGTAGTACGTTGGACCAACTAATTTGAATTCCACCTTTCCAGTAAATAAATTTATTCAACAATTAATTATATTAGGATATTGAATTCAAAGATTCCTATTTCATAAAGTGAATGCAAATTGTATTAAGCTAGGTCCAAATACATGTAGCTTTTTACTGTCCTATATTTTGCAAGTGCGAAAAAGACCGTACGAAAGTATTTTTTTTATTTATTTTTTTAATTGCACCACGATTTAAAGTTTACCATGCATTCGTTCCAAAATAAATACTTTTAGACAAGATAAAAGTTGATAGATAAGAAGAGCCAAAAATGAATACAAATTTTAAAAAACGACAATTGTAAAATCGCTTTGAAGTCCGAAAAAGGTTATTGCTAACACATTAATTACTACTCTTAAAGCTAGTGAACATATATTTTAATGTTTGAAGAACCTGCGATATGATAAATAATTTGATTATCGATTATCGGTGAAGAATGTCAAAATATTCAATGTTAATCAATACGCCTGTAGTATTTTTTTCGAGTTACTTGTTTTTATGCTTTGAGAACCCCTTGGCAACCTCGTACGTTTAAATGTCCCTTGTAAAAATAACGTATTAAGTGGGCGTAACAGAAAAACGGCTACCTGATCTGACCCAATCAATTGGAGAATTGAGCGCGCCAACGAATTGTCTCGTCAACACTGTTATGAATTTGATTATATATATATATATAAGAATAAGAGCAAAAACAAAGTTTCATTCATTAGACAGAAACTGTAAGAAGACTGGAAAGTTAAGGGAATTGTTGCCTGGTATCTTTGATTAGTTTTATTTTTGTATGCTAAGGGACGTTTAAACGCGCCATCTTTTGTATGTGCCTGATCATAGTCATGCGCCTGTAATTCAGAGGTTGTCAATTGTTGCTGTATAGCATACGATGGCCTATAGCTGCTTAATTCTTTGTAATTTGATCTCTGGTGGAAAGGTATCTCAATGGCAATCATACCACATTTTATTATTTCTATATAGAGTACTAGTATATAAAAGGTATACTATAGAAATACTAAAACATAAGTTTTCAATTTTCAATAAATGATCAACTGTTCCTAAAAACTTTATAAACAAATTTCCTTGGCAAAAAAAATTATTTTGCATCGTATAAAAAGAGCGAGCATAAATTACAAAATGCACAAAAAAAATGAATAATAAGAATAAAATGTATTTGAAAAACTCCAACAAAAGACATTAAAATCACAAATTTTTAAGACAAGAACAAATGCGTGATCATTATGTACGAACAAAAATTACTGAACATTTTTTTTATAATTCTTTAACAAACTTCTATATTTAAAGAAAAAAAATATCTCTGGAATAAACTGATATGATCTTCCTTAAAAATTAGAAATAAATAGAAAGCATAAGTTTTTTTTAAAACATAATATAAATTGTGACAAGACCTAGGTTGTTTAGATAAGAAAGGGAAAAAAACGTTTAGCCAATATGTTATGTGTGTACAGTAAAATTTGAAATGTTGTTGCAGTGGATTTACGCTTCTTGGGACAACTTCTCCATGGATCGTTATGAAATCAAAAATATAATGTTAACATAGACGACCAAATACTATCCACTATTGGATTAAAAAATCAGTAATAACACACTTATACATCCTTTGCATTCAATATTTGGCTTGGATCGGACCTGATTCTGGTCAATCCAGAACTGCGCTTCGGATGCATAGCATTTATAAAGTGTTATTTTTATTTTTAAAGTTAAATCATTTCTTCCTATCAATACCAAATCCAAATAATACAAAGCTTAACACATTACGGACAAAACAGTTTACCTTTTTTTAAGGATAACAAGCCATATAAATTTAAAAGAGACCTTTATCGAAACCACACTAAACTGGAGATCTGACAATGTTAGATATTAAATACTACATCAAATGTGTAAATAAACATACTGAGGAAGTATACATTACAATTTTTGATTCTCATAAAAAGCGTAAAAAATCCTATTTGGAAAGTATATTTTATGCTTGGAATGATCTTCAAAATATAAAAGATCAATCTCGAATTTACACTTCAAATATATGGAAGAATAGTAAAAACGGATTTCTAATTAATCATTGAAATATAAACATTGGACTAAAGAGGAGTCTGGCTGACTGGTGACTTTGTGGATGAATATGAAAATTTGATCATTTTTGACTGTTTAAAGATGAATACAATATCAAACCTTATTTTGTTAATTATCTTGATTTTATATCTCCGCTAAAAAGATATTTAAAAGAATAGAATATATGCCTCAATAATTAAGAGAGAGAAAAGGGTCCAATTTTGCCTTTAATTTGCCATCTTGACTACCATATATAAATTGACAATAAAGGTCGGTTGAGAACAAAACTTTACGATAAGATTTCAGCCTCCCAATTGTGAACTTTACATTTCTATGTAACAAAATTTCCAGCAGCGCCTGCATGTTGAGTATATATCTTCCAGTTGATACTATATTCTAGAGCTTGCATTGCATATCATGATTTCTTTGAAAGAGGGTTACTGCTTACAATGAAGCTATTTAACCAAAAATTCCAAGTGGTGAAATTGAAATCATCCTTTCGAAAATTGTATTAACGCCTTCACGAGTCGGTTGACCGTTATGGAATATCTGTTTCACAAATGACGACGGATATGTTCCAATTGTCGTGATCAAAATTTCGTCATGTTTACTCGAATGCTATAACATATCCCCAACATGATAAATGTGAAACAATTCCAACTTCAAAAATATCAAAACAATTTACGAAAAACAAGTATGACAGACATGAACCAACGACAACAACTAAACTATGGGCCCCTGTTTTCATTATTACGTTCTTTAATCGCATAATGGTTTTCTACTTGACAGTTTTACCAATTTTGCCGATGCATCATATTTTTCCTATAGTTATTGAAATATATACATAAAAAATATTTTGATATTATGTTCCTGTGCAAATAAATGAGATTCATTATTAAATAAAAGAAATTTCGTTTCTCTAATTTTGTTTCTGTTCAATTCTATTTTTCCTTTATTTATTTTTTGTCCATTTATTTGTAGGTTAATCTACTCCAGTCAAAGCGAGAAGACATACCATACCTCAGTTGTACCTCTCTGTTTATGAAATGAAATAAACGATAGCTAAATTAATAAGTATGGATACACCACAGCATCACAGTTAAAATATCATAACAAAGCAGTACTCATAAATATTTGATTTTTTTCTCTGAGTTTGTTATATTGAATCTTCCTTTCAAGTATATACATATTTGGCAATCGACAATGGCAGTCAGCAGGGGTTAAGAACACTTTTTGTTCGACCTGTTAGTCAAATGCGTTTTGTTAAAATATACTTTTTCACTTTTTAGGTCTTTTGGAAAATGTTGTTTGTGCTGTTGTTCAGACCCCTATAACAAGAAATTTGTTTTGCATGCACACGTACAAAAATTGCTGTTTTTATCAATCTTTGTGCTGCGGAAGGTAAGTACATGCTACCTTACTAGTAGCATATGTCGTGTTGTTTAGTCCAAGTAATGACCTGATGAAATATGAAAAATATCGTGCAATAACATTCATTGTGCTATGACAATGCTGGTAACATCTTTTCAATTGAATATGATACTAAAAAACCATAAATACATTAAGGTCTGCTTCGTACTTCGCCTTACATTTGGTAATCTACGATACAACCAGACTGTTGTAAAAGTTTAAAAGTTGCTAACAGAGAGATGTCTTATTTTTCCACACTACCAGTTTTCATTTATTTTTAACAACGTATAAGCAACACCTGTTTACAAAAAACATATATCCAAACCATTCTTTAATCACTAAGGCTTGCATCTCTTATTTTGATTGCATTGCTAGAAAAAAAAGTTTCTCAGAATAAAGTAACTGAACAAATGTTATTTCTTCTAATCCTCTTTTTTAAATTTCTATAGACACCATCATGCCTTGGTTTACCGTCACACATAATAACAATCATTATTTTTCCAATTTATCGGATCCCAAATTTTGTCTTGTTCTCATCATTTATATATCGTACCGAATTTAACTAATCATGATGGTTAAAATTGTCATTGGAGTCGCGAATAATGTCAGTAGGTATTACGAAATTAGCAAAACGATTTAGAAAAGATTAACCAAAATAAATAAACAGTGAGCAAAAGGGATTTCTTGATAGGAATAGATTATTGCAATATATTATTGGTTATATAGACATAATGGAAGACGAGGGAGGAATCATCTTTTTAATTAGCAAAATAAATGTTGATAAAAATAAAAGGAGATTGGTTGATTGATGTTTGATAAAGTTTAATTGTTGGTATATATTTGAAAATTGGGTTAAGATGTTAGCCAATAAAGCCAAATCATATGTTCAAAAGAAAGGAAAATAAGGAGATGAAGAATAATTGCCATTGGTACAACCATCCCAAATAATCATAATGAAGCAGATCAAAGCAAATATTGGTCACCATATGGCATTCAACAATGAGCAAAACCCATACTGTATAGTCATCTATAAAAGGGGCCCGACATGACAAAATGTGATACAATTCCAACGGAAAATCAACGGCCTGATTGATGACAAAAAAAAATAAACTAAAAACAAATATGACAGATAGTAACCAAAAAGTGAAATAACAAAAATACCGAACTCCAAGGAAAATTCAATACGGAAAGTCCCTTATCAAAATGCCAAATCAAAAGCTCAAACACATCAAACGAATGGAAAACAACTGTCATATTGCTTACTTTGTACAGGCATTTCTTTATGTAGAAAATGGTGGATTAAACCTGGTTTTATAGCTAGCTATAGAATATTATTCCATTATATTGACAACAATGTGTGAGCAAAACAAACAGACCATTGGAAAGCTGAAATGCGATTGGTAAGTATTGGCTGCGGAAATTTGATGAAAAATAATTATGATATCTTTTTTGTATGTAGATGTTCAAATTTGAATGGTATAGATATGAACCAATTACCACAATTCTATCAGAAAATCATAAATATTTGGTCAGGTTTCATTCAAAATTTTGATACACCATTCAATAAAAGAGATGTTTTAAATACGAGAATATTTAGGAACTCTTCTTTTTTGTTAAAAAAGACAACATTGTTATACCCTTCATTTTTGAAAAGCGATATCAAAACTATCAAGGACATTTGGAATTCAGAAACTACTGATTTTGTTAGCTGCACTGAAATTTGTAGGAAGCTTATTGATCGGAGAAATTGTATTTCCGAATTTTCTAGAATTGAACAGGCAATACCTAAAGATTTCTTGCAAATTTTGAAATCTTGCGGAAAACAGAATTGAAATGAAATTAAAGATATCAAATGACCTTGAGTTTATGAACTTAAACAACCAAATAACAAAATCATCAAATATAAAACTCAAATATATTCGTACGTTATTAGATAAAGACGTATCTCCAAAATGTCAAATTAAGTTGGAGGAAATATTTGGAAACAATTTACCTTGGGAAAATTTCTAGTTCGGATTAAAACAAATGAGCATTGAAAATAAAGTAAAAGAATTTCAATGGAGATCCATGCACAATATTTAATATACTGAAGATAGATTACAAAAAATGAAACTATCAAAAGGAAAATGCCATATTTGTCAAAATGACAACAACATAGAAACACTTATTTTTTAGTTGTAGTACATCAAAGTAAATTTTAAACAAGCTTCGAGAAATACTTATCCAATCAAACATAAAAATACACAAAAAAACATAGAAAAGTATATGCTGTTAGGAATAAACACAGGAATATTCAAATATGACAATTTTCTAAACACAATTATTACATAATCTTAATGGACTTTATGGAAAATTAGACATTCAAAAAAATACAACAAAACGCCTATAGCATCACAAGATATTTATAATATCTTGAAATATACCTTAAAAATAAATCTAAAATGTGTTCTTCAATTAAAATGCATTGATTTCATTGATAAGACAAAATTGAAGTCAGTGATACCGAAAATTTAGACACAAATATGTAATATGAACTTTAAACGAAGTTATGTTTTTATGGTTTATTGTATAAGACTATAGATTTTATTATTATATACATATATAGAACTGATATAAAAGTGTTAGCCTATTAAGTGTGTTGCGTTCAATGCACAGGTTTTGTGTGGGTATCTTATTAATTACTTACTATGTTGACGTTCAGGTATAGAGTTCAATGGTTCTAAAATCATGTGGATATATTTTTGAAACTAATTGTAAATCCAAGGTAAAAAACGGCCTTCCAATACCCCTGGATAGGTGGCTCATTTTGTAAACAGGGATCCTTAGCCTGTTACCAAAACGACTAAGGTAATTGTTATAAAACGTTTATATGTGTTGAATAATAAACCCCAAAAAACAAACAGACATGTTGTTGGCATGCTACGGGTTATGTTCTTCTCATATATTTTAAGATGGTATGATATAAATCACTAACGGGAGAGATTGTGCTTGATTTTCATATGATGAAGACATAATCTTTCAATCAGTTAAATTGAGGTGGAGCTGGCATGTCAGCAACTGCTAGTAGTACTTTGATAATTTATGTATCATTGTCATTTCGCTTAGTTTCTTTTGTTACCTATTCTGATATCGGACTCGGACTTCTATTAAACTGAGTTTTATTGTGCGTATCGCTGTGTGTTTGTTTATTCTACAGTGGCTAGATGTATAGGTGGAGGGTTGAGATCTCACAAAACATGTTTAACCCCGCCGCATTTTGCGCCTGTCCCAAGTCAGGAGCCTCTGGTCCTTGTTAGTCTTGTATGTTTTTTAATTTTCGTTCATTTATATGATTTGGAGGTTAGTGTGACATTCATTTTCTCTGAACAAGTAACAACATCTCATTTAAAAATTTAATAACACTTTAAGATATTTAGATGATATATTGGCTCTCAATAATGAAGACTTCAGTATGTACACTAAAGAGATTTATCCTGCCGAACTGACTTTAAATAAAGCTAATACTAACAATGAACACTGCCCTTCTTGGATCTTGATATCTATATCTTTAAGGGGAAGCTTAATACCAAAATTTATGATAAAAGGGATGATTTTTCATTTCCTATTGTTAATTATTCATTTTTAGATGATGACGTTCCCTTGTCACCCTCTTATGGTGTTTATATATCTCAACTTGTTCGATTCGCTCGTGTATGTAACAACGTATTTGATTTCAACGAAAGAAATCTCTGTATTACTGAAAAATTATTACACCAGGGTTTTCGATATCACAAACTAGTCAAAACATTTACTAAATTTTATCATCGGAACAAGGACATCATTCGTAAATATAAATCAACATGCAGACATCTTATACGTTCAGGTATTTCACATCCAATATTTTACAAAGCACAAAAAATGTCGGCATTAACCTCAAAGCTAACCAAACCTTTAAACAGACTTATTCGGAAGGGATATAGTTACGATACTGTTGTCCGGTCATTAAGGCTTGCATATTTTGGTATTAATATTGATTCACTCAAAGGGTCTTTGCATCGGAAATAAACATATTTATTCTAAAACCAGTTGTTGGCATGCTACGGGTTATGTTCTTCTCATATATTTTATGATGGTATGATATAAATCACTAACGGGAGGGATTGTGCTTGATTTTCATATGATGAAGACATAATCTTTCAATCAGTTTAATTGAGGTCCGGAGCTGGCATGTCAATAACTGCTAGTAGTCCTTTTTAATTTATGTACCATTATCATTTTGCTTATTTTTTTTGTTACCTATTCTGACATTGGACTCGGACTTCTTTTAAACTAAGTTTTACTGTGCGTATTGCTATGTGTTTCTTTATTCTACATTGGCTAGAGGTATAGGTGGGGGGGTTGAGATCTCACAAAACATGTTTAACCCCGCCGCATTTTTGCGCCTGTCCCAAGTCAGGAGCCTCTGGCCTTTGTTAGTCTTGTATGTTTTTCTAATTTTAGTTCATCTATATGTTTTGGAGTTAAGTGTAACGTCCATTTTCACTGAACTAGTACACAATTTTATTTAGGGGCCAGCTGAGGACTACCTCCAGGTGCGGGATTTTCACGCTGCGTTGGAGACCCATTGGTGGCCTTCGGCTGTTGTCTGCTCTTTGGTCGGGTTGTTGTCTCTTTGACATATTCCCCATTTCCATTCTCAATTTTATATAATGCACATTTTTGTTTATGGGCCAGCTGAAGCCCGCCTCCGGGTGCGGGATTTTGTTGCTGTGTTGAAGACACATTGGTGGCCTTGGGCTGTTTTCTGCTCTTTGGTCGGGTTGTTGTCTCTTTGACACATTCCCCATTTCCATTCTCAATTTTATGATAGATAAAAATGTCAAAAACTGCAGTACAGCATTCAACATTGTGTTATAATATTAATCACTATAAAAACGAACAACTATGTCAAAAAATAAAATAAAATGGTATATAGACACTCTATAGACAAAGCACATACGCAAAAATGAAAGACAACAATACAAACAATGACCATTGCACAATAACACAATGGCGGGATATAACATATCGAGCCACGCCAAAAGGATATGAGCAAAAATAGACTAAACAGTAAACGTTAAAAATTTACAAAGACAAATAAAAAGAACACTATATCACGTAATTAAGATGATAAAATAACGTCAGTACCTAGAATCTATACTTCAAGATCATAATGTATTATTTGTGAAGTTAATACGGAATATTTATCCATTACGTTTTGGTATCTACATTTTAGAAAAAGGACGAGACGTTCTTTGACAAACCTGAATTAAAAGCTCCTGACTTGGGACAGTCGTATATAGAAAGTGGCAGGGTTAAACATGTGAGCGCTCAACTATCCCAAATCTGCAACAGTGGCTAAACAGCACAACATAAGAACAAACTATAAAAATCAGTCGAAAATGGCTTTACTCATCAGAACGGCTGAAAGTTCCAATCTAGAGTACTCGCAGTTACTGAACGCTAGTGCAACGCTTTTAACAACTAATAAACAAATCAAGTTCGCCTAGAATAATGTATCAATCAGTACATATCCAACGGATTACTAGTGAAGACGTCATAATGAGTCTAAAAAAAACATGGCCCTCTACGATTTCAAACTATAAGCATATAATATCGATAGAATGTAGGACATAAGTTATCGTAAATTAAATTTCGTGTATAAATTTTTAAATCATAAAGAAACTACGGTTGACCTTAAATGGATTTGGCTATTTTTATAGGTCCTTTTTGTTATATAGCTCTTCTATTGTTTTGGTTCTGATACATCTTTGGCTTTCAAATATTCGGCTTTGAGCATTCCTGATGAAGGTAAATGCAGAAAAGCGCTTCGGACACATGAAAGTTATAACGCGTTGTTTGGAATTTTTTGAAATGTAAAGAAAAACATATTAAGTTATGTTTTAATTTATCAAAACAAAATCAATGTTAGGACAGATAAAACAGTATTCAAACATCTTACTACAGTTTTAAATTGATATCCTTTAGGAATAGGACCAATGAGTTTACATGGATCCATTCTAAATGTACGGGCTTTACCATTACATCATTACCGTAAGAATAAGTGTGATATCCCGTCTTTAATAAACATTCTACAGGTTCAGCCAAACTTTAACATATATGGAAGAATTTAGTATACATTTTAATTAATTCATGGTAACAAAATCCTTGATTGAATAATTTACTAGTTACACATTGATGACGAAAAATTAATAGTAATTTAAGTTTAGTTTTGTTTTGCTAGAATAGAGTAGAGATCGTTTAAGTATCATTTTGAATAGCAAGTTACTTTAACAAACTTTATCACCAAATATTTAGATCTTTGATAAAATTATTTTCTGCAAATTGTTGAATTTACAATCTCAGAGAGTTAATTGTATAAGTCAACGCTTCCTTAATTTCAATTATATCGTTACTGAGCCAGCTGTAATTTCGAAAGTGAGTTAAATAATGTGAACAGTTGTACAAGGAACATTAAACAAAGAACAGAGTTTATCTTTTTTATATACAGCCAGATCAATTATGGACATAATGATAAACGTATAACATTGTCGTCGAACGAATGGGCCCAAAAAGTCAAATTGTAATCATTTGCAATTGTATCTCCGCAACAATATATTAAGTTCATTAATAATGATAATAATAATAATAATAATAATGACTTTATTTAAAGAGGGTGACTCAATTAGCAATCACTAATCTACCCTGAGGCCCTCACAAAAAACGTACAGAACAAATATTACAGATATTACAATTTTTGAACATATAAAGGCAACAGTAGTATACCGCTGTAAGTTTCATGCTAGATGTTTGTCTGTAGAAAGAAAAACAAAATTACATTATACACAAGCATTAAAAAGACATGATAGAGTAAGGGAGTTGTTACATATCGTTTATAGTTAAAAAAATCTACACATTTTCCTTTAAAAGTACCTTTCACATAGTTTTATTTCATTTGGTAGTTTATTATTCCAAAGTATTGAGGAGCTGTATGTTATTGATTTTTTCGTCGAATTTGTATTAGGCCTCACTACAGCTAGATTATTATATGCAGAAGATCTTAAATTTCTTCTGTGTAGGTTTATAATTGGACAACATAGTTCTTTAAAGTAATAAGGTGCTTTATTATTGAGAATTTTATGAACAAGAATCAGTTTATGATAAGAAATCCTAGATTTGAAATTTAATCATTTCAGCTATTTCAATAAATTTACAGTAGGTGTAAGTATTGGTGCATTAAGTATAATTCTGGCAGTTCTTTTCTGCATCTTAACAATTCTATGAATTACATCTGCATAACAATTTCACCATATTGAGCAACAAAAATCAAATATGGGCAGAATATAAGCATTATAAAATGATTTTCTACTACTTATATCTAGATATTTCTTAATTCTGGATAACAGTGCAATACGAGAACTTATGCTTTTACATACATGATCGATTTGAAATTTCCAGTCTAAATTTTTGTCAATATACATACCTAGAAGCTTTTGTGTTTCAACAGATGTTATTGGGTTATCTTGATTTGATATATTTAGTTTATGACCTATCAAAGCTCGTTTTTGATTCGTTCCAACCAGCATAGAAGTTGTTTTAAAAGAATGTATTACCATTTTGGTGTTTAAACACCATTTATTTATAGTGTTGGCATCATGGTTTAGTTTTCTCTATCTCTTCCTTATTTATACCATGGGTATGAAGTGTTGTATCATCAGCATACATGTCAATGACTGAACCTGATACCTCTAAAGTCTTATCATTTATGAATAAAACGAACAGTAGGGGACCTAAAATGAATCCTTGAGGAACTCCATAATTGATAATATCAGAATCTGAAGCTGTATTACCTGAGCACACTTTTTGTGGTCTATTTGAGAGATATGACTTGAACCATTTCACTGAATGATCTGAGACTTTGTTTAAATGTAATTTATGGCTGAGAATGAGATGATCAACTAGATCAAATGCCTTTTTTTCAGATCTAGGAAAACTGTTCCTACAACATTGTCGTCATCAATATATTTAAGCCAGTTATCTATCAATTTTGTTATGGCTGTTTGGCATGAGTGGTTTGATCTAAATCAGGATTGTTCCTCGTGTAATAGTTTATATTGTTTGTTATTTTCTATTGCCTGCTTGAAATAGAACTGTTTAGATTTTTCTATTAATTTTGTACATTTATTGCGCCAATAACGGAAGTTATCCCAGTCCCCTTTGCTTTGGTAAAAAAAAAATTTTCTGAGCATCTTTCACCTCATCTGTAAGCCAATCTGGTTGCCTTACATGTTTTATTCTTTTCTCTTTAATGGGAGCACGTTTGTTAATTACTGACATTACATTGTAGGGTCCTTTAAATGTTCTGAGGAGGCCTCATACTGAAATATGATAGTGACATGATTGTCCTCTATTTGTCTCTTTGTGGAGCGCACGTCCTTGAATTTTGAAGAATGTATTAATTCAATCATAAGAACTTGCGTATAGAATTGCTTTGTAAGTATTTGAATAAACTTGAAGCTTGTTTTTTATCCTCGAAAAAGACGTATTATTTATGCATTTCGAAATTGTTTTCGAAATGTGAAATGCTAATATCCACAATTTTAGTTAGGTTAGTACACTTAATTAGTTACGCGTAATATGAGGTAGTAAAATTAAATAACCAGTTAAGTTTGTGTGTCAAATGTTTTTTAACTTTTCAAATATAAGAGCATTTGTTTGCAATTTTTAAAATAAGTTCTATTATTCCCCCTTGACAAGTGCTTAGTTTCTAAATAACTGCTCATTTATTTTCGAAAGGTATAATACATGAATCAATACATCATGTCAGTGGCAGAGCACTGACGATTTGGTTGATGATACACTCTGGTTTGTCTGCTGAAGCAACAACATATATGTCGTGTTGATAGTATATTGCATCCATAATTGCTGGCTTCCTGAATGGGTAAGAAACCCGTGTAATCGTAGTACACTTGTCTTTCTCTGTACGCTTCTGACTGCGTTTCATCAAGGCTTTGATACATACGGATGCTGTAGATTTGGAATTTTATACGGTGTTTTTATTATTGCGATAATTGCGATAGGATAGATTTTTAAAAAAAATTAAAAATAATGCACGCAAACATTTCTTTACATAAAGTATAGTTTCTAGTTTTTGTTCTGTTCTAGCTTAGCTCAATTTTACGATAATTAGTGATGAAAAATGGAAAAATATTTATTCACTGGCGTTTGACTGTACTATAGAAAGTAAACTACAAGCTTTCCAATACACAGAATAATTTCCTTGAAATATATAGATTTGTAGATACTTTATAGCATAATTTTTTTTTAATGCACGGAAATAAAACAATTTTAGAGAGAATTTTCTAATTGGTGGTATTATGTTTTTGGAGTCAGAATATTTTTGAATAAAGACAGTGTAAGTTTTGGTTTTTTTGAATTTTGATAACTTAGTTTTAAATTATTGTATTCTACAGGCAAAATACTACATTAACTATGTAAAGATCACACTATTAGACAGACTGTTGATATCTGTGCAAGCTTTCCTTAAATTTTGAAAAGACGTTTGGAAGATTTAGAATATTTATATATATCTAAAGACTAAAGAGAAGTCATCTGTCGACAGATGGGGAGAAATTATGGAATTTATTTAATCTATTTTGCATATGATTATATGTTTAATGAACTCCAACGTATTCTTAAGATAGTATCATATACTGTATATTCACTTCGAAGGCTTGTAAATCCTTAATATAACTTAGTCGCATAATAACAATTACATATATTTTATTCACTCATGTCTTATAACGATGTATGTATTCACTGTAGTTTGAACTCCCAAAAAATCAATATGAATTAAAAAAAAAAAAGAGCATGAGCTATTGTAGATAAAACTGGTTAACACAAATATCGTGGTTTCCTAAAGGTTTTTGAACAGAATGAGAATAGCAGACCATCTGAAGACCAATAAGTAACTGTATATGGTGTGTGTATATATGCCTTGACTTTCATTGAACATGTATGAAAAAAAAAGTAAAATAACAAAAATACCGAACTCTAATCAAATGGCAAAATCAAAAGCTCAAACACATAATTAACAATATTATATCAATCTAATTTAGGATATCACTTTACCTTGAACTCGTTACAATAAATATACCATCAGTTGTGTCTGGGCATCCATAAGGTGTATCCGTCCAAAACCCTGCCAATCTAGAAATTGTTTTTGTAGACATGGTGGTGCTTGCAAATGAGATCATTATTGAATGACATATCTTCTATAGAATCCTGACTTTCAAAGAAATAATTGACTGACCGTCAATTGGAACGAAATTGTCACATTTGAAATATATAACAGCAAATCATAAGTCCAATCTTGCTCTGACATCTGACCCCATGATTGAAGGACAATATGTTGTTTGTTTGCTGTCTCATTTATGTTGATAAAGATATCTGTTAATTGTTATTTCGAAATGAACATATTACGAACGACAATTGCAGACAGGAACGCGAGGAGGAATTGAAATATTTTTTTAGATTTTATCCTACACCGTTTTAATCACTATTAGTTGAATAAAAAATGGTACATAAAGAACGTAAAATAACTATCATTACACACACATACAAATTAACTCCATTATGTCTAAAATAAAGAGTACCAAATCACAGAAGGACGTGCAGACTAAAAATAAACAAAATATTATTTTATATACTTGATGCTTATTATTAAAACATATTATATAACCCTGAATTAAACACACAATAATTGTTACCTTTCAAAGCGTTAAGTTTCTTGATGTAACCTTAAGGATTAATATCTTGTTCAATATAATACTTAATGCAAATGTTATGTTCTGAATGAAGAACTATTAATAATATTTCATATGTGAAATGCAAATCCTTTACGATATGTAGTTTTGCTTCAAGCTGTTGTACTTAAATTCTATGCGTTCTTTGGATAGTTAATTGGAATTAAAATGTGATCATGTTGAAACTGTTTATCACGAAGTTTGTTTTCTTGATAATATTTATTGTCAAACTGGACCTCTTAGCCGCACAACTAAAAAAGACATGGGTATGCATATGCATGGAAGAACTGTCTTCTAACCTTGATGATCCCCTCATCATTCAGAATGCCGGTGATGGAACAGAACGTCTATTTGTTGGCGAGCAAAAGGGTGTAATACATATACTCAACCAAAATGGAGTTAAGTCTACAAAACCATTCTTAAATCTAACAGATAAAGTCTTGAATGGAGGTGAAAGAGGCTTACTTGGATTGGCCTTTCATCCTAACTTCAAGAAAAATCGTCGTTTTTTTGTTTACTATTCCAGTAGAGCTAAACCAAAAAACTCATCAGATGACCACGTAGCTCGTTTATGCGAATTCAGTGTATCTCGACAGAATCCAGGTATTGCTGATAAGTCGTCAGAAAAATTAATCATGGAAATACAACAACCATTCAGTAATCATAATGGAGGAGAGGTAAGGCAATCCTACAATGACGTTTTGACTCTCGGGTATATGTTTAATTGAAGAAAGGTAATACAGTCCTTCAATGAGGTTTTGACTCTCGGGTATGTGTTTGATTGATGAGAGGTAATGCAATCCGTCATTTTTGACTCCGTTTTATGCTAGACAGACTGAATACTTTATGACCATGACTGCTGTTCCCTTGTTATTTTGTTAAAAAAAAAATAGATGGAAGAAACGAAAGGTACAATAGAAAACTAAGTCGAAGAAAGACACAAATCACCAGACACAAGAAAAAGAGAAGACACAATCAAAATTCAGAAAACACTACATAAACAGTCAAGATTGAGCAATACGTAACCGACCAGAAAACAAGGATAATCCGTATCCGATTAATTATGGCATTAATTGTTTTGCTAATGAGAAGTCAATCCTATTGTAAGTCGCATTTGATAATATCTTTATGGAAAAATACGGGTTTGTAGCAACGATAAGTTGAAATATGACAAAGATGCTTGTTAAAGACAAACCAAACTGTGTTTATTGTTAACAATCCTCTATCATACAAATTATTATAAGAAATGCAAGCCCTTGAATTAGGAGATAACAGTGTTGTGTTTAAAGATTTGTATTCACCATTTGGCGGTATGATGGTCGCTATTAATGTTACTGCACCAAGAAACAGAAATTTACAACCAACTAATCGATAATCTTTAAATACAATTCTGTTTAATAATAAATGAAGCTACGGAAATAACTGTTTAATTATACATTTTAAAATAATTTTCATGAAAGAGGGACGAAAGATACCAGAGGGACAGTCAAACTCATAGATCGAAAACAAACTGACAACGTCATGGCCAAAAATAAAAAGACAAACAGACAAATAATAGTACAGATGACACAACATAGAAAACTAATGACTAAGCAACACGAACCCCACCAAAAACTGGGGGTGATCTCAGGTGCTCCGGAAGGGTAAGCAGATCCTGCTCCACATGTGGCACCCGTCGAGTTGCTTATGTTATTACAAATCCGGTAAATAGTCTAATTCGGTAAGTCACATTCGTGAAAAGCATGAAATGTGCGCGTAAGCGTAATATGAATCGTGTACCCGAGGCCTGAAAGTTATAGCATTATCCAATAAAAGACACATTACAGTATAAATTTAAATATCGTTTCAACTTGGAAGTACATACTCCAAGTGCAAATCTTGCTGAAATGCTGCTACATTAATATATGGAAAGTTTACAGTTGGAAATTCAACTAGTATCTTTGTCGTGAAGTTTAGTGTTTGGTGTTTGTCGTTGATGGAATATGTTCGTTATTGTTATTCGGTTTGCATGTTTTGTCGACTATTATATTATTTGTGTGTGCGTTTCTCTGATCTGTGATGAATGTTCTTGCGTGTGTTTGTGCTGTATTTTTGTCGCGTAATGTTGTCATTTTAGCGATATTTTTTAACATTGTCATAAAGCGGGAGGTTTGGCTAGCCATTTAACCAGGTTCAACCCACCATTTTTTTTCTTAAAATGTCCTGTACCAAGTCAGGAATATGGCAGTTGTTATCAAATAGTTCGTTTCTATGTATGTTGGCGTTTGTTTTTGTTGCACTTCAGTATTCCTGTTGTTCCTTTGTTTTCCTCTTATAGTTGATGTGTTTCCCTCAGTTTTAGTTTGTAACCCGGATTTGTTTTCCCTCAATCGATTTATGACTTTTGAACACCAGTATACTACTGTTGCCTTTATTTAGTGCTCAAACGCATCCGGTATACCTCCGTTTGAAGTTAGAAATTCCCCCAGGATTTGTTTGTTATACTGATTTGTCTTTTTAATCAATTTATGAGATTTGAACGTCGATAAACTACTTTAGCCTAATGAAAAATGAAAAGTCTGCGGATAATATTGTCATAATTCCGCTTTTGTAAATGGGAAATTTCCAAATATATCTTAACACCTATCTTTTATGTTCTCTTAACATCTTGAAAAAATCATGGAAATCAATAAATTCTATTATCAATATGCACTTATGCGATTTATGGGAGTTTTGACACTCGCATCGAGATTAAAATACATTAAAAGAATTGAATTATTGTTAAATAGAGATAAAGTGTAAGAAAAATCCAATATATACTTTGAAATATTTGTGCTGTTAAATGTGCTAGTTAGTTTGTATCTTAAACTTCACTAGAATGATATTACAGTATTAATTAGTATATGTTTGCTATTGGCTTATCAAATTTCTAATATAAGCATAAAATATTTGGCATCTTATCATGTGCTTTAACACATGCTTAATATACCATCTTTGTGTGGTAGTAAATAAAGGTAATAGTAGTATACTGCTGTTCAAAAATCATAAATCTATTTAACTGAAATAAATCCGGATCACAAACCAAAACTGAGGGAAACACATCAACTATAAGAGGAAACAAAACGGAACAAAAGAAACACTGAACTGCTACAAAAAAACCGCCAACACACATAGGAACGTACTATGTGATAACAACTGTCATATTCCGGACTTGGTACAGGACAGTTTATGAAAAAATGGTGGGTTGAACCTGGTTTCATGGCTAGCCAAACCTCCCGCTTATATGGCAATTTTAAAAATACCGCTAAAATAACACATTACGTGACAGGAATACAGTACAAATAAATGCAAGAACATTCAGAACAGAGAAATACATAAATAAATAATATGATAGTACATTTCAACATGTAAACCACACAATAACAACAAACACCTAAAATTAATTTACGACAGAACACAAATACAGCACAATAGAATAATGAACTGTGCGTCACACGAATGTACCACCGCCACAAAAAGTGACGTCACAGGAAAATTTCTCAAAATAAAATATAAAATTCGGATTAAGTTTGTAATGGTGTGATTTGGTGTATTTTTTCTAACCATTACAAGAATATTAATATAGAATTCTGTTAGTAATGGTGTAATTATTTTATTTTATAACCATGTCAGTTTTCTTCTAAATCAAACTGTTTAAAAACAAATAAATTATGTGCATGTAGTTGCTTTTAACTAAAAATCTTATAAATGAACTAGGTGATTAATATCTTTACTTTTACATACATATAGAAAACAACAAGAATTTTTCCATAGTACACGGATGCCCCACTCGCACTATCATTTTCTAAGTTCAGTGCACCGTGAGATTGGGGTAAGAACTCTAATTTGGCATTAAAATTAGAAAGATCATAACATAGGGAACATGTTTTCTAAGTTTTAAGTCGATTGGACTTCAACTTCATCAAAAACTACCTTAACCAAAAACTTTAACCTGAAGCGGGACAGACGGACGGACGAATAAACGTACGAACCAACAGACGAACGAACGGACGCACAGACAAAAAACATAATACCCCAAGGTGGAGCATAAAAATAGAATTAAAACCACAAACGTTTAGACATAAAACAACATCCAACCAGAATTACAAATGAAACATCATAACTAAGTACATGAATGTTGGATGTACAAATACCGAGACACGTCTAATAGCAAAGCGAATTTACACTCAGCAAAACAGTCATAATCGGAAAAAGGTCACGTTCGGTACTTAGAAGAACAGACGACGTAGATGGTAAACCACAATCAGTCAGACAATATTTAAAAGTGATTAAGTGTATGATATTGTACTGCATTTTTAAAACAAACCCATAACACTGTCCAAGTTTTTTGTTAACAAACGACATGTTATTGCTACGACCAGTTCCGTTTTAATGATATATATGTGTGTAGATTACAGGATTTTAATGTAAATGAAAATATAGATTTCAATCAAATATATGTAGAATGGCATTAAATACACTTTTACTGTTACTCCAAGGGGGTATTATCAGTTCAATAGTCAGTGCTTTGAGCGTTCCTGGTGAACGTAAAAAAAAAATGTCGAAATGATAAGTTAACTCTTTCAGTTGTCTTTTATTCACAAGATAATGTCAATCTTTTTAAACAATTATGTACTATTCAGATAATATTTGGAGACGACAGTTATCTTTATATATTTCTTGGTGATGGAGGTTCTGGAGGAGACCCAAGAGGATTTGCTCAAAATACGTACGTGAGATTGTACAATAGTTTTGCAATTGTAAACATCATTTCCGTTTGTTTAAATTCAATATAATGTTTTGGTTAATTTATTGTTAACATGACATGTAAATTATCAAGTATAACATCATTTTTATTCATAAACACGGTATTGTGAATTTGTCATACGATTTGATTAAAAAAACATACACATTTTATAAAATGCATTTACACAAATGAACTTGCTGTTCGGTGTGAGCCAAGGCTCCGTGTTGAAGACCGTACTTTGACCTATAATGGTTTACTTTTATAAATTTTGACTTGGATGGAGAGTTGTCTCATTGGCACTCATACCACATCTTCTTATATCTATAAAACATACAAAGTTCATGTAATACATTAAATAGCCTCCTTGTTCCTAACCACATTGACGTAAGCGGGTGTATAGTGATGGAGTTGTTAATTATCTTGCTCTTCAATTCGTCTTTACCCATCTTCTAACAAAAAGTTTTCTGCAGCAATCAATATATCATTTACATGAAACTCTCATACATTGTTCAGTATACAATAGGGTGCACAATGAATTTACGGGAAACTGTAGAAAAGCATGGATTTAATATTATTTGTGTTTATACGTAATAGGTCAAATATATATGGTCTATAGGATTACAAACAGTACGTTATAAGTGACTGCACGAAAGGGGTTATTTGACTTCAACCTAGTTTTAACAGTTCATTGTTTTACTACAATATTTTGTTAAATATAATCTGTTAATTTTTACATATGGTTTCAATACTCCATGTGTTAGATGCATGTAATTTGACTTCCATGTCAAACTAAATGAATAAGTTATAATCAGTAAAAAGTAATTTTTAAAGGCCCACTGCTGTTTCTTTCTTTTCATTTTTTTTTCTTTTATTGTGAAGTGTCATGCTCATAACCTTAAATAGATTTTAAATACATTACAGGCTATCCTTACTGGGAAAGGTTTTGAGAATAGACATAAATAAAATTGGCAGCAGAAGGGGTTATGTCATACCGCCAGATAACCCTTTTATAAGGAAGCGACGGACCTTCAGACCAGAAATATATGCTTACGGTGTCAGAAATATCTGGAGATGCGGAAAGGAATCAGGTGAAGCTAATGTTTCATTTTTTCTTAATTTAGAGGTGAAAAAAAGTTAATTATAAAATCGAAAACGGGGTTATATGCGCATGCTTAATTATCAAAATAAAAAGAAATTCAGTATTCTATATATTAGTTTTGGAAAAACGTTGAAATTTTCTTGTTTTCATCACCAGCCCTAAAATAAAGATATTTAATTTTCAAATCAACTGTTTGAAAAAGTCATGTTTAAACTGTTTAACGTTACATGTGTATCTTCCCTTATATACAAATATCTTTGAAATCAAATTGTTATGAAGCCATGCATTGTTTACACAATGTGTAAGATGGTCTTAAATTGCAAACTTTCCATTTAAGAACATCCTTGATTTGAAAACAAACAATTTGAATGTAAAAGACAAAACATATATGTAGGACTCTGAACCTCGATGGTATTCCAAACCATAATGGTGACGCTTAAATATGATGGTTTGACACTTTTTGAACTCTGAAGTGCAATGTATTACCTTAACTATATTTTCAATGTAATTCTACATCAACCAGTAAAGTTCAGAAAAATTGACGACGGAAAAAAATAACCCCTTTCCAATAAACTAAATAGTTTATTACAGTAAGCTATGGAAAAGTGTTAATCTTTAGTCTTGTTGATACCATTTTAGTTTTACAATAACATAAACGGCACCAATTGTAATACACCAGATGCGCATTTCGACAATTAATGTCTCTTCAGTGATGCTCGAGGCCAAAATATTTGAATATTCAAAATCTTATACAAATGCCATGTAGTAATGAACGATGCATATATAAAAATTAACATAAAAAAATTATTAACGTTTACAAATATCAAACTTTTTCTTTGATAAAGGTAAAAAGAATGGAAGAATAATGTGTGGTGATGTTGGACAAAATAGATTCGAAGAAATTGATTTACTTCAAAAGGGAGCTAACTATGGATGGAATGATCGAGAAGGATTTGAATGTTTTAAGAATAAGACGTGCGGAAAAACTGGTCAGTTGTTCAACTTTTTTACAATCTAAATTCATATTGTAAATAGATTTTTTTTCTATGTCTAGTTGTACATGTACAACAAAAAGGCCACGAAAATGCCATAGAGAGAAGAATCCATGAATTGTTCAGAAAAAAAGTGGATGAACAGAGGTTTAAAATTGTCACTGTTCTATGTTTTACACATACTGCTCCACATGCTCAATTGAAAGATCGATTACATCGTCTTATCAAACAGAGATTTTTCTACAAAAAATATGAATCGTAGATAAATATTCCTTGTTTTTTATTCAAGGCAACAGTAGATGTTCAAATGTCAAAAATCAATTAAAAATCAATAAATCCCGTCCCCTTTTCCACGAATGTCACCTACCAAATTAGAATTATTACCCAGTTTGAGCAAAACGACGGGTACCACATGTGGCTTAACATTCCGGAGCACCTGAGATCACTCCCAGTTTTTGGTGACGTTTGTTTTGCTCAGTCTTTAGTTTTCTATGTTGTGTTTTGTGTACTGTTGTTTGTCTGTTGGTCTTTCTCTTTCTTAGCCATGGCGTTGTCAGTTTTTGACTTATGAGTTTGAATGTCCCTTTAGTATCTTTCGCCTCTCTTGTAAGAAAAAAGTAAAAAAAATCAAAAATAACAAACTCCAAGGAAAATTCAAAACAGAAAGTCCTTTATCAAATGACAAAATCAAAAGCTCAAACACGTCAAACGAATGGAAAACAACGGTTATATTCCTGACTTCGTACATGCATATCCTTATGTAGAAAACACAAATCAAGGTAGAAAGCAAACACTGAGAGAATCGAATGAACTCCAAAAAGAGCGAGACTAGATGATTCGACCGGATAAGAATCTCTTGCAATGCATGCATCATCCACCATGCGAATCCACATTTAGGAAGGAATGCCCTTATCGGAAATATGAACAATTGGTAAATTTACAGATTAGAGGACAATTCGGGTATCTAAAGATCTGAGACGCCGGAAACATGTCGGATGTGAGTTGAGACAGACACATCGATTCGTGATTGTGACCGTGACACTTATGTAGGTGCCGATTTCAGTCGTTCTTCCTCACAACTATGTTTAAGCATTTTTTGTGTAATTAGCACGCCCCTGTTAATGATTTTATAAAGTGCAGGTATGTTACTACTGTATGGACAGTTGACAAATGGAAAGTTAAAATCATCCCGTTTGTTAAAGAGTTTAGTTTGAAATCGTCATTATGTGTTAATTTCGACTGAAACTCACAAAAATCTGGGTTATTGAGTAAATGCTAGGACATCATCAATAAATTTGAATGTCAGTTATAGCGATTGTGATATATCCTATTGTGACATTTTTACTAAATATGGATACAAATGACGAGTGATGCATACTTAGCAAAAACGCTGACATTGTCAATGTACCCACTCTCACTCGTTTTGGAGTTCATTCGGTTCCATCAGTTTTTATCTTTCACCTTGATTTATATCTTCTTATCAGATTTATGTCATTTGAACAGCGGAAAAATACTGTTGCCTCGAATTTAACCTTTCAACGCACCGAGTCTGATCACAGTACCTAACATGAAATGAGGATACTGTTTTGTTGAAACGTATTTCCTTCGTGCAAAACTGTGATCCTTTTTCCAGGTTTAACTATACTTTTTCTCCTTTTCTGATTCATCAGTTCGTTAAGGTTTGTCAAAGGTTACATCTTTTCAAAAATGTTGGTCTCGACAATCATTAATGAGACACTTATTGTCGTAGTGCACATTTGGCACAGTAAAATGTGTAGCGTCAATTATTATAGCACCATAATTTTATTAGATATAAACTGAAAATCGGTATATTACCTTTTTTTACAAATTAGGCCAGCATTGAATAAATGGCTGCTGGTATGATAATACCTTCGGAACCGATAGCCTACACAAATAGTATAGATACGGTGATATTGATAACCTCATTAAGAATGTCTTAAAATACTCCATTTCCTCTTATCTTAATTTGTATTGCCGTTTTTACAAAATTTTACACAACACTTGAAACCTGTGCAAAATTTTGTCAACATTGTCTTCACAACACTTTATAGAGCTTTAACTTTCATGGCTATATGTAATATTGTTGGAAAAAATCTTTAAAATATAGTTATACTACTCACGTAGCAGGCAAATTCCATCAAGTTTCTCTAACACAATGGTTCTGTAGTAGAAACAAATATAGAGGAACTTGGTCATATCTCTTTAAGTTTTTCTGCTACGATTTTGTAAAAGACACATTTTCATTAATTAATTCATTCTTAACCATTGAATATGATTAAACAGAATATCTTACTCATTTAGGACCGGAAGTTAAACCTGTATTTGCCTACTCACACGACATCGGAAGTTCAGTTATCGGCGGTCAGTTTTACAGCGGATGTCTAAACCCTAGACTACGTCGGTTTTACATATTCGGAGACTTTATGAATGGGTGAGTCCGCTTAATATATTCAATTAGTATATTTAAATATTTCTTTTATTCATTACATCTAATTTTATTTATTGTACAAGTACAAAAAAAAGTATGTATAATAAATAATTAGGAAATTAATATTTTGTTTTCACTTTGATTGTTTTTAAATTAAAGAAATACAAAATTTGTTGGAATTATACAATTCATAAAATATAGAATTTACTGGCCCCATATATATTATTTTAGTTCACTAGCACACTGTGTAGCGAATTTTACTTACCGAATATCATGTGGCATTTAGACTAGTGGCATATCAAAATGATGATGTCTTCAATATTAAGAACCTACTTCAATCGGTCCATACAAAAACAAATTCCAACAATAACAAGTTGGTAGCTTTAATGTGTTTTCTGCATTTATTTTAAGTCGTTCATCATCAATTTCTTTATTTGTCGTTTCAGAATTTTCTTTAACGTCATATCGTTTTTATAAAGGGATGTAACACTGTTACTAATCGTATATTAAAGTAAAACACGCACACTAACCCCATATTAAATATACAGGATCTCCACGTGTTTGCTTTTAACCAATGATATTCCTAGAAATGTATAAATGGTAAGATAAATTTGAAATACACAAAACGTTCACATTATATATCAACAGATGAAATATTCACTGGAAAAAGTAAAATGTGCGGAAACAAAAAGTCAACTTTTAAAAATGAACAGTAAAAATTTGTTATAGGCATCCATTTCTTTAAGAAATTAATAGTAAGCATGGACTTTTGTCAAATTGTTGTAAATATTTTTGAGAAATAAAACAAAACATCAGTAATTCAATTTTTATGGATGTAAATGTAAGCATGGATGCAATTTGGGTACTCCTCATTACAGAATCATGGATCGTTTGGAGCGAGGTTCAAACCCATTTTTCTATAATTCAATATAGATTAGGAATTAAATAGATGGAACTATATAGTAAATAAGGATACATCTACAAAATAAACACAAAATGGAAACTTTTATCTGGATCATAATTAAAAACTTGTCAAAATAGGTGCGATTTGGATACCCTCACGTTACCCTTCCGTAACTCATCCATGGAGTGCTTTGCTCAATCTTTAGTTTTCTTTGTATTGTTGTGTGTACCGTTGATTGTCTTCGTCGTTTTTCATTTTTGTCATTCATGGTGTTGTCTGTTTGTTCTTCTTATGGTTATGTATTACTCCCTTTGTTATCTTTTCACTTTGATTTGCTTTAAAACTCAAAATCCATTGTTTTACATTGTAATGTTATATTTCAAGCATTTAACACGAAGAAATAAATTGGTTGTATAAAATAACAGAAATACACTAGGGGCTGAATGAAATTTCTAAATGATAAATTATCATTTTTATGTGGACTGTTTTGATAAAAGTTGTCGTACTTAGCAATATTCGTCGTGGCAGCTCCCTCCTTAATACCTTTAAACTGAAATTATACATTATATATTATCAACGGTAAATTTATTACTTGTCATTGATACATTTTACCGTGCATGGGTATCGATTGGCAAGTTCCAGGGGCTGACAAAAACCTTGATAGGTTTATTTCATGCGAAATTAAGGCACTGTTGACGCACTTCGAAGATCATATAAAATCACCATTATATCATTATCGAAAGTTATTTTCCGGAGTAGTATGATAACTGGCCATATAAAACTTATATTAACCTGTATGGAATTGAAGCAAACTACATGGACATGTATCATGACAAGATGAAGCAGCAGAAAGCATAGGTAACATATGCATGATTCGAGCGTCACTGATGAGTATAGACAAAACGCTCGTCTGGCGTACAAAATCATATTATCTTATTTTATAATGCGATGATACATATAATCCGTTACTCTGCCAAGCACCTGATCCCATTGAGTTCGTAGAACTCTTGTATGCCGTTTATATTTCAAAATGTGTTATAAAAAATAAAATAACAAAAATACCGAATTCCAAGAAAAAATTCAAAACGGAAAGTCCCTTATCAAATTGCAAAATCAAAAGCTCAAACATATCAAACGAATGGTAAAAACAGACATATTCTACAAAAAATGATAACTTATCATAGACATATGGTTTGTATTCTACCATATGGTGCTGAATCCTACCTGCACCTTTATTTGTACATTCTGAATGGATTTACGAGATTTGAACATCAGAAAATGACTGAGGTCTCTAGATTACCTAATATATCAAAATGATTACATTTAGCTTTTACATGAAATTAATTTCACAATCGTGTATACATTTTTATGGTTATGCTAACCTTTTTTCGCTTGTTCACCAACTTTACAGTACAATTCCATATTTTTCAATTAACTTAATACAAAATTACTAAAACATTGTATTCGGATCAATTTTCTATTTGTTTGTTTTTCTAAGAAAGAAATATCTTCGTTGGTAATGTTTTAAATGAAAACTTGCTTGAAATTAATAGTTCACTGTTATAATAAGAACATATGTGGCTTCATTCGTACGAGGCAGGTTGCATACAGGGGCTCCTAAAGAAGCATGAAAAGACGCAAGCATTATCCTTAACATATAGATTTAGAGACATGGTTGATTATTTTGTATAAAAAAAACACTTTGATATAAAAATGAAAAGATGTGATATGATTGCCAATGAGAAAATTATCCATAAACAAAAGGACATAGATTTGGACAACAACTTGTCACCGTACGGCTGTCAACAATGAGAAAATCTCCTAACGTATAGTAAGCTATAAACGACAAGACAAGATGAGAAACAATTCAAGATACATTTAAGTCTGAGTAATTGCATGACTTACAAGTAGAAAAGGAAAATGAGGATCTATTGAGAACTAAGCATAATGACGAAATATCTAACTTTCATATTCCCATTGTAAAATTTTCATTTTCTTGTATTAACATTCCAGCAGCACATACATGGAGTGTGGAATCTGATTACAGTAGTTGTCGTCTGTTTATGTAGTTCATACGTGTTTCTCGTTTCTCGTTTTTATATAGATTAGACTGTTGGTTTTTCCGTTTGAATGGTTTTACACTAGTAATGTTTTGGGGCCCTTTATAGCTTGCTGTTCGGTGTGAGCCAATGCTCCGTGTTGAAGGCCGTACCTTTACCTATAATGGTTTACTTTTATAAATTGTAACTTGGATGGAGAGTTGTCTCATTGGCACTCATACCACATCTTCCTATATCTATGTGTACAATTTTCAAGGGCTTACATTTCCTTGTGATTTCCTTGAAAAGGCGATTCCTGCTTTCAAAGAAGCTATTAAGATAAGGTTTATTAATAGAAAAATTGAAATAATTTCTTCGAATTTCTCACCAGGATTCCTCCACCAATGCAAAGATACAATAATAAAACTTATGGTGATGAAAATGGCATTGAACACCAACAATCAATCAATCAATCAATCAATACGAAACTTTCATTTGAAATGAACATCACGAGGACGGCACTACTGGAGAAGAAAATTACCCTTTCTTGATCACCTGCGTTCACTCCTAATTTGTAACTGGGTCTCGTGTTGCTCTTGCTTTTGTTTTTGTTGTTGTATATTAAAAGATATTTATTTTTTTTCGAAGTCTGTGTTGTTCAAACGGTTATAGTCTTGTCTATCATCTTTCCTAAAATCTAAGCGTAAATCGGAACTTTCACATTCGGTCATATGGTATGGGTGAAGAATTCACGTAAGTTTGTATGAAGTCGGTAAATTTGGAAAGTTAGACTAAAGACGTTTGTTTTTTCTGCTAAAAAAAGTAAGTCTTATTACTGACTGTTAATAAACTCATCATAGATACCAGGTTTAAAATTGTGTACTCCAGATGCGCGTTTCGTCGACAAAAGACTCAAAAATGACGCCGGAATCAAAAATATTTAAAAGAGCCAAAGACGAAGTTGGCCCAAAATTCCGAAATGTATTTACCTGAATTCCTACGTATTTTGCAAAAATGCATAACGCAAGTACGTTTAGCAAGATAATCTAACTGTAATCTATTTATATTCATTCTTTAATTGGTTCACAACAAACAGATACAAAAGGTATTTGAAGTAAATTATGTCACAGATGTAGGTATATGATGAATTAAAAAGGTTAGATTGATTTTATAGAAAATTGTTCCGTCTGTTTGAGAAACCAAGGAAAAAGAAATGGAATGGACGAGAACTACGACTTTGTGATTCAACACTGTGTTCTCCGCCTCTTACTAACACATATGAAAGTTATATAACATCTTTTGGACTAGACGAATCAGGTATATATTAGATATTCAACTCTTAATGTCACAATCTTTTAGTCCGTCAAAGGAGCATATTATAATAAGGGCCATTCATTTGCCGCTGAAATTAAAAAAAAAAAATAGAAAAATTCTTCAATTCTCTCAAAGTTATGTTATTTTTATTTATTATTGAATAAAATGAAATAATTCATCTTTGAAGAAATTTAAGTTGTTTTGTCCCTTTTATGCCATAAGCTTGTCGAATTAACATATATGACCTAAACAAGCCATTTTACACATGGACCGATGATGACATTATATGCCATATTCTAAATCTTACCTCATACACTTCCAATTATCATATGCCATATTCTAAATCTTACCTCATACACTTCATAGATTTTAACATGATAAAATGATGTAAGATCCTTTCCTGAACCCAAAAATATAATTCAATATTCGACTTCATAAAGCAATATAGTTTTTTGGTGAAAAATCTGTTGCCCGTATCTGTATATATAACAAACCCTCAAAATGACACTGTTTCGGCAGTGTTTGCAGTTTTGCAGTAAATAGTTTGAAGACCTTAAGAAGAAAATGTACGACAAAATCCAAACACATAAATATTGATAATTATAATAGATGAATGGCTCCTGAAGGAGAGTTTCAATAAATTTTTGGTATTTGTTTTTTTCGAATTCAAGCAACCAAAATAGTTGCATTTTCAAATCTTACCTTATACACTTCCAACCAGTATATGCCATATTCTAAATCTTACCTTATACACTTCCAACCAGTATATGCCATATTCTAAATCTTACCTTATACACTTCCAACCAGTATATGCCATATTCTAAATCTTACCTCATACACTTCCAATCATTATATGCCATATTCTAAATCTTACCTCATACACTTCCAATCATTATATGCCATACTCTAAATCTTACCTCATACACTTCCAATTATTATATGCCATATTCTAAATCCTACCTCATACACTTCCAATCATTATATGCCATATTCTAAATCTTACCTCATACACTTCCAATCATTATATGCCATACTCTAAATCTTACCTTATACACTTCCAATCAGTATATGCCATATTCTAAATCTTACCTCATACACTTCCAATCATTATATGCCATATTCTAAATGTTGCCTTATACCCTTCAAATCAGTATATGCCATATTCTAAATCTTACCTCATACACTTCCAATCATTATATGCCATATTCTAAATCTTACCTTATACACTTCCAATCAGTATATGCCATACTCTAAATCTTACCTTATACCCTTCCAATCAGTATATGCCATATTCTAAAATTGACTCAGTCTTTTATGTTCTTTTTTCGTAACGTAAATAATCCGAAAGAAGAATTTTATGTCTAAAGATATAGATGTATTCACGCATTCAACAGAAATTTTGATATTTCTAACTTTTTCTTCCGGCTACAGAATTAGGCTCTTATGTAGAAGAGTAAAACATTCCGGATTCTATATGAATGAACTACCACATTTCTCATTGTTATAATATGTTGTGAAAATACTATGACTGTAGGTCAAATTCTAATGTTTTCAGGAGAAGTATACATGGTGGCACGAGGTGGAACGAACTCTGGAAAGCTCTATAGAATTGTTGATCCTGTGAGGCAAGTTTTTTTTTATAGGATTACAGGTAGACGCGAGGTATACGTTAATGTATCAGAAATAGGATTTGAATTAACAAAATTAATGATTGATTTTCCGACGCAGTCGGTACAGTTTCGAATGTATAGCTTCGATAAACTGTATATCTGTTTGGGTTGCTCACCCAATGTTGTCATTATGAAACTATAAACAACTGTCATACAAGTGGGGGTTTAGCTAGCTTTAAAACCAGGTTTAAAACTCATGTACCAAATCATGAATATGATAGTTGTTTTCCACTCGTTCTATTGGTTGAAAAAGTCAAACGTTTGATTTTGTCAGTTTTTATGGACTTCCCCCTTTTGAATTTATGTTGGAGTTCGTAATTCTTGTTAATGCTTTTTCGAATTGTTCCCCTTTGACCTTAATGATGCTAAACTATGGTAACATTGTTGGTGTTGTCGCTGATCTGTTCTCGGATTGGACGAAAATGCTGATGTTCGGACTTACGTTTGTATAATATTTTGTGATGTAAGGCAGTATAGATATCTGAGATAAAACTATATTATAACAAAGGTACAATTAATGCATTCTTAATAAATAGGTTTTGACTACAATAGAAAATATTTACCTCCTATTCTGTATGTTTCGCAGGTATTTAGAAACCTTTAACATACAGACCACACAAAAAGATATGCGCACTCTACAAAAAGATACACTAATTTACGGCAAATTATTACCTGTCAAAAGATGTGTTAAAGATCATATCCCTTCGGCATTCGTCCGTTATACGCACCGAAAGTGTTTGCGTCTCTAATTCTTAAAGTTATCATTGACATTTCTTCCCTGTTCTTAAATCATTTTTTATAAAGTTATTTTGAGTTACATTGTATATATTTTATTGTATCTTAGTTTCACTGTCAGCACTTGTACCTGAATATGTTTTTATTAACGGTATATAGGTAAAGAATTGAGAATGGAAACAGTAACCAAGTTTAATTACTTTCAAACAAGAACAGAACACTGAATTTTATAGCTATAAATACGTTACCATCATAAATTCTGAGTGTAACCCCAATTGCGTCATAGGTCAGATGGAAAATCCCGACTAAAAATAAACGTACTCTCACTGGTCCGGACATATACCCCTGTTTGCCCATATTCTCCCATTCAATTTCCATCTGCGACATCGGTCACACGTGCAAATTATTACAGATTCAACAGAGAAGTGTTTAGTTGTTTGTAAAGTTTTTTGAACAGCTTAATTGCTTTTCATATATTGTGTATATTATTGGAAATTTATTCCCTTGTTTAGTTTGAATTTCTAAACAAATTATTTGTGTTTTTTTTACTAAAGTAAATTTTATTATGGACTTTAATTTGAATAGTTCGTACGTAAATATTCCTGGTTCGGACTATCTCCTAGATGGGTCACTACCTTTAAGTCCCCCCCCCCCCCCCCAAACTACCAGTACATTGACCGGAGTTTCGACAACGGTGTCTGGTAATGCTACCTATCCGACCCTTTCACAAGGTTCGGCCATGCATTTGGGGGGGGGGGGGGGGGGGTACCTACGTCAACTTCGGTGACTCATACTTTATCTAGGCCTGTTAATTCATCGGGTACTATTAGTTCTGTCCCAGGTACAGCTATGGGCTTGAACTTGCCAGGTTCTAGACCCCCATTATCCTATTGTGGGTATATGCTTCCCAACTCGGGCACACAACCTTTACCCTCATGGTCTCAGCCACCTTGGCCACAGTATCACCCTTATGGTGGGTTTATGCCAAACCAACCTGGTTTTTGGCCTTATAGGGACAATTTCTATGGTCCCCCTTCTGGGGTAGCTACTGCACCACCTTTAGCTCCTGCTCCACCCGTAGCAGTATCTTTGACTCCTGCAGTAGCTCCTTCTACCACCGTATCTGACTCTCGAGCTCAATCTTCTAGCTCTTCTCATGGTACTCAGGGTTCTGATCGTGCATCATCTTTGGATGGTTTTCAGAAGTTACTTTTGGACTTTGGTGAGTCTTTCAAGGCTGAATTTAGTACTCTATCCAGTCGTATGTCTCTACTGGAGAATAGAGTTTCTTCTCAGCAACCTTCTCCAGCTAAGTCTGTAGAATATGATGAGAGGGAGGATGACGAGCTTTCTGTTTTTCCTGGAGTCATGAAAGGGCTTTCCTCACTGATGAGGATGTTGAAAGTTCTTCTTCTCCCAAAGTATCGAAGACGGCTCCTGAGCCTTCTTGTAAGTCAGCTCAACAACCTCCCACCAAGGAGACTGAGGATCCTCCATCCTTGAAGGATTTTAGGGATAAGGTGTATACCTTGATGAGGGATGAAGCACATATCCCTTTTGCCTCTCCTTCCAAGCCGAAGAAACCTTCTTCAACTTTTGAAGCTTCCTGTGGTATTTCTCAGGATACTGTGACTTCTCACAATTCTTTTCCTGAATCTGGCCATATGGCATTTGCTTTACAATTTATTAATGAAGGTATCGCTAATTCTGCTAGTGAAAAGGTTGCTAATAACAATATCTCTGGATTTGGAATGTCATCCTTTTCTGATCAGGTTAAGTACAAGGATTTTGATATCTTTGATTCTTCACTGGGTAGACTTGTTCCCAGTTGTGACAAATCTATGTCATCTTTATTGGGAAAAAAGCCAGTAGATGGTCTTCGTCTCACTCAACCTGTTTGGTCAAAGACTGAGAATCTCCTTCGAAGTGCTTCTCAAGTTCTTGGCACAGCCGAACATTTTCTAGCTGCAACCGGACATTTGCTTAACAGCGAAGATTCGGTTGTTCCAGCAGAAGTACGATCCTTCTTACTTCAACTGGATAAAGCTCTAGGTTCATCTCAGTTGCTTTTAATGGGTTCTATTGCTAATTGCACCCTATCTAAAAGAGCAGAGTTTCTTGAAAACATTTCTGTTGCTGAGCCTTTGAAAGATTCTTTATTGAAATCTCCACTTACTGACAAGATGTTTGGTTTACCCTTACAGCGGGTTCAAGAGGAACTCAGCAAAAACCCTCCTCCAGTCAAAGTTAGTGTACAAGTTACTAATGGCAAGAGGTCGGTTAATGCTACATCTAGTTCTACTAGTACTTCTGCTTCGGGTGGTCCTCCTTCTTCTGCTAAGAAAAGGAAGAATAACTACGGCAAACCGCAGAACAAACCCCATAACTCCGGAAAAAGCTCAGGTAAGCCTTCTAGTGGTTTTAAGGGTCCCAAGAAACCTGGGTCTAGTACCTAGGTTCTTGCCCCCTCGTACGTTATTGACAGCTTCCCCAGGGAAAAATTTACAAGTTCCTCAAAAATCAATACCAGTAGGGGGGAGGTTAAGTTTTTTCCTAAATCAGTGGAAGAAAATTACCTCAGACTGTTATGTGCTGTCAATAATTCGAGGGGGATTAACACTTCAGTTCAAGAACCCACCTCCTCTGTCTGCAGTTCCGATAAGTTTGTCTCATACTCAAGACCCAGTCAAGTATCAACTTCTATCAGTAGAAGTGGACGCAATGTTACAAAAATCTGCAATAGAGGAGGTGTCGCTCTTAACTCTGTCTCCGAGATTTTATTCCCGTCTTGTTCTGGTTCCAAAGAAGACTGGAGGAATGAGGCCGGTCATAGACCTATCTATTCTGAACAACTTTCTTATTGTTCCCCATTTCAAAATGGAAACCAACAGATCAATCAGGGCTTCAATCCTTCCAGGAATGTGGACTACTTCTCTGGATCTTTCAGATGCTTATTTCCACATTCCCATTTTCCATACTTACAGGAAATACCTTCGCTTCGTTTGGAACAACAAAGTTTTCCAGTTCAAGGCTCTCCCTTTTGGCATGTCTACAGCTCCTTTGGCTTTTACCAAAATCATGCAGGCAGCTATAGCTCACCTACATTCCCTGTCTATTCAGATTCATTCCTACCTGGACGATTCCCTTCTCAAGGAATTTTGCCCAATCAAATTGAGGGTTCAGACAGATTTGGTCATCAATTGTTTTCTGTCCCTAGGCTTCCTAATCTCTTGGAAAAAGTCAGAGATAATTCCTTCACAAGACTTTGTTTTCCTTGGAGAACATTTCCTAACCAGTGTAGGCCTAGTCCTCCCACCAGAGGAAAAATTTACAAAACTATGTCAGAAAATACATTTATTCCTGACGGTTCAATCAGTCACAGCACGTCAATTCTTGCAACTTCTGGGTCTATTGAACTCTCTGGCAGATGTAATTCCATTGGGACGACTTCACATTCGTCCGCTTCAGTTTTATCTGCACAAGTAATGGATTTCAGCTTCACAAGAATTGGAAGCATTGATTCCAATCGCTCAGCCTTTATTTCCACATCTTCAATGGTGGTTAGTACGGGAAAATGTAATGAGGGGCCTATGTCTGTCCCCTCAAGTTCCCAGTCTAACCTTATTCACAGATGCCTCCACCCTCGGTTGGGGAGCATATCTGGAGGGGCTTACAATATCGGGAGTCTGCAATCCAGATCTTTTGGAAGAGCATATCAATGTATTGGAAATGAAAGCAGTTCTGTTTGCACTGAATCATTTCCAAATGTCTCTAAAGAATCAGTCTGTCATTCTGGCCACGGACAACACAACAGTTGTAGCTTATCTCAAGAATCAGGGAGGAACTCATTCACCTTCTCTTTATTAGATAGCCAGAGACATTCTCCTTCTGTGTTTTCAACTCCAGGTTCATCTAGTGGTGAGACATATTGCGGGGCACCTCAATATTCTAGCCGACACTCTATCCAGATCCCTTGCTCCAGTAAACACGGAGTGGGAACTACTTCAAGTAGTTTTCAAAGCTGTGACTCTTCATTGGGGGTCACCTCAGACAGATCTGTTTGCGACCAGTCTCAATCACAAACTTCTAACATTTGTGTCTCCGGTTCCAGATCCAAAATCTTTTGCGGTAGACGCAATGAGCCTATCTTGGAAAGGAATGTTCGGGTACGCCTTCCCTCCTTTCAGGTTTCTCTCCCCGGTACTTCAGAAAATAGCAGGGGGAAAATTGCAAGATCATAGTTATTGATCCAGCATGGCCGAAACAGTCTTGGTTTCCAGACCTTCTGCGCCTTTCATGTGCTTGTCCTCTAGTTCTACCTCTGAGACCAGACCTTCTGTCTCAAATCAAGGGCAAGGTTCTTTATCAAAATCCAGAAAAATTTCATCTACACGCCTGGCTTCTCTCAGGGTTAGCCTCAGAAAGAGAGGTTTTTCTGAAGGAGCAACCAAGCATCTCACAAAGTCTGTCAGAGACTCCACTAGCATTGTCTATGATGCAAAATGGTCAATCTTCTCAGATTGTTGTAGTGAGCGGGAAATTGATCCTTTCCAAGTCACTGTACAACAATTAGCAGACTTTCTAGTTTTTCTTTTTGAATCCAAAGGATTATGTCCCTCTACTATTAAGGGATATAGATCAGCTATTTCAAGAACTATTCATATTTCTGGTGGCCCAGATTTTGGAAACAATGAGCATATTTCTCTTTTGGTTCGTAGTTTTAGTCTTGAAAGACCAAGACAAAAAACTTTAGTTCCTAAGTGGGATCTTGGACTAGTTTTGTCCTTTTTAAAACTTCCTCCTTTTGAACCAGCAGAAACAATAGATTTAAGGTTTCTTTCCTATAAATGCTGTTTTCTTTTAGCTTTGGCTTCTGGACGGAGAAGGAGTGAAATCCATGCCTTCTCTATTTCTGATGCTTGCCTTCGATTTAACAGGGATAAATCTTCTGTTACTCTTTTAACTGATCCTGCTTTTTTGGCAAAGAATCAGATTCCAGATAAGGGTGCAGAACCAGTCGTGATTCCTGCACTCCCTAGCGATTCTATTTCTGTACTTTTATGTCCAGTAAGAATCCTTTCTATTTATCTGGATAGAACGAGTAGTTTACGTTCTGTTTCTAACTCAAGACTCTTTATTCCTATTAAAAAAGGAATCTCAGATCTTTCTGTTAAAACTATTTCTACTTGGATATGCAAATGCATATCTTTAGCTTATGGTTCTTCTAAGGCAGAACTTTTAAATAGTTTTAATGTTAAAGCTCATGATGTTAGGGGTATCTCTACATCCTGGGCTCTGTTTAACAGTGCATCTTTAGAAGAGGTACTGCCTGCAGGTTTCTGGAGAAATGAGAACTCTTTTATATCTCATTACCTTCAATCTATGGCTACTTTTGCCGAGAGTTTATACTCTCTTGGACCTATAGTTTCAGCGCAAAGATTGAACTTTCCTCCTGTTTCTTCTGTTACAGGGGATTCAGCTTTACGTTAGATTCTGTTACTCAGAATTTATAATGGTAACGTATTTATAGCTATAAAATATTCAAATTTTAAAGTAAATTTGGATTTTATTAGATAAATACTTACCATCATAAATTATAGGTCCCACCCACCTCCCCTTCATCCCCTTTCCTTACGTTTCTGTCTTGAGGAAATTGAATGGGAGAATATGGGCAAACAGGGGTATATGTCCGGACCAGTGAGAGTACGTTTATTTTTAGTCGGGATTTTCCATCTGACCTATGACGCAATTGGGGTTACACTCAGAATTTATGATGGTAAGCATTTATCTAATAAAATCCAAATTTACTTTAAAATTTGAATATTTACCATTCAAACTAAAATATTAATAACAAAAATATCAAAAAATAAAAATGTGCTAATCTAAACATATTTATCTAATAGCTGTAAAAAAAATACATAGTTTTCCACAACGAAATGTGAATCGATATATGAATATTTAATGATACAAAATATAATACTTGAAATGAAGATTGTCAAAATATATATAACACAATTAATTACCAGTCAAAAGATGTGTAAAAGATCATATCCCTTCGGCATCCGTCTGTTATACGCGCCGAAAGGGTTTGCGTCTCTCATTCTTATAGTTATCATTGACATTTCTTCCCTATTCTTAAACCGTTTTTTAAGTTGTTTTGTGTTACATTGTATATATTTTATCTTAACTTTTGTATATATTTTATTTCAATTTTACTGCAGGCAGTTGTACTTGAGAAAAAAACTCCATATACCTTTAAAATTTATATTTACGATATATAGGAATAGAATTGATAATGGAAACGGGGAACGTGTCAAAGAGACAACAACCCGACCAATATACGACCGAGATACATGCGAGTGCTCAATTTTCAAAATTGTCAGACTTTTATTTTGACGTCGAATTTAGGGTATTTAAATATGATCAAAAAGACATATTAAGAATTTTTGTTTTTATAAATTTGATCCTGTCTGAAGTCGTCGGATATCTTTTTTAAAGATAGTACTTGTTTAAGTGCATTATCATTCCGAAGTTGATTAGCCGTTTAATGATGTCTATCTCTGGAGTCAACCTGATTCGTCTCATAAAGAATTAAAACGTCTAACATTCTAACATTTAAAAATATCATTTTATACTTGAATGTCAAAAATATAGACAAATCCGCGAAAGGTTTATAAAAAAGTATTATTGGAGAAATCCATCTGCATACACACGTATCAGGTTGTTATCTGTCAGAAATATTAAAGAATTAAATAATTTAGGTATATTTTTAAAATTAGCAGAAAAACTTAGAATTTAATTACATTATAGTTTATTTGTTCTCACATATTGTCTTTATTAAAGTATATCATTCTCTGCTCGTATTTCGTATTTTGTATTATGTATTATATTTTATTTCATGTACACCTTTATATTTATATATTGTGTAACTCAAGAATATTTTAGAATAAAGTATTAATATTAATCACGTGGTTTGGACGCTGCGATATTTGCCTTAACTATCTCTAACATTAGTACTAAACTCAACAATCAGTGGAAACAGCTGGCTAGTGTAATCTAAAGGGCTGGCATTTTGTTTCGTCCAGACAAACGTACGTAGTTTTCAACAAGATTTTAATTAGTTTGCCAGCTGGTTTAGAAAGTAATTAATAGTTAAGATGATTATTCTTCATTATCTGCTCACATAAAATATCAATTTTATCATTTTCTGGTATTTATTAATTTGTTTAATCTACATCCACATCTTATTTCAAATCTTTTAGTGTTATTTTCCTAATGAACAGTTTGGGCAAGCCTGGTTGTATAGACTGGTATCCTGTCGTTTTATCTGTTAGTTTTAGAGGCATGTATGTTGCAAGGGAGAATAAGTCTACTATTTGTAAAGGTCGGATGAAACAGTATAATATGACTGTTTATAAACTGGCCTGAAATAAAATTAGTATTTAGTGTTAATATTCGTACATCACATACAATTATCTTTTTAAGTTTAAATTTGACATGATAACAAGCCGTAATTATTCTTTTATTTTGTCACAGAAATGGCGATCCCAGAAAGTGCAAAGCAGCAAAAGCATTGCAAACAAAAAGGAAATACCTCAAAAAAGGTATCAAAGTTTAATTACTTTCAAACAAAAACAGAACACTGAATTTACCATTCAAACTTAAATACTAATAACAAAAATATCAATAAATGAAATTTGCTAACCGAAACATATTAATCGAATAGTTGTCAAAGAAAATACAAAGTTTTCCACAATGGAATATGAATTGCTGTATAGTTCATAAAGATTGCAAAATATAATCGTTTTCCCCATAGGCGACGATAATAGCATGTATCGAGATACATACGTTAGAAAGTTGATTTTTAGAACAAAACCTTAGAACTCAGAAAAATTATTAGGTCAATATATTGTATTCCAAAACATATCTAGGTTCCATTATTTACTGATCTCCCTTGCCTAATAATTCTTCACCTAAAATTTCGTGCATTGTCAAAGTGTAGAAAAGACTTCTTAGTTCCTTAAGGGCTAAGGAAAATATATTATTTGGCCTCTGGTATAATAAAGAGTACTTAAAGTGTCCAGTAATGAAAAATATCGGCTGCAAAAAGCGACCGATTAGGATAAATAAAGGCAACAGTAGTATACCGCTATTCGAAATTCATAAATCGATTGAGAAAAAACAAATGCGGGTTACAAACCATGCATACAAGCCATACTCTTAATTGTGAATACCAAGTGATCAGGTCCATTTTACCCAATTGTAGGCGCAGATACCAAAGGGAATTTTAAGCTCATAAGTCGGTTTCAATCTGACAACGCCAAGGCTAATAACGAAAATCGATCAAAAGACAAAGAACAGAATACAAAACACAACACAGAAAACTAAAGATGTATCAACACGAACTCCATCAAAAACCGGGGGTGATCTCGGGTGGTCCGGAAGGGTGAGCCGATCCTTCTCCACATGTGGCACCCGTCGTGTTCCTCGTTGAGGAACAAACATAGTTAAATTGATTTCACATTAGAGGAAAAGAGGACAGGATTGTGGTTTCGACAATTGGAACATATCCATCGTCATCTGTGAAATTGTGTAACATTTACGTTCTTCAATATCTCCTCAATTCCATTTTATTTAATAATAGTACAATTAAGACATTTAATTATAATTGTGTTTTTCCCCCATTTTTTGTAGGATAAGTTAATCCAACCAAAGCAAGAAGACATACCTCATTTGTATCAAATTGCAAATGAAAAGAAATAACTAAAAGATAAATAAATAAATATAGATACATCATACTTGTATGATCGTAACAAAAGCAATCTGTTTCTCTTTTTTGTTGTTGAATTGTTCCTTCCTTTCCAGTATATACATGTACACTATACATATATTTCGTCCATTGAAACAACAAAATATCTACGACCAACAAAAAGTTGAGTAATAAATGATAATGATGACAGCATGATAAAAAAAATACGATGAACAGTCCACAAAACATTGCAGAGAAAACTAAAGATTGGGCAACACGAATTCCATTAAATTTGATTCAAACAGATGCCAGGAAAAATCGTATTTGGTGTTTTCACAAGACATGTTAAAGAGGACGGCATTGTAGGTGCGATAAAAGAAACGATTATTTGTGACTCAGATATGGGGTATATTCTGACACGGTTCTGGACCACTTTCCCTTACAATGATTTATACAGGAATACTGGTGATACAGATTGGTCAATATGATATTGTTTGTATTACCTGGTGTTTTAAAATCTATCATCCTTTCTTTTACACCGGATAAGAATTTATCCTTTGCACTAGATTTTGTTTTAAAAAATATAGTGAGTAGTGAAATTAGGATGAGTTTTATTGCATATGATCTATCTGGTCAATGTGTTGAATCTTTTATTAACCAAGATATGGACCATTCTAATTTTTTTCATTGATGAATCTGTTTCCCTATCTCTCTTTCTTTCGTAAGTGTAATGCCATAATTTCTATAAGTCATTATTTCAAAACAGAGCGATTTTGATATGTCATGAATGAAGTCATTTTCCATAATTCAAAATTTTAAAAAAATGATAGAATCACTCCTGGATTGGACTCGGTACGCAGGTTCAATATTGTATTGCATACAGGTATAGATCCTTTTTATTGATTGGCATCCTTAGTTGGCTTCTGTTTACACATGTCGATATAAGGTGTGGAATAGTTCAGTCGCTCTGGACTGCCTATGACTGAGTGTCCTTGAATTCAGGTAGCCATTCTTCAATTGTACTGGAAATTAGTTCAGTTGTACTGGATTTGCTTGAATTGGGTAACAATTCTGAATTGTACTAATAAATAATTTAGTCGTAAAGATTTACCCGTGACAAGCTTTTTCTTTGGTTGAATGATTGTTTGCTTTAAGTCTAATGGGAAACATTCAAAGCATATTCAGGATGAGAACAATTTAACAGGTGGAACTGTTTTAATAGACCAAAACAAATGTTCCCTCTTCATTTTTAGAAGTCATCCCAGTAAAGAAAAGACAAACACACTTTCTAAGACTGAAAAGGTATTAGCATTACAAATAAGAATCTATATGTGGTTGATGGGTAGGAATCATATTTGCTTTCAATATATTTTAGGTTATACAACGGATTCTACATGTGGAGCAGGATCTGCTTACCTTTCCAGAGCACCTGAGATCACCCCAAGTTTTTGGTGGGGTTCGTGTTGCTCAGTCTTGAGTTTTCTATGTTGAGTTTTGTGTACTATTGTTTGTCTGTTGGTCTTTTCCTTTTTTAGCCATGTCGTTGTCAGTTTTTTTTTTCGACTTTTGAATGTCCCTTTGGTATCTTTCGCCTCTCTTTTGAGAGTGTGTGGGCATGAACCCCACCACAGACAACACCTGTTATGCACTAACAAGTCTTGTCCTGACAGTTGTTAAAATGTATGTTCAAGACAAGATAAAGTCTAACAAAATTAAGTGTTTTGAAATTGGGGTCAAAAGTAGAGGGTAAAATGAAGGTCATGATGTAATGCGGCACAACGACTTATGCAAATACACCTTCATGCCAAACCTTAAGCCATTGGCAGTCTAAAAGAGTTATGCCGAGGACATGGTTGTATGAGAAAGAGGACTAGAGGAAAAAATACTACATGTTCTTAAAGATAATGTTTCCTGATCTGAGCGTCACTGATGAGTCTTATGTAGACGAAACGCGCGTCTGGCGTATTAAATTATTATCCTGGTACCTTTTATAACTATTTACACCACTGGGTCGATGCCGCTGCTGGTAGACGTTTCGTCCCCGAGGGTATCACCAGCCCAGTAGTCAGCACTTCGGTGTTGACATAAATATCAATTATATGGTCATTTTTATAAATTTCCTGTTACAAAACTTTGAATTTTTCGAAAACTAAGGATTTTCTTATCCCAGGAATAGATTACCTTAGTCGTATTTGGCATAACTTTTTGGAATTTTGGGTCCTCAATGCTCTTCAACTTTGTACTTGTTTGGCTTTATAACTATTTTGATCTGAGCGTCACTGATGAGTCTTATGTAGACGAAACGCGCGTCTGGCGTATTAAATTATAATCCTGGTACCTTTGATAACTATTTCCCATAATAAACCATAAAGATATGTTCTTCTGCAAAGTTAGTAGACTAGTATGATAGATGTGTATTTTGACTGCAATTAGAAATGAGATTTTTACTGATAGGGACAGACCTTTTGACATTCGACTGCCCCCACCCCCCTTTATGGGTCATTCAACTGCTGTTGCAAAGGATCTATAATTTGCACAATGGATTTAACGTCTCTATTCCGAACGGACGTGCCTGTGTGCTATGTCCTTTGCAGCATGGGTTTTATTTCTGATTTTTCCATGGAAGACCCGATTTCTATGCTAGCAGACAACCCTTAAGATTGTTTTCTTTGAACTAGGGTTGCAATTTTAGGAACTGTGAATATAATTTCACGTGAATATTTAGCTAACGTGTAACTGGGATTACAGATAAAATCTAAAAATTCAAAATATAGAAGGGATGAAAAGGTTACCCTAGCCTGGATCTTTAGGCCAGGTGGGCTAAATGCATTTCCAAATATTTTGGACGTCATTTTACAGGAGACTTTATTTCAGTGGTTATCGTTGATTACCATCTATATTTGATTTGTTTTTGTTCTGTACACAAATCAGGCCCTTGTATTTATTACATTTAATACCTCACCTTCATAAATTTAGATATCAGTCCACTCGCTGCATTATTCAACCGGAAACCAGGCAGAAAAAAGAACCATACCCTTGTGACAACCTCCTCCACCTGACGCATGCGCGCCATAAACCTTCATAATTTTTTTCCGGTTCCATGGTTCATGCTGCACATTTTTTGAGAAGGAAAAAGTTGTTTGCTTAACCACGTTATTTTTCTGTATAGAAAATTTATATTTATATTATTTCAATAGTAGTTTGTATTAATTATTTGTTTTATTCGGATAATTTATTTATCTTATCTGAATAATGGATAAAACACCATTGGCAACTTTAAAAAACTTCGGCAACGCAAGGCCAATAGGTAAGTGACACACACACAACTTCCAGTGGTTTGTTGTCCCCTTGGCGTTCGGCCACTCATTCAGATGAGTTTTGGGATAGGAGAATGGAGTTTATCACTGGTGTTTCTGGTGTTAGTCTGGAACAGGTCCCAGGCCCTGTTAGGACTTTGCCTTTCACTTCGGTGCTAGTCAGTTGAGGTTATCTAGGCCTAGCATGTTATCACATACCGTAACTAGGCCTGTTGAGATACCTATGTCTCCTGTTTCTTGCACGACAAGTATGCAGGAGACGCTACCAGCTGGCATCGGGAGTGACCCCTTTTCCAGGACTAGGTGGCCTATGAATTTTGCCTACCCACCCATGCCTATGGGTATGCCCAACTTGCCTCCTTATCCTCAGCCCTTTGATCCGTATTCTGCTCAGTCAGTTTGGTCTGGTCAGGGGTTCGGTGGAAGACCGTCTTCAGAATCATCCTCTTTTAAGGATGAGATGAGGACTCTTACCACTTCTATCCATAAGATACAAGCTACTGTTAACGCTAAATGCATTGAGTTTGGTAACAAGATTACTCTTATGGAGTCTAGGGGTTTGTCTCAGGATCCTCCACAAGACCCTCCCAGACCTCCTAGACATCTGGTGATGATTCTGTTTTTTTGGCTACTAGAAGCCAAGAAGGTAACTTTCTTGAAGACCAAGGTGCTTCTTCTGATATTGACAGTGTTGGTAGCACAGCGGTAGATTCTATGATTACTAAGGAGCCTTCTTCAGGCAACCCCTCTGAATGTCTTAGGAGTCTAGTTTATTCTATTCGCAGGGAATTGTCAGATATGCCCATGTCTTCTCCACCAAGGGTGTCGTCTGCCCCTTCAGATGTTACGGCTTGCTCTGGTTTAGTCAAGCCAGATTTGAAGGGGTATCATTCTTTTCCAGAGTCGGGTCATTTCACAACAGCTTTGTCTTTTGTTAACTCGTCTTTGGCTGAGAACCATGATAACACTAGCAAAACTGGTGGTAGTAAGTTCTCTGGTTTCGGACCTGCCTCTTACCCAGGGAAATGCAGATCTAAGGACTCTGAAATTCATGGATCTTCCTTGGGTATGTCAGCTCCTATCTGTGATAAAGCTTTTTCTGGTTTACTTGGTTCGAAACCTGTGGAGGGTCTCAGACTTTCTCATGCTTCATATGTAAAGTCGGAGAATAATCTGAGGTGTCTTACTTTTGTTCTTGAGACAGCTGAACACTTTTTGTCGGCAGCTGGGTCTCTTTTAAAGGACAAAGGGTAGGAATTTTCAGACTTGAAGTATATGCTTCTACAGGTAGACAAGAGTCTTGGAATGTCTCAATTCCTTCTTCTTGGCACTCTGGCCAACTTTACTCTTGCTAAGAGAAGGAGATTCTTGAAAAATCGACTGTCTCTGAAGCTCTCCAGCAGAGACTTCTTAGTTCTCCTCTGTCTAAGTACAAGTTGTTCTCTGTTTCCTTGGATCAGCTACAGGAGGAGGTGAATAAGGCTCCTCCTGTTGTCAAGGTGAATGTTAAGGTCACTGATGGGAAAAGATTTGTCAAGACTACTCAGATTAACAAGCCTTTTTCCTTTGTCCTACTTTCTAGATCAATGGTCTCTGATAACTTCAGACAAGTGGGTTCCTTTGATTTTACGGAGGGGATTGGAGCTTCAGTTTATGGAACAGCCTCCTCTTTCTCCTGTTCCCATCAATCTGTCAGTAATAAAGGATTCTCAAAAGAATCAGTTGTTACAAGACGAAGTGAACATTCTTATTCAGAAGGGTGTGTTGGAGGAGGTAAATCCTCCATTTCATCTAGGGTTTTATTCCCGGATGTTCTTGGTTCAATCAGTATCTGGTGGTCCCACATTTCAAAATGGAAACCAACAGGTCGACTCTTCATTCAGGAATTTGGACGACCTCTCTAGATTTGATGGACGCTTATTTTCACATCCCAATTTCTCCCAAGTTTCGTCATTTCCTGAGACTGGTTTGGGCAGACAATGTGTTCAGTTTCAAGGTTATGCCTTTTGGCCTTTGCTATAGCACCCCTAGTTTTTACCAGGATTTGTCAGACTGTGATGTCTTATCTTCATACTCAGACAGTACTCATTCACTCCTACCTAGACGATTATCTTATCAAGAATCATTGCCGATCTCTTCTGGAGGAACACACCGATTTGGCTATCCTTTTACTCCTGAGACTGGGTTTTTTTTTATGGGAAAAATCAGAGATAATTTCCAGTCAGAGTTTCATTTTCCTCGGAGAACATTTTCGGACAGATATGGGTCTAGTGCTTCCTTCAGAAGAGAAGGTAATCAAGGTACGCGAGCTTGGTGGGTTGGGGAGCTTATCTGGAGGGCAGAACAGCTTAAGGTATTTGGTCAGGTGCTCAGTTGGAGTAACACATCAATCTTCTAGAGATACGGTAGTACAGTAGTGGCTTATCCTCAGAATCAAGGGGGAACTCACTCCTTTTGTCTGTATCGTCTGAGCAAGGAAATTCTTCTGTGTCACAGTCTCGATATAATTCTGTCAGTGAGGCATGTTCCAGGCAGTCAAAATCTTCTGGCGGATGCTCTTTCCCGTTCGCGTGTTCTAGTGAACACAGAATGGGAACTTAATTCATCCATCAGTGTTTCATATCATTTTTCGTTGGGATCGTCCACATATAGATCTTTTTGCCACCAGTCTGAATCACAAGTTGGAGACTTACGTTTCCCCCATTCCAGACGGAAAAGCTTGGACAGATGCTATGACCCTATCTTGGAAGGGAATGTTCAGTTACATGTTCCCACCCTTTCGTCTTCTTCCCAAGATCTTGCACAAAATTCAGAGGGATTTTTGCAAGACCATTCTTATTGCTCCGGCTTGGCCAAGACAGTCTTGGTTTCCAGAACTACTTCTTCTGTGTTCGCCGAAGCCGTTTCGACTTCCTCTAAGGGATGATCTACTCTCTCAGTTCAAGGGAAGAAAGATTCATCAGGGTCTAGAGAATATTCATCTGCACGTTTGGTTACTGTCAGGAATTCCCTCAGAAAGGGAGGCTTTTTCTGAAGGAGCAACCAAGCGTATCGCAGGGTCAATCAAGCAATCTACAGGAGCCGTTTATGACTCCAAATGGTCAATTTTCTTTTCTTGGTGTCAGTCAAAACAGATTGATCCTCTCTCAGTTACTGTGCAACAGTTAGCGGATTTTTTCCTTTATCTTTTTGAATAAAAAGGTTACACTCAGTCTACTATAAAGGGATATAGATCTACCATAGCCAGCACTATATGTCTTTATGTCTTTCAGGAGGCTCAGATTTTGATGATAATTAGTTTTTGTCCTTGATGATTAAAAACTTTTGCCTTAATAAACATTTGGTTCCTTCTTGGGACTTAAGTTTAGTCTTGAAGGTTCTTCAGTTTCCGCCTTTTGAACGTTTGCATTCAGCCTCCTTCAAATATTTATCTTATAGCTTTGGCTTCTAGAAGGAGCGAGATTCATGCATTGTCAATTTCTGAGTATTGTCTCCGTTTTGCGGCTGATAAGACCTCAGTTACCCTTCTCACTGACCCTTCTTTTCTAGCTAAGAATCAATTACCTGATAAAGGTTCTGGGTTAATTACTATTCCTGCCATACCTGCTTCTGCAGATAATTAGGTGTTGTGTCCTGTGAGAACTTTGATTTTGTACCTAGCCTCGTCAGCAAAATTAAGACCTGCTGGTTCTTCTAGGTTGTTCATTCCTATTAAAAAAGGAATTTCTGACATTTCTGCTAAAACCATTTCTACCTGGATTTGCAATACTGTCATGTTGGCTTACAAGTCTGCTTCATCTGAAGTTAAAGCTCATGAAGTAAGAGCCTTAGCCTCTTCTTGGAACATTTTTAATTCCTCCTCTATGTCGGAAATCATGTCAGCTGGGTTTTTTTTTAGGTCAGATAGTGCCTTTTATAACCACTATTTACGCTCTATGCCTCTTCATTGTGACAACCTTTATTCTTTAGGACCTTAAGTTGCTGCTCAACAGGTTGTTTTTCCTCCTCCTAGTGAGGTGGATTCAGCGCTTCGTTAAATTCTGTTATCTAAATCTATGAAGGTGAGGTATTTAATGTAATAAAAATCAAATTTTTAGAATTAAAATTTAGTTTTGTAAATTAAATACTCACCTTCATAAATCAGAGGTCCCCCCTCCCCTTTATCCCCCTTAGTGCCTGGCAATTCAAGGAACAAATAAAGGTTTATGGCGCGCATGCGTCAGGTGGGAGAGGTTGTCCCGGGGGTATGGTTCTTTTTCTGGCTGGTTTCCGGTTGAATAATGCAGCGAGTGGACTGATATCTAAATTTATGAAGGTGAGTATTTAATTTACAAAACTAAATTTTAATTCTAAAAATTTGATTTTTCTCCATTGAATTGCTTTACATTCGGGATGTCGGGGCTTTTAATAGCTAACTATACGGTATGGGATTTGCTCATAGCTTTTTGAAGGCTGTACGGTGACCTATAATTGCTTACCTCTATGTCATTTGGCCTCTGATAGGTAGTTGTCTCATTGCCAATCATACCACATCTTATTTTTATATAAAGAATGTTTCCGATAGATAAGAGGCAACAGTAATTTGACCAATATTTAAAAATCCATTGAATTTACAAACCAAGATAAAACCCTGAAGGTACAGCATGAAACCAGAACAGAGTGAGACAGGGCTTGTCGATGGGGTCTTCATCTATAAATGACATGCGAATCCAGACTTGTGATATATATGAATCAAATACATGGACAATACTTTTTTGCAGTAACGTTAACATCTAACTTCAAACGGTTGAGCCTGTAAGACATGTATAGTACCCCTCCATTAGAGGTTTTAAATACGAAAACGTTATATGTAGGAAACTGTTGACTTGACATCATTAACCATATACAATGTACCATCCATATGGCTACAATTCATTGAAAATAACAGTTCAACAAACAATGAGAAAAATAATTTAAAATCTGCGCAAAACATTAAACAAGATGCTCATAAGAGCCTGAATAGCTCACCTAATCAAAATATGCCATTTTTATATATATTTTTACCTTTGCTAATTGTACATCTTATTTAGTGGCATTTGTGTAGAACTTGTGTCGCATCAATCACTTTTATAGTTTCTACCTATATAATATTCTTTATAGTTTATACCTATATATTATACTTTATAGTTTTCGGGAAAAACACAATCAGTAAGTCAAAACTCATCATTAAAGGGCAATAACTTTATAAGGAGTCATGAAGTGATTACAATCATTTTTGGAATTTTTGTAGATCTTGTATTGCTGGTATTTTTTGTAGTGTACAGTTTCTACTATTTATCATAGTTTTGGAGATAATTAGCAAAAAACGAAAATTAGTCATAAATCATCATTTAAGGGTAATATTTATGTTAGGAGTCATCCAAATGGTTTTGGTCAAATCGGCATTTTTCAGGATCTTGTAATGCTGACCATTTTGCCTTTAACAGTTTCTACCTATGTATAATAGGTTTTTAGATAATAGGCAAAAAAACTTAAGTCAATTAGTGTCATGTAATCGCAACGACTCCTATAATGAGTCAAAACGTTTTGGTGAAAATAGGAAGTAGGTAAATTCTGAGCACTTATGTCCTTGTTAGAAATATAAGACAACAAATGTTTTTGCCCTTATGTTCTATTTTAAGCCATATAGGCCATGTCTGTTAAAAGACAGGAATAAAAAATATACAAGCTTCAAAAACTAGATATCCTAAGGATCATACAGGCCTAGTTTGGTAGGAATCTATTTGATAGTTTTAGAGGAGAAGATCTATGAAAAAGTTTCACGGACGATGGACACCAAGTGATGACAAAGGCCTACATGGCCTTGTAAGCCAGGTGAGGTAAAAATAACTTAATTGCATTTACAATTTTACCCTATTTTCAATATTCTGCCAAAAATATTGGAGATTTATTTGTAAGAAGTTTAAGCCGACATATCTAATGTACCTTTTAATAGGAAGAACTGGGAACATACGTCAATAAACATATAACTAAATCTCTAAATTCAGTATCATTGAGAAATAGCAGTGCACAAACTAAAATGTCTCCTCTGCTTTATTGCTCATGATTGATTTTATGTTGTAAGTCTTTAAAATTAAGGTTTTACTGCAAGTACTACATAAACTTAAAATTATCAATGATCCATGTAAATGAGTTAATGTTATATTGAACCCTACTAGAGGGACATGTACACTATACAATCATTATATACACAAAAAATAGTAAACAAATTGCTTAAAGAAACAAACCAAAAAACAAATGAACCATGAAAATGAGGTCAAGGTCAGATGATACCTGCAAGACTGACATGAACACCTTACAATCATTCCATACACCAAATATAGTTGACCTATTGCTGATAGTATCTGAGAAAGACCAAACCACAAAACCTAGCATTAATGAACAATGAAAATGAGGTCAAGGTCAAATGAAACCTGCCAGTCTTACATGTACATCTTACAATTTTCCATACACCAAATATAGTTGACCTATTGCATATAGTATCTGTGAAGCCGAACAAGTCATGTAACTTTAATCTTGATCAGTGATCCATAAAATGAGTTCAAATCTGGTGAAGCCTGTCTGACAGAGATATAGATCTTCCAAGAATACCATTTACCAAATATAATTATCCTATTACTTATAATAAGTGAAAAATTCACAAGACAAAAAAATCCATACGGGTTTTTTAAGCAGTCACTAAACTATGAAAATTAGGTCAGGGGAGAATTGACATATGACAGACAGAAACTTCGTCACATATGGCATCTATATACAAGGTATGAAGCATTCAGGTCTTCTACCTTTAGAAGTATAAGCTTTGTACAAATAGTTTATCCCACCACCTCCCGATAGGCACATCTATGTTTAGTATTCTGTCACTTCTCCACAAGTGAGGCCATCAAAAGGAGAACATTCAAAGCAAAACATAATAAAATGCTTCGCTGAGCGCAGCCTGATACGACCGCAGAGGTCGAACCCTGAACAGTTGGGGCAAATTTGGACACAATATTCAAGCTTGATACTGTCTGAATTTGGATTGAAATCAAATTTTTGACATAATATAGGTTTCTGACACAAATTTAATGTGGTCAAAGATTTCTTCTTGAAACTTTTCAAAAATTCGAAATTTTAAAAATTTTGAAAAAAAAATATGAATCCCTTACAACAAATTGGAAAAAAAATCCCCCCCCCCAACTTTTTGAAACCCCCCTTGGAGCAATAACCCCAAAACTCAATCCCAGCCTTTCCTTTGTAGCATGGAACCTTGTAGTACAATTTCAGAGAGATCCATACACTTACACACAAGTTATTGTCTGGAAACTAGAAAAATGCTTGTTTTTGGCCCTTTTTTGGCCCCTAATTCCTACATGTTTGGGGCAATTAACCCCAAACTCAATCCCAGCCTTCCCATTGTTATATGGAACATAGTCATACAAAGTCAGAGAGCTCAATACACTTACACACAAGTTATTGTCTGGAAACAAAAAATGCTTGTTTTTGGCCCCTTTTTGGCCCTTAATTCCTAAACTGTTGGCCCGATAACCCCTTAAATGAATCCAAACCTTCTACTTGTGGTATTAAAGATTGTGGTACAATTTCAGAGCAATCGAAATACAAAGTCAGAAAGCTCATTACACTTACACACAAGTTATTGTCTGGAAACAAAAAATGCTTGTTTTGGACCCCTTTTTGGGCCCCTAATTATAAACGGTTGGGACCATCATCCCCAAAATCAATCCCAACCTTCCTTTTGTGATATTGAACCTTCTTAAAAAATTTCATAAAGATCCATTCACTCAAACTAAAGTTATTGTCCGGAAACCAATGTGTCTTCGGACACGACGCAGACGACGACAGCATGTCATTATACGATCCCAAAAAAAGTTTTGCGGTCGTATAAAAACTTCCTTAGATCTTTTCAAAAATTTATTGTTTATATTAATCAAATTTTCAGCAGATAAGTTTGTAATGCTAAAATACTATTCTTACAACCTTACTTGTCCATATGCAAGTTTTTTATATGCATTTAGTAGATCTTAATAATTTTGTTTTCAAGGTAGTGAAATATCTTTTACTCCATCCAATCATATGGCTCCAAGTATTCCTATTACTTTCAATGCAGATATATGCTTTGTAGTGAACAGACTCAAAATGTTTAACCTTGATTTCAAGTCACATAAAATCCTTGGGATTACCATGCAGGCCAGCAATTTGTAAGAAGATGCTGTATCAGTGCAAAAAGGGGCACAAACTAATATCAACAAAACACACTATACTTTGACGAGTGTTCAAAATAAATTATGAAAGGCAAACAAAGAATATTAACCAATTTTTAATTTTAATAAACAATTTTGTTTATTACATAATATCACCTATCAATAACGTTCATGATGAAAATGCTTACAATAAAATAAAATGAAAAAATGCTCATCCACACATATTTGTAATAAATTTTTCTTTTCAATATAACAATGGTGTATAATTCTGATAAATAGAAAGAACTATACAACTAACAAAATACATCAGATTTTCTTTTGAGTCAATACACCTCAAACTACCAAATAAATTTGCAACAGTTTTCCTTAATAAATGTTTCGTTCATGACTTTTCTCCAAGTCACAAATATATAAACAACTCAATGCTGTCCATGGTTTCTCTATCATACAAAAAAATTGTATATTTCATAAATCTCACATATGCAGCATACATCACAACATTTTCTATGAAACATAAAAACTTGCTCAGCTGATCTTTTACAGTGAAATGTGTTATAAACAATTCTTACACCATTAAATTCTACAGATGTCAAATTTGTCAATTAGGACCTGATAAACACTTATTTCTATGTCAATGAAAATACCTGATTTGAATATATAAACAATTGTCTGTTATATGATATTCTTCCATATAAGTCTGTTACAATAAATCTAGACAAATGTCTGACAGCAATAAAATTATAAAAATCCTGACCATAAATTAATGAGAGCAATGTTAAGATTTTTTGAAATTGCAAAAATATTCAAAAAAATCTTTGGTTATCGCATTCAACTTTTCAAATAAATTGTTGATTAATTATAAAAAAAACATAAAAGTTGGTGATAATTTGTTTTCAGAAATCACTACATCTAAATATAATGATTCTTTAAATTTGATTGGATTGAATACAATATATAAATGAAGATGAGGTGATGTGATGATAAACTGACATTATTGGTAGTTAAGACTATTTGAAGTTTTAAATAAATAAAAATTGTCCAAAATCTGTGTATCTCCAACAACAAAGATAATTATTGAGGTTAAACTGGTGATACCTATTGGTAAATGTTCTTTGTAATTGAGAACATTTTGTATTCATGTTTTTTATTAAGTTTTGATATAACTGTAAAAAAAAATTCTGAATTTGTATAAAACATCACTTGTATACCTCTATTCACTTCTGCTGACACATTTGTTTTAATAAAGTACTAATAAACAACACAACATACATCGTATACCTTTAAATTTACACATAATTTTCTTACTGGTTTGATATTGTTTTCATTCAATCAACCTTCCATACATTGTACACAGATTACATCAACTCTCATTGCACATGCACTGAATTCTCTGTGTATTTACAAAAATTAACATATCTTAACACATAAATGTGTAGCTTTCAAAACAAAAATTAGCAAAAATTTGACACAATTATTATTATAACTGTTTTGCAACATTAGGAGAAATTGTTCTGCTAAATATTTTACCTCATCTATGAAACTTTGAAAACATTACTCATCACGTATCCATTTTTTATTCCATAGGGTAGGTCCTAAAAATTTTCCTGAATGTAAAATATTAATTTATTGTTTTGTTGACTAATAACTACTAAGCTTTAACTTTTTTTTACAATTTTCATTTAAAAGTCATATAAAAATTCATGACAATCTATTGATTAAAAAGTCAGCTGTTCTAAATTTTGATATAAGGAGAGCTTACTTCACGCTTTTATATTAAAAATGTATGTTCCATCACACAAATCAATAGAAGAGTTACTTCCCTTACCCAATCTGAAATTTTCTATTGCAAAATAGTAAGAATCATGGTCTATCAAAAGTTTACTGTGTAGCTTTTGACTTTGATTTTCCTGAAGCAGATTTCTTGTCTTTCTTTTTCAATCCATCCATATTCCCTTTTAACAAATTTGCATAAGCCTGCAAAATAATATTCATTCTTTTATACATTAATATTGGACCATATCCTGTTCACGTGTAAGAATATAAAATTCATTTTTAAGAGTAATGGAATTAAAAAAAACATCTCATCATTGCAAAATATATTGTAATAGAAAGTAAAATTGATAATAACAAAAGTTGCATACATTGAAATGGTGCACATACCCCAATCTTAATTCAAAAGAGAGAAATATCTGTATTTATAGAAATAACATGAAATTTTCAATATTGGCATTGGTATCATCCAGAGACCGCCATATTGGACAGAAGGCTCTAGCCTAGGGTTCCAGTATTGGTTTATGTATGATTTCCAATAACAAGATCATCACCTTGGTACTCTTTGAAGTCCACCTGACAAAACAAGAGTGCTGCTTGCATGCCAAAACACTAACAGAAGGAGGTTTCATCAAAATCAAACACTTCTGTGATTTGTTAGATACGGTCAGGGAAATTTACAACTTCATTCATTCAATACATATTAGTTTATGTCTATTGTAACAAAGATAGGTGATGATGGTGATAGGAAAAAATATTACTGTATGTGTGATCATTAAAAAACAAATCGTTCTAAAATTTTATGTTTTTTTCTTATCATAAACATAAAACTGGAAACACATCTGCCCACTGTCTGTTCAATAACTGCATTCCATGGTAATGAGCTGACACAAGTACTGTTGAAATTCCCAGGCCACTTTTTGTTTATATTATGAATTATCACATGTGCATTTGAAACAATAGGAACATTTTATGCAACAGAAAATCATGTAAAAAAAAATTTCAAGTTGTAACTAATTTTGAAGCAGCATGCAGGCCAAAAAATTGTGAAAGCTGTTATACATTTTTAATTCTTCCAAAACAGAGGCAGAAAATCCAAACAAGAAATCAAATTGGTGTAGCCTAATTGGTATTTGTGTAGATCTTGTGTCGCATCAATCACTTTTATAGTTTCTACCTATATAATATTCTTTATAGTTTATACCTATATATTATACTTTATAGTTTTCGGGAAAAACACAATCAGTAAGTCAAAACTCATCATTAAAGGGCAATAACTTTATAAGGAGTCATCCAGTGATTTCAATCATTTTTGGAATTTTTGTAGATCTTGTATTGCTGGTATTTTTTGTAGTGTACAGTTTCTACTATTTATCATAGTTTTGGAGATAATTAGCAAAAAACGAAAATTAGTCATAAATCATCATTTAAGGGCAATATTTATGTTAGGAGTCATCCAAATGGTTTTGGTCAAATCGGCATTTTTTAGGATCTTGTAATGCTGACCATTTTGCCTTTAACAGTTTCTACCTATGTATAATAGGTTTTTAGATAGGCACTGACTACGGTTACATGGAAATGTAACAATAATATAAAAATTATTGTTACATTGAAGACTAATTGCCGGAATACAAGGTTGGGTAAGGAACCGACTAATTACGAATGTAACAATAATATTTGTGTCTACGGTTACATTGCGTTATTGTTACATGTTCATGTATGATGGGGCTACGGTAACGAATATGTATTAAAATAAAACTTGAAAACTGTTATTTGATATTTACAATATTGCATACAATTTTTATAATTTTTATTTACAATGACAGTTAATCCAGTAAGTTATTTTTGGAGAATGCTTTAGTCCGACACATTTTTTTTAAAAGTTAAAGAAACTTTAAATGTATGCCATGCTCCAGACGAAAAATATTTTTTTACTCTTGCGATGTTTAAAGTTTTCGTCCAATATTTATGTTGGAAGCATGTGAGGTTGTTTAAATACAAGTCAGTTGTGAAAGTAATTGATATTGACATTGGCCGATAGGTTGAAACTGGTGGAAACAGTGTTTTCATTTTCAGAGTCCAGATATTTTGTGATCGTAATTTAATTATTGTTGGTGAAAGTAGTATCTTAAAGAACACCAAAACAATGAATACTTAAAAGATCTTAAAACTATTTAAACACTATTCGTTGAATATTTATTATTATTATTATTATTACTACTAATACTATCTATTCATATCGAAGAATTAAGTAACAAAACCATAGAAGGTTTAAGTTTAATAATTATAGCGTACATTGCAGTCTTTAATGTAACAATAACGCAATGTAACCGTAGACACACATATTATTGTTACATTCGTAATTAATCGGTTCTTTACCCAACCTTGTATTCCTGCAATTAGTCTCCAATGTAACAATAATTTTTATATTATTGTTACATTTCCATGTAACCGTAGCCAGTGCCTTTTAGATAATAGGCAAAAAACCTTAAGTCAATTAGTGTCATGTAATCGCAATGACTCCTATAAGGAGTCAAAACGTTTTGGTGAAAATAGGAAGTAGGTAAATTCTGAACACTTATGTCCTTGTTAGAAATATAAGACAACAAATGTTTTTGCCTTTATGTTCTATTTTAAGCCATAGAGGCCATGTCTGTTAAAAGACAGGAATAAAAAATATACAAGCTTCAAAATCAAAAACTAGATATCCTAAGGATCATTCAGGCCTAGTTTGGTAGGAATCTATTTGATAGTTTTAGAGGAGAAGATCTATGAAAAAGTTTCACGGACGATGGACAACAAGTGATGACAAAGGCCTACATGGCCTTGTAAGCCAGGTGTGGTAAAAATAACTTAATTGCATTTACAATTTTACCCTATTTTCAATATTCTGCCAAAATATTGGAGATTTAAATGTAAGAAGTTTAAGCCAACATATCTAATGTACCTTTTACTAGGAAGGACTGGGAACATATGTTAATAAACATAAAACTAAATCTCTAAATTCAGTATCATTGATAAAATAGGAGTGCACAAACTAAAATGTCTCATCTGCTATATTGCTCATGATTGATTTTATGTTGTAAGTCTTTAAAATTAAGGTTTTACTGCAAGTACTACATAAACTTAAAATTATCAATGATGATGGTGATAGGAAAATATATTACTGTATGTGTGATCATTAAAAAACAAATCATTCTAAAATTTTATGTTTTTTTCTTATCATAAACATAAAACTGGAAACACATCTGCCCACTGTCTGTTCAATAACTGCATTCCATGGTAATGAGCTGACACAATTACTGTTGAAATTCCCAGGCCACTTTTTGTTTACATTATGATTTATCACATGTGCATTTGAAACAATAGGAACATTTTATGCAACAGAAAATCATGTGAAAAAAAAATTTCAAGTCATAACTAATTTTGAAGCGGAATGCAGGCCAAAAAATTGTGAAAGCTGTTATACATTTTTAATTCTTTCAAAACAGAGGCAGAAAAATCCAAACAAGAAATCAAATTGGTGTGGCCTAATTAATTTCTTGAGTAAAGGTAAAAGGTTGCTGTGCACCCACTTTATAATCCATCCCTAGCTCCTACAATATTTCCATCAATAAAATAAACGATCATTGCCCTAATAAAAATAAGGAGATGTGGTATGATTGCCTGTGAGACAAATATCTACCAGAGCTCATATGACGTGGATATTAGCAATTATAGATGACAGTACTGACTTCAATAAATAGAAAAACCCATACTGTACAGTAACCTATAAAAGACCTGACATAAAAAATGTGAAACAATTCAAACGAGAAAACTAATTGCCTAATTTATAACAATACAATTTATGTAAACAAATAGCCATGCTGAAGTCATTTTGGGAAAATCTAATTACAAAATCAGACTAGGTATAATATCTTACCATTTGAAATTTGTTAACATCCTTTTGACTGACCTGAAATATATATAAATGATATTAACATGAGAAAAATATGTTGACCTAAAAATATGCAATAAATTTTGTACATAGATATCGACAACCCTCAGATTGAATGAATAGTGGCATTGAAATACTATAAACCAACTTATTTTCACTAATTCTTTCGACATTTAGCCCTATATAGTGTCTTTGTGTCAATTTTTTTGGTGATTACCTATCGACACTGAAGTATTTATATAAATGAAGATCCTAGTTGGATATATGCATGATGATTTATATTCGTGTTATTTTCTATTCATAAAAAAACAAGAATGTGTCCATAGTACCATATGCCCCACTCGCACTATCATTTTCTATGTTAATTGGGTTAAAAACTCTAAATTGGCATTAAAATTAGAAAGATCATATCCTAAGGAACATGTGTACTAAGTTTCAAGTTGATTGGACTTCAACTTCATCAAAAACTACTTTGACCAAAAACTTTAACCTGAAGCAGGACAGACGGACAGACGAACGGATGCACATACTGAAAAACATAATGCCCCTAGGTGGGGCATAAAATAAAATCCTCAGAAAATGATGATTTACAGAAATTGTATGTTAACTTTCTACCCCTTTGACTGTCTAATTGGTCATTTTACAATATATAAACCACATATGATATAATATATTATATCAATAAAAGGTGTGATTTAATCTGATAGATAAAGGCATTCTAGTAACTATTTTATTCCATGGCATGCATCTACAAATGTATAACTGTTTATCTAATTTTACTCAAACTATTGTGAGTGTGTGTGTTTGTATGCGGTTTTTAGTATGGGGATTTTTCAAGATATAATATAAGTGTAAATACATGTATGTGTGCATGTCAATTATTTGTGACAAGAAATCTTTAATGTGCCAGACCTTTCTCTTATCTCCTCAGTGATTCCTTAGGTCTGAGGTCTTATTGGATATTTGGTCAAGTTACGTTTCGTTACTGGAACAAATTGTTTTACTAGAATGTCAAAGAATTCTGAAGGTCTTCTGATGAGATAGTTGATCCAGTAATGTATCAATGAACCAATGTCTAACATGTACATAATGATGATCTACCTGTCATGGCTACTCTTCATCAACAAATTAGTTCTAACATATTCATTACTTACCACTGTACTAAGTTTTTTATTTCCCAATGAGGCTCTGATTAAACATTTATATTCTGTTGGGTCTGGGAGATGTCCTTTCCTAGGCTGTGGCTTTGTATGACCATCCCCTTAAAAGGTCAAATTAATTTATACAGAGATCTTGAAAAGCTATATGTTTGAACATTTCATGCACTATAACTAATAAATATACTATAGTTTTAAAAACAAGAGCACAACATATTCAAGGATTATGCAAAATATGAATATAAACAAGAATTGCAATATATATACGTATATATATGTACAAATGGAGTTGTGTATTAACACTTGATATATTCTTTGATAAGAGTTGTAACTAGATACCGGTATATAAAAAGAGGATGTGATTGCCAATGAAACAACTCTCCACAAGAGACCAAATGACACAGAAATTAACAATTATAGGTCATCGTACATCCTTCAACAATGAGCAAAGTTTAAAAGCCATTCATAAAAATACAACAACATGAATATGAAAATAAACTGTTAACACAGAGATATGTCTCGCCTATTTGTTATTTTGATAATGCAAATGTTGAAATTAAAATATGCAAATTTTCAAAGTCAATGAACCATGACTGAAGGTACAGGGTTAAACAATCTCCATGGAAATGAGATGTGCCAATGCTAATACAACTGCAAACCAAATACCATTGACTTTTCATAAGTCGTTTCCTTTAAACAAACCTAAACACAAACATTAACTTGTAAACTATGTAAAAGTTTCAAAGTCAATGAACCATAATTAGGGGGAGGGGTTATATAATCTCTATGAAAATGAAACTTGCAAATGCCAATACATTTGCATACCGAATATCATTGACTTAACATTAGTGGTTCATCTTAAACTGACCTAATCACTAACTAATACATGTAAAGTAAGCAAAAGTTTCAAAGTCAATAGACCATGACTGAGGGGTAAGGACCAAATATTCTCCATGGAAATGAGATGTGCTAATGCTTATACAACTGCATACCAATTATCATTGACCTACCACTAACGGTTCCCCTTAAACTGACCTAATGACAAACTAATACATGAAAACTAAGCAAAAGTTTCAAAGTCAATAGACCATGAATGAGGGGGCGGGGCCAAATAATCTCCATGGAAATGAGATATGCCAATCGAATGCTTATACAACTGCATACTAATTATCATTGACCTACCACTAACGGTTCCCCTTAAACTGACCTAATGACAAACTAATACATGAAAACTAAGCAAAAGTTTCAAAGTCAATAGAAACTGCAGGGTTTGACACTTACTAAATGTATGTACTAGCCTGCAGGGCTAGTGAAATTATTATTCTACTAGTCCTCTTGTCAAATCACTAGCCCTCGAAGTGCCGAGGGCACTTGGACGGTAGTGCCACCGGCACAACCCTATCTAGGAGGGTCTGGGGGCATGCCCCCCCAGAAAATTTTGATACAAATGAAGCTAAATCCTGTGTTCTGGAGCATTTCCAGAGGGTTTTGAACATGTTTTATTTCATGAAATTTCACTGGTTTGCTTATAAAAAAAAAAAAATTTCGTATTTTAATCATTTATATTAAGAATGTGTTCAACTTATTTTGAAGACCCCTTTAGATCATTTACTTCATCATCATCCTCATTTTACTTATCATTATTACTAGTGTCTTTAAATTTAATGAAGATGGATAAGTTAGGGATTTAAAAATACACCCACAAAAGAGGAAAGGTTTGCCCTTGCTGTTTTTTGTCATAATTCTTCATGGACTCCTTCTTTTCCCTTGTTGTTTCAGTTTATTTTTTTTTTTTGCAGGACAAGATTTTATTCCTAAAAATCTGTATATTTTTACCAGAGACCAAGGAATTGTATAGTATACAAATCCTTGCAGAGACCTATAATTTTGTTTTTATGACAATAATTCAGTGATATTGTTTCAATGTTTGCCTCAAATTACATTCGAAATATAGCTTTTTCCCCTTGAGAAAATTCCCAATTACTAAAAAAATGGCTTAAAATTCCTCCCAATAAGTTGTACATTTTTCCCAAACAGTGATGGTATCGGTAGTAATGTATGTAAATTTCGTATTCATGTTATTATTTTGATATTATGAAAGCACTTTTGAGATCCAGGTTTCTGATTAGAATCATCACAGCATTTGTAACACACGTGGTTTTCAATGTATTAAGTACCATCATTATTTCCGTTTCTTTCCCCTCCCCAAAAAGTACCTTTCATGTTAAAAATGTCCGACAATCAAAAATTTATATATGTGAATAAACTGTACAATAAAGGCAGCAAAGGTTAGCAAAAAATCTGGGATATGTTGAAAATTAAAATTTTGTGAAATTCCTAGTTTTGAAAAAAAAATTGACTAGCCCGTCAGACTAATGTGATGAAAATTTTACTAGCCTTCCCTAATTTTTACTAGCCTCGGGCTAGCGGACTAGCGTTAGTGTCGAACCCTGATTACTGCATACCAAATATCATTGACCTACCACTAGTGGTTCCCCATAAACTGACCTAATCACAAACTAATACATGTAAACTAAGCAAAGTTTCAAAGTCAATAGACCTTGACTGAGGGGACGGGGCCAAATAATCTCTATGGTAATGAGATGTGCCAATGCTAATACAACTGCATACCAAATATCATTGACCTACCACTAGTGGTTCCTCATAAACTTACCTAATCACAAACTCATACATGTAAACTAAGCAAAGTTTCAATAAAAATGAATTGTCTAGTTTTTCTATTTCAAAAATGTTGAGTAAAATTTTAAATATGGACTTTTGGACCATCCATTTACAATTTTTCATGTAGAAGCATCTCTGTAAAACTTACATCTTTTCATTGTTAACATCATTGAACCAGATGATCTTCCTTTCTGAAACATCTTTGTCAGTTCTGTTAAAAACTGGAAAAAAAAAATACATTCCATATTACAAAGTTATATTAACATGTACAAACTCATATAGAACATTTTGTAGATTCTTCCACAACATCTGGAGTGGTAGGATGAAGGATTACTCAGTTTTATAGCATAAGGTTTTGTGCAATTACAATACTACCAGGGAATGACAGAGACATTTATTGCCATACAAAAATTTTGGCCAATTAGGAGCTGAACCTTAATATACATGTAGAGACAATATATATATGAAAAAGCAAATCATTTAGCTTTTTATCCATACTAAGAATATTGACAGTGGTTGTCTTATGACCAATTGCCAGTGTTTAAAAAAAGGAAATGAAATTAGCCTTAGGCAGGAAAAAGCTTGGCAAAGGTGATATATCTGATGAACCCTTGATAGCCAAACAAAAATTTAGGAGAAGCCATATTAGTTAAAAATATTACACAAAATATTATACGAAAGAAAATTGGTTTATTAAGTTAATTTTCTACACATATGTATTAAAGATATTGATTTATTAATATGTATTAATATAATAAACTGTTGACACAGAGATACATGTCTCGCCTGTCGGCATAAAACTCAGAAAAAGACAATCTGATTGACAGCAACATGGTTTAGTAATTCAGTCGCTGGACCATTATCTATTGGACAGGGCCTGAAAATAATCAGTTCAAGGTCAGGTACATGTATCTGAGCAGGTTAATTAAATACTGCAATTTTCCCCTAGAGGTTGGTGACATCTCTGTTCCAATGTTCCCTACTGAAGGCCTGATACACATATTTAATTTGTTTAAGGGCAATAAACATGATGAACTACAAAACATTATTTTTGTTGTATAAAATTTTTTCATAAATATCCTACAAAAAATTTAGATGCGAGTTCACTTATATTGCAATTTTCCATACACATTTTTATATCCAAGAGGCAACTCCTGTAATTTTTTTTTTTTTTATTGGCGTTGATTATCTAACTTGTTAAAGACCTTGTTAATATAAACATTTGATAAACATCTGAAAAGAAAAGTAGGCTTCAGTGTGCTTACAATGAAATTTTCCATATAAATTTCATTTCAAAGGGACATAACTCTGTAAAAATAGCTGATCAGCACTGATTATCAAACTCATCCAAGTCAGTGCCATGATTGCTGATATAAACTCTGATATAACTTTTACTAAACTCTAACATTAAATGTTTGCTAGACAAGTCTTACAATTCAATTTTCCAAGGGACATGACTCCCATTAAAAAAATTGATCACCCCCGATTTTTGAACTCATCCAAAACATAAATGATATAAATCTTCAATTTTAATTTCTTAAAAATATAGCAAGAATCGTAGGGTTGAGGGTGCTTCCAAGACACGACAAAAAAAAGATGGATACAAGGAAGGGGTATTACTCCTATAAAAATATATGATATGCATGGATTTTAAAACTTGTTCAAGACATTGCTATTATAAACAATTTTAAATCAAATTTGTGAAAGATCTGACAAGAAATTTTGGCTCCAGGGCACTAACATTGCAATTTTTCATGGAATTTACTGTTCCAAGGGATATTACTCCTGTAATAACAATTGATCATGGCTGGTTTCCTACATGGTACAGGACATTCATGCTATTAATCTTTAATCTAAATTTCATAAAATATGGCAAGAATTGTAGACTTGAGAGCACTTTCAAGGTTGGATGGACGGATGAACAGAAGAGGCATTACTCTTTTTTTTAATGAGTTAATCTGCATTGATTTTCAAACTCATTCTAAACATTGCTGATGAAAACCTTTTATATAACTTCATAAATGATAGTTTGTGGAAAAAAAGACAATTTATATGTACAATGTATCCTTGTAGTTTGTATATGTCTCACAGTCTGTAAGTAATTGGGTGGTTTTGACTTGTTCTGTTGTCAGTTGGTAATAGTATTTCAGATGGTATGGCACTAAGGCCATGAATAACTTTATAAAATATAATTAGTTTTGTTTTTAAAGGCGGTGTTCATCTAAAGTACATTTGTAGGTAGTTGTAAGTAATTAATCGTAATTGTAACACTACTGGTGTTATGGTAGCTATTACAAATGTATCTAGCTTTTTGTCTCTGAACTATTTCTATTTTTGTGTAGCATCTTTTGTGCGAGGGTCCAATCAACTGCAGCCTACATGTCAATTTTGCTCTGGATTTTATGTGTTTTAGAATATTTTTCATGTAGGGAATCCTATTTCTTTTTAATATAATGTTGTAATTATATGTAGGTTCCTAATTAGATTGGATTCTAAATAATGCTTAGATATTGAGCAGATGTAACATATTCAAGAAATGTGGTTATGTACAAAAAAGAATCCGGGTTTGTTCCCCCCATTCACATTAGCCCTAGTACCTGTTCGCCCTGGGTCAATTAGCCCTAATACCAGTTCGCCCTGATTTTTAATTTAAATTCTTGTCTTCTCATTCCTCAATAATTCTAGTCAGTCAATTTAGACAGTAAAATAATAAATGAACTTATAAATACCCCAAAGTTTCGCTTTTGTGTTTTGACAATTTGTATATCAATATTTTTACTCATTCCACACTGTCAGTCTAGTTTATCAAAAAAAAAAAAAAAAAATTGTTTTCATCATTAATCCGCCAAAGACAATAAATACAACAATCAGTGAGATCAAAGACATAATTTTGAACATTTAATAATCATTAATTTCCAAACATTTCCATGTTTTTTCATGAATTTTGAGAAATATATATATTTTGGTTAATATCTGAGTAAGTTTATTAAAACTTAATACCATTAATATAATTTTTTTTGATGCAGGACGTTTTGGCCACACTGCCCTTTCGACCACAGTCGTTTTGGCCATGGTTTTTTATTGATATAAAGAGAGGAAAATATAATTGTTTTAGAATTAAAAAAAAATTAAAAATACATTTTAATCATTAGGGCAAAAATAAATTAATAGTGTGTTTCCTATTTCATCTTCAAAAAAATTAGGTAGGGTAGGTAGGTAAAACATTTTATTTTATGAAAACATTTTTTTTTTTTTTTATTGATGGGTCGACAGCAGGAAAAAGTTCCAAATCAAATAGTTTGATGTGCGGGCTTCTCTGATATTTAGAAAAGTAATTAAATCTACAGCTTTTTTAATTTTCTGTTTTAAATCTGCGTCAGAAATATGAAAATAAACTCTAATGAAAATTGTATGCATTTCATTGGTCGTAAAAAGAAAAGTGTATGTTCTTCACGATGAATTATCTTGAACCAAAAATGGCAGTGAAAAATCTGGCATGGTATGTTATTATGTTGATCCTCGTTGAACCTAAAAATGTAAATGTCACACAGGGTATACATATGGAAGCAGATTCGTACCCCTTGAAAAAACTGTGAACCGATGCTAAGCAGCAGATAATTATGATTTTTTTAGGGTTAATACTCTGCCCTTGCACCCTCTTTATTTAATATACAGATGTGTTTTGATGTTTGAAAAAATGTGATGGTGATTGAAGATTGGGTGGTTCTGCCAATATTAAAATTCCAGGTTTTGAGAAGAGTGAGAATGTGAAATCTTTGTCTTATTAATGATGGTAGTAATGCCTGTTACCGTCAGGCGTCAAATGGTCATTTTTGGCTACCGTTAGCGTCAAATTGGTTAAAATTTTACCTTAATTCATCAAAATATCCTTATCGTGATTCTTCAGAGCAAGGATTTGTATACTATAGGTCTCAGATAATTATCGTTACCTTTTTTTGGAAAATTTTTTACTTTATTCGTCAAAATCAGTCGATTTTTTTACCGTCTAAAAGAAAGTGTACATTTTATCGTCAGGCACCAAAAATTACCTTTAACGTCGTTTGGCAAGATTTTTTAGCGTTATTCTGTCTACATATGATTGTTCTGCCTAACAGAAGTTCCACTGGAAACTTGTTATAACCAATGTCATAATATCTGTTCCTGTTGGAACAAATATTCTATACCATTCATTCCGTTAGGAACATATACTGTAATATTTATTCCAGTGGAAATAATATTCCAGAACACTTTTTCCATTTGGAACTTCTATTTCGTGACAATTTGTCGTGAAGGTACCTCATTAATCTACTGGTCAAATAAATTGCAGATGTAAATATGACAGGATTTTTTCCCTTTTCTTGTATAAATTGTTATGGGACCAGCCAGAGAAATAAAAAAGAATAAAAGTAGACATGGTGCTGGGGCAGATTCATTTATAAATGAATATGAATCATACACCATGTCTGCCTACTGGGGAAAGCTTCTGAAGTTTCATCTTTCTCGTTCCACATTGTCTGTTCCCTTGCCATCATAAACTAAAAAGCATTAACAGCCGTTTATGTTGCGTCCTGGGCACAATTCTGTACAACATTCGTAAGAGCATGTTTTACAACAAAAGCTGGATTGATTTTAGCAGTTTTTACTATAAAATTGTTAGTCAATTTACCGACAGTTACAGTCTGTCCAACCTGAAACGATTCTGACTGTTGCCGCGGGTCCAAAGAAGCACAGGTACAAGACGAGATTTAGTTAATATATGTATATAAACTGAATACACTTCATTATATATATGTTGTGATTCCGAGTATATCTAAATACCAATAGATACCTTGGATGGTCGTTCCTGCAGTCAGGAACAGCCGGATTGCTCTTCAGTAGAATATCGTCTGTATAGCCATTTAGTTCATTACCGGAAGAGAGGGATTTCTGGGTAGTTCTTCGGAAATCTCTAGATGGTCTGTCTGATGACCTAAAACTAACCCTACGAATACTACACTCCCCCCAGTTTTATTAATAAGGCCCCCTCTACTGAGGTGGGCCCTGTGAATTTCGCCAAAAATTAACAAAATACGGAAATCATACCCAATTTAGAGAAAATATGCATCAATTTATAATACACAGTATACACCCTATCCCCCAACAATTTCAAAAAAGTATACAACCTACCCCCCAAACAGACCCTATTCACGGGTCTACTGATACACTAAAAAGTTAGTGCAATGGGTTCCCAACAAATTGGGAACCCAGCCAACTGTGAATTGTTCTCTGAATCGTATGCCAACTCTCCCCTTCCTTTATACAAACTATGCCCTGGACACTAAGTGGCTGCAAGTCTTCTATATAGTTGGACCCAGGAGGTTGTGCTGATCCCGTCTCCATTGTGAAGAGTTTGGTCTCATTTTTCCTCCCTTGCACTGTAAATATATCTTTGTTAAGGTAGGGAATTCCAGGGTCCCACTGTCTTCTGGTGGGACCCAATCTAACTGTGGCAATGGTCACACATAAGACTGGTGTCCCACTGTCTACTGGGGGCGGCTGCAGATAAAAATAATTAGTGCCCACATTATCTGCTTTCAAAAGTGACCCCAAACTCAAACTTGGATTGTCTGGATTAAAGTATGCAGATTCTTTGTCTAATAAAAATTCTACAGTAATAACTTTTTCTTTGTTGAGCGGACTGTTGCTTTCAGTTGCGGCCTTTCTGTCAGTTTCTCCCGTTGAGGAAGGGTCCTCAAAAGTGAGAGATGTATGACTGTTTTCAGTATTGTCAGTCATTCCTCCGTCAACAATAGGAGTAGGACATGTCGAATCCTGGTATTGCGGACAAACTGTGACTATCTTCTCATCACTGGCCCCTTCTACCTCATCGTCTGAGGTGGAGTCCCAACTTTCTTGGGCCTCCTCATCACTTGCCAAAGTTGTCTCTGTTTGGGCAGCAACCTTGTGAATGCTACTGCTATTCTCAATTGCCAAGATAGCTCCTATGGGTTCCCTCATAATATTGGCTACTGGACCCTCCAGGTCCCCTGTGAGCAATGCTGGAGCAACTAAGTTGCTTTGGGGCACCTCACATTTCTCTACTAATGGTATGGCTGGGGTATCCACCATCAAGGAATACCCCTGGTTGGCCCTTATTTTCCAACAACCACTGTCTGTGTCCTTTATTAAAGTGAACCTCCTGTCCTCGTCAACCTTGATCAGTTTATGAATATCCGGTAAAGAGTACCCGGCAAAGCCTGGGTGCCTTTTAAGGATTTCCTCCACCAACAAATACCCACCTGGGAGGAGGCTTTGGACCAACTCCAGTGCACCATGCCTCAATATGTCCGCAAGACATTTAAATAAGTAGCAGTTCAATCCGCCTGAAGGAGTTGCCTCTTTGTCAGAATTGGAGCACTGCTCTGACTCAATCTCTGCTCTAACCTTCACCAACACACTCGGTTCTCTGTTCCCCTCCCTGTCCCTGGCACCTACCCCTGGGCCCACTATAGCTACCTCCGCTACTCTGGCTTGGGGTACAGACGCAACTTCTGAGAGGCCTAACTTCATTTGCGGGGACTCACTCCGGCCTCCTGAGTAGTCCCGTTGAAGTTTAATGGTCCAGTTGCAGTTCTGCTTGACTGATTTATGAAGGTAACAGTTTTATCCCTCCCCTGGAAATCTAGACAGTCCTTCCTTACATGTCCAGGCTTAAAACAGTGGTAGCACACTCCCCTTGGAGGCCCTCTATGAGTGGAGGGACTTCCTGAGATGGACTTACCTCCCAAGTTTGGACAATCCGTTTTTAAATGGCCCCTCTCCCCACAGTGGTGGTAACCTTCCGCCCCTGTCTGTCTGCCCGGTGAGGGGCTTCCTGCAATGGGGCTTGTGACGAGTTTCTTAAATTGGTCCATCATGTCGTCCAGTTTTTCATGGACCTGACCAAGTTTTTTGTCAAACTTCTTATTGGACTTTTCAAACTCCGCTTCCCATGCACTGTCTGGGGCCCTCTCACGAGCCATGGTAGCCCTTACATGGGGCACCTGATACTCATGGCAGGCCTCAGGGTGATCTTCATACCGCCCACCCATTACCTGCCTGACCTCACGCCTATTTGGCTTGCCATATATTGCCTTGGTGTTATGTTGGAATAGCCGTATTTTATCTACTGCTTCCTCAATACTTTGGGGCTGGAGGTTAGAGACTTGCACTCCCAACTCTTTGTTTTCAATGCCCTGGCACAGCCGTGTTACGGCTTGCTCATACATATACTCACCAGGGAGGTTACTAAATGCCCTGGTCGCCAAGGACAACACACGGTCAGCCCAGTCCTCAAGAGACTCCTCAGGGGCTTGCCTGGCATTGTTGAACTGGACCCGGGCAGTCTCAGGGAGCGCCTTGAAACCAAAACGCTTGTGCAGTTTTTCAACTAGCTCCCTATAACTCACCTCCCTGTCTCTTTCCGTAATGAGGGCATAATATTCACTTGCCTTTCCCTCAAGGCACCAGCAAAGTTGATCTTTGCATTCTTGTGGGCCCCACTCACAAACCTCTGCATACCTTGCAAATTTTGTGAAGAAAGCCTGCCAGTTGCTCTTCCCTTCATACTTAATATTTTTCGGGGCGTTGCTGATTTTTGAGGCGCTTCTTGAAACTCCTCGTGACCCACCTCTGCTGTCGGGTCCCCTTGTATTTTCCCTAGGCCTATCCTCATTATATGCTACTGGGTAGGCCTGCTGCCCATAGCTCCCCCTTATGGTGACCCCTTCTGGGGGCACGGGTGTGTACCCTTGATTACACCAACCCAGGGGTTGTCTATCTCCATAGGTATGGGCTGGGGTCTGCCTTGTGTCCTTGCCCCTATTGTCTTGCCACATGCCATAACTACTACGGGGTGTGTCATACAGTCCCCCACCGGTGTTCACCGGTTGGGTACCAGGTGCTGACCCCTGACTAGTATAATTGCTTGCAATACCCCTGGGATAAGAAGGTGTGCCCCCTTTCGTTGGGGCACTCTTGTCCCACGCATGGTCTTCGCCTGGCCAATACGGCTTGTACCCAATAATACTACTACCCTCGGGGTGAGGGTTGTTACCCTGGTTTGGGTCACCAGCGTTGTGGTGGCCCATCTCTTTTTGCGGCAACTGTTCCCCGTAAATCCCGCTCCAATTAGCTGTGGTCTCAGGCCTAGATCTGGCCTCCTCAGAATATGTTCTATACTCAAGGAAGGCAGAGTCCATCTGGCTGGGCCTTCCCCAAGCCCCAGGACTTTGCCCCTGGTGCCATCTTTCTTGATTAAATACAGACTGGCCATGTGTTTGGCATGGCATGCCTGGTGCGACAACCACTCCCCCATCTATAATAGTGTTTATCTTTGATTGATGTTTGCCTCGGGCCTCAGGTGGTGGCCCAATATTTTGGCCACCCCCATTGGTGCTGAAGTCCAGCCTAGCTATGAGGGCCATAGTGATTCTTAGGTGGGATATAGTGGCTAAATCAGCCTCAGTCACAAAGCCCTTGCCATCCCTTATGTCCATTATTTGCTCCCCAGTTTTGATGCCTATACCTGGGAGCTGGAGCAACTCTTGAAAACTGCACTGGTTAATGTTTACCAGTGACATGAGTAACTGTAAATTACTGACAACAATTGATAACAAAGTTTATTAATTTAAAGAATAAACAACAACAAACAACACACTTAGAATACCACAAGTTATTTATTTAATAACACAAAAACTTCTGGTCTGCGGTTAACAGAAGTAAACTAAACAATAACACAACGACTGGTAACCCGTCCTTCTGGTCTGCGGTTAACAGAATAAACAAAATAATAACAAGTCGACTGGTAACCCGTCCTTCTGGTCTGCGGTTACCGGTGACTGGTACCCAGCTGTCCCTTCTGGGTCAAGCAAGGTAATGACGTCGTCTCCTGCCACAATCTTTCCCCCTAAACTATCGTGAAGTATTCCTCCAGAATACTCCCAAAATGCCTGAAATGATTTATTCCCTCGCTGGAATAAACCAAAAACACCCTTTTCCCTCCTGTCTTACTATTTTTGCCGTCCACCACCGGCACGGCAAAAACATACAAAATATCCCTTAAAGTCCTTACACTGCCCGACAACACGACTGGTTCCCCGTTCCTCCCAGGTCACGTGATCCAAGTCGTCTTGAAAATACGAAAAAACAACAAATACTCAATACTACACAAAAAACAGGGGTTCTACCGCGCTGCAAAACCCCTGTGATGTTATGTAATATGCTCTCCCAGAGTATTACACAACAAAAAACGATCGGCAAAGGTTTCCCCCGAATCCTTTACCGCGGGAAATTCTGTTGAAGCGAACCTCGCCTCAACTCACAAAATGAGCCCTAAATTGCAAATCACCACGCAAATTAGTGCTCGCAGCGCCAATGTTGTGATTCCGAGTATATCTAAATACCAATAGATACCTTGGATGGTCGTTCCTGCAGTCAGGAACAGCCGGATTGCTCTTCAGTAGAATATCGTCTGTATAGCCATTTAGTTCATTACCGGAAGAGAGGGATTTCTGGGTAGTTCTTCGGAAATCTCTAGATGGTCTGTCTGATGACCTAAAACTAACCCTACGAATACTACATATACAAATATTTAAAAAATCTCGCTTGTAAAGGCTGTTCAAAGAAGACTTAGAAGTTGAACAAAGTGCGTCAACTTCGTATTTTTTTCGTCTATAGGTCCGCTTGATCTTCCTCAAAAAGATTCATCATATCGTAATTATCCGGATTTGATGTCATTATATTTTGCGTGCATGTGATCACATTTCGCATATTTGACAGCTAATACGCTACACGGTTGCCGAAAAGCCATGCTTGTTTATTTAAAATCTTGGTCCTTGAAACGCTTTACTTATCAATATTGGTCGTTATTATCAAACGCTTTTAAGATCTATAGTATTCTAAACGAATAATCGGATCCGGACAGACTGACAAATCCGGATTTTGAATATTTATATTATTTTTGTCAATAAAATGTTTAGGGTCGGCGTCGGAAACAGAGGTAGGGTCGGGAAACCGGAAACACACCATTTATTTATTTTGGCCTAAAATCTATATTCATTGATAAAAATGTGTTTCAATTTAAGAATGTTATAAAAATATTCGTAAAATGTTGATTTTTAATATAAAAAAAATAATATTTTTATAACAAGATATGATTGTTAATGAAAAGTGATATATCATATAACAAGATGTGATAATTATCAAAAAGAGAAGAAGATTGTTGTTCTAATCATTATAATAACAATAATCCCACTGATCATTTGTTAATTATCATTTCTTTGATATATCTAAAGTTTTCTTTATGTTTATGCTTTTGTCAAGTAATTGTTGAGAAAATACCAAACAAGATAAATATAAAACGCCAAGACCCAAGCTGAATTCAAGCTGATACAAACTTAAAAGTTATAGTTTGTGAATATATTCTTATAACAATACGATACAAGCTGTTTGAGTAAACCTTTGAAGTATTACAATTGCAACATAAATGGAACCAAAAATGCCTGATTGTTTTTTGTTAAGAAAAATTCTTTTTCAAAACAAACTTCTGTCAAACCATAAATGGCATAATGCATAAAAACAATATGAAAAAGTATGGCCCAATCGACTGTGGACGAACTGGTAGTGTGGCCGAAAACGTCCTGTGGATGAACTGGTAGCGAAACGTCTCCAAAGCATTTTTTTATATATAGAAGTAGGGCGATCGAAGGCGATACACCTTATCACGGAAGCAGGACAAATCGCCCCACTGGCAAATCGCCCCACACCTAATCGCCCCACTTTTTCACCAACTCGCCCCACTTTTAAAAAAATCGCCCCAACTGGTTTACCAACTCGCCCCACTTTTTAAAAAATCGCCCCACTTTTGAAAAGGGTTAAATCCCGTTAATTTTACTCCTGCCAACTCGCCCCACTTAACGTACAACGTAAAGGTAAACCCTTTTATTTTAAGACTTAAAATAGTAAATTTCTGTGACAAATTATCCCCAGGATAAAATATCACAGAGGAAGAAATAAACCGTTACAATATAATGTTATTGAGAATAAGAAATCTACATAAAAATAAGCAGATTGCTATAATTGCCAATGAGACAAGTATCCTTCAGAAACCAATATGATAATATTTAAATTCCAATTTATATTAAGCACTCCTAATGTAGTTGAATGTTAAAATGTCATGCAGGAAAAAAACGTCACATAATTGCTGATGCTACCTTCTTTCTGTTTTATTTCAACCAAAAGAAAAGAACCAAAAAAAAAGATGCATTTCTAACGTTTTCATAAGTGGGCAGAATTGGAAGGCCTACACTCATTACAGTTTAATCATTTTATTCATAAGTGGGGCTAGTTGGTAGCCATTAATTCTATTCATACTTTTATTTATCAGTTGGGTACGTTGGCAGACATAAATTCAACGGTATTACTTCCTTTTTCATAAGTGTAGAGAGTTGGCATGACTCAATATTAGGATTTTCCTATTTTTCATAAGTGGGGCGAGTTGGGATAACTCAATTCATCAGAATTTTTCTATTTTTCACAAGTGGGACGAGTTGACATTCACGTCACCGAAATACTGGTACTCACTTCTTACTGCTTTATTTAAACAAAAAGAAAAGAATTACAAAAGATGTTTATCTAAGGTTTTCATAGGTATTGATTTTATTTATAAGTGGCAGGAACATATACAACGGGATAGCATCTTTTTCCATAAGTGGGGCGAGTTGGCATTACTAAATTCATCGTGGTTTATCTATTTGTCATGAGTGGGGCGAGTTGGCAGACCTTATTTCAGCGGGATTTTAACCCTTTACATGAGTGGGGCATGTTATCCAACCTATTTTCAATGGGATTTTACTCTTTTCATAAGTGGGGCGAGTTGGTAAACAAGAGTGGGGCGATTTTTTTTAAAGTGGGGCGAGTTGGTGAAAAAGTGGGGCGATAAGTTTGGGGCGATTTGCCAGTGGGGCGATTTGTCATGGATTCCCTTATCACTATTTGTCCGCCATCACTGGACATCACAAAGGTTCCCGTAATATTTTGATGTCATAATAGAAAATATCTGACGCCACAATGGAAAAGTAATTGTTGTATGACGTCACTAGTTCAACCGGCGCAGATTCTCGGGGCAACCGTCGCAGATTTCCAAATAAGGTGTATACCTACAAAACGTATGGTTACTTTTTATGAGATATTGTAAATTTGGTACACTCTTACAAATGTAAACAAAATTAATCACAGTTTTAAAAGTCGTTGTAAGTGTGCGAATTTCGACAAAGTAACCAAATATCCCTTAATCAGTGTTAATTACCGTATCGTTTTCTAACAACATCTTGTACTTATGACAGTCGACTGCGTGGATAGATCTCCTTTTAAAGTTACAAAAGCTAGTCTTATGCCGGTGGCCAAATCGTCCATGTAAAATCAATTTTGATTGGACCAAATTCACGAAATTTGGAAAATTACCCAATCAAATTATATTTTTCTTGCATAAACCCGGTAAATTTGAGGCTGAAGAGACACATGAAAAATGACTGATCAAGAGAATATAACTGAAGATGAAGCTGCATTATATGATAGACAGATTCGCCTTTGGGGTTTAGATGCTCAAAAACGGTATTCAAAGTGCTTTCGTAGAAACTTAATTTGTGTCTTCCTTGAAGGCCACAGCACAGGGGTTTGTTACAATTTGCCGGGTTTACTATCCAAACGAACCATTTTTTTCGGGGTTCGTATGGATAGTAAACCCGAAAAATTGTAACAAACCATTTTTTCGGGGTTCGTATGGATAGTAAACCCGGCAAATTATAACAAACCCCTGTAGCCACAGACCACAATTAAATTCTCTATTAGTTCTTTATAATGTTTTGTTTCATTAAAAAAATTGCACCGATTCTTTTTGTCAAATATTTTGTGTGTGTAAAGTACAGTACTAGTCCAAACATATATCCAACATTCAGAAAGATTGCTCCCCAGTATCTTACAAATTTAGCCAATACACATCCATACCCCTATGGACAAGTCAAGAGATGTTCCAAAAACTGTAAATATCACCTTTTTGCACCTGTTCTTATCACTCTTTCCATATCAAAATCAGTTTAAAATCCAACATCCAAAAGTTTATTTCACCTCTCTTCTTTCATTTCCATCCAAAAAAAACAAAGAAATGAGTGAGGAAGTGAAAGAAAAAAAATTAAGAAAAAATACACTTTAATTAAAAGGAACTATATTCGTGGACAATGAAAAGCGGGATCATTAATTGTGGTCTGGGACCTGAAGGTTCCTCTGTTGCTTGCTTAACGTCCATACCAGTAGCAAATATTTCCTGCATATAATTTTATATTTAGGACGATCCCAACAAAAAATCAGATTTTCAAATATGCAGTTTGCTCTGTGAGTGGCCAATTTATAACAATCAGACGTGAAGTATCTGCAATGTAATTAATTTATGTCTGAATATAGACAATTTAAATGAAGGCACAAACTATTCCCTTTTTGGGGATTCTGGTAGACCAAATTCTTCATTCTTCTGTCCCTATAATGTATATATTTCTTAATTTCCATTTGTTTTTTATTGATTTTGCTATTTACTATTTTTTTTTTTTTTTTTTTTTTGCAATATAGAGACAGAAAGCAATGTCCATTCAAAACAGGAGATTCACATACAATTTGTTTGCGCTCAATTTTCGCTGATATTCAGCCATCTGTACCTATATACACTTATAGATATATGTTTTTTCTATATTTTCATGTGCCTTACAATGATCAACGACTTTTCTCAGTCTAGATAATCCACTTTTTTTTTAACGTTTATTACATTCTTCTTTCATTCTCAGCAAGCTAAAAAAAATGGATTTTCTAGACTCAGAATGATCGTTGATCATTGTAAGGCAAATAAAATTATAGAAAACCCATTTATCTATTAGTTTATATAGGTACAGATGGCTGAAAAATGTATAAAATCAGCGAAAATCGAACGCAAACAAATTGTATGCGAATCTCCTATTTTGAATGGACACTGCTTTCTGTCTCTATAAAAAAAAAAAAAAAAAATAGTAAATAGCGAAATCAATAAAAAGCAAATGGGAATTAAGAAATATATGCATTATAGGGACAGAAGAATTCGGTCTAGGATTCTGGGGACTTGTCATTTTTTACCTGGGAGGGGAGGGGAGCTGGTCATTTTGAAATCAAACATATAAAATTTTTCTTGATCCCCCCATAATATTTCACTGTTTTTAATTTATCCCCCCTTAAAAACATTAAAAAAATGTGATCCCCCTCTCTTAAACATGCCAAAAATTAAACATGCAAAACACTTAAACTTTGACACACATGATATGTAGGATATACTTGAAGATTCAAAAGTTCACAAATGTTTCAATAGAGATAACATTGATCCCCCCACTTTGAATTTATAAAAAAAACTTGATCCCCCTTACATTTTGACCAATCCCTTATCAAGCCCTATTTAGTCTATTCAGGGATATTTTTGCCAACTACATGTACATTTGTTTTTTTTTTACCTTGCATCGAAGTGGCACCTTTCGTCCGTCGTCATCCGTCCGGTGTAAACTATTTCAAACATCTTCTCCTCTGAAACTACTGAACGAATTCCAACCAAACTTAAGCTGAATGATCCTTAGGGTATCTAGTCTAGTAGAATAAAATTTATGTATTATTTTCTGTTTCTTCAAAAAACATGGCAGCCATGGCTAAAATAGAACATAGGGATAAAATGCAGTTTTTGGCTTATATCTCAAAAACTAAAGCATTTAGAGCAAATCTGACATGGGCAAAAATGTTCATTAGGTCAAGTTCTATCAGCCCTGAAATTTTCAGATGAATCTAACAACCCATTGTTGGGTTGCTGCCACTAAATTGGTAATTTTAAGGAAATTTTGCAGTTTTTGGTTATTATCTTGAATATTATTATAGATACAGATAAACTGTAAACAGCAAAAATGTTCAGCAAAGTAAGATCGACAAATAAGCTTATATGACCAAAATTGTCAATTGACCCCTTAAGGAGTTATTGTCCTTTAAAGACAATTTTTCACAATTTGTTCATCTACAATGTAGTTTGCTTACTTTAAAAAATCTTCTCCTTTGAAACTGCTGAATCAATTTCAGCCACACTTGGGGCTGGGCTGAATGAGTTTCAGAGTATCTAGTATAAATTTTGTATTTTATTTCCTTGTACGTCAAGAAACATAGCCACTATGGCTAAAATGGAACATAGGGGTAAAATGCATTTTTTTGCTTTTGAAGAAAATATGACAGATACAAAGAACATTTAGATGGCATTTTTAAGCCACTCATTAATATATATTGAAAAGCAAAAATAATCATTGATGAAAGATTTAAGCAAAATATTACAGGTGAGCGATTCAGGCTCTTGAGAGCCTCTTGTTCATTTAGTTTTTTTTTCAAATAAGAGAAAGGTTGCAGGTCAGAGAGAAAACAATATGGCTGTCTACAGACTGATAAAATAATTTTTTTTACAAAATGGATCTATAACTATTGTTTAAGGAAAGATATTTTCAAAATTTTGACAGATTTTAAAGGCTAATAAGTCCTTTAATCAATTCTTACCTGCTGCAGATGTACGAAATGGTGGTGTAGATGTGAAAGACGATGGTTCAAGGTGAGGTAGTTGGCAAAAACTTTCAGAAAAAGACTTTACAAGGCTTGATAAGGGATTCTGAGGCGGCCAAATCAGAAAATCATTCCAGACTAAGAATCTCAAAAGGCTTTACTTGAATTAAATGAAAAGTATATATATAATAGACCAACTGACTATAGATTTAAGATGTGAACAATTACAGGTCATTGTAGGGCCTTCAAAAATTCATATTCCTGGTCTGGTTGAAAAATAAATGACAAGACCTTACAAGAATATGAGAAGCAAAAGTAAATAAAAAAATAGAAACTGGACCTTTCCCTTAATAAATTAGTATTTCACAGGCAGTTTTTATCATATTGATATAAATAGAGATGTGATATGATTCCCAATGAGACAACTATCCACCAGACCTGCATATAAACAATTAAAGGTAACTGTACAGCCTCAGCGATGAGAGAAAAGTCAATACAACATAGTCTATAAGTCTAATAAAAGATTGATGGGAATGAGAAAAACCCATACTGCATAGCCAATAAGTGTAATAAAAGAGCAAATCATTAAAAATGCCCTGTTATTGAGAATATATCAGTAATTCAGTATACCATATTTTAGACAGATGAGTGATTAAAGATCCATGAAGTCTGTAGTTAAGTTTGATTTTGTATGTTTTGATGATTTATAAATCATCATGACATGTAATTGAATTTCTATAATTCTATGATATCTTTAACTTGAAGTATTAACCTAAGCATCCTTTATTATACAGACTGAGACACTCAAGAATTTTATTAATTGGATTGAGAGGTCTGGGAGCAGAAATAGCAAAGAATATTGTTCTAGCAGGAATAAAATCTTTAACATTGCTAGACCAAACAGAGGTTTGTGATTATAAGTGATAACCCAAGAAATTCATTTAATTTGTCATATCAACTTAAAATATTCAATTAGTGATCAGTGCAAAATAAACCTTTAATACTTAGGCTTATTTCACTGTGTTGCCAGGTCAGAAATAAGCCATCAGATCAAATTCTTGCATTCTACTTTTGAGTTAAACTTTTGTCAAGAATGTGTAGGATAATTCAGCATTAATCAAGTGTAATTCACATTAGTCTTTGTTTTGTTTTGTCAGATTTTAATGGATAAAGTTGAGGGTTACAAAATTTGAGGGACCTGAGATCCTGGCTAATTCATTGGCAGACACAATAATCTAAACTTATCAATTAACAACATTAAGCAACTTAAATTATGATTTGATTGATTTATTTACATTATTAGTACAATAAATTCAATCCTGATCTTTGCTGGAAGCTGGATAATTTTTCTATGCCTGGTCCTACTGACAGGAATGAATGGAGAATTTAGCCACAATTTTATTTAAAGAATTCACTTTCAGTGTTATTCACGACTGGAGTTTCTGTCCATGTGTAATTTTAAACAAAAAACTAAAAGTCACCATTTGAATCGAGAAGGTACATGACTTTTGAATATGTCGCAATTGTTAGATGAAAATGGGAATTACGATTTTATGAATTTTCTCTTAAACAAATGTGCTGACAGCATGTCATTTCCTCCCATATGTGAATGAATGGAGATGTGGGGTTTATACATCAACAAGACAGCAACCCAAGAACAAAAACAATCAAAAGACATCTAGTGGGCAACCAACTGTCTTTAACAATCATGACATAGACCGGTGTCCATATGATATGTCTTGAGCTCTTAGTTGTCAGGAAATTGATGTTGTCCCAGTGTGCCTCACATGCATTCTTACATTTAAAGTCGCAGTCTTGTTTGAAGTAGGAGGGAACGATTTAAAGTTTATGGACAAGTACTGGTTCCAAGAAATGTCCACTTTTTTCTTAAAGTTCATTAGAATTCCTGGTTGGTTAATTGATTGATTGTAGATATGTTTAACACCCCTTTCATCACTATTGGCTATGTCATGGTCAGTTTTTATTGGTGGAGGAAGCCAGATTACCTGTAGAGAACCAACACTTAAAGACTTGTTGTTTTTGTAACATTACTTTCTTTAAGTTGCAATTTGCAAAACTTCATGAATATGTATATAAAACCCTGTTCAATAAGCCTGACCAACCAACGCAATACTGTTAATTCAGAAATTGCCTGTATATATTATTGAGATTTTTGAAGAATGGACAAATAATTTCGGAATTTACAGCATATGGTTGCACAAAAATACATTTCATTTATTTGGTTTGACACAGACATTTGTATTAGATTAATTGATATAGGGACTTTTAAAACTGTTATACACAGCTTTTAATTTAAGAAGATAGACAGTCTAGACAGTATGCATGCATTTCAACTAACATGAGATTATGTCCATTATTAAAAAATTTTTATTAGGAGAAAGTTCAAACTTATATAATTTTCACAAACTTTGGGCGAAAATATCAGCAAACAGTTGTCAATATTACACAAAGATGCCAAGTAAGGTTTTACCAGCTCCTTAGGGACTCTTTAAGCTTGTTAAATTAATTATATTGTTAAAGGGGCATTAGCTACAAGAAATAAAAAAAATTGGAATATGATTTTTTTTGGTTCAATCATATATAAAAGTCAAATAGTGAAATAATAATTCGCTTTTATCAGCCAGTTTGGTTCAATTTTGTCAAAATAAGCTAAGAAACATCGCTGATGAATTATTCACTTGCAAGTGAATAATTTGACCTCATTCATCCATATTCATGTGACCTTCAATTTAACCCCTTAGCTAGATAAGGGTTACGCATGAACTAGGCCTGTTCAGCTATTAAAAAGAAATAGAATGTCAACATTGAAAGTGAAACAATGGTAAACCATTTGGTTGACTGATTCGACCTACAAAAGCTCATTCTTATACAGGTAAAAACGATGATTAACATATATTTTAACCTATAATATGAAATCAAACAGACCTAGAAAAAGTAAATTGCATGTGTTCACTATCTATTTATATCTATATTTATGTTTATATCGGGTTATGACCGTCAGCAGTCTTCGGAGGTCACCTCGATGGTTAATTAGACGGCGTCTAGACTAAAATACACACGAAATGCTGATACATATTACCGAGTACATGCATCGTAAATTGTTTATTTTAGACTCTTTATTTTTTATAATTTGGATACACGTTTTAGTATGTTATAAATCAAATATGAGAATCTGAGTCAAATCGGTGAACATGAATTTGACAGCTAATGCCCCTTTAACATAATATACTGTTTTTATTTAGGTTTCTATTTAAGAAAAAAAAAGCTAAATTGTTAATGAGGTTAAATTTTGGCATTAAACGATATTGATTGAGATGAGAGAGCTATTTTGTAGACCTATGATTGTATGCATGCTTATATATAAATATTGTAATGTTTTGACAGGTAACAGAGGAAGATACATGCTCACAGTTCTTGATTCCACAGTCTGAGATTGGCAAAAATGTAAGATATTGTTAATCTGTTTTATACTCCTATGTATGAACAGTTCAATGAGACAACCAAACATTTTTATGGTTTTCCTTATTGCCATTTTGCACCTCCTATTTTCAGTTGAAAGATTTGGACTTTTTATTTCCTTTCTATGATATTAAGGGGTTTTATAATCTGCCAGTCTGTCAGTTCTTTTATATCAAGTTAGTTTTTTGTAAAAGTAGTTTTCAATGAAATTTTTTGAAACTCGTTCACATGTTCATTATGGCTTCAACTTTATTAATATATATGCCAAATTATGGTTTTATTTAACAAGAATTTGCAGATGACTGAACATGAATATTTGATAGGATGAATGATATTTAAAAAAATTGGTTAAAAGGAAGTCTATTGTTAGTTGTTGTCTTTGTAACTTCAGAATTCGAACTGATTTTCATTATGGTAGGATCTTTTTAAGATATATGCCATGTTAGGGTTTGACCTAGATTTTGTAGTTCACTGAACATGGAAATGCAAGGTTTTTAGTATGGCATGGTCCGACCAGGGTATGGTGCCGTTTGCCCACATATTCTTGCTGACAGATCAAATTGTTTGAAAAAGATCTTATATTTCCCCTACAGCAGTGAATGGATTTTTAGTGAACCTTTCATATAAAGGTATTTAAATCGCAATGGAGGATTTGGATGTAAACAGCTATAGCATGTATAGTAATCGTCAACAATGAGCAAAACCTATACTATTCAGTAAATCATAAATGGCACTGTCATGACAAAATGTTTAGAAAGATTTTTATGCCCCCACCGTAGCGGAGGGGGCATTAAGTGTTTCCCATGGCCGTCCGTCCTGTCTGTCCTTCCCGAACATCCCCAAAATTGGTTTCCGTTCTCTAACTTTAGTTTGCCTCAACCAAATATTATAAAACTTATACATAATGCATATTACTACAAAACACAGATCAAGTTTGAAATTGGGTGGCGTCACTTTTACCGTTCATGCCCCTTTATAGATGGAAAAATTGCTAAATCTGTTTTTCTCTAACTTTAGTTTGCCTCAACCAAATGTTATGAAACATCACAAAACAGTCTTAATTAGGTGAATCCTGCACCTGTATGTGGACGTTGACTCATGCGTTTTTACAAGTGGGGGAATCTGTGGCCCATAGACACATTCTCCATTTATTTTTTTGAGAAATCCTTATAAGACTAGAACGAAAATTTTTTTGTTATCATATTCATTATAAACATTTAAGTATTAAGTTATTCACTGCGCTCTTTTAGAATATGATACATGTTTAAGGCAAGTAGTGCATTTCTGATAAATCCAAACAGCTTGATTATATAGTGGGCATGTACCAAATTTTTGCTAGAAGAAAAAATCAATAAAAATGCATCTGATAGCTATTTTTCTGAGTTTTTAATTGTATTAACTTTTGTGTTCTTTTTGTATGTTTCAGAGAGCCAAAAGTTCATTAGAAAGGACACAGCAGTTAAACCCTATGGTTGAAGTGACAGCAGACGACAGCGATCCTAAAGACAAACCAGACAGTTATTTCAGTGAATTTGATGTCATATGTGCAACATGTTGCACATCTTCATTATTGACAAGGATTGATAAAATTTGTGCTGATAAGAAAGTGAAATTTTTTGCTGGTGATGTTTTTGGTTACTATGGTTACATGTTTTCAGATCTTGGAGAACATGAATATGCACAGTAAGTGCCAGATTAAACAAGAGTCAAATGAAAGTTGAGCGCCATGATAATTACTGATGATAGATACACTGGTGCATAGAGATTACATGTTTGATTTCAATAGTGTTTGAAACAGTAATATGAATAGTACATAAAAAGGTTAACAGGTATCACAAAAAAAAATGGACAGTACATCAACACCTGACTCTGATGAAGAAAAAAAAAACATGTACGAACAACACAGAAATCATTTTCCTCTTCTAGAGTAAGTAGAAGAAATTTGACCCAATATTTCTCCTAAGGAAACCCCAAAACATCAAAATAGGAGGTGCTTGATACAAATTAATAGTTTTGGCTACAAACATCATCAGCATCTGTTTTAAGTCATCAGTTTTCAAATATTTGTGCCAAGTTCCTTGTATCCACCTCTTTTCAGACATGTGTTACATTTTGTTTTGACTTCATGTGAAGTTAGTTCATTGATATGACATACATGACATATCAATATTTAAATCAGTTTTTTTAAAAAAAAAGGTTTCCTTGCTCATCATTAACCATTAAAAAAGTCTTTCTAAATTTTGGTAGCAAGCACAACAAAACATCTATATAGATATAAGAAGATGTGGTATGAGTGCATGTTTGTTTACAAATATTACATGAAGTGATACCTTTTAACATGTTCAACCTTGAAAAAAATATACAAAACTATTTATTATTAGCTCATAGGAAGTTATTTTTTTATTATTTAATTTATCGGTTCCTCATGAAGCAAGTGAACTCTGAAAAAAATTCTGGCAATTGAAGGTATCTGGTTAAAAAATCCTCCTGCATTTCGTATAAAGTTTCTTTTTTACAAATTCATCCACATCTTACATATTTGAATTGTCCCACCTGTTTAAACTAGAAGTGGGTAAATGAGACAACTCTTATTACCTTAAAATCATATCAGAAAGAAGCCATTGTTAATTATCGTTTATTTTTTTTAATAATTTCACAGAATCCGATGAAGTGTAGAATTTTAAGAATAAACAAGGTCTAAATATATGATTTTAATGTCAAAAATTTTTGTATTATATAAAAGCTTTAATTTATTAATTGTATACAAGGTGTAAATTTAATGTATTTTAGAGAAGTCCCAAAACCAAAGGAAAAGAAATCTGACATAGATAGCGATGAACCCTCGCCTAAAAAAGCCAAAGTCAAAGATCACAAAACTGTTGTTGTGAAAAAAGTAGGTAACATAATAACCAGAAAATAAAGAGGTACTAGTCTTTCATCTGGTATTCATATCTTTCTGGCTGCATGTATTTTTATTGTAAAATATAGAAAATGTGAAAATGTCTTTTCTTTAAAGTATGTCTGATGCTCTATGTGATTTCTGTTAAATAACTGACATAATTTATAAGACAGCTTTCTGTTTTAACTGTGTTTCAGCCTTCCTATCAAAGAGCTGAGTAGGTTAAAATTTTGTATCAGTCTCAGTTTTGTTAACATACTTTAGATGAAAGTCATGTGGTATATTTATAATTTGCTCATGTAATATGAGTGCCGCTAACTATTTGTTGGTGTGGAATAGTAATCGCTCTGTCCATCAGCACTTCTATAGCATACTACAGATCAAGATGGCCTTAACCTATTTCTATAATATTCATGCACAGTTTATATTTATTTTTTAATGAAGGCACTTTTTGATTTTTATGAAAACTGGGGGGGAAATTCTGGTAAAAACTTATATTGTTAAAAAAATCACATATTTTTAGAAATGCCTTGATTGTTTTAGGATTTCAATGGCATAGCTGTCAACTGACCCATATTCTGCGGGTTACATCCAAGAATTTTCCCTTCACACAGGATTTTTTAAATACCCACCAGGTATTCAAATAAACTGGGATTTAAAAAAATGACCTGTTTTCACCCATATTTCTGACCAGCATTGTTTCCGGTATTTAGAAGTCAAATATACTTTCGGTTTTCTCTGCATATTTCCATTGAAAAGGTAAACAATTGAAATTAGAATTGTTTACTTCTCGTGCCAATGGCAGATATCAAAACATTACATTTGATTGAAAAGTAACAATTCGAGGATTGTTTGTTAATTGTACCCCAGAAAGTTGAAGCCAGTCAAGCTTGACATACAATTCTATGTCCTGATTAAAAGATTTGCCGTTTGCAAATATCAAATATCCTGTAAAAATCATTTGAAAACAATTTGAACCTTTTAATACATTTCTGTTGGAGAGAATAATTTTGGTATCACTTAAATGTAAAAGCTTTAAATCAAATCCATATGCTCTAGACTTTCTATTTATCTTCCTCCTGTGTATAGGAGCACATAAGCTATAATTGATTTCTAATTACATGTATAGCTGGGGTTTATGACATTCATTAATAAAAAGAAGTTAACTAGTGTGAATAAAACAATAAAAGGGCATTGTTTTAGAAAGATATTTAATGAATGATAAATATTTATATACTTAACAAATTCAAAAGGAAACTCAGTGGTACATGTATATGTTATAGTAAATAATGATGTGAAGGAGGTTATTTGTTAGATCTATTATTCTTTAAGATTTTATAATTCAATGGGGCCAAAAAAATATCCTTGTCATACCTACTTGTATGGAAACACTATATTTACCAAAATTATTTTCAGAATGCAACTTTCACAAGGTTACAGCATGCTCTAGATGTGGATTGGAGAACAGATGAAAATTCAAAGAAGATAAGACGAACACCAAACACATATTTCATAATGCAAAGTAGGTTTTTAAAACAACCACAGGAATCTTGTCAGTGGTTGTTTTTGTGCCTGACTCATCCTAATGTTTTTCATATTTTTTTTGTTATTGGGAGAATAATGTGCTGATGGCAGATTTTTTATTGTTTCTATTTAATTTTATGTAAAACCTGTCAGTTAGTAAACTCTTGCTTTATCTTATCAGGACAGTGAAATTCTATTAATTTAACCTGTGTAAACCATGCAGCTGTTAAACATAAACAAATTCTATACAATTTCACTGAGGAATGAACAACAAATTCTATACAATTTCACTGAGGAATGAACAAGTATTCACTATATAACATTTCCATATGTGATTATTAGATTTTTATTTAATTTATATACTTTGAGGAACTTTGAAGAAAAACAGATAAAGCCATCAAGATTGGTACCAACTAAGACTTCATTATTGATGGCTGGATCTAAAGTACTGGATGGACTAGTTACAACTTTTCTTTTGATCAATTCACCAACATCAATGTTAAGATTTCATAAAATAGAAGAACATGTTCTTGCAGATATTTATTTATGATTATATTTCTCTTTTAAAAAGAAATTGAAAGTCATTGGTGCCTTTAGACTTGTAAGTGTGAGAGATTGCTTAAATATGCCAATTTAAATTTGCACTATGTACATTCCAAATAAGTTAGGAATTTGTTTTAGTCATACATATATGCTAAAATATAAAATTATTTCAGTTATCTTAACTCACATTTTTATGCCCTGAATTTGATAGTAGAGGGTTTAAGTTTTTGGTCAAAGTAGTTTATGATGAATTTGATATCACATCCACTTTGAAACTCAATACCCATGTTCGCTATGATGTGAACTTAATTATATACCAAATTACGGTTTTTACCCCAATTTTTTGGTTCACTGAACATGGAATTGGGATGTTGTGAAACCCGTAAATTCTCAGGTTAAAGTAGTTTACCATGAGGTTATGGTCAAATCAACTTGAATCTTAGTACACTTGTTTATTATGATGTAAATTTTATGCCAAATTACAGTTTTGACAAAGATTCAACGGTTCAATGAACAAAGAAAATGATAGTGTGATTTGGGCATGGTGTCACCTGTTCTTTTTAGACATTTGTGTTATTGAGAATTCAAAGCTGTACACATGATAAAAGGGATAATTTAATGGCATTGCATTTGTCTTTCCAGTTTTACTAAAGTTCATGGAGCAGAATGGTAGAAGAGTTGCTCTTGGTTCAAGAGAAGATGACATTGTTGTTTTAAATAATATTAGAAATACTGTTTTAGAAGATATGAAATTGAATGAAAGTGTTGTATCAAAAGAGTTCAGTAGGTAGGTATTTCATAGAGTGACAATAATTATTACAGAAAATTACACTGTTGTGTCTAAAAGAATTCAGTAAGTCTGTATTTCATAGAGGTAAAATGATTATTACAGAGGGGTGTAGTTTTCAAAACCATTCACATTAAACGAGATTCAAAATATTTTGGATGACAGGAGAGGTTGAATAATCGTGAAATTTCTAGAAACTGTTTTCATCATAGGTCTGGTCCATGCGCGCCAGTGTGTCGACAGGATAGATGGGGTATTGGTAGTCACTATAAGTACATGCTCTTTGTAGGGTTAACAGTTTTTGGGTAATTAAATTAATTGGGAAATTGCTTTATACACACTATGTTAAGAAAATGCAACATTTGAATAATGTTATTATGCCGTAGTGGAGGGTGCATTAAGTGTTACCCATGTCTGTCCGTCCCAAAATTGGTTTCCGTTCTATAACTTAGTTTGCCTCAACCAAATATTATAAAACTTATACACAATGCATATTACCACAGATCAAGTTCGAAATTGGGTGGTATCACTCTTACTGTTCATGAGTTATGCCCCTTTACAGTCGTTTCCGTTCTCTTACTTTTAGTTTGCCTCAACCAAATGTTTCATAGACTTGTACACAATGCTCATAATCACAAAACGATCTTAACTACGTGAATCCTGCATCTGTATGTGGTAGTTGACTCGTGCATAGTTACAAGTGGGGGCATCTGTGGCCCATAGACACATTCTCCATTTATTGTATTCTGCTTATGTAGGTATACATTTGTAACTACTTGAAAACAGCTTGACAGAATTTCATAGATTCTCCTGCCGGATATGAAGTTCTGCACTGGCTATTTTAATTTTGTTTTGACTTTTCTTTATGGTTTCCAATACCTTATATATAGTAACCTAAAACATGGACAGATATTTCTTTTTTTTTGTATTATTTGGAGACAGCAGAGTTACACATATATTAGCACTTTTTTCTGTATTCAAGAATTTTTTTCTCGCTAAGAGCATTAATATTTTCCTTTACTATTGTCTATATTTTTGGATCATATTTTCTTTCCATTTTGTTTTAAGGCCAACCAAAAGTGTGAACTACATGTGGTCTATAGCAATATAGTGTACAGGTCTGTCTGATAAGGTTCATCAATTCATATTGTTAGGTGATAAGACCTGGACCTATATTCATAATCTGCTTTGTAACTACAAGTAAAACAATGTTGCCTGCTTTAGAAGGTTTGAATGAAGTTTTACATGGATCCTGTACACTTCCAAGCATATTTGGTCATAACCATTGTAGAAAAGACATTTTTGTGTGTTCACTCTTTATAATATTATGAAGTAAAGAATTAGTAGTTAGAAGCATAATTGCAAACAATATTGAAAATGAAAATAATACTTTCAAAAATTTGAGAGCAGATCTAAAAGAATTTATTTTTAGATGATTTATATGTTTCAGAGTTTAGTGTGGCATTCATTTCACTGAACTAGTATACATTATTGTTTAGGGGCCAGCTGAAGTCGCCTCCAGGTGTGGGATTTTCTTGCTGCGTTGAAGATCCATTGGTGGCCTTGCGCTGTTTTCTGCTCTTTGGGGGTTGTTGTCTCTTTGACACATTCCCAGTTTCCATTCTCAATTCTATTTAAACATTTCAACATAAATCCTTTCTTAACACAATCATAATCAATAAGATTGGTTATAAAAACTATGTCCCATAGAGCTTACATAGAAATTTGATTTATTTTATTAATGATTTCAGTTACTGTTTTGCTGAACTAAGTCCAGTTTGTGCCATAGTCGGTGGTGTTATTGGACAAGAAATCATAAAGGTAACTCAAAGTATTTTTTAAATAGATGTCAAAACAAAGAATTGTATTAAAGAATTCAGTACTCTAATGGACCTCTACTCCAATGAAAATGCCTTGATGATAGACAGTCTGATTTGGTTTGTCCCCTGATGTATGGTATATGGAGGCAAGGTGTCTGTAGGTCATGTTATATCTTTTGAGACATATTCAGGTTCTATATAGTATCATGTGTATGCTTGTACAGCACTTGTTACAAAATATGAACATCAATTTGTCAATAATAAAGTAAATGACATTTTGGGTATGTTTTAAACTGCATGTTGCTTACAGAGGTTATATCAGGAATGCAGTGGAAAAGATATATGCATCAATTCTTGAGACAAATTCTCGACGTATCTTGACAGGCTTCATTGTGACTTTAAAACCATTGCTGTTCTTCACAATTACACTGAAGCCTTTAACATGAAGCTAAACCTCATTTCAAGACAGCCCACAGCAGAGGTTTGCTAGATGTCTATCATGCAACATATGTATATAGAAGAACACAGCTGTAGGATATTATCAACAAATTATAGACCAAACCGGTAATGAAATCAAACATCTACTGTCATGAATTGCCTGTACATACAGGATTGTCATATTGAATTGTAAATGGTCAAAAAAGAACATACATTCTGAATATTTTGAGCAGAATATTACCACATTACAGAATTATCAAAATCTCATTGCAGGCTGTATCACAGAGAGATTCACCACATAATAACTTCTTTTTCTACAATGGTGTGAATGGAGAAGGACTAGTGGATAAGATTGGTTAAAGATTGTTTTAACCTCCAATTTGGTTAGAGACTATTTTGTCCTACAGTTTGGTTAAAAACTATTTTGACCTGTAGTGAAGGAATTGTTCCTGGCAGGAATCAGTATCAAGTCAGCAGCTATGCTCGTTTTGATGAATAACATATGAAAAGTGCTGAAGAGTTGCAAAATTTACATATGTATTAATGAAATGTCACGATGTAAAGGAAGAAATAAATGTTACTATTTCAGTTGTATTTTTGTCTCGACTTCGACACATAGAGAAATTAATCCAACTGTGACATTCACTTTTTGTATAAAGCCTTATTAGACCTTGATTCTTCAGATCTTGTATAGATTTTGTAGATGCTTTATGTTCTGAAGTTAACAATTGTCATATGCCCATCGTCTTTGAGCTACTTCTACTACAATGCGACTACCATCAAAAAATTATTCTGGTATTTACATGGTTCAGCTGCTACTCAACACATGAATAACTTGCCTAGTTTGAGTAATAACTATTTGGTATGAGAGATCCTTGCAAGGTTTTTTGTCCATCAGACATGGTTCAAATGACCATGACCTCATTTCATGGATTAGTGGTCAAGGTTGTTCATATCTCGGATATATTCTTTTATCTTTGGCGTATCATAGACATAGGAAAAACGTTAGGTGTAAAGAATAAAATTGTCGCATGGGAACGCACAAAAGGAAAAATTTAAGAAAATTTCCATATTTTCGCAAACATTTTCCCTGAACAGTTAAGCTGTGTTTGAGCAAGTTACTGTGTGTGCAAAAACTTTCAAGATTTTTTTAATGTCTGTGATAAAAACATGCGAACATGAAAGAAAAATTTTAAAGGCATAGCTGAACTCTATGATATGTATTAAATGAGCATTAGCTATGAGATAAAAAAAAAAATTAAAATATGATTTTTTTTTTGTTCAATCATTAGTGAAATAATAATTCGCTTTTAGCAGCAAGTTTGGTTCAATTTTGTCAATATAAGCTAAGAAACATGGCTGATAAATTATTCACTTGCAAGTGAATTATTCGACCTCATTTAAACCATATTCATGTGACCTTCTTTTTAACCCCTTAGCTAGAGATGGGTTATGCATGAACTAGATGAGCTATTAAAAGGAAAAGAACGTCAACATTGAAAGTGAAACAAGGGTTAACTATTAGGTTGACTGATTCAATCAACAAAAACTAATTATTATACCAGTAAAAACAATGATTATCATATTTATTTAACCTATAATATGAAATCAAACAGACCTAGAAAAATCCAATTTCATGTGTTTGCTATCTATTTATATCTATATCAGGTTATATGACCGTCGGCAGTCTTCGGAGGTCACCTCGATGGTTAATTAGATGGCGTCTAGACTAAAAACAATGATTAACATATTTGTTTAACCTATAATATGAAATCAAACAAGACATAGAAAAATCCAATTTTATGTGTTCGCTATCTATTTATATCTACATCAGGTTATATGATGGTCTGCAGTCATCGGAGGTCACCTCGATGGTTAATTAGATGGCGTTGAATAGAATACACATGAAATGCAGATACAAATTATTATGGAGTGCATGCATTGTTAATTGTTCATTTTAGACTTTTTGTAATTTTGATAATTTTAGTAGGTTATAATCAAATATGAGAATTTGAGTGGAATCGGTGAACATGAATTTGACAGCTAATGCCCCTTCAATACATTTTCATTTGCTTTAAACAAACCTTTTTCTACTTTCTAATTAATCCTTGTTACAACTGTATGTCCGAACTCAGATTAGCCAATTATCCTTCATATGGTATTTAGTATAAAGTTTGTTTTTTGTTCTTGCAAATTGACCATCATGGCTGCCATGGACAAAAAATAGAACATAGGGTATAATGTATTAATTGTCAATTGTTAATTGAAAACCATAATAATCTGACTTGTCAGAGTTATTTCACAAGTTACATTTTTTGACAAATTTTCCTGCTTTTGCCTATCTCAAAAACAGTACTAGATATATGATAGCAAACCAAGACCTTCAAAAAATGCCAAAATGACTTAAACTATCACAGGTGCTAGGTTGTTTTTTTTTCCCTTTTCTCGTATTGATTTGAAAACCATATAAATAGAACAGAAACTTATAGCTTAGACCTTAAATAAACAATACAAGATCTATAAAAATGAAGTTATTGTCCTGAAATTAAGATATTTTGAGGTTTTGCTTATCATCTTGAACTGTATAATTGAGACAGAAACTACACAGCAAAGCAAGATCGACAAAAATGTCAATATGACTGAAACTACAATTGCTTTCCTTCTAGGATCAATTTCTCTTTAACAATGGTTCGACAATTTTTTCCATTTTGGCTTTATATTTATTATTTTGAATACAATAATTGATAAACTGTAAACAGCAAAAGTTATCAGTAATACAAGATCTACAAAAGACCAACAACTAATTTCTAATAGGAGTTATTGACCTTATAGTCATGGGTCTTCCTCCATATTGGATCATATTGGATTGTACAATAGCAAAAAATAATCGATAAATTTACCTTTTTTGTTTTGTAGTATGATAAGAGTGACTCCAATTTTTTTTTCCCTGAAAGCTCATACAGACATTCAAACTAATTTTTCAAAAGTTCAAAAAGTCATAGCAAAATTGTTTCAATAAATAGTTATTTGCATCAAAGGTACATACTTTGGTATTCTCTACATGAAAAGGTTGGTGATTCTCTCCAGGTACTCTTTGCTCCCTCCACCAATAAAAACTGATCCCCATGATATAGCAAAATGCAATGAAAGTGGTGTTCAACACCAACAATCAATCAACCAATTTCTTCTTTTGCCTTAATTTTAAATATCATAGTTTATTGGTCTGTTTGGTTTTTGTGGTTTTGTCAGTTCATTATTACTATAGGCAATATGGCAACTATATTTGGTGTATGAACTGATTGTAAGGTGTACATGACTTTTTGCAGGTTTTACCTGATTTTGACCTTTTTTTTCATGGTTCATTGGTCACTTAAATTTTTAAGGTTATGTCTATTTCTCAGAAATTATAAGCAATTAGTAAGCTATATTTTGGTATGTGTAATGATTGCATGGTGTACATGCTAGCAGTGTCATCAGACCGTAACCTCAATTTTATGGTTCATTGGTCAATGTTCAATTTTTGTCTCCCCTTGATGGTGTCAATAATTGTTTAACTTTGTGATTAGGTTAGTTTTAGTGGAACCACTTATGGTAAGTCAATGATATTTGGTATGCAGTTGTATCAGCATTGGCACATTTCATTTCCATAAAGATTATTTGGCCCCACTCCTTCAGTCATGGTCTGTTGACTATAAAACTTGCACATGTTTACATGTTAAAAGTGTGTGATTAGGTCAGTTTAAGGGGAACCACTTATGATGTGTCAATGATTTTTGGTATGCAGTTGTATTATCATTGGCATATCTTTTTTCCACAGAAGTTGGCCCTATACCTTCAGTCATGGTTTATTTACTTTGAATATTTTGCATAATTTGCATTTCAAAGTATTGCTATTTTATTTTCAACATTTTCATTTTTCTATCCAATAACATACAGGCAAGACATACCGTATAGCTTTTTTTTTTATGCGGGGTGTAAATTTTCGATTGTTTTCGCGGATAGAACAAAATCGCCAAAATAAATTTCGCCAATTTAAAAGTGCACGTGCAAAGTTATTGATAAAAGTTTGGAATCCGCCAAAATAATAAATGCCAAAACATTTTGTATACCTTAATCAATGAAAATCGAGAAATTTTACACCCATGAAAATAAGCCGCTATATGGTATATCTGTGTAAACGATTTATCCTAATTAGGCCCTTTTCTCAAATGATTTAAGCAATAGGCCCACTATTTATGATTGATGATATGATTGTAAGGTGTACATGTCTGTCTGGGCTCTGACATACCTAACCTTTACCTCATTTCCATGATTAATGGCTCTGACAGGCCTTGACCTTTACCTCATTTCCATGAATAATGGTTCTGATGGGACCTGACTTTTACCTCATTTCCATAAATATTGTTAAGTTAATGATACTTGTAATAAAACCTTATATTACAAACTTTCAACATAAGTTCAATAACAATAAGTTAAGCAGGCGAGACATTTCAGTAGTGCACTCTTGTCTCTCTACTCATACAAGAATGGTTTTTCCATATATGAGCTTTCAAAATCTGACAGTTTTGCACATCATTAAGGTGTGAAAAAAGCTGTGACTCATACTTTTATTTTATTTTTGAAGAATAAGCATGATAAAAACTAAATGTATTAAAAACTCTATTATTTTAAAATTAAGACCCTATATATAGAACAAACACTATTGGAAAAAACACATGTATTTTTTAAAAACAGTATATCTTTCCACTTCTCCTCAGCATTTTGTCTGAAAAATTAAAAAAAATATGTAATAAAAGTTATCATCTAAGTATATACGTAATAGTTCTATATAAGAGGCAATAGACGATTTTCAAATTCATGCATTTCCCTGTATATCTCCTATCTGACAATGCTTATGTTATTATGTCACCGTGTGAACTGATTGTTAAATGACATCCTTTATGCAAATTTACCCCGGGTCAACCAGTGTAAGGCATTCATAAAAAATCATTTTGAGATATGTCTATAGATGTTATATGTCAAAACCAAAGAGAACCTTTTAACTCAGGCCATTTTGATATTGTGAAAAGTATGAGGCATTTAGGTTGAAGGCCTTAAAGCAATTAATAAGGTGAAGAACAGTAAGGAAAGTGTTGTAATTCCATAAAGGCATAGTTCTTTAAAAAATTATTTCTTTTTCCCTAAGGTATGAACACAGTTTGTCTTTGAGCAAAAGGATGCAGTGGGTGTGTTAAAATGCTTGAGGTGTATGCTCATTACCTGTACATGCTTAGGTATTGAAATTTAGGTATTGAAATTTATGAGAACATATATTATGGTAATACTACGTCTATACAGACTCCCTTCTGGAAGTTTTAGTTACTCACTTCTTAGTTGAGTGTTAACTCCCTTTGATATGTTTATGTCTGATGTTGATCTAGATCTATTGTGTTGTCAAATAGAGGGTTTATGTCTGATGTTGATCTAGATCTATTGTGTTGTCAATAATGAGAGTTTATGTCTGATGTTGATCTAGATCTATTGTGTTGTCAATAAGAGGGTTTATGTCTGATGTTGATCTAGATCTATTGTGTTGTCCATAATGAGAGTTTATGTCTGATGTTGATCTAGATCTATTGTGTTGTCAATAAGAGGGTTTATGTCTGATGTTGATCTAGATCTATTGTGTTGTCAATAATGAGAGTTTATGTCTGATGTTGATCTAGATCTATTGTGTTGTCAATAAGAGGGTTTATGTCTGATGTTGATCTAGATCTATTGTGTTGTCAATAATGAGAGTTTATGTCTGATGTTGATCTAGATCTATTGTGTTGTCAATAAGAGGGTTTATGTCTGATGTTGATCTAGATCTATTGTGTTGTCAATAATGAGGGTTCATGTCTGATGTTGATCTAGATCTATTGTGTTGTCAATAATGAGAGTTTATGTCTGATGTTGATCTAGATCTATTGTGTTGTCAATAAGAGGGTTTATGTCTGATGTTGATCTAGATCTATTGTGTTGTCAATAATGAGAGTTTATGTCTGATGTTGATCTAGATCTATTGTGTTGTCAATAAGAGGGTTTATGTCTGATGTTGATCTAGATCTATTGTGTTGTCAATAATGAGGGTTCATGTCTGATGTTGATCTAGATCTATTGTGTTGTCAATAATAGGTTTATATCTGATGTTGATCTAGATCTATTATGTTGTCAATAATAGGTTTATGTCTGATAATGATCTAGATCTATTGTGTTGTCAATAAGAGGGTTTATGTCTGATGTTGATCTAGATCTATTGTGTTGTCAATAATGAGGGTTTATGGCTTGGTATCATTGCCAAAGGACTATCAAATAGCTTGTGATTGGTTCTGGTTTAAACAATACATTTTGTTTGTAAAATTACCAGTTTATGAATTATGTAATTGAACTAAAAGTTTCTTTTAAAAGGTTTTTAATGTTAGATTGTTCTCAAAATTGTTTATTTTTTTTTGCATCCCAAATTTTTCCAGCATATTTGATGATGATTTTTATTGTGCTCATAGAATTCTGTATCATACACTTTTTTCACAGACATTCCAGCAACTACCAACAACAAAGTCTGTTTCCTTAAAATATTATTTCTCCTGTTCAACAAAATAGTTTTTAATATAGTCTTATCTTACCCTATAATTATCTTGCAATGCATGGTTATTTAAGTTCTGAAAAAGAAAATATTATCAGTATGTACAAAATAATATATTAATTATATTTTATACTTAATAAATGTTAACAAATATATATAAAACATACTTTGTTACATATCCAAGCCAAATTAAATTGTTTTTCATCAGTTTAAGATTTGAAGTGATATTAATATACAATGTATTAGGTTAAAATTTACAACTATCAAAAATGTGACAGATTAACATATCTTCAGCACAAAAATGAAATGAAGGAAATGTCAAACTGATCTCTAACAAATAATCCACAGCAATTACATCAAACAACAAATATACTGTCATTATAAAATAGAAAAAAATGTCTATATAGATATAAAATCAAACTGAATTCACACCTGGCCTGCTTTGCAGCAAAACAGCTATCTAATGAACTATGTGATATTTTGTGAATGTATACATTGAAAATGATATTTGAGGTAAATGTCTGACTTAAACACCAACCTTACAAAATAAATAACCATAAGACATATCGAAAATAACATACAGTCTACATGTACTTCATTTACCAAGTTATTTGTAAGAGAAAAATTTTGATCAGAAAACTGATCGTCATACAATAATTATTTTTACAAGAGTATTCTAGCAAGATCAAGATATCAGAAAATCAAGGAAATATTTTCGTTTAAGTTTTTTTGCAAATGTTGAGAAATTCATCTGTCAAAACTTGTAACACAAGGCTAGATTCGCTTACTTTAGGTCGAAAAATTACAACAGCAAAATGTTATTGTAATAAATTAACCAGATTTCATTGCAGAAAAATTAAAAGTTAAAAAAACTGCCAAAAACCATGAACCATGGCAGGAAAGACGAAATCTTACAAGAGTGTACATACTGAAATGTCTCACCTGCTTTAATGAAAATTGATTTTATCTTGAAAGTCCTAAAGATAAAGGTTTAACTTCAAGTATCACATAGACTTAACCTTTTTAAAGATCCATGACAATGAAGTCAAGGTCAGATAAAGACGGTCAGACAGACATATACACCTTACAATTATTCCATACACCAAATATAGTTGACCCATTGCTTATGGTAATTGAAAAACAGATCAAAACACAACAGCTTAACATTGACCAATTCAATGAACCATGAAATGAGGTCAAGATCAGATGATACCAGCCAGACAGACAAGTAAACCTAACAATCATTCCATACACCAAATATAGTTGACCTATTGGTATTAGTATTTGAAAAACAGACCAAAACACAACAACTTAACATTGACCAATGAACCATAAAAATAAGGTCATGGTCAGATGATACCGGCTAGACAGTCATGTACACCTTACAATCATTCCATACACCAAACATAGTTGACCTATTGCTTATAGTACTTGAAAAACAGACAAAAACACAAAAACTTAACATTCACCAATGAACCATGAAAATGAGGTCAAGGACAGATGAAACCCGTCAGACTGACATGTACCATTGTACCACATGCAACACTTGTCGCAGGCGAGACAAAAACCAGGTACTTGGCAGGGGGCAAAAAACCTGTTTTGTATTAAACACCTTAAATATCCATCAACTGAACCAGGTTCAATGACAGGAGGGAAAAAGAAATGTTTACCTGTGTTATAACACATCATTACCTGAATCTGTTTTCTTCTTTTTTACTATCACTATTATAATACCTATAATTATTATCAACACTACAGCTCCACCTACAATAAATTAAACATAGGCCATGTGACAAACTATATTTTATTGCTTGGCATCAGTGTGATGCTATTAATTTCATTCCATATTAAGCCATCTTGAAATTATTTCTTAATAAAAATCAGTTTCAATTGGATGCCTCATGGCTAAGGTTCTATTGGCTAAAATGAGATATATTGGAAAGATGTCCCGGACAGGAGAAAATCTTAAATATGGAAGATAAGGAATGAAATTACAGTATAGGTATTCAAGACCGATAACAATTTATTGCTTCATGTTTTCATGTAATTTATGATATTGCGAAGCACTTCGTAACCTTTTAGAAAGGTTAGTCTTGTATAAGTTATGAACCCATGTATAACCAGTTCATTGCACTTCAGTGTTTAATAAAAATTTGTTTTCTCTAATTTTCTTTCCTTGAAAAGTGATAGTATTTAATTACATTTATCATATTCTTACAAGTTAGTAGATAATACAGGTAAATTGTATGTGTAATACCCTCAATGGCATGATTGCAAAGGCTTTAAATTATCACACCCTGAAACTGTGGGACTTCATTTCATCAATATCTGTCACAGTTGCAAAGGTTTTATCAAACCTCTAATCTGTATAATGTCATATCATGTGAAAAAACAATTACTTGAGGTATATAATAAAGTGTATATGATATGGCTTTTTCGATATCACACCCTGTATCAACCCTCAACCAATACAATTTTTCAAGTAGAGCTCTTGGGATTATATTGGGGTCACAGTTGACATGGATGCTATATTGAAAAAGGCATGTGATATTTTCTATGTAACATCCTCCACAATATGCAAATATTATTAATTGGATTATTTCAACATTTCTAGCAATTTTAAGAATTAAGAACTTTGATCATGTTGATGTAAATTGTGACAAAAATGAAATTAGAACTTACCTATACCACCTCCAATGACTGCCCCAGATAAACCTCCCTCTTCCTTCTCTTCTGGTACAATTGTCTGTAGCACTTACCTATACCACCTCCAATGACTGCCCCAGATAAACCTCCCTCTTCCTGCTCTTCTGGTACAATTGTCTATAGCACTTACCTATACCACCTCCAATGACTGCCCCAGACAAACCTCCCTCTTCCTTCTCTTCTGGTACAATTGTCTATAGCACTTACCTATACCACCTCCAATGACTGCCCCAGATAAACCTCCCTCTTCCTTCTCTTCTGGTACAATTGTCTATAGAACTTACCTATACCACCTCCAATGACTGCCCCAGATAAACCTCCCTCTTCCTTCTCTTCTGGTACAATTGTCTGTAGCACTTACCTATACCACCTCCAATGACTGCCCCAGATAAACATCCCTCTTCCTTCTCTTCTGGTACAATTGTCTATAGCACTTACCTATACTACCTCCAAAGACTGCCCCAGATAAACCTCCCTCTTTCTTCTCTTCTGGTACAATTGTCTATAGAACTTACCTATACCACCTCCAATGACTGCCCCAGATAAACCTCCCTCTTCCTTTTCTTCTGGTACAATTGTCTGTAGCACTTACCTATACCACCTCCAATAACTGCCCCAGATAAACCTCCCTCTTCCTTCTCTTCTGGTACAATTGTCTGTAGCACTTACCTATACCACCTCCAATGACTGCCCCTGATAAACCTCCCTCTTCCTTCTCTTCTGGTACAATTGTCTGTAGCACTTACCTATACCACCTCCAATGACTGCCCCAGATAAACCTCCCTCTTCCTTCTCTTCTGGTACAATTGTCTATAGAACTTACCTATACCACCTCCAATGACTGCCCCTGATAAACCTCCCTCTTCCTTCTCTTCTGGTACAATTGTCTGTAGCACTTACCTATACCACCTCCAATAACTGCCCCAGATAAACCTCCCTCTTCTTTCTCTTTTGGTACAATTGTCTATAGAACTTACCTATACCACCTCCAATGACTGCCCCAGATAAACCTCCCTCTTTCTTTTCTTCTGGTACAATTGTCTGTAGCACTTACCTATACCACCTCCAATGACTGCCCCAGATAAACCTCCCTCTTCCTGCTCTTCTGGTACAATTGTCTGTAGCACTTACCTATACCACCTCCAATGACTGCCCCAGATAAACCTCCCTCTTCCTTCTCTTCTGGAACAATTGTATGTAACCCTATGACTGCAGGGCAAACCTCAGTCTCAGATAAATTTTCACTTTCTATTGATAAACAAACAAAAAAAATTATTCATCTTCTAGTCTGACCAAACAATATATAAAACATTAAAACAGTTAAGAATTCAAAAATCAGGAAAAACAAATAAAACAAAAGGCTCCCAAGAGCCTGAATCGAAATGTCAGCCATCTTGGCTGGCAGACAGGGTCATCGGACACATTTTTCAAACAAGACAACCCAATGATGGTTTGGTTAAATTTAGCCCAGTAGTTTCAGAGAAGATTTTTGTAAAAGTTATTGGACAACAACAACGGACTATATATATGAAAGGCATGCAGTATAGGACATAATTTTATATCAGAAAGTAAAGTACTTTCAGATTCAGTAACTGTCAGCATTCTTTTATACATTATATATAGTATAATAGCTTTTTTGTTTTTGATCTATCATCAGCAAGAACATCAAGATAGTCCCGATGATGAAATCAGTATAAAATAAAAGAATATTATGTCTGAGGACATGAATGCACCCACTCAAGCTTTGCATGGATACCCCATATCCTTTGTTTTTCTATTTTCAATTTTCCAAGATAAAAAGGGGCATAACTCTAGAACGGTAAATAACTCACAACCCAAATTCGAACTCTGTCTGTGTGTTGTGATTTTTAGCATTGTGTATGAATTTCATATAATTTGGATGAGACAAACTTCGGTACAGAAACAAAAAAATTTGCAATTTTCCAAGGTAAATAGAAGCATAACTCTTGAACGGTAAATGACTCACTGCCCAAATTCGAACTCTGTCTGCAAGTTTTGATTCTTAGCTTTGTGTAAGAGTTTCATAAAATTTTGATGAGGAAAATTTAGGTAAGAGTGTGGAAATTAAAAAAATTGGCAATTTTTCAAGTTATAAAGGGGCATAACTCTAAAACGGTAAGTGATTCACCGCCCAAATTCAAACTTTGTCTGCGAGTTTTGGTTCTTAGCATTGTGTATGAGTTTCACAAAATTTGCATGAGGCAAACTTAAGTGAGTGTGGAAAAGAAAAATGGGACAGACTGAAAGACTGATGGACAGAAGAACAGAAGGACGATCAAGGGTAACACTTAATGCCCCTCTTGCCTATGGCAGGGTAGCGGGGGCATTAAAATATAATGACATTATTCTTTTTATCAGAAATTTGTCTCTAGAACATGATCCTAAGGGTAGAATATGGAATAACATGAAGTAGTCAGAAAAACTCTTTTTTCGCATTCAAAATGTTGTGATAGGTGTTTGGTTGTATAAATGACGTGTGCATTTCATTAGTGGTTGCCACATTTTAAAATTTTTTTTATAATGAGAAGTTGGTGTAGGTGGCCAATCTTTGATAGCTTTTTTTTAATGAATTCACAATTCTTTTTAACAATTTAGAGTTTGACATATTTTCAAGGCACATGTCTATTGTTGATGACTATGATATAAAAATAAGATGTGGTTGGATTGCCAATGAGACAACTCTCCACAAGAGACCAAATGACACAGACATTAACAAATATAGGTCACCGTACAGTCAGCTATAAAAGGCCCCGAAATGACAAATGTAAACAATTCAAACGAGAAAACTAAAGGCCTGATTTATGTACAAAATAATGAAAGAAAAACAAATATGATATACAGCAACAAACGACAACCACTGAATTACAGGCTCCTGACTTGGGACAGGCACATACAGAATGTAGCAGGGTTATGCCCTCTAGAAGTTTTTTTTGGTTGTTATTGTTATTGGGTTGCTGTTTTATTGAGGTATATCCAAACTTCTCCTTTTATTCATTCATGCAATTTTGTTTTTTTACCTAAATCTGTACAACTTTTAAACAGCATGTCATTGACTTCCTCCTTTGTGAAAGCCATATCGTTTGTATTTAATACAACAAAGCTGACGGTCACTGTTCCATCTCCGTTATTATTGATACTTTCTACATAAACTTGAACCTCTCCACTGTCGACACTTCTACGCTTACGTCTCCTGGTTGTTGTTGAAATTCCTTTCCTGTCTAGTAACTCCAAGATAACGTCATTTATTCTAGCTTTATATTCAGGTTCATCAAGGTTGGTATTTTTTGGTGTATCTATTGTCAGTTTTACAGATTTGCCACATGCATAATTATTTTTGTTGTAAAGTGGAACACATATGTCAGTTTTATTGTTTTCACATGTGTAAGTGTTACATGTGCTTGCAAAATACTGACACCTAGGTCCTGTCCTGTCCTGAGGACAGTTACATATGTAGGTTCTATGCTTGTCTACACACTGTCCTCCTGCCAAACAGACTGAGTTTTGACAATCATCTATGCTATCTGAGCATGTTCCTCCTGTCCACCCTGGAGCACAGTTACACACGTAAGATTTACCATCCTCAGATATACAGGCAGCATTATTTTTACAGGGATTTTTATTGCATGGGTTTTCAGGTTGCAATGAATTTTCACATCTAAGTCCATTGAAATCTTTTGGACAGATGCATGAAAATGTGTCTATGCCATCAACACATGTAGCCCCATTCTGACAACTGTCCTCTCCTGTACAATCATCAATGTTTAAACACGAGTATCCATTCCCTGTAAAACCATGTTCACACTGACAAATATGGTATGTGGCATTCAATTTTACACATCTAGCATTCTCATCACATGTTTTACCATCGTTAAAACATCTATCAACCTGTTTGATCAGAATTGTTACTGGTTGAGATGACTGCTCAAATGTTTCTACGTTTCTTACTCTGATTACAATTGTAACTGAGGTGCCAACATAGTCCGCTAAACTCTTTTCTAGAACCAGATGTTTATTGTCTTTTATAGAGAAAAAACCACCAGGATTTTTTTCTAATTCAAATATAATATTATCTTCGACTGACTGGTTAACATTATACAACGTTCCAATAATTGTTCCAACATCTGAATCTTCTGCAACATCCAAGTTGTCAAGGGCAACAGATGGCAGTTCCGCAGCAACTACTTGTATATTTGTGACTAGCAGTGTTAAGTTTTGTTGTAAATATTGAATAGGATCCCCATTATCTGATACCCGTACTGTAATTGTGATCACTGGGTTTGCACTTGTCAAAACAGCTGTAGGAATGGCTGAATCCACTAGTAATTTTCTCCCATCAATCTTAAAAGACATTCATTTAAACTCAAATATAATTCACTTGTATCATCACTGATTAGAAAGTTTTGATATGAAAAATAAACCATATACAATTTCATGTGCCTGCCCCAAGTAAGAAACCTTGTCAGTACTTGTGTCATATCTCAATGTTTTTTTTTATGTTTAGAAAATTTGGTGATCATGGCAGATCTCTGATAATATCTTTTCGATTTACTCTGGTTTTTTTTTACCTGCCATGGTTTAGACCTTGACCTGTCTATTGTTGAAGACAGTATGAAGCCCATTAGTTGTCTTTAGGTTATTTGTTTCATTGGGTGATGTTGTTGAAGACAGGTTGTTGAAGACAGTATAAAGCCCATTAGCTGTCTTTTGGTTATTTGTGTCATTGGGTTGTTGAAGACAGTATAAAGCACATTAGATGTCTTTTGGTTATTTGTGTCATTGGGTTGTTGAAGACAGTATAAAGCCCATTAGCTGTCTTTTGGTTATTTGTGTCATTGGGTTGTTGAAGACAGTATTAAGCCCGTTAGCTGTCTTAAGTTATTTGTGTCATTGGGTTGTTAAAGACAGTATGAAGCCCATTCGATGTCTTTTGGTTATTTGTGTCATTGGGTTGTTGAAGACAGTATAAAGCCCATTAGCATTCTTTAGGTTATTTGTGTCATTGGGTTGTTGAAGACAGTATTAAGCCCATTCGATGTCTTTTGGTTATTTGTGTCATTGGGTTGTTGAAGACAGTATTAAGCCCATTAGCTGTCTTTAGGATATTTGTGTCATTGGGTTGTTGAAGACAGTATAAAGCACATTAGATGTCTTTTGGTTATTTGTGTCATTGGGTTGTTGAAGACAGTATAAAGCCCATTAGCTGTCTTTAGGTTATTTGTGTCATTGGATTGTTTTTCTCCGATTACCTTGAAAAGATCAGAATTGGGTCCTTTTAAAACAAAATTGTGAGCTTGATTCTGATCAGGATCCTTGGTTGAAAACTGTCCTACCAAGTCTCCAACTTTTGCATCTGCCAGTATTGTTTGTGACCCTGACAAAACAATGGAAGTTGGAGCTTCATTCTTATCATTAACATCAATCTGTAAGTTCTGAAACAAAGAAACAACTGTTTAATAATGGATTCAGTATCATAGGTTTTTTTGGGACAAAGCAATAATTTTTGAAAAAAAAAATGAAATTTCCCTTTGAAGAAAAGAATGCCAAATGTCCACATTAGGATAATAAACAGCAAATTTTATATGATATGATATGATAATATGACAATACTAAAGTACACACAATGCTTGTTTACACTTTATCAGTGTTTTTTTAGGTTTTTTTTCGTAATTTATTCTGTGCAGGTTTGTCATTTAAACCTTGATTGAGTTATCATGGTGAGCTAAACATTTTGAATGGAAATTGTTTTGAAAAAAAAGAACAAAATTGGAATGAATTCATATTAGAATCCAGTCTATTGTTGTTTTTCACTATAGGTTCAAAGACTTCCATCTTTTTCAAGATAAATTTCTTCCTTTGAAGGTTAGATAAGTTCACATGCATCCAGTTTCTTATATTGAAAAAATTACTAATTGTGCCTATATAAAAAATTATAAAACATAGTATTAATATAGTATTATACAGCTAGTTAACTTTGTAGAACACATTGTGACAAGGGAGATTACTCCAGTTTTAAACAACCTATGAATTAGAAGGCTATACCTAAATGCATCCCATATGAATCAATATTTTTCATTCAGTAAAGTTTATTCTTTCTTATGATATTTACCTTCTGTATAGAAAATTCTCCATCAGAGCACTGCACCACTAAATTATAATTCTTTGTTGTCTCAAAATCTAAAACATTAGTCAACACCAAGGACTTTTCTGCATTATCATTGGTAAAAATGGCGAATGGTGTAGATTTGGTTTGAAGGTTACAGGAATGTGATTGGCCAGCATCAGGGTCATCAACCTGTATTGCTGTGACAATAGTCTTTGGAAGTGTGTCTTCATCAAGAGGAGAAACATTGCCAAAAATAATAGACTCAGGAGGGTCGTTCAAATCTCTGACAAATATAGTGAATTCTTCCTATAAATAAAAACACATGTGTAACTCATTTTGATTAATAGTGATATGGCTCATCAAAACATTTAGCTATGTAGAATCAGAATATGTACATTTCTGGTGCAAACAGAACATTAAAATCCAAGTATTGAATAATAGTCAGATCTATTAAATACTTTGATGATCCTGTAGATTTATTTGTTATCTACCTATGTCGGATATAATTTTGTTGTTGTACATCAAAGTACCAATGGAAAGTGGTGATCAAAGTTATTACCCTGCCATCTCATACACTCCATAACAGTTAATTGTGTGATACAGTTGGACTGTATATATTTTGTATCCATGAAGGCTAATACCTGCACATATTTAGAAGGTACCCGTGAAAAACAGTTGGAACTGTATATTTTTTATACAGATGAAGGCTATTACCTGCACATATTTAGAAGGTATCAGTGAAAAACAGATTGGACTGTATATTTTTTATACAGATGAAGGCTATTACCTGCACATATTTAGAAGGTATCAGTGATAAACAGTTGGGACTGTATATTTTTTATACAGATGGGTCAATATCCCTAATGCACCTCGAAATGAGAAACTCAAATGTTGTGTGTAAACAAAAATCTCTGTTTAGTGATATTGGACAGGTTTCTATTTTTTACAAATGACTGAGCTTAACCATTTGTGGTGATAAGGAAAGTAGAGGAACATAGAATAAATGTGTAAAAACTATGGAGCTATTAAATGTGTTCAAAGTCTTAAATTTTCAAAGAACTTATTGTGTTAAAACAGGGATTTTTTACCACGAGGAGCCGCATCACGAAAGGATGTTCGGGGTATGCTAATTTACGGAAAAAATAATCTCACTTCGTACCCCGAAATTTAACCACATATGTGAAAATGTCACAGCTTCGAAACGAGCTATCATACATATCCAAGTTTACGATATGGACTGAGCTACAGGAAAAAACGTTACCATTACCGCCTATGGAAAAACAATTAAAGATATTGACCCAAATTTCAAGAAAAATTTCAGCAGTTTTCAGACTGATTTATGGATGATTGCACCTTGTACACCAGAGACAATTGTGAAAATAACGGTTAGTAGTCTTAATTATACCTAGTTATCCCAGCTGGTTTTAGATAAACATTATCGATAAAGATCAGCAAAAATTTTCGCTTTTGAAATGCATTACTGGCACGGGGCTGAACACTTCTTTTAGGCACAATCATAACTTTGTTTACCCCGAGAGATCCGAAAGGCCCTTTTTTTTTACTTGAAAAAGGCATGAACTGCTTATGGAAACATTTAATATTATTAAATTGTAAGTAAACATGACACAATAAAGTCTTTGTTATGTAATTATCATTCCGGTCTACAGGAATAACTGATAATCAAAGGAAATAACACACTTCGTACGAGTAAAGTGAGATACATCATCATTTGTACTTTTAACCAATAATTTGACCCCTGGTCATTAGAAATTATATGCAAATAAACAGACAAACATGTATTAAGAAAATCATGAACTATTATATTTTAATGCACACTAGCAAATCACAAGATATTGTCTTTTCTCAGTGAAAAAGGGGAAGGGTCAAACCTTTTGAAAACAATAGTGCCGCAGCTATTCAACTATTAAGCTACTACTCATTGCTCCTAATATAAAAGGTAAAAGGTTTAAATGAAGGTTGATAAGCCACAAGGGAGAAGCATTTCTCTTCCTTTGTGATAAAACTTTCAAAAATTTGATTTTTTCTCTCTCAATAATACTTATGTATTTAAATCAAATGACAACACAGCTTGAGTAAATTTTTTGTCTTACTTCAGTTCCAGACATATCATTACTATTTAACCTGAGACGACAAACAAGAGGTTTTAAAAAGTTCTGAATAACTGGTAAACATTTTGTTTTATTAGGCAAGCTCTAAATTGTTTATATATGGTATTTATGCAATTGAAATTACAATCGGTATGTTAAAAATATGCTGATATGAAAACTGTTGCTATGGTCTTGATATTATATAAAAATGCTTAGTTAAACTTTTCGACTCCATTTTTCAAGTTAAACCTTGCGGCAACTGTTCCTCATGTAACACTGCAAACTATAGTTAGCATTATTTTGATCTGTCGTTATTTAATGACGCCATAATACCTATGATGTCACAATGTTTCCTTTAAAACCTCATGTGCATTTCTCACTGATAAAAGGTTTTCACTGAAATACATGTAAAAGACTTTTTTTTTCAAATAGAATTATGTGAAAAGACAAGTTTTGAAAATTTGCACTTCATTGCACTCTAATTATATGATAAAAATGACATTCACAGTAGTTTAGAGTGGTTTCTACAGTATAAAATACCAGATTTCCACTGGTAAAAATAATTAAGTATTTTGGTGTTTTTTTTATGAGATCTACATTATTGCATAATTTCTCAGTCAAAATGCACTTTTAGGCACCAGAAAATTTTATTGAATGCTTTAACAGGGTCTGTGTATTGTAATTTAAGGTTATCATCAGATGTTTTGTCCATGTTTTGACTAGTGAAGGTATACTGGAAGTAATTAATTATACATGCACATTGTATTCAAAATAAATAAATATAGCGATAAAAGTGTCATTGCCTTATAGTGCTGAAACAACTTTATTTTTTTTTCAGAAATGAACAAAAATACACAGATTTATTCAGAAAGTCATAGTGATGAAGATCACACAAAAATATTTGGAAAAATCAGAACTATGGATTTCAATATGGGTCAATATCCCTAATGCGCCTCGAAATGAGGAACTCAAAAGTTGTGTGTAAACAAAAAATCTCTGTGTAGTGATATTGGACATGTTTCTATTTTTTACAAATGACTGAGCTTAACCATTTGTGGTGATTAGGAAAGAAGAGGAACATAGAATAAATGTGTAAAAACTATGTAGCTATTAAATGTGTTCAAAGTATTAAATTTTTAAAGAACTTATTGTGTTAAAAAAGGGATTTTTTACCACGAGGAGCCGCATCACGATATGGACTGAGCTACAGGAAAAAACGTTACCAATACCGCCTATGGAAAAACAATTAAAGATATTGACCCAGATGAAGGCTATTACCTGCACAGATTTAGAAGGTATCCCATTGTCCTGGCTAACTATTAATATCTTATATTCGTTATTTGTTTCATAATCTAATGTTGACTGTCCCGCCACTAACTTGTTTCCAGAAATGGCAAAATATCCTGGAAAAAAAAGTCAGGATGAACTGTAATTTAATTTCATTAATATCAGTCTTGTTAAGCTTCATCTATCTAATTCAAAAGATTAATTTTTTTTGTTTGCTTCTCTTTCAAACTTTAAAGGAACATAATAACATTCTTTTGATTGGCATATAACAATCACATGGTGTTTCTTAAAGGTTATTTAATGTACCATCTTATTAAAACACAACATCCATGACTGCTTATGTTCTCTATGACAGAATATCAACAATGTGAAGGAATGTTCAAGACGAAACAAACTTAAATCTGATCAAACTCTTAATTCACTTCTCTTAGCATTAATATGTAATTATAATAATTGATTTTTTTTTTCAGGGTAGTTATATAAGGTAATAAAATGGTTAACTGTGCACAAATTTGTAATATAGAGTAAAACAAAAAGTCATTCGATGTTTTAATTAAAACTTTACCAATTGAGAATGAAAAGTATAAATTTAATGAAAATTTCTGACATTTGACAGTACCATCACTATCTCCAGGAAGTAGTTTATATGTAAATGTCTGTCCTTGGTCAGGGTCATCTGTACTAAATGTCCCAATCACAGTTCCACCTTCAACGTTTTCTTCTACTTGGTTGTTGTCTAACTTTATTCCTGTTGGAGCCTCATTTTCATCTTTTACCTGCGATTGTTTTCAGAAGATCTGTTAACTTATGATAAAACGACATGAATATAAAGTTGTATGGTTTTACTTAAACTTTTTATGTACAGTTAGGAAGAAAATTTAAATGTTATATGTCTGAAAACTGTTATGATTCTTCATCTCAAAATTAGTAGCAATCTTGATAGATTTGTAGTAGATGAAAAGATGTTTTTTTTTTTTGTCAGATGTTTTTTTTTTTAAGTTTTGATGAAGACTTACTCCTTTTCAATTGATGTAGACAACTTAATTTCGGTTCTTATTTATCATATTTATAGAGTATGTATATACCAGTACAAATTTCATGATCAAGTTTGATGTTGGTATAAATTCAAAATTGTAATGCAATGAACAACCAAGTGTCAAACCTTTAAAACAAATTCTTTTGATGAAAACAATCCTTCTTCATCAGTTACTTTAACTGTTATGGTGTGTTCAGATGTTTCCTCAAAATTTAACTGACCACTAGTCACTATTGTATTCTGTCCTTCAATTCTAAACACAGCTGACCCTTCCACACTAAAGACTAGCTGAAAAAAGTTTGGTTTTATTTCTATTTTATAAACAAAATGAAATATGAGGTTTCAGTGATTGAGTAGTCTAGCAATGAGGTATAATTTACTCTCAAAACATTCATTAATTAAAAATACTGCTTTGTACTGCCATGTTTGTCTGTTTGTAAATAATTTTGTGATAATTGAACTGACTTTGGGAACAATCCTTCATTCTCAATGGTGAAAATTTTAAAAAGTAACGTTACAGGATTTCAAAATTACTTTTATATAAAAGTGATGATTTAATATGAAATATATCATGCATATAGGTAAAGTGTTAATGTCCCCATACTTTTTATCACATACTGATTAATTTTAGGCAGGCTGGATCATGAAAAAGTCGCCCAAGTTCAACTACCTGTTGTGATTCAGGGTCCATAGCACTGACTTTGCCAACTACTTCACCAGGCAGCTGTGATTCTGATACATCAAGATTTGTTATTTTAATATCAGTCGGTGGCTCATTGATATTTGTTACATTAACAATAAGTGCTTTCTGGTATGACAAGTGTGTTCCATCTAGCCCAAAATCTCTGCAAATCACCTGAAACACAGAAAATGAATTAATCAAAACACTATTTAGAGAAGGGTGCTGGAATTGCTTAGCTGTAAACATAGAAAATAAATTAATCAAAACACTATTTAGTGAAGGGTGCTGGAATTGCTTAGCTGTGAACATATATAGAAATAACTACTTTATCTTAATCAATCATGCCAATAAAACATTTCTTGTTTAGGAATCAAGTTTTAAAGGTTAATCCTGAAAATGTTTCTTGTTTAGGAATCAAGTTTAAAGTTTAATCCTGAATATGAAAGAAATATAATCCAATGGATATAAAACAGGCCAAACAAAAATATATAAATAAAGTTAAATATCAACAAAAATATATAAATAAAGTTAAATATCAACAAAAATATATAAATAAAATTAAATATGAACAAAAATATATAAATAAAGTTAAATATGAACATTATTTTTACAGCATTTTGTTGTTAAAACTTAAATTTTATACTAACCTGTTTACTTACATCTATGATATACCTGCTTAATTACTTTCATGTATTACAGATGTGTTTGTTTACTTACATCTGTAACATATGTGTTTGTTTATTTGCATCTATAACATACATGGCTGTTTACATATAACTATAACATATGTGTTAGTTAACTTACATTTGTAACATATTTGTTTGATTACTTACATCTGTAACATATGTGTTAGTTTACTTACATCTATAACATATGTGTTTGATTACTTACAACTATAACATATGTGTTTTTTTATTTACATGTATAAAATATGTGTATGTTTAGTTACATCTATGATATATCTGTGTGTTTACCTACATGAATAACATATGTGTTGGCTAACTTACATCTGTAACATATGTGTTTGTTTACTTACATCTATAACATATGTGTTTGTTTACTTACATCTATAACATATGTGTTTGTTTACTTACATCTATAACATATGTGTTTGTTTCCTCATAATCCAACTCCTCTTTCTTAACAATTAGTTTGAGATCATCTGTTATCTATCAAACAAAAGTAAAAAAGTTGTTACCCACTTAATAACCACCTATGATGACCCCTTATAATTAACAAACTGTAAAAATAAATGATAGAACAATTATAACAATGTTTCTCCAATTACAACTGCCAGAGGTGCACTATTAATAAATAAATTATCATAGAGGAGGAAGAAAAGCTACTTCTGTACATGTACAGTAATGGGATGACATGTCACTATAATATTTGTTTATACCTATTGAAATAAAACTTCTAAAATAATTAATGTGTAACTGTTTTATGGGAGTAAGATACAAGAGACTATTAAATGCAACCATGTGAAGTTGAAATTCTCACAACATAAACATTTTTAAGATTTTCTGTTATGTTTAGGATTATATTTTCAAAATCTTGAAATTTCATTACGTATATATATTGTTGATAGATATGAATAACTGATACAGATGCTATAAATAGATTACATCCTTTAAATACATTTTTGATACTAAAAACTCGTAAGGGTTCCGCGGAACCCAATGTCTCCTACTTTTGCTGTTATCTATGTTTTCAGTGTGATAGGGGAATGCACATAATAGATTTACAGTTAATGAAATAAAACGTTTGAAATGTATGAAAAAAGTTATGCTTGTAAAAATGAATACAGTATGGAATCAAATCTATAGATTTATAAAAGAGATTGAATGAACAAATGATAAAGAAGATAATTTTTACATTGTTTGATGATTTATCCCTTAATTCAGACGACGACGGAATGTAGGATCGCTATGTCAACAAAAATGGGGAAAAAATTATTAAAACTTTTCCTCTAGATACTATCTTTTGATTGTAAGAAGCTTCTGTCCAAGTTTGGTAAAAATCCAGGATGGTTCATGAATCTAATAAATGTTTCAAAAACTTTAACTGCAGACTGTATGTAATGTTAACTGGAAGAAAAACTAAGTCCATTTATAAGTAATATACGGAAAAACAGGAAATAAATTTTTACAAAATTTCCTTCTAGATACTAGCTTTTGATCATAAACAAGCTTCTGTCCAAGTTTGGTAAAATTCCTGGATAGTTTAAGAAAGTTATTAAAATTTTAAAAACTTTAACCACAGAGTGAATGTAATGTTAACTGGAAGAAAAACTAAGTCCATTTATAAGTAATATACGGAAAAACAGGATTTTTTTTTCAAAATTTACTTCTGGATACTATCTTATGATCATAAACAAGCTTCTGTCCAAGTTTGGTACAAATCCAGGATAGTTTAAGAAAATTATTAAAATTTTAAAAACTTTAACCACAGAGTGAATGTAATGTTAACTGGCAGAAAAACTAAGTCCATTTATAAGTAAAATAGGGAAAAACTGGAATTTTTTTTTTACAAAATTTACTTCTGGATACTATCTTATGATCATAAACAAGCTTCTGTCCAAGTTTGGTAGAAATCCAGGATAGTTTAAGAAAGTTATTAAAATTTCAAAAACTTTAACCACGAAAACGACGACGCCGACGGAATGTAGGATCGCTATGTCTCGCTTTTTCGACAAAATTGAAAGGCTCGACAAAAATAGATTAAAGAGTCTATAAATACATCATAGATACTATAAATAGATTACAGATACTATAAATACATTACATCAAATGGTACAACAACAGAGTTCTGTACATGACAGTTGTGTTTCTGGTTTTTGTCTTCATCTTGTACAATAACATTACCAACTACTGTGTTTACTGGACTGTTTTCAGCTATCTGTAAGAGTTTACATAGTCCATATATAAAGGAGAGAATTCTAATTGTACCAGTTCGAGTATTGAAACACTAATACAAAGCATTATTTATATCCTTCCTTTCATTTTAAAGTTTTTGAACTGGTCATGACTTGCACAGACAGACAGACTGACAGACAAGACAGTCTCTAGACCAGACTTAAAAATTCCCTTTTGAATGTTAGTAAGAAAGATTAACTATTAATCTATTTTACAAATTAAGAGTAGATCATTATAACATGTATAAAATAATGTCATCAAATACTAGGTATCAATCAATTGAAAACTGTTGATAATCTCAAACTTACCACTGAACTGTCCAAATTTACATCAGTTGGTGGATCATTAACATCCTTTAAAACAATGTTAATGGTGTCTGTGACTGAGAGACTTGGTTCACCAGAATCAGTGGACTTCACTTGAATTGTAAACACACTGCTTTCTTCAAAGTTTATAAGTTCTGGTCTACTTCCTATTTTTAATGTTCTGCCATCTAATACAAAAGCATCTTCTATATATGGGTCTGATTTGGAAATATCTAAACTGAAAAATGGAAATACACTGCTGATATGTCTGGCTGGTAATTTGTTTCCATTACAATCATTACAGTTAATTCTTTTGTAGTACGAATATAAATATGTAAAGCAAAGCAAAGTGATAATTATTGCTAACAATATTTCATATAACAGATACCATCATTATTTGGTATTTCTATACATGTTGTAAATATAAAACTTTTCTTGTCTCAGGATGACTGATAGCTTGATATATCATAAAACAATTGTCTACTGTTAAAGACTGAATGTTGACCTCTAGATGTCCTTGAATTTTCAGCATCATTTGTTGCTGTCTCATGGTCATATTCTCTATATCTCATTTTCTTCACATTTGATGAAATTTTACTGCAATCAATTCAGGACTCACTGTCTCTGAAGTTTGTCAAATACTTTTCTTCTTAATATGATGTTTTTCACTAATCATTTGATATATTTTAGTAGGAAAGTCTTTACTTAAATTATATTCATCCTATTTCCTATTTTTTGTAAGTGAGTCAGGTCATTACTCAGTACTTACCCTTTAGCTACAGCTAATAATGAGTAACTATAGGTTTGGTCCTTTTCGTGGTCTTCAGTGTTAAGGTCTCCTATAACAGTCCCATTCTGACTATTTTCCTGTATGTAGCCTCCTCCATAAACCCTAACTTTGATTGGTGTCTCATTTACATCAGAAACTTGTATCTTTAAACCAAATGTATGTTGGTATATAAAATACAACAAATAAGTATTGTAACTCAAGATTTAGGAATTTCTTATTGGTTGTGGTCATTACTAAGGGGGATGCTGTAATTTTGTAACAAAATATTTTAGTCCATTATCACCCTCTTTGTTCTGATAAGTTAGCTTTATAATTTCTCATGCTATTAAATACATTGTCACCTGTATGTAAGATGTTGTAAAATTTATACTTGACAATAAAATGACCTTCACATCATATCTTATTAATCCATCAATTTTCTTTATTGATTGATTGATTGGTGACTGCTTTACGCTGCATCAGCACAAAAAGGCTATATAGTGGCAATCAATTTTCTTTATGAATACCTCCAACTTAGAGCACTAAAACCCATTGGAATCAATAGTTTAGAGACCTCCAAATTTCAATACACCTCTCATTCTTTTCTTTATGAATACCCAAATGAACAAGAATTCATGTGTTGTAGTGCTAAACATCCCCCTTCCCATATAATTCAAAGTATCTGAAAACAGTAAGTAGATGTCAGGAATACTGGAGAAATGTGTGTTGAAAATTTTTGAAATCATTCAATAGATGGAAAAATTCATAGTATCAGCAAAGAGGTAGTAGGTGTCAGAGTGTCTGACAAATCCTAAAAGTGCACATAAGTAACAAGTCATTACTGCCAGCCTGCTGAAAATATATAAATTCATCCTGTGCAGTAGTACTGACAGAAATATTCCTTGGACAAAGGGTAGATGAAATAATGAACAGACAAACAAGATGAATTAGGAGAAGGGGCATACTATATATTGGCAAATAAACCTTAATTTTCTGACATTCTCACCTTGAATGATTCTTTAAGATTAAAAGATTTGTCATTGTAAGTGCCAGAGGCTGTTACAGTCACCTCCCACTCTGATTGGTCCTCATAGTTTAGAGGTTCTTTTATCTTCAGTAAATCACCATCTAGTTTGAATGGAATATCTTGGTCTGACAACAGATATGCAAATGGCTGGAATAAGAAATAAAAGATTAATAAATTCATTTATAACTTTAAACTGTCAATTAGATATAAATATAGCTACTAGAAAATTGTATATGGTCTTCTTGATGATCACACTTAAATAAGTAGGAGGTAAAGGAGTAGATTCAAGAAGGGTTCAAATCAGCCTTTAGATTTAAATTTAATTTTAATCTGTCCAAAAAACTGCAAATTTTACACAGAAATAGCTGTATTATTACTAATAATGCAAAATAATTTCTTGTTTGCCCATTACATTATATTATGAAATAAATACCCCTAAAAGTATTCATTATTTGTCTTGATAAGTTAACTTTTGGACTATTTTTTTCATAATTGTTTAAAAAACAGTTTTTAGGATAGTTAAATTTGGCCACAACCCCTGATAAAGAATATGTTTGTTTCTAGCTATAGGGATTCAATATACACAGTGGCACATAAGGGTAACAGAATTTTTTTTGGCAAAATGAACATATACTTCTCCCAAACCAATCAGAGTACAAAATATCGTATACATATCAGGCATAGTTACTGAGGGATATACCTGATTTTAAACTTTAACTGGACTATTAAAGCATGAAATAAAGGTCAAGACAATATAAAAGTGAAGCTATTTGCAATTGGTAACACTGTTGCTGCCAGATTAGCAATACTTCTGTCTGGCTCAATTCCATTTCCTTGCAGAAAAGACGAAGAAATATTTTAGGCAATGATAGTGCTGTTAATTTAGAACAATTATTTTGGTATCCCTTGTGCTTTAAGTAAATTTTGCAAAAGTATTTTTGAAATAAGCCATCTTTATTTGTTTGGATAAAATCTGACAATTTTCTTTATGATGTCATTTTGATGACAGCAGAGAAAAACTGCAATATCAAACCATAGCTTATATTTACATTTTCTTATACCCTTTATTTAGGTATTTACAAATTTATGATTAATAACTGTATCCTTCATTAATGTTTATCTATGTTGACTTTCCAGAACCAAATAAGCCCAAAAGTGAACCTTCTCCTTCTATACCAAAACTTTAAACAGAATCCATCATTATCATCATCTACTTTACCAAAATATTTACCCCTGTTAAAGCGTCCATTGTCAGTTGATGCACAATTTGTACTTGACCAACTGTAAAAGTCTCCTCATTTTCAGGGACAGTCTTCTGATCTTGTAGAACAATGATCTTTGGCACTTCAATGGTTTCTTTGATTTGAATGTTTACCAAAACAGTTTTTGATAATGGTGGTTTACCAGAATCCTCACATGTGATACTGATGTTCATCTGGTTCTTATCAAGTGGAATCGATCCACTAACCTGAAAATATATGTATATCATGTTTTAAATTGTGAAATATTCTATCATTATTTGTTCAATACAACTATCTATGTATAAAACCATTGCAGCTTTAATGCAATTATTGTGTTCATGTAATCCTTATTTGTCAAACTTTGAAACTATTTATCTAATACTGATATTCATCTGAGAGCCCATACTGAGATTTCTTGGCAGCAAGTTTATTTTACTGTTCTCAAATACCATGGAAGTGTTTAGATAGCCTTGTCTATAGCCATACACAGTTAGGTTTGCAAATGAAACTATTTGATTTATGGTATTATATTTATGAAATAAATGTATTTACACTTTTGGTATTTAGCTGAATTTTGTCTCCGAATGACCTTAGATTTGTCTCTGAATAACCTTCTGATATCAAGCAACAATCACATTTTAATTATAATGTCAAATTTTTCAAATTGTGATGTCAAATTTTACAGGAACTTGTGAGATTTTAAGTAATGGCGGACAAATTTGCATACAAGTGTAAACACGTCTATTCATCTCTAAAATATGATATCAAATAGCTGAATTGTCCCTTTGCATCACTCAAATTACCAGTATTTTATCTTATTTTATTAATATGTGTTTATATTCCCTAATTCCAAGATCTATTTAAATAGTAATTTCTTTCTTCAGAGCACTATTGGTAATGTAATAGTTTGTACCCAAAATGAGTACAACAACCTATCATTAGTTGAATTTCCATTGTTAAGGACATTTTTATACAATCACAAATGTTGGTGTAAGCTGTTGAAAACATACTATAATTATGCAATAGAATTTGTGCAAAATCATATCAAGAAAAGATCAAATCAAATCTTTGACTGTACCTTCAGTAACAAGTTAGGATTGTTGACAATAAATACTCCAACACCTTCCTCCCCTACAGTACAGTTATGGGTTTGTTCATGGGTGATTCCACTATTGTCTGGGTCAGTGACCGTTACTATGCCTACAGCATCACCTATACCTGCAGCGTTGCTTACCTTAAAATAAATACCATAGAGTTTTCTTTAAATGCCATTCAGCAGTCAGGGGACTTATTGAAATAAGTGATTTTTAAATCACTTATTTAAGTATCAAATTCGAAGTTTTGTCTCAAATTGTGATTTTGTAGTTTTACCAAAATTTGAAACACATAGGTTTAGATAATATCTTTTCATTAGTAAAATTGAAAAAAATGAACTTCTTGCTTCTTTTAAGCAGCAAGGTTTATGCCTTTGATGCAATCATTTAGCTGCAAATTCTATATTAGTTGAAAAAATGCTATAAAAATGGCTTTACATAATGAACTGATACTTTCTTAACAGATTTTTCCCAGCAGTGGGAGTATTTTTTCTGTAAAATTCAAGGTTTCATCTTACAGATTATGTAATAAAATTCTACTGTTCGCGATCAAAATTTCACTGTTTGGGAGTGTTGAAATTAGTGGGGGTTATTTAAATAATGATACTTAAAGAAGTGATTTTTTGGAAGGAAATTGAGGTATGATACTTAAACAAGTGATTTTCTATGTCATTATCCTAGATTTAGTACAAGGTCATCACCCGACATGATCGGTCATCCTATCAACACAGATGTTGGTTCTGATAATTTAAGCAACATAATTAGTCCATAATAATAATAATAATAAATTCTTTATTTAAAGAGGGTAAACTCAGTTAGTTACAATAAACTAATCTTCCCTGAGGCCCTCACATACAAATTACAATACAATCAAAAACAGATATTTACACATAGTTAATTTACAGTCAAATAGTTCAATGTAATATTACTAACATGATAAGATATAAGGCTGTTCAAGATGTACATGTAGTCAAAAAATCAAATACAAATGAAAATAAAAGAAGTCCATGGATCATTAGTATTCTTTATTTAAAGCTACAATAAAATTAAATCACTTAGTCTAGTGATTAATTTGTACTACTTAAATAGGTGATTATTAAAGAAAGACAACTCTTACTTCCAACCTTTATGGACATAATGTTACTTGAATCAGTGATTTAGAAAATCACTCATTTAAGTAAGTCCCCTGACAGTTCAGGAAACAAACTACTCCTAAAAAGTATGTCTCTGTGATTTGCAGAAAAATCAATAACAATAATTTAGTGAACTACCTTATTAGTGCATGGATATAGGAGTGGTTATAGTTGTTGATTAAGTTCTTCTACCGATTAATTAATCAGAAAACTTTAAACTTCTAAACAACTGAACACTGAAATGTATTGCCTGTATACTGCTGGATTCACAAAAACTTCACATCATTAATGGTCTGTGCAAGTGAGATCAATGTCACCTTGCTATCATTCTATACAAGACATATAGTTGATCTATTACTTATTGTTTCTTATAAAAATTAAGGCTGAGGACCAATGATAAAGATTAAATTATATAAAAATTGATTACATACATCATAAGATGACAAAGCAATAGCTGAAGGTGCCTCATTCACATTTATCACGTTAAATGTGAAAGTCTTTATGAAATACTGAGATGGAACTCCATTGTCCTTGGATTTAATAGTCACATCATAACTCTGTTTCTTTTCATAGTCTACAGGAAACTGAGCAATCAACATTCCTTCCTTTACTGTGAAGATTTCCCAAAAAGTGATAACTTGGTAGATGTGTTGGTCATCCTCATCATCATCTAGAGATTCAAGTTGACCAATCTCAAAGTTTGGTGAATTTTCTGGTATAGTTGTTACTTCTCCATCAAGTTCAATGTCCTAAAATAAAATGATATTTTTACACAATTACTGTTCTTGTGTTTTTTATTTATTTTGAAAAGTCATTATTAATTAGGTTTTTGATCAATTTTTGGCTTTTGAATGCAATCAAAAGTAAAAGAAAATGATGCTAAGAAAATCTCGATTAATAATACAATTTGAAAAGACATTTAGTAATTTTAATTCAGATAACTATTTATAAACTACATTTTTATATTCCTTTTTGAACTTTAGAAAATTTAGTTGGAATGCCTTATATATGTGCATGACATTACAGATACATCTGGTGTAGCTTGATATCATCAGAAGTTATGACCTGTAGTTGCTGAGAAAAATGCCAAGAAATGTGCTACATAGATGGAAGAACCATGACTTGTAGTTGCTAAGAAATTAACAGATGGGCATCCCTATCTTTCGGATTTCCTATATAATCACTACGGATCATACCATGTACATATTTCATAAATTGATCTTTGATCTATTTCATCATGGTTCATACCTCCCATCTAACAAGATAAAGGTCTGAATTACCCAAATTTAGGCCTTACATCTGTAGAAACTTACATATGGAGGTTCATTACAGTTTACTATATTAAAGACAAATTCCTGGTGAGTTTGAAGACCAAGATGATCCTTCACCATAACAACAAGTCTATGAGTTCTGTGATCTGGATCTTCATAATTGACAATCTTGTCCAATAAAACATCAGTACTACACTCTGTAGTATACGGAGCTTGCGTTGACTGTAAACAAAAGAACATACTATCTGTTATGTACATTTTAGATTACCTATGTTTGTTAGACTCATAACTGGTCACAGGATACCACTTTGTTTCATCAACTATTTACATATATTCAGACGCTTTGACAAGTGCTAATGATAATATCGTGTACAAAAACATATATAAATAGCAACTACAAATTTACTTGAATCACAAAATTTTTATTAAAATCAAAGTGTTCGAGAGCTTACAAAGATATATTTTACCTTATTACTACTTCCATGAGACAAAATTCCTATAAAAATTTCTATTGATACTGGTTTCCAAACAGGATTGTGATATTATTGATACATTACTTCATATAAATGTTATTAAAATCTTCCAGAATGTAAGTATGAGAGAACTTATGGTACAAAGCTTTTAAAAATAAATGTTTTTCCAAGAAGCCAATTCCATGTGAGTCTGAAAATGTTAATATGTCAGTGTCAAGATTTATAAGTACTTGTTTTGAAATAAGAGATAAGTTGCATTCCAGTAACTAACTAAATATATATGTAGTAGTGATGTAGTTTATTTATTTTTATGTATTAGAGAGGGTTAATATTCTATTTTATTTATTTTCAAACACCATCTGGTATGGAGTATAGTTATTTAATCATTTATTTTTAATGTAATATATCTTAAAAATTACTGTATAATTAATACTATATATATATGTATATGCTCGGAAACGGGCCCTTTAATTGGATTCAATAAATATTCTTATTCTTATTCTTATTCCCTTTAAACTTCTGTTGGCACTGGTTTTTCAGAGTCCACTTAGGTAATAGCTACACAAATGGTTGAACTGAGATATATATGAAATTAGATTATAACAAACTGAATTTCAATTTCAATCAAAGCAAGAAGGTGCTGGAAAGCAAGGAATTGCAGTTTGAATCATCAAAATCATTGCAATTCTAATAGGCTGCATTCCACAAATCATTATTAAATATTTTAAAAAAAGTCTTCCAATTTATATTCATGTATTACAGCACATCATTTTCACCATGTGAATTCCAGAAAAAATTGTTGAGTAATTTGGTGAAACTTTGGTAAGTTTTAAGTTGTCTGCTGTGGTTATCAATAATTTGTGGTCATCTATAATTAAGGCCCTGTCCATTTCAAGTTACAATCCAGTTAGATACTGAGTATGAGGAATGTTCAATAGAATCAAATTAATTCTGAATATGAAATCAAGTAAAAACATATTGTAACTCAATCTATTAATAATTAATGAATGAAAAAGTAACAAACTTTGGCACTCTATTTCAGGTAAGCAATCAATCAACAAAATGACCATGACAAGATGTTAATAAAAGGCAATGACTTTTAAAATATTATATATGCAACTTTTATGCTTTTAAAGAGAAAGCAAAGTCAAACAGAAATAAAAAGGTACAAATATATCCACCTAAAATAAGCATATACAACAATATGTGTCCACCATGCCCTACTTACACTATCACTTATCCATGTTTGGTTGCAAAATCCTGGTCAAAACCTTTATTTGGTTATATATTTTTTAAAGTTCACATCATAATGAACATATGTACTAAGTTTCAAGCTGATGTGACCACAACTTCATGATTAACTACCTGACCCAAATTTTAAGCTAATATGGGAGTGATGAACAGACTGACAGACAGATGCACAGACCTGAAAACCAATGTCCCCTTACTATCGTAGGCCTGACATAAACCCAAAATTGAAATGTTTAATTCAACTCATGCAAAAAACTTGGTGGCTGGTACTCTCGTGGACTTACAGTCCATCAGCATTGATACACATCAAGTGGTAGTAATATCTACATATGACACATGACTAATCTGAAATACTTAACCTGTTTGCAATCTGGTGATGTAGACGACAGTTTGAAAATGTTACTTCCTGTTTCCATAAAGGTGAAGGTCAGTTTATCTGACTGGTCAGGATCAAATGCCACTAAAGTGCCTAAAACATCATTGATTAGTGTGCATTCTGGAATTTCCATCTTTTTTACGTTTTCAGTTTCTAACATTTTTACCGTTTCTGGCTTCTCATTTTTGTTAGTAACTGATATGGTGAAATTCTTTGCAATCTGAAAAAATATTTCAGAATTTGTTTTGATATGCAAAACACATAAAGGATTGATATATAATAGTATCTATTAAGAATGATCTTTTGACCTGATTCAAATCTAACACCATGCCTGCACAATACCTATCCTGAAGATAATTAAGTGATTCACACATCTTCAGGATATAACAATTTAAAATATAATACAATAAGGTAGTATGCACAAGATGAACGGCTTGAAATATGGACTGAAAAAAAAACGTGATAGAGGATCATTAACTTGAACAAAAAATTATGAAAATCACATTAAATAAACCTATTTTCGTGTGAAAGATGACCTACGCCCTAAATTTAACCAGTATGTAAATTTTATAATCCTACAACTTACAGTACCTGAGTTACAAATTGCAATATAGGATTGATCCCATAAAGTACAGTAAAGTACAGTGAAACCTGCCTTAACGGTCACCTCGTTTCAGCCATCACCTGCCTCTAACGGTCACTTTCAGACCTTCTCAAACGTTTTCTCTGTATAATTTAACTCTCTTACGCGGTCAGCCGTCACCTAATGTTCGCACGAAATCGTCATTTCAACTTTTTAAACAACAAAAATATAATCAGAACCAAAAACTATGTGTTCAGTAACGAGGTCATTACTGTTAAAAACAAGAAACTGGAAATTTTCGATGAAATGTGGAATACTTTCACTATATTATTTGACAGTTAAATAAATAAATGTACAAATATATAGAAGCAAACTTTTATGTTTAAATTTGACAGAAATAGGATAGGATGTTAAATTAAAATTCATCTTGGCAAAACTTTTTTTTTTTTTTTTCTATCTAATTATCAGTTCTCTTAAGGTGTAATACCACCAAATCATAGTACGTCACATCCGGTTGCATACGAAAATAGGTCGAAAAAAAATATTCCCTTGAATTTGACAGTTGTAGGTAATTGATCCTACATTTCATTGCAGTAAAACATTTCTGGGTCATAAACATATATCTTGGGTATTTCAAAGCACCATTATTTTTTTATTTGGGGTTTCTATAGAATATTTTGGCAACTTGAGGTTACATGGTTACTAAAGCTTGTACACAGGTTAAAAAAGGGGGAAAATTTGATTGGTTAACTTCCAGTGATGGTTATTTTCTTATATGCAATGAAATGTTATGTGAAATTTTTTCTATAGTACTGGACAGGATAAAACTTTACTCATGCCAAGTATTTCTTTATTTGAAACAAAGATAAATTCTGCACAATTTTTTGAAAAGTGCAAATTTAACAAAGACTAATAGGGGAAAATCAATGGTGGTATTACACCTAATATGGGAAGCTGTACATGCACCTTTGACCTTGTGAGTACTCTCATGTGTTAAAATTTCTTGCTATTTAAGTGAAATATTACAAATAATGAAATATTCTGAGTGGATTGAGTCTCCAAAACACATTTTATGAGAAAATTTCCTTGAAATAGGACTTTACCATGAATATTAGTTGACAGAACAAGCCATACTTAGAGCTTTGGGGAGCTTTTTCTCCTTATTTCTTATAATCTGCTATACTAGAAAATTTTTCCTAAGAAATACTTTAATAAATATATAGTTTTAAGTAAATGAAATTATTTTTAAAGCAGTAACAACAAATTATTCACCAAAAGAGAAGCTTTTTATGTCCCTCTCTGGAACGCGGCGTAAATTTAAGTTTTACGCAAGGACTTATCGAAACCTCCTTGGAGACAGTAAACTTTTATACAGATAGTTCATTCAGCTTGAATACTTCAATTAATCATTTATTATAACATTTCTATCATAAATGAGTGAAAGTTACCCTAAAATTTTTATTTATTGGCCTAAAAAGTAGAAATTTTGAGGAAATGAGAGGTATAAATGGACCAAAAGAGACCTTATAAGGAAGACAAAGAGGTCCATTAGTAGTATTTATCATCCTAAAGTCATCTTTTGTATCATATTCAACTGTTTGTAGGCAGATGAGATAAATATTTGATCATTTATTGGTCCACACTATATTCTATCATGATGCAGCTTGGTTTGGATTTTTCGAAGAAATTTTGCTTGAATCGCTGTAGATGTCATCTTACATTATGCTAGATTTTTCTCAAACTATTGAACTGATTATGACAAAACTTGACAGGAATGCTTGAAATAACCAGTATTACAAAGGAAAAAAGTCACATTCAGTTTATTTAACAAAAAAGTCTTCTTTAAATATCTGGTCTATAATGCAGAACTCACTATGAGTTTTTGTATCTATTCTTTTTTTTTTTTTTTTTTTCTACTCCAAACATTTTTTTTTTTTTTTTATATATATATCTGTATGTTTTGTTATTTAAAGTATAGTTAATTTTAAGCTATTTAAATTGTTAAGGAACATCCAAATTGTTATTTCTGTTATGGTATATATTTTTATTTTATTATGTCATTATAATGTGTAAATTACTATCAAATACTAATATCTGCATATATATGTTATTTACTAATGTTAACGAGGCCGAGATAAGGTACTGGTATTCGATGTATTCAACTAACAAATGTACAGATTTCAATAAAATATAATAACATTAAAAAAAAAATGAGAATCGAAACCCATTTGCAACCGAAATCGTGCAATATTAGGAAAATTTCCTTTAAGTTACAATTGAAAACAGTATCATCGTCTTATTTCCCCACGAATATTAACTATTTTTAATGTTTTCTTCAAATTAAGATCGTGGGAACGACAACTCTACAAATTGAAAACACTAAAATGATCCCTGCCACGTATTGGAATTTTTTCAGAACCTCATTTAAAAGGTCACCTCTCTGGATCTTGAGCAGTCATTTTTTATACTTCCAATGAGTGACATGAGTAATACAGGTTTGACTGTTGTTCAGACTGATCCTTTTTCAACTTAATGCTAACTTACCAAGAGCACATTTAAGAAAGTATAAATGATAACTTTAACAACTTACTGACTTAACGGGAAATCCATCATCTGACACTCTGACTTGAAATGTTACACTGGGAGTGGATTCATAATCGACAGATCCACTAACGACTACAGTGTTACCCGTTACAGAGAAGAAGTCTCCCTTACACATTAAATATGACAAGGTCTGACCATTATCTTCATCCTCTGCAGATAAAGTACCAACTGCTGTACCTAAGGGGGAATTCTCTGCTATACTTTCAGCTAAAATAGATACAAAGTTATCTGATATTGTAAAATCACCATCTAGGTAGTTCAAATATAATTTTCCAGATTTAGCTTATAACGATTTCAGCCCAGCTGACTTATTTATCAACATTCTGAAGATTTCTGCCCCTTTCAGATTTTAGATATAAGAAGATGTGGTATGAGTGCCAATGAGACAACCCTCCATCCAAGTCAAAATTTATAAAAGTAAACCATTATAGGTCAAAGTACGGTCTTCAACACGGAGCCTTGGCTCACACCGAACAACAAGCTATAAAGGGCCCCAAAAATTACTAATGTAAAACCATTCAAACGGGAAAACCAATGGTTTAATCTATATAAAAAACGAGAAACGAGAAACACTTATGAACCACATCAACAAACGACAACTACTGAACATCAGATTCCTTTTTCTCTATTTATTGCAGTTTTCAAAATAATAGACAAAGGCCACACAGTTGCCTATAATTGCTAACATCCACTTCATTTGAACTTTGGTGGATAGTTGTCCCATTGGCAATCATACCACATTTCCTTATTTTTATAAAACTTGTTTTCACCCCTTCGTTCTATTCTAGTCATGTCTGCTGTCTTGGTTGGCAGGCTACATGGGACATTTTTCAAAAAAGATACCCTAATGATGATTGTGGCTAAGTTTTGTTGAATTTGGCCCAGTAGTTTCGGAGGAAAATATATATAATAGCTCTTCTATGATTTCAGAAAATAAAAAAAGAAAAATTTGGATCATCATAATTGTGTTCTAGCTATAGAACAAAATAGATAAATTTACAACACATTCCTTTATGAAATTAAATTATCTGAATCATCTCCCCTAATATGGCTAAAGTAAAAATAAATTGAATCAAATAAAAAAATATTCTGTATTTGGAAAAAGTTAGATTAATCACATAATTTTCTTCATTTAGTCTTTCAAATGAATTGTATTCCTGTCTCAAAATATTCATATTTCATTAAAGATCTAATGTTTTCTGCTATATTTCAATCCAAGATGGTTTAAGACCCTCCTATCTACCCTGTGACATACAACAAAGACAAGATGTTTTTACCTGACAATGTCAAACCAGTAGGGGAATCGTTATCATCAGTTATCTCTATAATGAAGGTGACATCTTTTGTCAGCGGTGGTGTACCACTGTCCTGTACTGTTACAGAGATAGTGTATGTCCTCTCCTTCTCAAAGTCAAAATCAGCATTATCAACCTTAAATATATGAAAATCAACATTATCAACCTTAAATATATCAAAATTATACAAAAATTTATATTGTCAATCTTAAATTCAACAAAATCACTCAAAATCTGCATCATCAACCTTAAGTACAACAAAATCACTCAAAGTCTGCGTCTTCAATCATATTCACTCAAAGACTGCTTCTTCAACTTTAAGTACAATATAAGAACAGCTTTCCAATGCCTCCCACATTGCACATATTTTATCGGTCCAAGGGCAATAACTCAATAAAATATTTTATTTTTATCTTTTAAACTTTTTGATAAATGTTTTACAAGAAATGTAGCATCGAAACAGCTTACAATGCTCTTTTCTATATAATTTCTATTTCCAAAGTGCATAACTCCTGTAATAATAGTTTGTCTGTACTCTTCTGTCTGTTTATTTAACTTTTAAAAATATATAAGCATGAACTGTTGACCCTTGTGTAGCACCAGATTTTGGTTGAATTCGTGTTGCTCAGTCTTTAGTTTTCTGTTTGGTGTTTTTTGGAAGGTTGTTTGTCTGTTGGACGATTAGATATGGTGTTGCTTGTTTCTCCTTCAGTTATGTTTTTAGTGCCACTTGGTATTTTCTCCCCATTTTAATCATTAAATTTCAACACTAGATTTTAGTTTGAATTTATTACTTACAGCAATATTTCCATCCTTTATTGTAAATCTACCGTCAGCATTGTCTGTAATAGTATATGTAAATGTTTGCTTCTCTCCCACTTCATTATCAGGATCTATTGCTATCAAATGTCCAACTATATCTCCCAATTTACTGCTCTCAGATATCTAAATTATGTCAAGAGTAATTAAAGAACAAATGAACTTTTCATTAGAGAACATTCAATAACAATTTGGAATTTATGATAGTAGTTGTTATTTGATGATCGTTACCAATGTTTCTGAAAATCAAACTTTTCAAAGGTATAAATTATAATTATTAAACATCCAAAATGACAGCAACTTGCTTAGAACCCTTATGCTATTTGGAAATACTAGTTATACTGCTAGCTTTTGCTTTTTCTAAACATGAAGGCGAGGAATTAATGTCCTTAATCCATTCTAACATTCAATTATATAAAAGTAGTGCAAGAGTGCACACGCTGAAGTGTCTCGCCTTCTTTACTAACCATTGATATTATGTTGATAGTCCTAAATGAAAGCTTTACTACAACTATTACATAAACTTAACATGATCCAAGAAAATGAAGTCAAGGTCATATAAACCAAACGAGAAATACATGTACACCTTACAATCATTCAATACACTAAATATAGTTGACCTATTGCTTATAATTTCTAAGAAACAGACTTAACCAAGAAAACTAAACATTGACCAATGAATCGTGAAAATGAGGTCAAGGTCAGATGAACCATGCCAGGCAGACATGAACAGCTTACAATCCTTCCATACAACAAATATAGCTGACCTATTGCTTATAGAAAAACAGACTGAAACCGAAAATGAGGTCAAGGTCAAATAAAACCTGCGAGACTGACATGTACATCATAGAATATTTCCATACACCAAATATAGTTGACTTATTGCATATAGTATAAGAAAAAAGACCAAAACTCAAAAACTTAACTTTGATCACTGAACCATGAAAATGAGGTCAAAGTCAGATGACACCTGCCAGTTGGACATGTACACCTTACAATCATTCCATTCACCAAATATAGTAGACCTATTGCATAAAGTATAAGAAAAACTGACCAAAACACAAAAACTTAACTATAACCACTGAACCATGAAAATGAGGTCAAGGTCAGATGACACCTGCCAGTTGCACATGTACACCTTACAATCCTTCCATACACCAAATATACCTATTGCTTATAGTATCTGAGATATGGATTTGACCACCAAAATTTAACCTTGTTCACTGATCCATGAAATGAGGTCGAGGTCAAGTGAAAACTGTCTGACGGGCATGAGGACCTTGATAGGTATGCACATACCAAATATAGTTATCCTATTACTCATAATAAGAGAGAAATTAACAATACAAAAAATCACAACTTTTTTTTCAAGTAGTCACTGAACTATGAAAATGAGGTCAAGGACAATGGACATGTGACAGAAGGAAACTTCGTAACATAAGGCATCTATATACAAAGTATGAAGCATCCAGGTCTTCCACCTTCTAAAATATAAAGCTTTTAAGAAGTTAGCTAACGCCGCCGCTGGATCACTATCCCTATGTCGAGCTGTCACAGGCTCGACAAAAATTGATAACAGATATAAGAAATATCTATTAGAATTTTTAAAAATTAAAATCAACCAAAAACAATGAAATTTCTCTTGTTTCGGTTCATATTGTAAAAAACACTTGTAGAAAATTGATTGAATACACATACTTTATTATTTGAGTCTAACTTCATGACTGTACTTACATTATTATTGGACAGTCTGACTGATGACTGTACTTACATTATTATTGGACAGTTTGACTGATGACTGTACTTACTTTATTATTGGACAGTCTGATTGATGACTGTACTTACATTATAATTGGACAGTCTGACTGATGACTGTACTTACTTTATTATTGGACAGTCTAACAGATGAAACTGGCTCGTTCACATCAGTAACAGTCACAATAAAAACTTTGTCATAATGTAATGGATTCGGTTCCCCATTATCTGTTACTCTGATGGTGATCTCATGTTTTATCTGTGTCTCATAGTCCAACTCTGCTGCTGATGTCACCTTCAAACAAACAAACTGCTTCGTGACTTTTGTTTTTATTTCAGAATGATTTAATTTTGGATGTAACACATCTTCTGATTGGCTGAAAGTTATTTGTCTATCAGCTCATAGACATAATTTTGTCATGTGACTGTGACGTTGTCAACGTTTTTTCATGATTTACTCCTTAAAATTGGAATTTAGAATTAAATTATAAGGAATGACTATAATATATTTTCTGTCTATTCGAAATAACCTCAAAAATGTAGTGCACTTTTAAATAGCCTGTGTAGCCGGTTGTTAAGTGTGCACTACATTTTTGACGTTATTTCTTCATAGACAGAAAAAATATCACAGTCATTCCTCAAATAAATAAAATGCTTCGCTGGGCGCAGCTTGATACGACCGCAGAGGTCGAACCCTGAACAGTTGGGGCAAGTATGGACACAACATTCAAGCTTGATACAGTTCTGAATTTGGATTGTGATTAAATATTTGACACAGCATAGGTTTCTGACACAGAAAGAATGTGGTCTAAGAACTTCAATTTTTTTAATTAACCTATTATGGTCCAATGTCCAAAATCAAAATACATGGTTAGATTCAGCATATCAAAGGACCCCATATATTCAATTTTTGTTGAAATCAAACAAAGTTTAATTTGGACCCCAACTTGGACAAACTTGAAAACTGGTCCCATAATCAAAAATCTAAACACATGTTTAGATTCAGCATATCAAAGTACCCCAAGAATTCAATTTTTGTTAAAATCAAACTTAGTTTAATTTTGGACCCTTTGGACCTTAATGTAGACCAATTTAAAAATGGGACCCTAAATTAAAAATCTAAAAACACGGTTAGATTTGGCATATCAAAGAACCCCAATAATTCAATTTTTGATGAAATCAAACAAAGTTTAATTTTGGACCCTTTTGACCTCAATATGAACCAATTTGATAGCAGGCCCACAAATAAAAAATCTAAATACATGGTAAGATTCAGCATATCAAAGAACCCCATATATTCAATTTTTGTTGAAATCAAACAAAGTTTAATTTTGGACCCCAATTTGGACCAACTTGAAAACTGGGCCAAAAATCTAAAATCTAAATACATGTTTAGATTCAGCATATCAAAGAACCCCATATATTCAATTTTTGTTGAAATCAAAAAAAGTTTAATTTTGGACCCCAACTTGGAGCAACTTGAAAACTGGGCCCATTATCAAAAATCTAAACACATGTTAAGATTCAGCATATCAAAGAACCCCAAGAATTCAATTTTTGTTAAAATCAAACTAAGTTTAATTTTGGACCCTTTTGACCTCAATGTGGACAAAGTTGATAACGGGGCCCAAAAATCAAAAATCTAAATACATGGTTAGATTCAGCATATCAAAGAACCCCATATATTCAATTTTTGTTGAAATCAAACAAAGTTTAATTTTGGACCCTTTTGACCTCAATATGAACCAATTTGATAGCGGGGTCCACAAATAAAAAATCTAAATACATGGTTAGATTCAGCATATCAAAGAACCCCATATATTCATTTTTTGTTGAAATCAAACAAAGTTTAATTTTGGACCCAAATTTGGAACAACTTGAAAACTGGGCCAAAAATCAAAACTCTAAATACATGTTTAGATTCAGCATATCAAAGAACCCCATATACTAAATTTTTGTTAAAATCAAACAAAGTTTAATTTTGGACCCTTTGGACCTTAATGTAGACCAATTTGAAAACTGGACCCAAAATTAAAAATCTAAATACACGGTTAGATTCGGCATAACAAATAAATAAATGTGGTCAAAGATTTTACAAATCTAATGCGCCATACTGTCCAATTAAAGATTACTGCTTGAAATTTTTCAATATTTGAAATTTGAAAAAAAAATAATATTTGAAGAATAATTCTTTTTAATTTCTGAAATCTGAAATGAGAAAAAATTGACCCCCACAATTTCTTTAACCCCCCCCCCCCCCTTTTTTCCCCCAAAAAATTCTTTTCCTCAAGATATGGTCATAATCTCAATTCAAATTTCCAATGGAGTTTGCAACCATAATTACCCATTTAAATTTACCATAGTGCTAACTTAATCTATTTTATAATAGAATTTAAAATATAGTGTCAAATCTTTCATATGGATTTTGTTGTAAAAAAAAAAGATGCAACATTTGCAGATATTTTTACTGGTCTTCCTTTATAAATATGCATTTCTTTAAACATAATTAAAAAGCAGTGTAAGGGAAGTAACCAAAACGTTGTATTTGGATTACCTCCCTTACACTGTTTTAAATTATCTTAATTGTTCATTAACCATTACTTTATACATAATTTAAAAGCAGTGTAAGGGAGATAATTTCAATGATGTATTTGATTTATCTCCCTTACACTGCTTTAAATTATGTTTTGTACTAAAGTATTTGTCCATTAACCAGGACAGCCTTGTTTTTCCCCCTTTTTTGCCCCTAATTCTTAAACGGTTTGAGCCATCACCCCCCAAAGCAAATCCTAACCATCCCTTTGTGGTATGGAAACTTGTAGTATAATTTCAGAGAGATCCATACACCGTTCCACAGTTATTGTCTGGAAACTAGAAAATGCTTATTTTTGGCCCCTTTTTGGCCCCTAATTCCTTAACTGTTGGTACCATAACCCCCAAAATCAATCCCCACCTTCCTTTTGTGGTATTGAACCTTATGGTAAAATTTCATAGAGATCCATTCACTTAAACTAAAGTTAGAGTGCGAAAACTAATGCGTCTTCGGACGACGACGACGACGACTACGACTACGACGACGACGACGTCAATATCATACCAATATACGACCACAAAAATTTTTTTGCGGTCGTATAAAAACCTGACAACTGGGAAAGTTTTTTTCTGATTTAAAGTGTATTTCAGGTTTTTTCTCCCAAAAAACATCACAAAAATCAATTACAAATGTAATCATGATATCTTTCAATTTTCAACTGAATTTCTCTCATCTATGATTGCCTTTATTGTCATGCCTATGTCGAGTTAGTTATTATCAAAATTACATAAAGCAAGTTGACATCAAACAATATCCAATTCACACAAGTTAACTGTTAAACCTATTTTTCTAGTGGTAAAAATTGTTCTTGTGTAAAAAAAAAAGAAAATTCTGTGAAACATTTTTCTTGTCTTTTGCACCGAAAAGTTTTGACATCATAAGTCGGCATTAACATCAGACATTCACAAGCTTTTTGTATGCTAAAGATTCGAACCAAAGGAGAAGGTGTGATAAGGTTTTTTTTTTTGGCTCCTTGAAATCGAAATTCAAAAAGTATTATAAATCTATCAAATAATATCCACAGATATTCATAAGGCACAAGACTATCCGTCATCAGCATTTATATTTTTGAAGTTTGTTTTACAGATTGGCAGCATTGGGGTTTCAAACTTCTTACATTTAGAGCAAAACAACATAAAATTGCCAAATAGCATAATTTTGAAATCTTAACATTAACATTCATATATGAGCAACAGCTTTACACAAAAAGATAATTTGCTACAAAATGTATTTTTCTTAGATGTAAGGTGTGTAAAATATCTTTTGGGGTAAAGATATTTCTCATATATATTTTGACTAAAATATTATGTGTGAAATGCCCATTTTAGGTCACATATGTAAATTTCAACATGTTAATGACATCATTGTGACATTACAAGTGACCTTTCTGCACTTAAGTGTGCAGATTAGATTAACCTGTTCATTTACCAATAGAATTAACATTATTTTGAAAGGTTTGAATAAGGCCTTTGACAAAAAGAATATTATCAGGTTAAACAAGAGTATTGAAAAAAATCACAAATCTCTGTTGCCAAGGGGGAAAAGTAGTCTGTTGTGACCTTTGAAAGTCATCATTGACCTAACGAATAGCCAATGGAAATGTTGCAATTTTGTAAAACATTGTAGGATAGGCCAGGCAAATTCAGACATTTTTTGTAGCACTAATTCTTATCGAACTTCGTTCAATGTAATAAGAGAATATCTTCTCATGCCGGCAATAGATAACATATTAAAGAGAAATATAAATATCAGCCTGTCAGAATAAACCAGTTATTTATCAGTTACCTTCAGTTTATTATGTGCTATGTAGAAAAACTTGGATCCTGATAGCATGGTAAAACTATGTGTTTGTGTTGTGTCAGGGTCAGTTGCTGATAAGGTTGCCATAACAACATCAACAGAGTTTTCTGGGATATCTAAAGTGCCATCAACTATAATGTCCTGAAAATATCAGAAATAAAAATAAAAATCAGGTTTGGTCTTGTATTGAAATTCTAACTTAAAATTACATTAAATGACAAGCTGTTTAATCAAATATAATTTTTTTTAATCAGTGTTTAAAACCAGAAAAGATTTATACAGTTAAAGACTTTTAAAATGATTGATATGTTTTTTTAATCCTAAAAAAAATATTGACGAAGACCAAAGGCTGAAAGTTATTTAGAAAAATATTAAAAACAGATAAATTTGAAATATAAGGTTTTCTTGCAGAAAAACAACTTACACTTGGTGCATCATTAGCATCAATGATTGTTAGTGTAGTTTGTTGACTAATCTTAGATCCCTCATTGTCAACTGCATAAAACAAGAGGCTCACTGATGTTTCAGTCTCAAAATCAAATGATTCAGAACTTCTCACATCTGCTGTACATCTAATACCCTGTGTAAAATACATTTAAATATAAAAATATTAAAAATATCTTATTAAGTGCCAAAAGAAATATCAGATCTTAAGGAAAACAAACAATTCAATATAGCATGTAAACACATGTAAACACATGATTCTTTTATATTCATTTGGCTCCTTATATCTCCAAAACCATTTTAACTGTTAATTTGGGAAATCTGACTGAAAATTGTGGACAGTGAATTCAAAAAAGCAATTTAAAGAAAAATAAGAACATCTAACTCAGACTAAAACTAAACTAAAGGCTCTAAGAGCATGTGTCGCTCATCTGGATCTATGTGCCTTTCAACATTGAAGACTAGAATACTATTCATGACTTAGATCTCTTTTTTGTTGATCATTTTTGCTGTTTACAATTTTTCTTTATTTACTATAGTTCTGGTCAAAGATGCAAAATAAAAGACAAAAAATCGTCATTTAAGTCAATAACCTCTAAAAGGAGTCACCCAATTACAGATATATTACCAAATTTCAGATCTTGTCCTGCTGATCAATTTTTCCTGTAATAGTTTTTAAGATAATTGGCAAAAATGCAAAAAAATAGTAAATTGTCATTTAAGTGCTCATAAGTAGTTGACCAAGTTGGGAACTATTTCCACCATGTTGACTGATTAACAGATCTTGTCTTGCTGATCAATTTTGCTAGTGAGGTTTCTATCTATCTATTTTAATTTTCAGATTAATAGGCAAAAAGGCAAAAAATTGGTTAAAATTGTCATTTAAGGGCAAATACTCATATAAGGAGTCAACAGGCAATTTCAGCAATGTTGACTTATTTGTAGGTCTTGTCTTGCTGATCATCCATGCTAATTTGAAGTTTGGGGTAGAGAGTTTGAAGAAGTATAATAGAGTATGGAAACGGGGAATATTTCAAAGAGACAACAACCCCATTGAAGAGCAGAAAACAGTCTAAGGCCACCAATGGGTCTTCAACGCAGCGAGAAAATCCCACAATAATGTATACTAGTTCAGCAAAATGAACTGGAGCAGAAAAAAATATATGCCTCATATATCAAATGTTAAATAATTTTTTACTGTTTCTGGTCATCAATTCATGCAGTGTATTTTTGATTACCTGAGTTAAGGGAATGCATTTTTGGTTGTATAGTTTGATCTTTGTTGAGGTTGAACCAAAGGTAACTGTGTCTGTTACATCAGGATCTAATACAATTAATCGACCAATCAAAGTCTCTGTTGGTTTGTTCTCATCAATGATTGGCCTGTTTGTTTGGAATGATGGTGTCTGCCCAGAAACTGATTTTAAAGCAAGGCCAAATGGTGCTTCATTTACATTCATCACTGACAGTACAAAGTCTCTAGAAATCTGAAATAAGATGCCATTGATAAAGTTTAGACAGGTTTCATTATTGTATCATGTGAACTACAAATTTTAACTAAAAAGACTGAAATATGACACATTCTATCCAGTAGACTTTTTGAATCTATGTAAGACATGTGGTTTTGAATAAAATATTTGTATTAAAGTGAAATGCTTGATAAATAACATGGCATATGCATTTTTGTTATTGACAGGATAGATTTTTGTTTTAATCTGTTAAAAAAACAGCTGCAAAACAACCCCTAACTTTTGATATAAATTTTAAAAAATTGAAAAAAATGATGCAATTTTTACATAAAAGTTAAGAGTAGTTAAATTGACATTCAAATTTTTGCTAGTAGCATTCTACTATAACATATATACAGTCATCAAATTAACACTACCTTACACTATCACCAGTAGTTGCAGATTCACATTAAGCAATTCTGAATTTTCAATATTCTAAGTTATCTGTTTAGGGGATTTGCTCTACTACAAGTTATCTGTTTAGATTTAATCTACTACAAGTTATCTGTTTAGGGGATTTGCTCTACTACAAGTTATCTGTTTGGGATTTGCTCTACTACAAGTTATCTGTTTGGGATTTGCTCTACTACAAGTTACCTGTTTGGGATTTGCCCTACTACAAGTTACCTGTTTGGGATTTGCCCTACTACAAGTTACCTGTTTGGGTTTTGCCCTACTACAAGGTACCTGTTTGGGATTTGCCCTACTACAAGTTACCTGTTTGGGATCTGTTCTGCTATCAGTTGCCTGTACTGTGATGGTATAACTTGACTTTGTCTCATAATTTAGTTCCTTACTGAGTTTTATAGTATTATCTACAATAACGAATGTGTCCTCTGCTTCAGCAGTCAAGCTGTATGTAAATGTGTCGTCTATATCCTGATCTTCTACCTATCAAAAAATATTATAAAACAGTTAATATTGGAACTTTCTTCTAGAATTTCTGGCATGCAACTTACCTTAATTTCACATAAATATCATGTTATATTGTTTTCAAATTTTTCAAGAGATTCATTCAGCTGAACTGGCTTTAAATAAAGCTAATACTAACAATGAACACTGCCCTTTCCTGGATCTTGATATCTATATCTTTAACGGGAAGCTTATTACCAAAATTTAAGATAAAAGAGATGATTTTTCATTTCCTATTGTTAATTATCCATTTTTGGTGACGTTCCCTTGTCACCATCTTATGGTGTTTATATATCTCAATTTGTTCGATTCGCTCGTGTATGTAACAATATATTTGATTTTAACGAAAGAAATCTCTGTATTACTGAAAAATATTTTATATAAAGCACAAAAATGTTGTCATTCATCTCAAAAACTATTTATAATAACCAAACCCTTAAACAGACTTATTCAGAAGGGATATAATTACGATACTGTTGTCAGGTCATTAAAGATGGCATTTTTTGGAATTAATAGATTCACTCATAGGGTTTTTAATCGGAAATAAACACATTTATTCTAAAAACAGTTGTTGGCATGACATGGGTTATGTTCTTCTCATATATTTTATGATGGTATGATACTAAACCCCTAACGGGAGGGATTGTGCTTGATTTTCATATGATGGAGACATAATCTTTCAATCAGTTAAATTGAAGTCTGGAGCTGGCATGTCAGTAACTGCTAGTAGTCCTTTGTTAATTTATATATCATTGTCATCTTGCTTAGTTTTTTCTGTTACCTATTCTAACATCGGACTCGGACTTCTTTTAAACTGAGTTTTACTGTGCGTATTGCTGTGTGTTTGTTTATTCTACATTGGCTAGAGGTATAGGGGGAGGGTTGAGATCTCATAAAACATGTTTAACCCCGCCGCATTTATGCGCCTGTCCCAAGTCAGGAGCCTCTGGCCTTTGTTTTTCTTGTATGTTTTTTTAATTTTGATCATTTATATGTTTCAGAGTTTCGTGTGATGTCCATTTTCGCTGAACTAGTACTTATTTTTATTTAGGGGCCAGCTGAAGCCCGCTTCCGGGTTCAGAATTTTCTTGCTGTGTTAAAGAACTATTGGCGGCCTTGGGCTGTTTTTTGCTCTTTGGTCAGGTTGTTGTCTCTTTGACATATTCCCCGTTTCCATTCTCAATTCTATTAAAAATTTTAACACAAATTTCTATCATTTTCACATGATATTCAAATTACAACAAATAAATGGAGAATGCGTCCACGGGACGCCAATGATTAGCCCGCATGGAAATAACTCAAGGACGGTAAAAGTGACACCACCCAAGTTCCAACTCGATCTGAGTTTTGTGGTAATAAGCATTGCATATAAGTTTCATAACATTAAGTTGAGTCAAACTAAAGTTAGAGAATGAAAACTAATTTTGAGACGTACAGACGGACAAGGGTAATACTTAATGCCCCCTGCTGCAGCTGGGGCATAAAAATGCCTTGAGTACTAAAAATGGGTCAAATCAATACTTTAGCCATGACTTAAGTCTTCAAATTATTAGAATAATTTAGTTTTTTTTTAGTGTTCAAATTTAAAATGCAGTCTTCAATGATGTATTTATTTTTCTTTTATAATTTATCCAATTCTCTTTCATCTATGTTTTGTTAAGTCTGTTCTGTTGTTTAAAATCTCTTAACAAACAAATAACACAATAGAAATGGTAAAATGTCAAATATAACAAATATCTATTCTTATTCAATTTTTACAACATATATCTCTAGTATATAATTCTTACTGAGTGTGGCCACTTATCTTATTGTTAGTGTAGCCACTTTACTTCCTGTTAGTGTAATCACTTTACTAACTGTTGGTGTAGCCTCTTTACCTACTGTTGGTGTAGATACTTTAGTTACTGTTGCCACTTAACTTACTGTTGTTTGGCCACTTGACTTACTATTAGTGAGCCACTTTACTCACAGTTAGTGTAGCCACTTTACATACTATTTCTGTAGCCTCTTTACTTCCTGTTAGTGTAGCCACTTTTTACTTACAGTTAATGCAGTCATTTTACTTAGTGTAGCCACTTTTTACTTACAGTTAGTGTAGCCATTTTACTTAGTTAGTGTAGCCACTTTACTTACTATTTGTGTTGCCACTTACTGTTAGTGTAGCCTCTTTACTTTCTATTAGTTTAGCCACTTTACTTATTTTTGTGTGGCCACTATACTTCCTCTTAGTGTAGCCACTTTACTTAGTTAGTGTAACCACTTTACTTGATGTTAGTGTAGCCACTTTACTTCATGTTAGTGTAAAATCTTTACTTAACGTTAGTGTAGCTACTTTACTTATTGTTAGTGTAGCCACTTTAATTTTTGTTAGTTACCCACTTTACTTATTTTTGTGTGGCCACTTTACTTACTGTTAAGTGTAGCCACTTTACTTACTGTTATTGTAGCCACTTTACCTACTGTTAGTGTAGCCACTTTACCTACAGTTAGTGTAGCCACTTTAATTTTTGTTAGGTACCCACTTTACTTATTTTTGTGTGGTCACTTTACTTACGGTTAGTGTAGCCACTTTACTTAAGGTTAGTGTAGCCACTTTACTTATTTTTGTGTGGTCACTTTACTTACGGTTAGTGTAGCTACTTTACTTACGGTTAGTGTAGCCACTTTACTTACCGTTAGTGTAGCCACTTTACTTACCGTTAGTGTAGCCACTTTACTTACGGTTAGTGTAGCCACTTTACCTACTGTTAGTGTAGCCGCTTTACTTACAGTTAGTGTAGCCACTTTAATTTTTGTTAGGTACCCACTTTACTTATTTTTGTGTGGCCACTTTACTTACTGTTAGTGTAGCCACTTTACTTACTGCTAGTGTAGCCACTTTACTTACGGTAAGAGTAGCCACTTTACCTACTGTTAGTGTAGCCGCTTTACTTACAGTTAGTGTAGCCACTTTAATTTTTGTTAGGTACCCACTTTACTTTTTTTTGTGTGGCCACTTTACTTACTGTTAGTGTAGCCACTTTACTTACTGTTATTGTAGCCACTTTACCTACTGTTAGTGTAGCCGCTTTACTTAGTTAGTGTAGCCACTTTAATTTTTGTTAGTTACCCACTTTACTTATTTTTGTGTGGTCACTTTACTTACGGTTAGTGTAGCCACTTTACTTACGGTTAGTGTAGCCACTTTACTTATTTTTGTGTGGTCACTTTACTTAGGGTTAGTGTAGCCACTTTACTTACTGTTAATGTAGCCACTTTACTTACTGTTAGTGTAGCCGCTTTACTTACTGTTAGTGTAGCCACTTTACTTACAGTTAGTGTAGCCACTTTAATTTTTGTTAGGTACCCACTTTACTTTTTTTTGTGTGGTCACTTTACTTACGGTTAGTGTAGCCGCTTCACTTACGGTAAGTGTAGCCACTTTACTTACAGTTAGTGTAGCCACTTTACTTACTGTTAGTGTAGCCACTTTACTTATAGTTAGTGTAGCCATTTTACTTACTGTTAGTGTGGCCACTTTACTTCCTGTTGGTAAATTTTCTGGCAAATTTTCAGCTTTCATAGCAAGGTTATAAGGTGAATCATTATCATCATCCACATCCACAGTCAAAGTAAACTCTTTACTCATTGGTGGATTTCCACCGTCTGTTACCATGACACCAATACTATGGCTGGTATCAGATTCAAAGTCAAGTAGACAATTCTCATTTCCTTTGGTATCACAACCTTTTCCCTTGGAATTTACCTAGTTATTACATTTTTGAGCTTATCTAATTGTTTACAACTGCATCATATTACTTATTTTACAAATATTTGTTATTAACTGAATAAATATTTCTATACTTCTAGTTTTCCCTGCTAAAAGAAGAAGGAAGGTAAAATTATCTAAACACTTGCCAGTCCATCAATTAATATAGAATTAAGTTTCTGCTATTTTTTATTTGGAAAGAAAGTTTATAAAATGATGAAGTTGAATTTCTACAAGTATTTGGTAAACAGGAAGTTGATGAGTGATGGATGTAAAAACACATCCCACTGTAAAGCATGCTCATTTGAAGGTTGATTCCAAATTTCAAGAAGTTCTGTTGATGGGAAAGACAGAAAGACATAAATCAGTTTACTTCTTCTTTGGAGCGTGGTTGAGCGGGTGTATAAAAGAGTAAATAAGAGTATTTAAAGAAAAAGAATCTATTTCATAGTAATAACAGTATTTCATATATGTCCATTAAATCACTGCTTTGTGTATAAAGAGGCAAACCATTCATCATTTAGATATTTACATTATAATTAAGTTTACAGAAGATTACAATCTGAAAGTAGATGATTGAATCTCAATAAATAAATTGGTCGATCATATTACAGATACCTTAAGAACATTTCCTTCCACTACAAATCTGCCATCAGCATTGTCAGTCAGTTCATATGTAAAAGTCTGGTTTTTGTCAGGATCTTCTGTTACTAAATTTCCCACTACTGTTCCTACTGCACTCATTTCTAAAACCTGTAAAACAGAACCAGATGTAAATAAAATTGAATGTTTACAAATCTCATCAGTTCTTATGTAAGGGTAGCCAACTCACAGTCTTTTTGCATGTAATACATGTTTTTTTCAACTGTTAACAAATACTTTTTGTTTCACAAGGCATGTACAGACATCCATGTGTCTTTAAGACAAACAAAATCTAACTTTGTGCATAAAATAAACTTCCTTCTAACTCAAAAAGTCAGAAATCAGATTAATCATATCAAATCAAATCAAATATTTTATTGTCGTATAAACTTTACAGTTTGTGACCAACATGTATTAACACAATAAACATATATACATACATATCAAACAAACACAATAAAAACAGCATCAAAATTTATAAAAACAAACTAGCTGTTAAGAGTCCCCTGCCCTCAGTGCTAATGACTTTTTCAAGAAGGATCCTAACTTATTTGTTTGTAAAGGCGTTGATGGATTTAGTAAATAATGAATTTTTTCTTCTTCATTTAAATTATTAAAGTTATTATTTTCAGTACATATGTGTTCAAAAAAGGCATTTCTTAGTGTTTTATTATAATCACAATAGAGTAAAAAATGTTTCTCATCCTCTAGTATTTTACATTTATGACAAAGTCGTTCCTCTCTTGGGATTTTAAAATATCTCCCCTTTTCAATTAAGAGGGAGTGATCACTTAGTCTAAATTTAGTGATCAATCTCCTTATCTGAAAATTAGATATATTTAGATAAGATTCTAGTTTGCAATCCTTTTTAAGTTTTTTATATAGATAAAATTTACTTTTATTATCAATGTTTTCAAATTTAGTTTCAATTAAATCTTCATATCTATTTTTCATTTTTAACTTTATATCGTTTTTTATTTTATTTACATCTTTTATGTCCTTACAATTAGAAAGAATATTAAGGTCAATATTAATCTCTTCAACAATATTTTTTGCATATGTATACCATTAATAAGTTCCAGTGAAATCTAGAGACTGTGCTAGAGAAAAAGCTTCCTTTATCAATGGATTAATATTATTATTATATAGTCTAGCTAAATATAAAAAGGTTTGTGTTTTAATAAAAATTCTATAGGCAATCTTCCTAATTCAACTCTTGCTCCTAAATTGGATGCATTTTTTTCTTATTCCTAGAGTAGATTTACAAAATTTAAGATGCATATTTTCAATAGGGGTTTTGTCTGTAAAATCAAGTTGATTAATTTGTTTTCCTGAAAATAAGGCTCTGTTTTTGGCTCTATGAAAAGAAATATATGTATCCAAATATGTTACTTCTGAATTATAGGTCATAATTGGTTTTACTAAAGAATCAAAAAGACTATTTGCTACTTTTATAGGTAGATTATTCAATGATTTAGTATAGGATTGTATTGCAAAAAATACTTAAATTTATCAGGTATTACGACATGGCTTTATATCACATTTAATGTTGCAAGCTCTTTTAATGTATGTTTAATTTAGCCACATTCATTTATTATACTATAAACTGTATTACCTGGCATAAATTATACCTTCTTATACCTAGCATACATAAATTATACCTTCTTATACCTAGCATACATAAATTATACCTTCTTATACCTAGCATAAATTATACCTTCTAATACCTAGCATACATAAATTATACCATCTAATACCTAGCATACATAAATTATACCTTCTAATACCTAGCATACATAAATTATACCTTCTAATACCCAACATACATAAATTATACCTTCTTATACCTAGCATACATAAAATATAGCATCTAACTGAGACTACTATAACACAGAGATTGGTCACTTCCCGTACTGACCAGTCAAATAGTAATTAATTGTAAGTCTTCGATCACGTGACTCGGCACGTGACTCGCAATGATTGACAAGAAGGATTCGACCGCCATTTTTGACAGCGAAAGAGAAAATAATAATTAACAAATGTGGATTTATAAAGAGTGTTATGTTCCGGTAAGTTTGAATATAAGATTTGACATGTTCATAAATGTTGTTTTATAAGCACTTTAAATAAAATAAGTGCAGTTATAGACTTGAATTTACCGACCAAACCGGAAAGTAACCTCGAGTTATTACCAGTCCGTGGGACAGGGTCAATGAGCAACTCACCCATAACTTACATTCAGATGAACAATCTGTTTTCCGGATAATGTATGTGCAAGCCTTAGTAAATACCGATGTAATGATGTAAAATTTGTAATTATATGAAATTCCAATTTTTCTGTATCAGTAAGTTCCCGCTGCAGAACTGAGAAACACACGAGACAAGTTGCACACACACACAACATGAGGTATGATAGGTGAATTTGTATTGTTAGTGAAAGAAATTTAGATTTATATTTGGTTCCCTTGATAATATATATGCAGTCTATACATGCTAGTATAATAATACTATGTAATGAAAATGTGTCACCATGTGAAATACCAGTACATCATGAGTTCCTAAATAGACGTATTTTTTTAAATAATTGACCCAAACATGATGTAAAAAGTACATGCACCTTTGGTCTGCATCCTCTATCAGTTTAACTATTTTGATCCATATTGACATGTTTGGTCAATTACTGCTGAGTCTCAAGTCTCAGATTACTGTCTTAAAAATAGTGAATTGCCTATGCTATAAACTTGACAAACATTATTTCTTTTTATTTATTAATATATTCTTTATTGTAGGAATACCCCCAGAAAGAAATCATGCATTAGAAGAAGGGAGAAGTACTACAGGAGGAAATGACTTTTTTTAGTATTTTTTTTTAATTTCATTGAATTTGTCATGCTTGTCTTACATGGAGAAATAAATATTTAAGTCTTTGAATATACATTTTTATTATTATATACATTAAAACTAAGACAGGAATGCTGAAATTCACTACATTGTGTAACACGCTCAGTTTGGATAACAGTTCAATGAAAGAAAAAAAATAAGTAACCACACATCTTTATATATTAAAGGAATAGCCACTTGAAGCAAACTTTAAGGAGATTTTTATATATTTTTGCTAATGATCATCAGACAACTCCTTTAGTCCAAATGAAGTTCAATGAAGTGGATGTAAGTTATTGGAATGCACCGTAATTACCTTCAACAATGAGAAAACCTATAACGTGCAGTCAGCTTCAAAAGTCCCCGACATGGAAAATATATAACAATTCTCTAGAGAAAACGAAGTGTCTACAATAACAAAGCAATTTACGAAAATTCAAATATGACGGACATGAACCAACAGCAACCACTGAATTACAGGCTCCTGACTTGAGACGGGCACATAAAGAATGACAATGTTAAATATTTTTAGGCGCTCATCACCACCACTAGCATGGGACATTGGTGTAACGACATAACATAAAAACAAACTTTAAACATAATTTGAAAATAGTTCATTTCGGTTTAATCAGGCTGACTACATGAAATATTTGCCACTGACAAGCAGTTGTGAATCGAAGTTGAATTTACAGAAAGGTGATATCAATATATGCTATCATATTTAACATTCTTGTTTAGATCTGACATTGCTACTTATTTATACATTTCGCATTATTTTTGGCTTCTCAGAATTTTCACATGGTAAACTGTCAGCAGTTACCCAACAAAAAAATGTTATAGGAAACCTTTTTACAAAGCATCATGCAGACAACAATTAACATGGTATGTCACCAAACATTGAACAAGCACATTTATATTTGCTGTGGCTAAAAAAACTAAAGCAAATCACAACTCTTTTCATCTGAGTTGCTCAATTATTAGGGTTACAAAAAGCATAGCGATATAACTAAAACATACGACACTTTAACAATAGACAATATTCAAATTTTCAAAAACTTTACGGCTCTGTATTGAAGCACAAAATTTCTTGTCTGGGATTTTGAAAGAGGGCACATATTTCTGGTGTTGAAAAAATGTCATCGTAAATTACCCTAATGAGGTTCTATTTATGTTAACATAGAGATAATTTGTTTATTCAGTCACATAATTTTGAAGCTTCTTCGTTCTGATTTACATGTACTTGCGGTTGATGCTTCTTTTGGAGTTTTTGTAGTTTTTGCAGTCTTTGCAGCAGGGACGTATAGTCATCCTCAGATTCAAAATCTGATGCAGTATATTCACCACGTAAAAGATCAAGATTGAGATCACTATCATCCCAAGATAAAAAATCAATGTTACTGGACATTGTGAATTGAAAAATGAAAATGCCAGTGATATTTTGGGAACATATATATATAATTTGTAGGGCTTATGTTTGCTTTATGTATCCATTGCAGTTATAACCTCTTTGCTCATCTGTTACGTAAGGAAATTACTCATTTACCTTTAATGAAATTTTTTCTCTCTTCTGTGATCGCCGCTTATTACATTGTTTGCAAAAACTTGACCTAATTATCAGACGAAAATTAAAAAAAAGTGGGGGGGGGGGGGGGGTTGAAACTTGTTTGAAAAAAAAAATGTACGTTGGATAATCTGAATGAGGGTCTGGATGGGGGTTCTTTATTTCCTATAATTTCTATGCCATTTTTCTCTATTCTTTAAATCTTAATAACTTATTATTTTCTCTTCTCTATTCTTTATTTGTCGGTCCATTTTTCTCCATTCTATACCTTTTTTGCCCCTATTTCTCCATTCTATAAAACCCCATCCACACCCTCCTGAATCCTACCACAAGTGCACCAACGATATTTGACAAGGTTTACTACAATAAACATGTATATTGGGCACTCAGCAGTGAAATACCTTACAAGTATAGAATAAAAGTTTACTGCAATAAACGGAGCCTCGTGTACCTTGGGCACCCAGCTGTGAAACAAAATTCATCTCCCATGCTTTTGAGACTACCTGTCTTTACAGGTAAAATATTTGTATATTAGATACAATTAACGGACGTGTAGCAAAACAATGTAACTGTAAGATTGATAAGATTAATCACATTCACATTTTCAAGAGTGGCCGCATAATAACAAACTATTAACAAATTATTAATGATTAAAAACAAAAATTTAAATATGAATAGAGATAACTGCATTTGAAAGATAAAAACTATATTCTTTTTTTTTTGATTAATTCAATTTTGTTTTTAAATTATTTTTAAAAGAAAAATAATAATATCCGATACTGTTATAGTATTCTCAGTGATAGGTGATATATGTCGTCTGCTACGGTCGAATACGAAACTACGTTAAAATAACGTAGCTAACTACCGGAGACTCAGATAATCCGATAAATCTATAGTGACCAATCTCTGTGTTATAGTAGTCTCAGCATCTAATAACTAACATACATAAATTATATCGTCTAATACCTAATATACATAAATTATACCTTCTAATACCTAGCATACATAGATTGTACCTTGTTAGGCCTAGCATACATAAATTATACCTTATAATACATGGAATATATAAATCATACCTTGTAATACCTGGCACACACAAATCATACCTTGCAATATCTATCATACATAGATTATACCTTGCAATACCTGGTGTATATATAAATCATACCTTGTATTACCTGGTATATATAAATCATACCTTGTTGTTTGTCAGGTCTACTTTTATTGGAATTTCATTGACATCCATCACAAGTACTGTAAATCTTTGGTTCAGACTTAAATTTCCACTGTCAGTAACCTTGACCTCAATGTCTACAGAAGGCTGTGTTTCATAATCCAAATTAGCACCTGTAATGCCGAAATGAGTCATGTTTAATGCAAAAAAATACATAACATTTTTAAAATCGAATTAAATTATCATTGAAGAAGACAATTAGGATCTGTTACAAAAAATCAGTGCACCATGAAAGGAACTATTGCTGAACATGTTGCTGAACTGTGCTAAACACCATTTTCAGTACTCTTGGCTATATTGTGGCAACCAGTTTTTACTGATGGAGGAAGCCAGAGTACAAGGAGAGAACAACCTACCTTTGGCAGGAAAACCTCCAATCCTAGTCAATTAAGATCAGAGACAAACACATCTCCCACATGCTGGGGTCAACTCAATACCTCAGTTATAAATGGCTAGTGATAAGTAGATGAACCAATTAGACCACTTGGTCACTGAGGACCCCTATTCAAATCAAATGTTTCGTAAAATTATCTTAATTTTACATAAACAAAATGTAATATTTAAGGTGGTACATAACACTATAGGGAGATAACTCTGTAAAAATCAGCTGAATGTTTTAATCACATTCTATAGTTGAGGAAATATTAAGCTTCTCAATGATCAAAATTAGTGTTTGTCAAACTGCTATATATCCAATGAAATTTTTCCGATAAAGTGAGCCTCCTCATGGTGTTTTGATTATGTGATTACTTGGCCGTTTTTAAAGTGAGTATTTGATTACCAGACCAAATATTTCATGATTATTTGATTATTTGATAATCTAGGACTGTATTTTTGATTATTTGATTATCTTGTTTAAAAATATAATTAATGATTATGTGATTATATTGGCAAAAAATTTGTGATTATGTGATTACTTGGACACCCCCATGAGGGGCCTCAAGTGTGGTGGTTCAAGTTTTTTGAAATTTTTATATTTTTGTCAAAGGGTCAAAGTAAATATTTTGTCAAAATTTTATGAAAATTGAACGAGCCAAATCAATTTTAGTCAAGGTGTTTGGTACCACCTTAAATCAATTATCAGTGTTTTGTTAAAAAAAATAAACTGCTTAAATGCCAAATCAACATATCAGTCACATTACATTTTCATAAAAACATTAAAATCAGACTTGCACAATTTCATGTTCACCACTGTATGCTAATTTAATTGGTTTATCTATCAAGGAAGAGCTACTGAACCCATAATATAAAAAAAGAAAAAAAAGAGACCAAAACCCATATGAGCACCTAATTTAATAGAAAGGGTGAACAGAAAAAAGGGAGTACCAATTAAAAAATTATTATTCAATAAAAAATAAAAGTTTCTACTAATATCCACAACCAAGAAAAGATCAAGCTACTATAGTACCATCTGCTATAGATAATTGTCCTGTCTGGGTCAGTGTAAATTTTCCTCCCCCATCATTAGTCAATGTGTATGTGTGGGTATCTGTGTTATCAGGATCCTCAACACTGAACACGCCCAGTGTTAAACCATTAATATTCTCAATAACAGATGGTTGGTCTTCACTATAACCTATTTTCTGTTTAATAAGATAATGTTCTGTTGATGAGATTTTTTTTTAGTGAATCTATAAAAATGTTTTATGTTCGAAATTGTATTGTTGTCTTCAAAAATATTTTAAAACAATTACATCCACCCATCAATGTATAAAATAACTGTTGACAGCTTAAAACTTTTAAACAAATATTGTTCTTTAATACTTTTACGGGCATTTGAAAAGGACTGTCATATATAAATATTTATTTTCAAATGAAAAATATGAAAAATTGTTGTATTTCTTTCTTGTTTAGCTGTTCCTCATCAGCCTACTCATCATTTATTTTCAGTATTCTGAGTTTGTATATGTATTCATACAAGAGAAGATTCAAGTTTAACATACATGTAATCTCTTTATTTTTCTATTTGCAAAAACTACATAAATAAATCGCTCACAAAAGCTAGTTGGTTAACAGTATGTACTCTTGACAGTTTTGTTCATATGTTTAAATCTTAGGCCTAAACAATTTTTCTGGTTTCCCTTCTTCAGATAGGGATGGGTTTATGCCAGTAAAATAACCATCTTGTAATATGTATGAACTTACGGTTGGTGCTTCATTGACATCTACGAGAGATAAAGGAAACATTTCCACTGTATTCTTTCCATCTGTATTTGTCACCTGACAAACCAGAGTGTACCGAGACAGTAGTTCATAGTCTAATGTTGCTCCAACCAATACTGCAGCTGTACATACTCGTTTCTCATCCTTCAAAAACAATAATACAAGACAAAGTGACCTTCGGTATGCATTATATGATTAATTCATGTTCTCAAGCATACCTTTGTTTTAATGAGGATTTTATAATGGTAGACTACCTTTGTTTTGCTGAAGCAACTCCAAAAGTCCAATTCTAATATGACGTTTCTCTTTCACTTTGTAAATTAAAGAACCTTAGTGAGCGTGCTCACATACCCCACGTCCCCACATTGCCATTGGAGAAATAAAATAAGTGTAAGAAAAAAAATTTGTATCAGAAAAAAACATTGAATCATAATTTCCTGTCAATATGCACTTCTACATAGTATGTCCTTATTATCTACACAGTTTCATGAAATTCTGTTGTGTGGTTTGAGAGGAGTTGTAATGACAAAAGGTTGCAGTAGTATATTGGGCAAATAAGTTCAAAGGGGCGTAACTCCTTGAAAAAAAATTGAATCGTAATTTCCTGTCGATATGCACATCTACGTAGTATGTCCTTATTATCTGAAAAGGTTTCATGAAATTCTGTTGTGTGGTTTGAGAGGAGTTGCGATGACAAAAGGTTGCAGTAGTATATTGGGCAAATAAGTTCAAAGGGGCGTAACTCCTGGAAAAAAAATTGAATCGTAATTTCCTGTCGATATGCACATCTACGTAGTATGTCCTTATTATCTGAAAAGGTTTCATGAAATTCTGTTGTGTGGTTTGAGAGGAGTTGCGATGATAAAAGGTTGCAGTAGTATATTGGGCAAATAAGTTCGAAGGGGCATAACTCCTGGAAAAAAAATTGAATCGTAATTTCCTGTCGATATGCACATCTACATAGTATGTCCTTATTATCTAAAAAGGTTTCATGAAATTCTGTTGTGTGGTTTGAGAGGAGTTGCGATGACAAACTGTTGCAGTAGTACATTAAAGTAAATAAGTTCAAAGGGGCGTAACTCCTAGAAAAAGAATTGAATCGTAATTTCCTGTCGATATGCACAACTACATAGTATGTCCTTATTATCTAAAAAGGTTTCGTGAAATTCTGTTGTGTGGTTTGAGAGGAGTTGCGATGACAAGAAACAGGACTGACGGACTGACGGACTGACGGACTGACAGACTGACGGACGGACGGACGGACGGACGGGTCAAAAACATTATAACCTCCGCAACTCGTTGCGTGGGGTATAACAAGCCATGTTCTACATGAAATAGAACATGGGGTGCACATGATTGACTCTACAATTGAAATTGCAATGTCAGTTGCATTTTGAACAAAGAGGGAGATCAAAATGCATGGCTTTGTTGGTAATCGCTCCATAGGAAATTATATAAAATCATTCTAAAAGTAACTTTACATGTATTTGTTTATTTTTTTAATTGTGAAATAGGTTTTCTACAAGGTTTTGGCTTCATCATATTAAAATGGTTGCCTTTCAAACATGTCTTATTTGAAGGTCTGCTTAGAAGTACAAAAGTTATAAATTTTCCTATTAGAATCGAAATAATTCTATAATGCCATGCTCTATGCTCATTTTAACATGGGCAGGCATTATATCTATCACCAATGTACAGGATATTGACAAATATAATACCTACTCAAGTTAAAATAGCCTTTGTTTCAGTAAAGTAAAATTGTATGTGTAATGTTTACACCTAATGCCAAACATTTAAGGGGTAACATCAGGATATCACTAAAAACATTTATTTAATAAAAGGAGATTGTAAAATTTGATTTTTTTAAAACTAAACAAACTTATAGCTTATAAATGAAATGTAAAAGACAAAGCCAAAATCAAATGAGTATGTGAGGTATATGTGAATGAGACAGAAACCTAACAAAGAAATAGAATAAAACCACAAGAGACAATAGCCAGTCATACAGAAAAACTAAAAATTATAATTTCAGACAAAATCTCACCTTTGTCACACAAGTGGAATTTGAAAATTTAACTACTCCAGAGTTTTCTGTATCCTCGACACTGAATGTCATATCTTGTGTTATATCTTGATGTTCTCCTTTAATGGTACCTATCACTGTATCAATCGTAGAGTTTTCAGAAACAGATGGTTTATTGTTATCAAATGATACAGCACCACCAACAGAGGTCAAGGTTAAAGTTATCACTGTCTCTCCAATAACTGTTATACTGAAGAGCCTTTCAGTCTATAATAAAATATATAAATATTATATTTATCAATTGTAACCTCACCATGCAAGTCCTGTCTTTAGAAAGGTAAGGTGCCATTTTCAGTTTGCTTGATTTTCATATGATGAAGACATAATCTTTCAATCAGTTTAATTGAGGTTTGGAGCTGGCATGTCAGTAACTGCTAGTAGTCCTTTGTTAATTTATGTATCATTGTCATTTTGCTTAGTTTCTTTTGTTACCTATTCTGACATCAGACTCTGACTTCTTTTAAACTGAGTTTTACTGTGTGTATTGATGTGTGTTTGTTTTTTCTACATTGGCTCGAGGTATAGGGGGAGGATTGAGATCTTACTAAACATGTTTAACCCCGCCACATGTTTGCGTCCTGTCCCAAGTCAGGAGCCTCTGGCCTTTGTTAGTCTTGTATGTTTTTTAATTTTAGTTCATTTATATGTTTTGGAGTTTAGTATGACGTCCATTTTCACTGAACTAGTACACAATTTTATTTAGGGGCCAGCTGAAGCATGCCTCCGGGTGCAGGATTTTCTCGCTGTGTTGAAGACCCATTGGTGGCCTTCGGCTGATTTCTGCTCTTCAGTCGGGTTGTTGTCTCTTTGACACATTCCACATTTCCATTCTCCATTTTATTTGGCAATGATAAACCTCTGCATCAAGTCTTGGTTATTTTTCTATTGCAAATGCGATGACTTAAAAATTTGACTAAGAAATACAGTCAAACCTATATAAAGCAGTCACTCATGTGAATTATCAAAAATGACCACTTAAGAGAGGTGACCTTTTAAAAGATGTTCCTAAAAAAGTCTGATTCCTACATTGCCATTGGCCGGGATTGGGGTAAACTGTTTTAGTGTTTTCAATCAGTAAAGTTATGGTTCTTGCATCAATGAAATAAAAAAAGGTGGATTCCGGCACTGTAAATTTGAAGAAAACATTCAAAGCATGTAAATATTCATGGAAATAAATAGGTTATACGGTTTTCAATGGAAATAAAAAAAGAGTGGAACCTGTGGAATCCACAAATTCACCTCCTTTTGCACAATCCCGGTTGCAATCTTGGTTGCAATCCGACTTTCATTTTGAATTCGTTACTAAACACAAATATTGTGATTATTTTGGTAGTTAAATAAATTAAAATGACCGTTGTTAAAAGTTAAAATGACGATTTTGTGAAAACATTTGGTGACTGTTAGTGTTAACTGTACTAGACAGGTAACCTCCGAAAAGAGTTAAATTATATAGAGAAAACATTTGGGAGGGTCTGAAAGTGACAGTTAGAGGCAGGCAACCGCTGAAACTAGGTGACTGTTAAGGCAGGTTTTACTGTATTGGACTGCCAAAAATATTACTTTTCTATATTTAAAGATATTAAAGCTTTCATGCTTAAAAGTTAATACTTCTGTATTTTCTTACAGATTTTTCAGGATTTCCATTATCAGTAATTTTAGCCTTTATAACATAAACTCTTGATGGATCCAATGCTTCATCTGTTGCCTTGGTGACCACCCCAGTTGAACTAACAGAGAAAAGTCCTCCATTGTCATCAACCAATGAGATAGTGTGTGTCTGGTCTTTGTCCTCATCCTCAAATGTTAAATCTCCAATCACTGTACCAGCTGTGGCACTCTCCTCTACTTTATATGCTAAAATGAAAAGTTTGTGACGTGTTACCATATACCATCATTATCTAATTCTACAACCAATTTATTTATGTTACATTCTGTATTTCTAAATTTACAGTAAGTAGACCTTATCACTTTTTGGGAATCTGCAACACTTAACCTGATATTTGTCAATAGTTGAACTATTGATATCAGACAAAAACCAATGTTGCTATTGTGACATCAAACATTTTTTCTTGTGACATAAATTTTATACAGGAACTAAGAATGGCAAAAAATCAGCAATAATGCCTATGTTGTGCTTTTTCTCAACTGAGTTTTCTTGGTAATTCTTCTCAAAACCTTTTTTATTCCACATCAGTTGATACTTGTAGAAAATTGTAAATAAAAAAATCTTAAATATAAAGTTTGAAAATTCAAATCAATGTATATTCTAATAAAAGATAATAATACACACCACTCAACTGTAAGTTCCTTGGAATATCATTTGTATTTATCAGTTCTATAGCCAATAAAAATGTTTTGCTCTTGACTGGTACTAAGCCTGTATCTGTTACTAGGATCTCCACATTATACTGACTGGTAGATTCATAATTTAATTTACACAAATCTCCTCCCATGGAAAGACAGTTTGCATTACTTTGGGCAACCTGTTGAAAAGAGATTTTGTCTTCTATGATACCTACAGTACCACTCTCTACTCAATTACTAATCATCTTCAACTGATTACCGTAATCGGGCTTGTATAGTTCGCACCCCCTTCTCGCCACGAAATTTCAGGTAAAATACTTTTTTGTAACTGTTAGAAAATGTCAAATGAAACTCCTGTAATTTCAAATCGTGTGCGGTCGTTTGCGGTATTTTCATGGATTTTCCATCATCAAAAAGAAGTTGAAACTGCTTGTAAATGATTCTAGAACACTTCACGATTGTTAAAATAAGTAACAAGAGTGCACACGCTGAAATGTCTCGCCTTCTTTACTAATCATTGATATTATGTTGATAGTCCTAAATATAAAGCTTATTACAACTGTCACATAAACTTAACATTAACCAAGTAAAACTAAACATTGACCAATGAACCATGAAAATGAGGTCAAGGTCAGATGAACCATGCTGGGCAGGCATGTACAGCTAACAATTCTTCCATACAACAAATATAGTTGACCTATTGCTTATAGTTTAAGAAAAACAGACCAAAACACAAAAACTTAACACTGAGCAATGAACCTTGAAAATGAGGTCAAGGTCAAATAAAACCTGCGTGACTGACAAATAGATCATAAAATATTTCCATGCACCAAATATAGTTGAACTATTGCATATAGTATTAGAAAAAAAGAACAAAACTAAAAAAACTTAACTTTGACCACTGAACCATGAAAATGAGGTCAAGGTCAGATGACACCTGCCCGCTAGACATGTACACCTTACAATCATTCCATACACCAAATATAGTAGACCTATGGCATACAGTATAAGAAAAACAGACCAAAACACAAAAACTTAACTATAACCACTGAACCATGAAAATGAGGTCAAGGTCAGATGACACCTGCCAGTTGGACATGTACACCTTACAGTCCTTCCATACACCGAATATACTAGACCTATTGCTTATAGTATCTGAGATATGGACTTGACCACCAAAACTTAACCTTGTTCACTGATCCATGAAATGAGGTCGAGGTCAAGTGAAAACTGTCTGACGAGCATGAGAACCTTGCAAGGTACGCACATACCAAATATAGTTGAACTATTGCATATAGTATTAGAAAAAAAGACCAAAACTCAAAAACTTAACTTTGACCACTGAACCATGAAAATGAGGTCAAGGTCAGATGACACCTGCCCGCTAGACATGTACACCTTACAATCATTCCATACACCAAATATAGTAGACCTATGGCATACAGTATAAGAAAAACAGACTAAAACACAAAAACTTAACTATAACCACTGAACCATGAAAATGAGGTCAAGGTCAGATGACACCTGCCAGTTGGACATGTACACCTTACAGTCCTTCCATACACCGAATATACTAGACCTATTGCTTATAGTATCTGAGATATGGACTTGACCACCAAAACTTAACCTTGTTCACTGATCCATGAAATGAGGTCGAGGTCAAGTGAAAACTGTCTGACGGGCATGAGGACCTTGCAAGGTACGCACATACCAAATATAGTTATCCTATTACTTATAATAAGAGAGAATCTAACATTACAAAAAATCTTAACTTTTTTTTCAAGTAGTCACTGAACCATGAAAATGAGGTCAAGGACATTGGACATGTGACTGACGGAAACTTCGTAACATGAGGCATCCATATACAAAGTATGAAGCATCCAGACCTTCCACCTTCTAAAATATAAAGCTTTTAAGAAGTTAGCTAACGCCGCCGCCGCCGTAGCCGCCGCCGCCGCCGCCGCCGCCGCCGGATCACTATCCCTATGTCGAGCTTTCTGCGACAAAAGTCGCAGGCTCGACAAAAATCACACAAAAAACAGTTTAGAAACTTGTGTATGTTCAAACCGGAAGTTTGAGTAGCACGTGTAAAAGAAAATAAAAACAGTGAGAGTATACGGAAAATTCGTACTGAATAGATATCATTAGAATACAACTTTGAAAGTTAAACTGTTCTATCACATTAATGTTTGAAGGATCTTAAGCTAATACAAAACACATGCGTCAGTATGAAACACCAAAACGGAACGAAAAACCAATTACGTTTTGTAGTTTAAGCATTGTCAACTGGTTTACGGTCGACTTTTATACTATTTTCGTTCCATTGGATTCAAGCAGATTCCAGTTTATTTTAAGCAATGCAGTGTAAAGAAACGAAAAATTTGTAATGAAGCATTTAATTTTTAAATTTATCAGTATTAATTTGATATTGAATAAAAATAACATATTAATATGGATTAGGTAAAATTATTAGTTTTGAAAATGATAAGAGCGCCCTCTACAATATCAATAACAAACATGGCGGAATGTAAACAAACCAACTCGCGAAATCGAGTTTTTTCTCTTATTTCTTGCTTATCGTACTCTATAGTTCTCATCCTTGTCTGGCAGGTCCAATTTTTGAGAATAAAACCGTGGACTATACAAGCCTTTATTCGGTATATTCTTTAAGAAATGTCATATAATTTTTCCCAATCATTTGGGTCATATAATAATAACAAGTCCAAATTTCCTCTCACAAAGGTAACTTGCTAATTTATATGATTCAAGTATGTCAATTACAGAAATTTAGCTTCTAAGATTAAACAAACCTGCTTTTGTTTTAATATGAAGCAGCAGTTTAATAATTTCAGTTTTCCTTTTAGTAAATTTCAAGTAAAAAATTATCTGCCTTGTCAAGCTGAAAATTTGTTTAGTATGAATTATCTTACCTTTATCTGACCATTTTCTATTTTAAATCTGCTGTCTGCACTGTTAACTAATATAAACTTAAAGGTCTGAGTTGTCTCCACGACATTGTCTGGGTCTTCAACCAATAGATTTCCAATGACTGTGTCCCTGTCACTGTTCTCTGCTACCTAAAAATTAAAACAAAATGAACTTGTACCAGAAATTATCCATGACTGTGTCCCTCTCCCTGTTTTTTCTGCTATATAAAAATTTTTAAAAATTGAAATGAAACAAGTAAATAACATAAAAATATGAAACCATCAATAATCTTTCCTGTCTGAAAATTAATATTTTAATTATTCTTTTACAAAGAAGCAAGCACCATCAAAACCTCATTCCTTCCTGGTTTGTGTTTGTTTAGATCTGAACTCTTAACACTAACCTGACAAGAATTATTCATAAATTAATTGTAGGTCAAGGTATTTGTATCTAAATTTAAATTTAAATAAGGGTTGAGATTTTTAATTGAAATAAATACATAGACAAACCTGTCAACTTCTGAAAGTGGTAATGAATGTCATGACATGCATTCAATAAAAAAATATCAGGTCATAACACATACAATTTTTTTTTTCATCCTCACTTAAAAGAGTACGTTTCATTGTATTATCTAATAATTTGAAAATATCTCACATGGCATACTTTTGCCACATTGTTGCAACATACTATTATGAATAATCTAATAATTCATTAAATAACTAATTCAAACCCCTTCTGTATTATGACGATTTCAGATTTATTGATCAGAAGTTTCATACTGTTGAGTTGTGATACAGTTGAGGGTTTCTGTTTAGATAGTTATAGTTAAGAGTTGTTCCCCTTATTGTTTGTAGGAATAAATATAAAATCAAAGTTTTTAGAGATCCATGACAGTTTTAATTTAAACAGGACCTGAGGGGTGTAAAAAGTGTTATGTCATTTATGAATACTGGTGGAGAATATATTCTTTTAACTAGAATACAGATGAAAACAGGTCAGATACTGAAATCCCAGGTGATCTCGGGTAAATTTACAGGTCACATCTGCAAAATACAGGTCAGATGACAAGTATGGGAAGATAATTCAGGTCACTATACCTCATTGTTATCCAGTGTTACCGATAGTATACTTCATTGTTATCCAGTTACCGATAGTATACTTCATTGGTATCCAGTGTTACCGATAGTATACCTCATTGGTGTCCGGTGTTACCGATAGTATACCTCATTGTTATCCAGTGTTACAGATAGTATACCTCATTGTTATCCAGTGTTACCGATGGTATACCTTATTGGTATCAGGTGTTACCGATAGTATACCTCATTGCTATCCAGTGTTACCGATAGTATACCTCATTGTTATCCTGTGTTACCGATAGTATATCTCATTGTTATCCAGTGTTACCTAGGTATACCTCATTGTTATCCAGTGTTACGATAGTATACCTCATTGTTATCCAGTGTTACTGAGAGTATATCTCATTGTTATTGAGTGTTACCGATAGTATACCTCATTGTTATCCAGTGTTACTGATAGTATATCTCATTGTTATGTTACTGATAGTATATCTCATTGTTATCGAGTGTTACCGATAGTATACCGTGTTACCGATAGTATACCTCATTGTTATCCAGTGTTACTGATAGTATACCTCATTGTTATCCAGTGTTACTGATAGTATACCTCATTGTTATCGAGTGTTACGGATAGTATACCTCATTGTTATCCAGTGTTACGGATAGTATACCTCATTGTTATCCAGTGTTACTGATAGTATATCTCATTGTTATCCATTGTTATCCAGTGTTACGGATAGTATACCTCATTGTTATCCAGTGTTACTGATAGTATATCTCATTGTTATCCAGTGTTAGCGATAGTATACCTCATTGTTATCCAGTGTTACCGATAGTATACCTCATTGTTATCCAGTGTTACCGATAGTATACCTCATTGTTATCCAGTGTTACTGATAGTATACCTCATTGTTATCCAGTGTTACCTCATTGTTATCCAGTGTTACTGATAGTATACCTCATTGTTATCCAGTGTTATTGATAGTATACCTCTTTGTTATCCAGTGTTACCGATAGTATACCGTGTTACCAATAGTTTACCTCATTGTTATCCAGTGTTACTGATAGTATACCTCATTGTTATCCAGTGTTACCTCATTGTTATCCAGTGTTACTGATAGTATACCTCATTGTTATCCAGTGTTACCGATAGTATACCTCATTGTTATCCAGTGTTACTGATAGTATACCTCATTGTTATCCAGTGTTACTGATAGTATGCCTCATTGTTATCCAGTGTTACCTCATTGTTATCCAGTGTTACTGATAGTATACCTTATTGTTATCCAGTGTTATTGATAGTATACCTCATTGTTATCCAGTGTTACTGATAGTATACTGTGTTACCAATAGTATACCTCATTGTTATCCAGTGTTACTGATAGTATACCTCATTGTTATCCAGTGTTACTGATAGTATACCTCATTGTTATCCAGTGTTACTGATAGTATACCTCATTGTTATCCAGTGTTAACGATAGTATACCTCATTGTTATCCAGTGTTACTGATAGTATACCTCATTGTTATCCAGTGTTATTGATAGTATACCTCTTTGTTATCCAGTGTTACCGATAGTATACCGTGTTACCAATAGTATACCTCATTGTTATCCAGTGTTACTTCATTGTTATCCAGTGTTACTGATAGTATACCTCATTGTTATCCAGTGTTACTGATAGTATACCTCATTGTTATCCAGTGTTACCGATAGTATACCTCATTGTTATCCAGTGTTACTGATAGTATCTCTTCATTCATGTTGTTGACTGTAACAGTAACATTCTTTACAAAGTCTTTCCTGGGTTCACCAGAATCTTCTACTTTTACAGAGATGGGATATTCAGTCTGGCTTTCATAATCTACCACTGCATCAGCTTTTACCTTCAATAAAATAAAATACATTTAATCAGTAGAATTGTCTTTTTTCTAAATATTTTAAACAGGGAGCCTGCATTTTTTCAATAAAATAACAAAATTTGTCACCAACAGTTCCCTCAAAGATTTGTTGCAATGGTTCTTTACGTGCAAAGAGCATGGCACTCCCCATACAGGTAACCAAAAATATTATGGTATTCTTTTCAAAACCAGATTGTCCTTTTTCAAAAAGTATTTCTTTGACTTTTAAAAATTAACTTACCCTCAGCATGTTTCCTTGAAGCTCAAAAACACTGCTTTTATCTACCAAACTAAAGGTGTGAGTCTGTCCTTCATCTGGGTCAAGTGCAGATAACTCTGCTACATCAACATCACCTGTGTTCTCATCAATTCTAAGACTGGTACCTTCTGAACCCCCAAACAAAATATCCTGAAGGAATAAAAAATTACTTGAGCATTTCTTTAAATTCTAAATATGCTATGTTAGATTGCTGTTTGTCATTATAACATAATACAATTAGTGCTATTTAAAAACATGTTGTACAGGAATCTGGCAAGTAACACATTTTACAATGTGAGCAGTGAGTGCTCAAATCACTTTAAACGAGTGAATACAAATAGTTTTTAATTAATTTGCTTTTGGTGTTTGATGTGAAAAAAGTGCCTTCCAACCACTTCATACCCGTCCTACCAATAATTGTCCAAGCTTACAGATGTATGTAGCTGATTGCCAAATAAAACAGAAATTGTGTTCAATTTGTGCCTTTAATGAAATCACTTTAAGCTTAATTGATATTAATTTAACAAGAGAGAAGAGAGAAAAACACCTAACAGGACAACAAAAATTAATCAATAGAATTTTGTGTTGTGTAATACCTGTGGAGGATCATTGACATCTATTACATTAATTGTATACTGCTGTTCTATCAGAGAACCTTGCTCATCCTGTACATTGATGGACACTGTATACACAGACCTCTCCAAAAACTTCAAATATCCCAGTGTAACCAGATCTGCTGTACATGTGGTACCTCCTATAGCCTGTTTGTCAAACAAATAAAAGTTCAATAAGATATTACAACTATCAGTATGTTTTTATTTAAATTCAATATGTTGAACAATAAAAATTTACTTGGGTTTCATTCTATAATACAGAATTTGTTTTCATAACTGGTATAATTCCCTTTACTAAAAAATTTTGTATACCGACAACAAAACATGATTTGTTCTTTAAAAAAAACACCTACAAAAATCTGTATTGATAGCATGATCAAAGAAATTATAAAAATTACTGTTAAAGATCAAATACGAAAAAAATCTCTGAGATTTCAATTCAATAAATATAAAGACAATATTTGGACCCTAAATTTTTGTCGGGCTGGTTTCTCATTGACATACACCTAAAATCTCATTTTATTCCTATTTTGCACACCATTGTGCAAAAAAGTTAATCATTAGCCGTGGCTACCTTAGCTAGATTCCTTTAGAAGCAAGCAACATTTTGACCCTGCTTTCAAAATTATGTGCCATTTTTGTTTCTTTGTTCAAGTTAAAGGTTTCAAGTTTGAAGCTGCAGTGACAGTTTTTTTTTATTCTGTGGTCTAAATAGGCAAAGGGGATTTGCATGCATGTAACACTAGTTTAATCCAAGTCTGTGCCATTACCAAGTCACACTATCTTTACCACGCCTTGTTGATTATTTTGTTTGTGTCTGGTTGTACATCTATTTTCTTTTGTCACATCTTACATTTGATAACTTGAACTCTTGACCCTTGTAAAGCATACTTGTTTTTCACAGCTGATATTTGATAATGTGAACTCTTGACCATTGTAAAACATACTTGTTTATCACAGCTGACATTTGATAGTGAGAACTCTTGACTGATACTAGATATTTTCAAGGTTAAAACATCATTGTTGTCTGGGTCTGTTGCTGTTATTTGACCAATAACTGTTGCTACAGGTGACAATTCTGGTACAGACAGGGTTGTTTCCCCTTCAAATGATGGACTTTCATTTCTATCCAGAACCTCAATTGTGACTGTGGTATTACTCTGAAATTATTTTTGAAAAAAATAAATAAAAGTGACTGATAGTTTTTTAAGTGATGTATAGTTTTTTTAATATCTTACATACCCTTCTGTATGAAATATAGTTTTATAATCATTAGAATCATCTTCCATCTGATGAAAAGATTCCAATTAGAATGAAGCAGCAGCAATATGTTGTCAAGTTGTTTGAAGATTTAAAGGAATACAAAACGCAACAACAATTTTATTTTAATGTAATTTGTTTAACAAATGTATACAAACCATTGACATTAAGGAAATTGCAAAATTGTAATTGATGTTTTGTGAGCATGGATTGACAATTTGATGGTCCCAAATTGAATTTACTGACATTATAGGGATAAAATTGGTCTCCAACAAAAAATTTGAATATGGCATTCCCGGAAGTCAAAATACGGTAAAAAAGAAAAAATGATGGAAAAAACCATGAACTCAAAAAGCGGAAAATCCCTGGATCTGTGCAAAACTTTCATCACTGTGACAACTCAGCAGCAGAGCTAGATATTTACAACTGTCAAATCAAACTTTGCAATCAAATAACTAAAAGAAAACAGTATATTGCTTGCATCTACTTCATTTGAACTTTGTTGGATAGCTGTATTGGCAATCATACCACATCTCCTTATTCTTATATTGCATACAGAATTTCAGCCCTGATATCCTGGAATTGTGACATTATCCAATCAAATTAAATGTTACAGTGTTGCATTAGATGTCTTTTTTTTCCAAATACTTGTAGTCTGCAGTAATGCTTTACTCTGGCAATCTACATCATGAGTGATGACATATATTTTAACCTATCTGTCAACTGAATATAAACAAACAAGAAATAAATAATGTTGTAAAACATACACTTGTTGAAGGAATTCCATCATCTGTAGCCTCAATAGATACATAGTACTTGTCTTGATTTTCATGGTCCAGTGACTGCTTAGCAACCAAGGTTTTACCATCCTTCAAATAAAATACTTCAGTATTGTCTAGAAGTACCAGTCTGATATTTTGTCCTCGATCCTGGTCTGTTACTTTCAATATTCCTGCAAATCAGTGAAAAAAAAATGCTTAATAAAAAAAAGTTGTTCAAATAAAAAACACAAAATAAACAAGAGTGCACATGTGCATACTTAGATATCTCACCTGCTTTACTAATAATGATTGAATATTATATTTAAAAGTCTTTAAGATAAAGTTTTAACTATAGATACTACATAAACTTAACATTATCAGGATCCATGAAAATGAGGTCATGGTCATATAAACCTACCAGAGTGATATGTACACATAACATAATTCCATTCACCAAAATATAGCTGACCCAATGCTTATAGTGTCTCAAAAACAGGTGTAATCACAAAATTTAACATTGACCAATGAACCATTAGAATGAGGTCAACGACAGATGAACCCTACCCGACGGACATTATACCTAACAATAATTCAATAAAACAAAATGGTTGACCTAATCATGGCTAGTTTCCAACCCCATTTAATTTAAATATTGCAAATTTAATCTAAATATTGCAAATGGTGATTTATTTTGCAATTAATCATTATGAAATCAGTATTATACCATTTATCAGATTACAACTAATATTGTATAATCAATTAAAGTGGATTCATCAATTTTCATGGATAGAGGAAAAAATATACTTTTGTGGATATTTGACATCTTGGTTTTGCCAAAATCTCCATAAAAGCCAATAGAAAATGTGTACTTTGTTTAACATTTGTATTTTTGGTTAACATATAACAGGAAATCTACGGAAGTTGGTATCCCAAAAATAAAAATAAATACACAGTATCATTATTCTACCAAGTGAAAAGTTTGGTTAGATACTACAAGCTGCAAAAACATTTCCCTCTTTGTATGATTCATAACGAAAATATTGTTACACTTTTCATACTATATAAATCTTTAATTTCAGTTATTTAAACCCACTAAATGAAAAATGCTTAATTAATGTGGTGTATCCAAAGTACTTTATTGGATTTACATTCATCAGGAGCATTCAACCAAAAAATTTGAAAGCCAAGAATGTAAAAATACTTGAAAGACTTGAAGAAATTGTGTAAGACCAAAAAGGACCTGGCATTCATACCACATCTTCTTATTCATACCAACTGACATATCTCTAAATTATTATCATATACGGACCTACCAATTTCAAAATCTGCATCAGCATTTTCTGGGACAGTATTTCCTACAATATCAATAACAGGTGGATCGTTGACATCTTTTACTGAGATAGCCATGACCTTTTCCAAGGTCAAAGGAGGTGTACCATCATCTGTCACTTTAACCTTTATATTCACAACTTTGTCTTGTTCGTAATCTAGAATACACGGTTTGTTGTTACACATTTCAGATGATTTCTTTACCTAGAGAGACAAGTATAAAGCAAATTGTATAAGATTAGAAATATATTTTCAGATTTTAATCATCTGTTTCAAGAAACTTTTTCTGAAAGCTTATTAATGCGAAAGTAGCATAGTCATTTGTGGAGTAGCATTTAGTGATTTAGGCATCTATTCAGAGGGAAAGGCACATTAAGTCTATTTAAAGACCAAAATTCTACAACAAGAAATTCATTTAGAAATTGGTCTAGAGGTTTACATCATGTATACTGTAAATTCAGAAATTATTGCATGCATTTATTATTCCAATTTTTGAAAAATTAACAAAAATGCGTGTTTAACAAGTGAAACTGCGAGCTACTGCTCACTGATGATACCCCCAGCCCAAATATTTGACAGTAAACAGGAAGTTGTTGAGTGATGAATATGAAAACGCTTCACACGGTATAGACTTATATAAACACTGAAACCAAATTTCAGAAATCCTTGTAATGTAGTTCCTGAGAAAAATGTGACGAAAATTTTCAACTTGGATGTGTTGTGTAAAATGATGTAAGTGTTCGGTAAACAGGAAGTTGTTGAGTGATCAATCTGAAAACGCATCACACGATATAGCTGACTTATATAAACCCTGAAACCAAATTTCAGAAATCCTTGTATTGTAGTTCCTGAGAAAGATGTGACGAAAAATTTTCATGGCACGGATGGACGGACTGACAGATGGATGGATGGGCAGACGGATGGATGGATGGACGGACAGACAGAGGTAAAACAGTATACCCAACTTCTTTAAAGCGGGGGTATAATTATTGCGATTTTAGGAAAAGCAACATACAGATATATGTATTTGATATCAGAATGCGAGTTCTTATTATTGCGACACTCAAGTAGTCGTATTATTCGCATTAATAAAAACCTCGCAACTATTTCTGAATTTACAGTATACTTTTTCATATATGCAATACTTGTAAAATAAATATATAAACATAAATTTCATTCATTACTTCATTGTCTAAATAAATTTTTCAGATTGAAAGTTGAATGATTACATCACATTTGATATGTTTGATGTTCAAATCATGTGGTATGCACTGAAACCCTGGTTTTCTCCTTATAACTGGTTGATACACCGTTGATGGCAATGACTGCTTGTAACCAACATCTAAATGGTTGACATTAAAGTCAACTAGTTCTGTTGGGCATGTTTTAAGTTCTGATTTGTCCCTTCTGATTTGGCCTCTGTCTTACCTATTATAGTCTGTTTTAGGTATTTATGCAGGTTAAACTGTAGACCTTAAAATTTTTTTCTGCAATGAATTCTATGGCATTTTTGTAGATGGGTGTGAATATGTCAGCCATGACATCCGACAACTTGGTTAGCAGTTGACGATATATATAAATAATTTACGCTGCCGCCATACTGTAATCCCCATGTCTCGCATTCTTACTATTTTTTCATCTCAGGCAAGACAAAAATAGTATCCCATTACAATGATAGGCTTTTTAAAATAAAGTCCTATACTTGCTTGAACTTTTGATATTTTCATCATCAAGACAAGACATATTACATGCACTGCATGGAAGTATCTGTTTCATTTATTTTCTATCATATTTTGTTGTAACATCATTAAACAAGGTCTTCTTTCAATGATTTAGCTTTAGCCAATACCAAGTTATTAGACTATGTTCATCATAAAACTGACATTTTTCAAAGATTTTATTAGAACTCAAATTTCCTTAAATTTTAAATCATTGCTGTGTTAATTATGGTAAGCTCACTACCACATCAATATTAATACTTAATGAAAGAACCTTAGTGAGCGCGCTCACATACCCCACGTCCCCACATTGTCATTGGAGAAATAAAATAAGTGTAAGAAAAAAAAATTGTATCAGAAAAAAAAATTGAATCATAATTTCCTGTCAATATGCACATCTACATAGTATGTCCTTATTATCTACACAGTTTCATGAAATTCTGTTGTGTGGTTTGAGAGGAGTTGCGATGACAAAAGGTTGCAGTAGTATATTGGGCAAATAAGTTCAAAGGGGCGTAACTCCTGGAGAAAAAATTGAATCGTAATTTCCTGTCGATATGCACATCTACATAGTATGTCCTTATTATCTACACAGTTTCATGAAATTCTGTTGTGTGGTTTGAGAGGAGTTGCGATGACAAAAGGTTGCAGTAGTATATTGGGCAAATAAGTTCAAAGGGGCGTAACTCCTGGAAAAAAAATTGAATCGTAATTTCCTGTCGATATGCACATCTACGTAGTATGTCCTTATTATCTGAAAAGGTTTCATGAAATTCTGTGGTGTGGTTTGAGAGGAGTTGCGATGACAAAAGGTTGCAGTAGTACATTAAAGTAAACAAGTTCAAAGGGGTGTAACTCCTAGAAAAAGAATTGAATCGTAAATTCCTGTCTATATTCACAACTACATAGTATGTCCTTATTATCTAAAAAGGTTTCGTGAAATTCTGTTGTGTGGTTTGAGAGGAGTTGCGATGACAAGAAACAGGACTGACGGACTGACAGACGGACAGACAGACAGACGGACAGAAAGACGGACGGACGGGTCAAAAACATTATACCCTCCGCAACTTGTTGCGTGGGGTATAATTATGCTGATTATTGTCAATAGAAAGTAACTGGACCTACTCTACAAAAAGATAGACATTTATATTATGTGTGACAATAACTCGTTTGTTTTTTAAGCCTAATAATCAGGCTGGATATTTATTGTATCGTGATAAAAAATTGGTTTTTAAAACACATGTGAGCTATTGTGTTTAGAGACCTCTTTATGTCAGTTTTCTCTATATTATTTATCAAGTTTGTTTTGTGAGGAGAAAAGTTATTTACAATTTATAAGGTCAATTGTTTGCTTTAAAAGACATACCTTGCACTTCTAGGTTTACTTCTTATTCTTCCTATATATCTGTGGTTATCTGTGACACACATATTACAGTCAATTATATCATGATGGCTTCCTTAAAATTATTAGGAGATAAGTATAACATTAAGAAACCTTGCTTCCTTCCTTGATGTTTACCTGTAAAGTATTTCCTTTGATTTCAAACCTGCCTTGCCCATCGTCAATCAGCTGATAAGTAAAGGTTTGTATGATCTGTCCAGAATTATCAGGATCAACAGTGGTCAAGTTACCCACCAATACACCACTAACACTGTTCTCAGCCACCTAAAAAACAAAAATATTGTATTAATTTTATCACTGATGCGATACATAATCTATTCCATAGTAAGCCTCAATATAAACAGAAGTCAATGTATATATTACAAGAAAATGACTAATCCTGACATAATAAAGAGAAGCGCATCCCTGTGAATAGCATGGCTGAATGATCAGAATATTATAATGGTGCCCTACAAGCTGACTTTGAGAGAAAAGCACTTATGATTAGCACAATTTGTTGTCCAACATACATAAAATGCTACAATCAGTTACCCCCCACTTCCCAACCCATTCAATAAATTTCATTACAATCAATCAATAAATTATATATTGCTGACCAACTAGTTATGGTATTTGTGAAACTGACCTAATTGTGATCAATAATCCATGTAAATGAGGGCAAGATCACTTTAACTCAATTCAACAGTTAAATTCCAAACAGATTCTTGTAACATCTGAATAAAAATATCTACAAGTAGGAAAATAGGTTAAAGGTTAAACAGCATATATGTACCTGACTATAAGATAACTGTATGTCTAATGGTGCTTCGTTTATATCTATAATATTTATAACTATTTCTTTATCATGTGACATGGGTGGTATCCCTTTATCTGTTGTTGTCAAGGTTACAGTATAATTGTTTCCTTTTTCAAAGTCAATAACTGCAGATGTGGCTGCCTGGAAAGAAAGTAATGGTAATATAAGGATTATGTAATATAAATATCCAGGCTATGTCAGACAGTAAATCCTATTTTAACATATGTACATGTATAACTTATACAATATTTGTAGAATTGTGAAACTTAAAAAAAACTTATTTAATAGTTTTAAACCATACTGAATACTATGATGTCCACATGGCAAAATAAAATGCTCCGCTGGGGCGCAGCTTGATACAACCGCAGAAGTAGAACCCTGAACAGTTGGGGCAAGTATGGACACAACATTCAAGCTTGATACAGCACTGAATTTGGATTGTAATTAAATATTTGACACAGCATAGGTTTCTCACACAGAATGAAAGTGGTCTAAGAACTTAAAAATTTTTAATTTACCTATTCAAACCATATCATTATTATTTGCTTTTATATATAAATCAGAAATAACCAATTTAAAATGGAAAATTTTAAAGAAAAAAAAGGGGAAAAAAAAAACCCCAATTTTTTGAACCCCCTTATGATTAATCACCCCAAACTCAATCCCAGCTTTCCCTTTGTGGTATGGTACCTTGCAGTACAATTTCAGAGAGATCCATACACTTGAACACAAGTTATTGTCTGGAAACTAGAAAAATGCTTGTTTTTTGGCCCCTTTTATAGCCCCTAATTACTAAAATTTTGAGGGAATTACCCCCAAAATCAATCCCAGCCTTCACTTTGTGGTATGGAACCTTGCAGTACAATTTCAGAGAGATCCATACATTTGAACACAAGTTATTGTCTGGAAACTAGAAAAATGCTTATTTTTGGCCCCTTTTTGGCCCCTTATTCCTAAACTTTTTGGGCAATTACCCCCAAACTCAATTCCAGCTTTCCCTTTGTGATATGGAACCTTGTAGTACAATTTCATAAAGATCCATACACTTACACACAAGTAATTGTCATGAAACTAGAAAAATGCTTGTTTTTTGCCCCTTTTTGGCCCCTAATTCCTAAAATTTTGAGGCAATCACCCCCAAAATCAATCCTAGCATTCCCTTTGTGATATGGAACCTTGTGGTACAATGTCAGAGAGATCCATACACTTACACACAAGTTATGTCTGGAAGTTACAAAAATGCTTATTTTTGGCCCCTTTTTGGCCCCTAATTCCTTAACTGTGGGTACCATAACCCCCTAAATCAATCCCCACCTTCCTTTTGTGGTATTGAATCTTGTGGTAAAATTTCATTGAGATTCATTCACTTAAACTAAAGTTAGAGTGCTAAAACTAATGTGTCTTCGGACGACGACGATGACGACGACGCCAACGTCATACCAATATACGACCACAAAATTTTTTTTGCGGTCGTATAAAAATAAACACCATTCTCAAAACATGCAAGACAACCATTCAGTGGCTCATTTTTATTCATAAAAGTTGTAAGATGGAAAATCAAATCTAATATGACCTGTTTTTATAAACTTTCTGGAAGTTTCAATCTCCTTCTTTTTAGAATAAATGAAAACTTCTTACTTTCAAATAATACCTTAAATACATTGCCTTCTACAATAAACAGTCCAGATGGATCAGTTATAGAATATTCATGTTGGTCATCTTTATCTTCATCCACACTGGATAACTGACCAATCACAATGTCAAATTTATTCTCTTCTACAGAGACTACAGCGACTGATTTACTATTGATCAATATGTCCTGGAATGTAACAAAATTGTTCAGTGGTTTATATATATTATTTTGATTGGGGGTTTTAAAACTAAAATAATATCAACATAACACATATTCTGTTCCTCATATTCAACAAATTCATTCTTTTAAAAATGACGTACAATAACAGCTGTCATAAAAACAATTTACTTACACTCATGTAAGCAGACTGAATGCATCCATGAATTAAGAGATATAACTAGTGGACAACAGTGTTTCTGTGTGTGCCTTCTAGAGTGAGATGTTAATATCTTGTCAAAGATTTCCTGCTTTCTGGATGAATTCCAAACTTTTAAGAATGGACATGAATTAAATCCTCTTGCATCCCAGTATATACATGCAACATTTACTAATGAAAAATAAAACATCTTTGATTATCTGAAAACTTTAAACTAAATCAATAATAAACTTACAGAAGCTGCATCGTTGAAATCTATGACTTCCAAGGTCAAGTTGATGACCTTGGTTAAGCCTGCTTTGTCTGTTGCCTGAACAGAGAAGGTGGCAGAAGCTTCGGCCTCATAGTTAAATGGTGATTTTGTTGTCAGTAAAGCTTTGCAGTATACATTCACATCCTATAAAACAATTTTACAAATTAATTTTCTAGACCAATGAGAATTAATCTTTCTTTTATTTGGATGAATTTTTAATGTTGCTCCAACTTATTGTATACTATTTCCAGTCCTTTTGAAACTGTTTATAACATCTGTTGATTATCATACACATATTTTAAGCTACATACCACAAGAATGATTGTTGCAAAGTTTGGTTCCAAATGATTCCGTAGTTTCATAGAAGATTTTTGTAAAAGTTGAAGGAAGAATAAGACGATAACAACAGATGACCATGATGAAGGACAACTGACACCCACGTGATGGGAATAGCTCACTTAACCCTTTGGGTCAGGTTAACTTAAACAGATCATTCCACTAATATTGTTAAATGTTGTCCCTAGAAGAAAATTAATTGCACTCACAAGCTCCTGTAATATGGGACACATTTATTCTACATTAAATTTGAGTCATCTAGTACATATTAACACAACAGTTCTATAATAAAAATAGAAAAATTGAAAAATGAGAAGATTTCAAAGATAAAAATCTCAACAAAACAGAAAGAATTTTAGTAATAATTAATGACTTACTCCAACACTGGAACATGTTGTACCCTTCAAATCCAATTTACCATCTGCATTATCTAGTAAGGTCAAGGTAATCCAATCACCTTCATCATAATCTTTGACATTGATGGTACCTATCACTACATCTGTAATAAAAATACATTATCTAAGATCAAACTTGCACAAAAACACAAATTAATGTAACATTTGGACTACATTATTAATATCATGCACATATACTGTTTACAGCATAATTTTTTTCAACATTGAATGCATGGTACCAATTTACAAACTATTATCAAGGGATTCAAACAACCATTTTCATTTACCTGTGTTTAAAGTAATTGCAAATGGCTGATATTTTTGTTCGCGCATATTGTTTTTCTTAAATTGTTTAACATTCATAGCAGTATAACATGTTACTTTTATTATTCTTCCCTTAGTTTATTTATTTTATTTTGTATTTACATTGTATCATAGGTCAAATTTATTTGTTCAGTGTATGTTCACTGGTGTTAATATGTCCTTTGATTGAGTTAAGCCATTTCAGTTGATATTTTATAGTATGTCTTTCTATGTTGTGATGTTACACTATTGTTTCAGAAAAAGGGTGAAGGTTTGGTACCATTAAAATGTTTAAACTCGCTGCAATTGTTTGCACCTGTCCTAAGTCAGGAATCTGATGTTCAGTAGTTGTCGTTTGTTGATGTGGTTCATAAGTGTTTCTCGTTTCTCGTTTTTTATATAGATTAGACCGTTGGTTTTCCCGTTTGAATGGTTTTACACTAGTAATTTTTGGGGCCTTTTATAGCTTGCTGTTCAATGTGAGCCAAGGCTACGTGTTGAAGACTGTACTTTGACCTATAATGGTTTACTTTTATAAATTTTGACTTGGATGGCGAGTTGTCTCATTGGCACTCATACCACTTCTTCTTATATCTATTTAACAATTTTAGCTATTTCCAATTAAATAGAGAAAATAATTAATAGGATTTGGTGTAGATTTACACAACAAAATAATCCAAAGATATTGTTATGGAGAAAAGGAATATTATAATTTTAATTAGACATGTAGTAAAATAACAGTTTACCGTTTGCATTCTCTCGGACTTTAGGTTTATCATTTTCATATGACAACGGAGCATTTTCTGCAGTAACCTGAAGTGCATATGGAACCTCATCCATGTCCTGGATCTTGAACTTTATAGCAGATATTACCTTAAACAACAAAACTAAGAATTTTATGTTCATCTGATGAACCAGACTACAAAGCTTACTGTAAATATCAATGATCAAATTTTTGACATAATATAGGTTTCTGACACAAAATAAATGTGGTCAAAGATCTTAAAAATTTGAAATGGGACATTTAATTTACCTAGTATGGTCTGATATCCAAAATCTAACAACATGGTTAGATTCAGCATATCACACACGCTATTGCACAATACTGTGCTGTTGAACAATACTTAGTTAATCTGTTATATATAATAATTTACACACGGTTTGGTGTGTATCTCATGCCATATCAGTATCAATAACAACCCTCCCAAAAAAAAAAGTTCAAAAATTTTGAAAGAAAAAAATATGAACCCCCAAAAAAAAAATTTAAAAAAAAAATCCCCCCCCCCCCCCCTCCCAATTTATTTTGAAATTTTGAAGATTATTTTCTTTTCAGGAAAAATGTACAATTTCAGAAAGTTCCATAAACTTTAACACAAGTTATTGTCTAGAAACTAGAAAAATGCTTGTTTTTGTCCCTTTTTTTGCACCTAATTTCTAAACGTTTGGAGCAATTACCTCCAAACTCAATCCCAACCTTCCCTTTGTGATATGGAACCTTGTGGTACAATTTCAGAGAGATCCATACACTTACACACAAGTTATTGTCCGGAAACTACAAAAATGCTTGTTTTTGGCCCTTTTTCGGCCCCTAATTCCTAAACTGTTGGTACCATAACCCCCAAAATCAATCCCAACCTTCTTTTTGTGGTATTGAACCTTCTGGTAAAATTTCATAGAGATCCATTCACTTAAACTAAAGATATTGTCCGGAAACCAAATGTGTCTTTGGATGACGACGATGCTGACAACGACAACGATGCCAACTTGATAGCGTTATACGAACGCAAATTTTTTGCAGTCGTATCAAAACTATTGAACAAAAAAAATAAAATATGCATACATAAAAATTAACAACAGTTTTCATCGTTTTTCAACCATCAAACAACCTGGTATATGTTTTGATATAACACATACAATCCTGCTTCCCGGAAGTAAAATGTGAACATAGGCCATATTACCTTAACCAGAACAAAATACAAATAAATATCATTATATCATTGCTTAAGAAGAACAGTAATAAAATATATTATTGGAAATGCAAAAAAATATGAACTTGTAAAGTTCAACTTCTGTTCCCTGTAATCAGAGTTTACATATATTCCCCTGCTCCCCCTTGTACCAATACAGGCTAGTTCATGGTTTACAAAAGGAAAACACAATAAACTGTTAACACAGATATGTCTTGCCTTTTTGTAATTTTGATAATGCAAATGTTGAAATTAAAATAGCAATACTTAAACATGTAAGTTATGCAAATATTCAAAGTCGATGAACCATGACTGAAGGTACATGGCTAAACAATCTCCATGGAATGAGATGTGCCAATGCTAATACAACTGCATACCAAATACCATTGACTTATCATAAGTCATTCCCTTTAAACAAAGCTAAACACAAACATTAACTTGTAAACTATGTAAAAGTTTCAAAGTCAATGAACCATGATCAGGGGTGGGGCTAAGTAATCTCCATGGAAACGATACTTGCAAATGCCAATAAATTTTCAGACCAAATATCATTGACTTAACATTAGCAGTTCATCTTAAACTGATCTAATCACAAACTAATACATGTAAACTAAGCAAAAGTTTCAAAGTAAATAGATCATGACTGAGGGGGCAGGGCCAAATATTCTCCATGGAAATGAGATGTGCTAATGCTTATACAACTGAACACCAATTAACAATGGCCTACCACTAATGGTTCCCCTTGAACTGACCTAATCACAAACTAATACATGTTAACTTAGCAAATTTTCAAAGTCTATAGACCATGACTAAAGGGGCGGAGCCAAATAATCTCCATGGAAATGAGATATGCCAATGCTTATACAACTGCATACCAAATACCATTGACCTACCACTAGTGGTTCCCCATAAATTGACCTAATCACAAACTAATACATGTAAACTATGAAAAGTTTCAAAGTCAATAGACCTTGACTGAGGGGGCGGCGCCAAATAATCTCCATGGTAATGAGATGTGCCAATTCTAATACAACTGCATACCAAATATCATTGACCTACCACTAGTGGTTCACCATGAACTAGACCTAATCACAAACTAATAAATTGTTGATGCCGCCGCTGCCATCACCGTCGCCGTCAACAGCATACCTATGTCTCGCTTTTTGACTCCGTCAAGGCGAGACAAAAATCTGTTAGAGAATTAAATATATAAGAGTTCATTAATGCCACTAGAGCTGCTCCACAAAATACTATGTCCACCCTGGGAAGGCACTTTTTTTACCCCGACCACCCATAGAAATTTATTCACTTTTGAGAGACCTACTACAGACTTTGAATCCAAAAAAAAACACAATCTGTTGACCAATAAAAGCAGTTTAAACAAAGTCCTAAGAAATGGTCCTGATTATGTTTGTCATTTTCCATGCTTTGACTAGAGTATTGATTCTTTGGTTGAATAATAATACTAGAGGTCCATTTATTATGTGTTGTAACGTTGTACTTATACTTGAGTGTCTTGTAAATACTGTACACTGAGAATTTTCAGAATAGCCTCCTACTTACAGACAAAGGGTTTTCTCCATTATCTGTGGATTTCACTTCAATCGTAAATTCTGTTAACTTTTCTGTTTCATAGTCAAAACTTCTAGATGCTATCAGCTTCCCATCTTTAATAGCAAATACACCACTGAGGTCATTTATCAGTTCGTAGGTGTGTGACTGGTCAACATCCTCGTCTTTTGTTACAATAGCAACAAGTTCATTTCCTGAAACACACACCAATGAGTGATCAATTCAGAACAAAATTACATATATTTACTCATTCCTTAAACAAATTCAATACATATTTTTTTTTGATCTGTTTGGACCATTAAGAAAAAGGTAAAAACAAAATTCTTTACAGTTGGAATAAGTGAAAAACTGAATTTCCATCTCAGAATCTAATTCAGTAGTTGATAATGCATATGTAGGAACAACTATATGATTACCTTAAATATGTTTAGGTTGGGCACAAGAATCTAAAATTTCAGGGGCCAATAATAGGAGTAATACCACCATTGTTTTTCCCCTATTAGTCTTTGTTAAACTGGCACTTTTCAAAAAATTGTACAGAATGTACCGTTGTTTCAGATAAAGAAATACTTGGTATGAGTAAAGTTTAATCCTGTCTAGTAATACAGACAAAATTTCACATGTTATTTCATAGCATATAAGATAATAACCATCACTGGAAGTTAACCTATCAAATTTTCACCCCTTTTTTCCTGTTTACAAGCTTTAGTAACCATGTAACCTCAAGTATCCAAAATATTTTATAGAAACATCAAATAAAAAAAGAATGGTGCTTTACAACACCCAAGATATATGTTTATGACTCAGAAATATTTTTTCTGCAATGAAATGCAGGGTTAACTTCCTACAACTGTCAAATTTAAGGGAATATTTTTTTCCAATTCTTTTTCATATGAAACCGGATGTGACGTACTATGATTTGGTGGTATTGTACCTAATAGATCAAATTAAAATTAAAAAAAGAAATGTATTGTCATAATTCATGGATTACACACCTGGTTGAACCCCCTCGAGGATATCAGAAGGCTCCAGTACAACTTCTGTTGGTTTGTCATTAACATCAGATAGATGTATATTTATGTCAAAATAAGCCTTCTCTCTAGGATTACCATCATCTCTGGCCATAACTGTAACAGTCCTTTTCTTACGTTTCTCTCTGTTTAACAAACAATATGTTCCGCCTTCTGTTGGACACTTTACTTTAGAGTCTTTGGCGACCTACAAAAAGTTAGAGATGATAATGAATTTGTGGAAGATAAAGATAAACTAAGTATTAACCAGAGAATGCATGATTTCAACATGATGAAACAAAATATAAGATTCTTAAAAATTTCCAACAAATCTATGGTGTGCATGAATTATTTCTTAATTCAATTGAAATTGTTCTCAATGCAGGTTGGTCTCCTGCAACTGATTCTTGAAGGTGTGGATTGAGTGACTGTATTCCATCATTATTTTCAGTGGACAACTGCTCTCATACAATATTCTCTTACCTGTAGAGTATTTAAATTTATGAATGAGTGTGTTACCTTTAAGCATGTTTGTCCATTCTCAATGTATGTTGCAAACATCTTGTAATTAGAGTTAACAAGGAGAAAGGACAATGTTTGATTTGGGTCATCATCCACACCAGAAAAACAGCCAACCCTCGTATTAATCATACTATTCTCAGGTATTGTATCAGGAGTCAGCTGAAATGGAGGAATAAATCTAAAAAATGTCTCTTCATATCTTTTTAATCATTTAAAAGAAATACTGGTCCCCTATCTTAGCTGTAAATCTATTTAAGAATAAAATATTTTAGAACATTTCTCGAATTAAAAACACTTTTGTCATTTCATTTTTTCTCTCTCATATACTACTTCATAAATACTTATAAACAGTGGAGAAATCTGAATTGAAAAAAAATCATTGAATCCTTTAATATCCCTATCAGAAGGCAATTAACCTAACAATGGAATATATCTACCAAAATATTTACATCTTTTGAGCAAAATGTGTTTGAAGCAATAAAAAATATGTCAAGAAACTTTGAAGACTCCTTTTGATTATGACAACACAACTAATTTTCAATAAACAGCAATACATTTTCTTTAACATTATTTTGTAGAACTATTGAATAAAAAAAATACATCAAGTAAAAAACCTAATCATTATTTCACATTTACACAATTATTTTTTGTTTCAAATAATCTTTTTACTGCTTCCAAGTAAACTTAGATAACAAATTCAGATCAATTGTTTATGTTTCCATATATCTAAATGTATACATACATAAGCTGCCTTTGGAGGGTCATTTGTATTCAAAATTTCAAACTCAAATATTTTGTCAAAGAAGGCTTTGTCTAAATCCGTGGTTCTAATTGTTATACTCCACCTGGGGAAATAAAGAAATACATGACAACATTATAAAGTGTATCTTCAGGAAGTTAAATGTCATCCAATACTGTATATGATATTACTGATTGATCATAAAATATTATCCTCTATAATGTTTAGTCTGTGTGTTAAAAAAAACTATAATCCCTATCTATACTGTGTGAATAACGTGTATCTGTGTGCAAAATAATAACCAAACAATTTAATGGAAGTTTTGTGTCATGATAAAAAGTGGAATATTTCTAAGCTGTCTGTTTGACACTTTATATATACTGTGGATTCATTTATTTTTGTAGTTTAAAAAAAAATCCTATTTTGATGGTACTTTAATTTTGTACTGTTATTATTTGCTCCTATCAAAGTAACTAAACTCAAGTATCAAAACAAGAGTGCACACCCTGAAATGTCTCACCTGTTTTACTTATGATTGAATTCATGTTGAAAGTCTGTAAAGTGAATGTTTTACTACAAGTATCACATATAAACTTAACATTATCAATGATCCATGAAAATGAAGTCACTGTCAAATGTACCCTGCCAGACAGTCATATACATTTGTGACAATCAATCCATACAACAGATATAGTGGTCCTATCTATTATAATACTTGAGAAACAGATCAGACCACAAAATCTTATGAAATCTGATGAACCATGAAAATAAAGTCAAGGTCATATGAAACCTGCATGCCAGACAAACATGTACACATTACAATTATTCCATACTCCAAATATACTTGACCTTTTACTTATATTATCTGAGAAATAGACCAAACAACAAAAACTAAACATTATTCAATGAACCTTGATAATGAGGTCAAGGTCAGATGATTCCTGCCAGTCAGACATGTACACCTTACAATCATTTCATATACCAAATATAATTGTTGATGATGATGATGAAAGGCTACTTATTGTCCAGCGGCAAATTTATATGCATATTCAGGACGAGAACATGTTAATGTAATATGAATATTAACGCTGCTTTGTACTAGACCGACACGCTGAGCCGGATTTTAACGTGCTAGTTCATAAGATAACAGTCCGCTGGAAGACATATTACCACAACTGGACACTCTGAGCCGACCAGTCTTTGCTCTTACTCGTTAATGCCGTGTCTGGTTTGATCGGCAGGGGTTGAAACCAACGACCTCCGCACTCGAGGTGAAAATGCTGAACCACAAGACCACCAAGGCAGTTAAATATAGTTGATATACTGCTTATAACATCTGAGATACAGACTTGACCACGTAACTTTAACCTTGATCACGGATCCATGAAATGAGGTCTAGGTCAGGTGAACCTTACCTGACAGACATGTAGAAATTGCAATGAACCCATATACCAAATATAGTTATCCGATTACTCATAATAAGAGAGTATTTCACTTTTTAAAAAAACTAAATTTTTTTTCAGGCAGTCACTGAACCATGAAAATGAGGTCAAGGACAATGAGCATATGACTGAAGGTAATTTCGTAACATAAGGTATCTGCATACAAGGTATGAAGCATTTTAGCTTCTGAATTATAAAGCTTTATACAAATAGTTTATGTCGCCACTGCTGCTGGAGTGTGATTCCTATGGCTCTCATTCTACGACAATACTTGCAAGTGAGACAAACACTTCATGATTAAAGCCTATCCACATAAACCACTGCTGCTGGAGTGTGATTCCTATGGCTCTCATTCTACGACAATACTCGCAAGTGAGACAAACACTTCATGATTAAAGCTTATCCACATAAACCACTGCTGCTGGAGTGTGATGCCTATGGCTCTCATTCTACGACAATACTTGCAAGTCAGAAAAAAACTTCATAATTAAAGCCTATCCACATAAACCACTGCTGCTGGAGTGTGATTCCTATGGCTCTCATTCTACGACAATACTTGCAAGTGGGACAAAAACTTCATGATTAAAGCCTATCCACATAAACCACTGCTGCTGGAGTGTGATTCCTATGGCTCTCATTCTACGACAATACTTGCAAGTGAGACAAAAACTTCATGATTAAAGCCTATCCACATAAACCACTGCTGCTGGAGTGTGATTCCTATGGCTCTCATTCTACGACAATACTTGCAAGTGAGACAAAAACTTCATGATTAAAGCCTATCCACATAAACCACTGCTGCTGGAGTGTGATTCCTATGACTCTCATTCTACGACAATACTTGCAAGTGAGACAAAAACTTCATGATTAAAGCCTATCCACATAAACCGTTGACATAGAGATATGTCTTACCTGAGTAAAAAAATTTTGAAAAAAGATAATCTGATGGACAGCTACATTAAATTCGAAGTTGCTGGAGCATGACATAGGGGGACAGGGCCTCGAATAATGACTCAACAAGTATACTGAAGTAGTTTAACATCTGCAAGAAAAAGTCTTGTATTAAAAGTGGAAATAAGTGGAAAATTGCCAAATAACAACTTACTTATTTGGTTGATCTTCAAAGTTAGCCTTGACTGTAAGACAAAGTCTGTGTTCTATTATTTGGAATCTGTTAGAGACATCACTGATGATTGTATATACATGGCTATCGTAGACATCATCAACAGTTTTCATGTAAATACAGTAACCAGCATCAGTATTCTCAGGAATCTTAGTCTTAGAAATGTCTATGTTAATCTACAATTCAAAAATATATAATTTTACAACATGCATAGTCTTTTTATGTCAAATAATAAGCAAGATGATAGTAAAACTTGGTCCAAAGAAATGTTCTGTAGTTTTGTAATCCAATTCAGAAATGTTTGGTTAATACAGGTATCTCTTATTTTCTGTTCTATGCTGCTTAACATACACAATAACAATATTTATAGGATAAAGTTTCTTCTTTTTACAGCTGACGAACCAGGAGAGATCAGAAATTTGCACCCCAACCTAAAATGCTAGATCAACATCTGTTCACATACATTTTTACTCCCATGTTATGTATTCGAAATTTTTCAAAATTAATTAAAAAAATTAAAAGAGAGGTACACATAGACGTATTTACACTTGTATGCAAATTTGTCCGCCATTACGTAAAATCACACAAGTTCCTGTAAAATTTGACATCACAATTTAAAAAGTTTGATGTCACAATTAAAAAGTGATTGTTGCTTGAAGTCAGAAGGTTATTCGGAGCAGATCTAAGGTCATTAAAAGACAAAATTCAGCTAAATACCAAAAGTGTAAATATGTTTATACCTTTAAAGGTTTAAACAAGGTTGTTTAAAACATTTATAATTGGGGAATTTTAAAATTATAATTTTCTATTGAAGCAGTCTGTTCAATTCTGTAAAAATAAGCTCAAAATCATTGCTGATGAATTATAAGCTTGCAAGTCAATAATTGAACCTCATTTGAATATCATTATTAAAGGATTGCACGTTCTTTACTGTGCACTCATATTTTATATTTATGTTTCAATCAGATCAAAGGTAATCAGCATTCTTGGGAGTCCATCTTGATGGTCAATTAAATGGTGTCTAGTCTTAAATACACACAATTTGCTGATACATCATAATGAGTCCATGCCATGTTAATTGTTTCTTTTGGACTTTTTGTAATTTTGCTATACTTTTTAGTATATTGTAAATCAAATAAGAGAATTTGAGTAAAATAGGTGAATAGGAATTTGACAGCTAATATGTCTTTTTAAAAACTGAAGATTGTGTATTTTTCCAAAGAAAGTTTCACTGAAATCCAGTTAAATAAATGGAGAATGTGTCCATGGGACACAGATGATGCCCCTATTTGCATATAACATTATAAAGGGACATAACCAGAAAACCAGATAACTGTAAAAGTGACACCACCAAAATTTGAACTTGATCTGTGTTTTATGGTAGTAAGCATTGTGTATAAGCTTCATAAAATTTGGTTGAGGCAAACTAAAGTTAGAAATCGGAAATCAATTTTGGGACGTACATACGTACAGACAGACGTAAGTACAGACGGACAAGGGTAACACTTAATGCCCCATTCACCTAGCGGCGGGGGCATAAAAATCTATTGCTTTAATGCATCCTTCTGGTTTATTAAATATCTTCATAATTAAAGAAGAAAATTTGGCCACTTATAAAATTCAGGTATACTTACATCTGTTGGTGGGTTGTTAAAAGGACTACAGAAGATTTTGGGTGTGGACCATTTGGAGTCCTTTTGACAGGTGACATAATTTATATTGTCTGGTTGAGAAATTATAGTCCAATCCCCTTTGCAAACTGGTATGCATGTTGAATTGTAACTCTGCAAATAAAGAAAAGTGTACAATCAAGTTAATCTGTGAGCTACTGCTCACTAATGATATCCCCGCCCCGCTAAAAGTAGAAGGTAAACATGAAGTTGTTGAGTGATGAATCTGAAAACGCATCACACGGTACAGCTGACTCATATAAACCCTGAAACCAAATTTCAGAAATCCTTGTATTGTAGTTCCTGAGAAAAATGTGACCAAAATTTCCAAATTGGCTATCGTGTGTAAAATGATACAAGTGTTCGGTAAACAGGAAGTTGTTGAGTGATGAATCTGAAAACACATCACACAGTATAGCGCACTTATATAAACCCTGAAACTAAATTTCAGAAATCCTTGTATTGTAGTTCCTGAGAAAAATGTGACCAAAATTTTCAACTTGGTTATCATGTGTAAAATGATACAAGTGTTTCGGTAAACAGGAAGTTGTTGAGTGATGAATCTGAAAGCGCATCACACGGTATAGCGGACTTATATAAACCCTGAAACCAAATTTCAGAAATCCTTGTATTGTAGTTCCTGAGAAAAATGTGACGAAAAATATTCATGGGACGGATGGACGGACTGACGGACTGACGTATGGATGGACAGACAGAGGTAAAACAGTATACCCCCACTTTTTTTAAGGGGGGGTATAATTATTTGTTTATAACTGAGGAATGAACGTTCAATTCATTTTATGTTCAATCATAATACATGTAAATTGAGAAAATATCTTCAACAACTCATTAGCCAATAATAAATCACCACTTTTGGCAAGCCGTGTTTATATCTATTCAATTTCAAGATATCTGATGAAGTAAATGAGATATCTTATCAACTTTATAAGATATTTTATTAACTTTATAAGATGTCTTTTAAACTAAATAAGATATCTTATATAGTTTATAAGATAACTTATATCTTTTTAAAGATATATTTAAACAAGTATTTTATGAGATATCAATTATAGTTTATAAAATATCTGTAAAAGTATATAAGATATTTTATTTACTTTATTACATATCTTATTAACTTTATCAGATATCTCATAGGCAATACATGATATCTTATTTAGTAAAAGTTCAAAGTAAGATTGCAATTTCCAAATTACATGCTAACTATTTTCCCAACCTTTAATTAGTAATTTTCTTGTTTATCATTCAATATCTTGAAACGAGATGGCTTTCTATGTGAATTTTTAAAACTCTTTTGAGAATAGTTGATTTTTTACGAAATTGTCAAATACATTGCTGATAAAAACCTTTCATATAAATATCATAAATATCTGGCAAAAATTATACACGTGAGAGCCCTTACAAGACTAAAAGGATGAACATCCGGTATTTCTGTCCCCTACAAAGCCACAGGCAGGGGACAAAAATGTTACTGCTGTGTCATAATTAACAAAAGGGACAGCAAAAGTGTACTGAGTGTTTGACATTACCTTGACAGTCATCTCCTCTAAGCCTGTATTCTGTCCCTTCAAACAGTCCTAGTATAGTTAATTTACTTACATAGGTACAGGCATTAAACACAGGATATTTGCAGCTTGACAAGTAATATCTGTTAGGTGGACAGTACTGTAAGACAGGTATTGGTGGACAATAGATAGGGTTACATGAGATACCATCAGTAGCTAGGTTCATGCCCTCTGGACATCCACATACGCCTTGGTTACAGTAGTCAGGATATTTACATGGTTCATGACAATGCTGCCAATCCTATAAATAGTAACAAATACATTCGAATAACTGAAATAATGTCAAACTACCTAAATAGTGTCAGGTCAAATCAAACTTTGATAGAAAAAAAACAACAAATGATACAATAACAGAGTTCAAAATTATTCCAGAATCAATTTATTCCTTGTTTCTATTTTCTATTATAAATGAAGAAAGCTAGCTATACATAAATCATAATAAAGTTCATACTAACACTTATTTCTCAAATGGTAGTATTACGCCAATGTGCCAACATAAATAAGAACTCAATTATATACTCATATTATTATGTGAATTAATATAACAGAAAGAATTAATTTAATAATCAATCCTTTAAAATTAAATTGGTCAATGATTATTTGAACTGGTTAACTCCTTTATGTCATTAAGTTTCTCAACATTGATAAAATCTTTCTAGGTAACAGATGTAGTTTGTAGTAATTATACATATATCTTTATCTATTATTATTATTTTAAACCAAATACAGTGTACAGCCTTTTTAATGTATTTCAACTTTTTAATTTTAAAAACAAATAATAAAAATAGTAAAATTCATACTAAGCAATTCAGCTTTGAAGAAAAAAAATAATTTTAGCAAAAAATATTGTGTGTACATTCTTACAATACATAAGCCAGTGCTCAAATTATTTTCATATTTTTGAAGGTCACTGAGACAAAGTTTTGTAGAGGTTTAATAAACAATATTTTCATCATGATAATGTGTATCTTTGATTTGATATTTAACTGACCCCTTAATATATAATTTTTGTTCAATACTAATTAACACCACATAAAATAAAAAGTATATATATTGTCTAAGAATGGATTTATAAGTGCTTATTTAAAACATCAATATGTAACACTCTCTACCTTTTTCTACAGACATCAATATACCTTTATTAAGTTCCTATTTGTCACATCTCAATAATACATAAAGTAAACTTTATAAATGCAATTTCTTAAAAGTACGTGAATTATTTTTTAATAGACACCTTCATACAATTATCCGGTCTAGTAAACAAGGCGGTGTCTGATCCTAAATAATTCTGAGGAATATATATTTTGTTTAATGAATTATTTCCCAGATGTTACCAAATAAGAAAGGACCTCTGGTACCCTCTATCCAGCAGGACAATCAATTGGAAGTTAAAAAGTGCCAATAAGAATTAGTATGTTTTCAAGGATATGAATGTAATAATTTTGTTTTTCATGCTAAACATGACATAGCAGGTTTCATGTGATAAAAAATAAATAGTTATTGCAATATATCATTGGCAAGATGAAATGATTGGGGTTACTTTGTATACACATCACTACATGTACTTTTAAAATGTGTATTAACATGAGTATTAATGTATGTGGAGAGAAGTATCTATCAAGGTAACAAATAATTGTTTTACGTCTAAGGTGACAAAAAATTGTGAAGTTTTGTCCATAATTGTATCACATCAACATCTTCTTATCCTGAATATGGTTGAAACATATCTGGGCATTTTAACATCCATCCGTCAAAACATGTTTAGTTACATTCAATCTGTTTATGCACTATACATAGTATATCAGACACATGGAATAAATAGTTTGATCTTGAATAAAATGCTTCAAAACGGATTGTTATTTGTTTTCACCATTCTAAGATAAGGCATAAACACCAACCACTAGATAATTAACATGGAATGAGTGGTCAAATTGACAGGAAAACAGGGTTTTCTGTATTTTGAAAGGAGCCATCAGGATATTTTGACCTGCCTCATTCTATGTCTATTTTCCCATCTGTTGAGATCCATAACTCCTGGACAGCAGAAGTGAAAATCATCAATATTGAACTTGACCTCCATTTTTTTGTCAGTAACAACATATTTCATTTTAAAAGCATTGGTCAAGTGGTTCATAAGTAATTGCACGGAAACAAACATAAAGTGCTATTTTCCAATAGATCAAGGACCTTAACTCCTGAACGGTAAAAGTGAAAATCATCAATTTTGAACATGACCTCTGTTTTGTCATCAGGAACAACATAATAAAATTTCAAAAGCATTGGTTGAATGGTTCATAATTAACTGCACAAAAACTGTTGGCAGCCACCCACCTGCCTGCTGTACTTTACCAATCTAATATCTGGATTTTTCCTGCGGAAATCCCAGTTAATAAAACCAAAACAGAAATTCTTTAAACATATTTTTCAAAAGAATATATGTCAATAGGGCACCATGCATCACTCACACAATCAAAGTTTTATGTTCTGTGAAATGAAAAATCTGGCATGTATTTATAAAATTAAACTTTATAATTTTGAAAGTGAACTTAGTTTCAAGTTGCTGTGGACACAACTTCATGGTTAACTACATATGTACCTTAAACCAAACTTAATCCAGATACAAAATGGGCAGGAACACACAGACCTGAAAACTTAATGCACCCCCCCCCCCCCCCCCACCACCACCTTTCTACCACAGGCAGACAGAAAAGTATTCATCAGTGCTATATCTAAACATACATATTGATGTTTTGTCTGTTGCAATTTTTTTCACACTGTTCATGCGGTATACATATTATATATCAGATGATTACATGTGGCCCCATGGCACTGTGGATTTACTTTGATACTTACAATAGATGATTTACATGTGGCCCCATGGCCCTGTGGATTTACTTTGATACTTACAATAGATGATTTACATGTGGCCCCATGGCACTGTGGATTTACATTGATACTTACAATAGATGATTTACATGTGGCCCCATGGCCCTGTGGATTTACTTTGATACTTACAATAGATGATATACATGTGGCCCCATGGCACTGTGGATTTACTTTGATACTTACAATAGATGATGTACATGTGGCCCCATGGCTCTGTGGATTTACTTTGATACTTACAATAGATGATTTACATGTGGCCCCATGACACTGTGGATTTACTTTGATACTTACAATAGATGATTTACATGTGGCCCCATGGCCCTGTGGATTTACTTTGATACTTACAATATATGATTTACATGTGGCCCCATGGCTCTGTGGATTTACTTTGATACTTACAATAGATGATTTACATGTGGCCCACTGGTCCTGTGGATTTACTTTGATACTTACAATAGATGATTTACATGTGGCCCCATGGCCCTGTGGATTTACTTTGATACTTACAATAGATGATTTACATGTGGCCCCATGGCATTGTGGATTTACTTTGATACTTACAATAGATGATTTACATGTGGCCCCATGGCCCTGTGGATTTACTTTGATACTTACAATAGATGATTTACATGTGGCGCCATGGCCCTGTGGATTTACTTTGATACTTACAATAGATGATATACATGTGGCCCCATGGCCCTGTGGATTTACTTTGATACTTACAATAGATGATTTACATGTGGCCCCATGGCCCTGTGGATTTACTTTGATACTTACAATAGATGATATACATGTGGCCCCATGGCCCTGTGGATTTACTTTGATACTTACAATAGATGATATACATGTGGCCCCATGGCCCTGTGGATTTACTTTGATACTTACAATAGATGATTTACATGTGGCCCCATGGCCCTGTGGATTTACTTGGATACTTACAATAGATGATTTACATGTGGCCCCATGACCCTGTGGATTTACTTTGATACTTACAATAGATGATTTACATGTGGCCCCATGGCCCTGTGTATTTACTTTGATACTTACAATAGATGATTTACATGTGGCCCCATGGCACTGTGGATTTACTTTGATACTTACAATAGATGATTTACATGTAGCCCCTTGGCACTGTGGATTTACTTTGATGTTCCGTTTACGGATTTGTATGCCTTTACTGCAATCTCTAATACAGTCTTCCCAAGGCTGCCATTCATCCATCTATATATAAGTAAAACATGTAAGGCTTGCATGCTAAAATGTGCTGAGATTATTTACTATGCTGAATTCATCAAACCAAATACACTGTATGTAAACAAAAGCTAAAATCAGGACATATTTCAATCCTGAAAATATTAAGGACTTTATAAGAAGCCAACATTCATTAAATTAAAACTCCACTAATTTGACGTTTGATTTTACATACATATTAACATTTATTCACAAAAAACTTTTTATTATGTAAACCTGAAAGGAAGAGTCAATACAACTGTGTTAACAATGTGGTGCACACAGAATAACCAGAGTAGCGGGTTATCTAAAAGTGTGCACCACATTTTTGAGGTTATTTCAAATAGACAGAAAAAATATTCCAGTCATTCCTTATATTTTAATTTAAAATTCCATATTTACGGAGTAAATCATGAAAAAACGTTGATGATGTCACGGTCACATGACAAACTTATGTCTATGAGCTGAAAGACAAAAAACTTTCAGCCAATCAGAAGATATGTTACATCCAAAATTAAATTATTCAGTAAAGCTGTACAAAAAATAATTTTTGAATAATTTAAAAGCTGTATTCAATATATTCACACCTTGTGCAAAATAGGGATTGTGAAGGTATGTGTGATTTAGTCTTGGTACATGTACAAGGCAGGACAAATGTTCAGACTCACTGTAAGCAGGGGACATAACTGTCCCATACAAACTTGGATTGTTGTAAATTGTTCAGTTTCTATACTGGATGCCGATATAACAGTAATGTATACAATCACCCTAAAATTCCCAATCATTAAATCTATATTCATGACCTTAAGGTAAACTTATTCTTTTTCATATAAGTATAAGTTAAAGTTTATTATGTTTGATTGTGGTTTGCTAAAGAACCATTTACAAATATTTCATGCTTATTCAAGACAAGAATAAATTAACAATTATAATACCTGGACGAAGGGTTGGAAACTGGACTCCCACTTGAAAAGAGTGTTATTGAAGACTGTCAGCACTTTAATGTGCAGAAAGGTGTATCCCCCTTACATGAAACATAAGATTAAACATCCCTATTTGGACAATATGTGGCTTTATATTATGAAAACATTCTGCAGTCAAACTTACCTCTTTAGCATAATACTTTAATGCCAGATAGGCATGGAGAAAATAAGTTGACCAAATTTTATTCCCCACATCATACTTGTTTATTTATTATCAGTTATGAATTAATAACAATAAAATCAGGAAAAAAAAGTTGCCTTTTCTGTTAAGGTTGCTTTCTTATTCAAAGTTTTATGCATTATTTGATAATATTCTACAGTGTTTTCCATATAATCATTGGAATCTTGCTTTCAAATTTTTTGAAATTATAATGCTTTGTAATGTTTTATTAAGTTAAAATGTAAAGTTCTTGATTTATTAAACAACAGAAAAGAACAAAACATTAAACATAAATACTTAATGCCTGGATTTTTCATATGTATTTTTATTCCAAAAGACAGTAATTCATGCAGTCAGTATTTCACACATAAAAACATTAAATATTCTTATAAACCATTATTTCAAATTGTAAATCTTCAGCACAATACAAACATTTGTGACATAAAAAAACCATCTGGAGATTGAAATCATAATTCCAATTCATCTTCCTAAACCATTGTATAAAATGTTTTCTTTTGTCCAGACAAAAATGATTACAATATAAATCCTTTGAATACAATGTACACATATGCATACCTGCCAACTGTCACTATTTGCAGGGGATTTCCCCCATGAAAGCTCCCAAATGGAAATTTTGAAAGAGCAACTTTGTCCACAATTTTAAACAAAACAATCAATTTACAATGGCTATAGGTTTGTAAAAGTATGAAGAAGCAAAAAAAAAACAACATTCAAATACATTTGAAGGTCCCCTTGAAGGTTTTGTAGGACTATAAGAACCATCTTGCACACAAAACCCCCATGGGCATTTTGAAATGTTGGCAGGTATGCATATGTTGTCTTGAAAATATTTTGTTTTGTTTTGAGAATATGATACATGAACCAATTTACACAGTTGTAATTCTTTTTAAGGAGTGTAATATATAGAGTTACTGATTACAAAGCTAGTGTAATGTATAGAGTTACTGATTACAAAGCTAGTGTAATATATAGGGTTACTGATTACAAAGCTAGTGTAATGTATAGAGTTACTGATTACAAAGCTAGTGTAATGTATAGAGTTACTGATTACAAAGCTAGTGTAATGTATAGAGTTACTGATGAAAAAAATTCCTTATTTCAAATTTTATCTTTTTCTTAATATGCCTTCCTTGAATAAAGAAAACTATTAAAAAAAACATGAGTTCAGTATGACGTCCATTATCACTGAACTAGTATACATATTTGTTATGGGGCCAGCTGAAGGACGCCTCCGGGTGCGGGAGTTTCTCGCTGCATTGAAGACCCATTGGTGGCCTTCGGCTGTTGTCTGCTCTATGGTCGGGTTGTTGTCTCTTTAACACATTCCCCATTTCCATTCTCAATTTTATGAAAAATGAAAATTTAAAAAAAAAAAAATTATTTCACTCAACAAAGTAGGTTTTACAAATTCATTTGAAATAGGAATTTGGTCATGAATCCATACATTCACCTACCCAGCCACCAATACACAAAAAACAAAAGGATTGTAGTATTAGAACATTATATACTATTTTCAGATCCAATTTTGAAACCAGGAATTTGAAGTTACCTTGCATTCTTAGTTAAACCTGACTAATTTTGCTGGACGCATTTCTGTTGATTGAATGAATGATTGACTTTTGTTTGCTTTATCTAAAGTTATGCTTTAAAATGCACATCCTATGGACCTTTAAATTGTTTCTGCAAGAGTTCTTTATTGGACAGAGGAGTGGTACAATCTTTTTATATTTTACATTGAATTTAATGTCACCATTCTGATTGATATTTGCTGGGTTTTCATACATGTATCAACCAGATTTAATTTTTTCTCTCTTGCATATGTCTTATTACTGCCAAACAGGAGAAATCCATTGAAATCTTTATTAACCAGTCATCCTTGAGGTTCCTACATTATGGGTAAAACCTAATAGACGTAGTTTTATGGCTCAGTATGTTGCGAGAGGTTCATCATTAGGGGAAGGTGTCAATCTATATTTTTCAGTCTCATTGGATATTGAAAGCACTTTAATAACAGATGTCATAATGTTTGTTTTATTTCTGTTTGTTTTTTGACATTTTTATTTTATGTTTTCATTGAGACAAATGCATTCCTTACCTCAACTTAATCTTTACCCGTAAAAGCCCATATTAAGCAGATACACCTTTTATGTATCTTTCGTTTTTGTACTTTATGCATGAATATATCTGAGTGTAGATGTTTTTCTAAATTAATTGTATATCACTTTTTAAACAGAGACTTATATATTACTATTATTGTCATTATTATCAAATACCTACCACACAATCAACACTTGCATTGTAACTCTCACAGGACTTGACATCTCTCAAGGTCATATTTTGACACTGCTGACCTCCACAGTATGCAGGGGTTAAAAGTTTTCTAGATCTGAAAGCACTTCCTACACCACAGTTGTTACTGCAATCTGACCATGATTCCCACTGGGACATCTGACAGTCTATCACCATGGTAACATTGCACACAGTGTTTTCTAGAAGTTCTGGACAAGATTCTCCCCCACAGGTATTTTGTGTTTCAACTGTTCTCTTTCTCACACTGTTTATGATTAAAAGATAAATAAAAAATAATTCAAATGGTCCAATGTAACATTATCTTTAATTGAATAGCACCACAAATTTCAGGGCATCAATTCCATCATTGATGGTCTGATATTGTACACACAAATGCAGATGCCATGTATTATATCATACAATGTCTGATATAAAGATATTTTCTTTCAGTTGCAGTAGAATTTAGAAAACAGAATAATATCTTATATTTAAGTATTGAAAGGCATCAATAGTCTATTTTATGGCCCCAAATCTTTAAACACAATACTTTTCCTCATATTGTTTATAGTAAATTGCAACAGACTCATCTTTGTAATTACTGACAAAAGAGTTAATCATTGAATACTTAATTTGCAGTGAATAATTTTTTCAAAAAGGTCAGATTGTGAAACATGAAATTTTATAAAATAAATACTGATATCAAACAATATATAATATGCAAGGGTATATACTGTAAAACAGCAAAATTCATCAATATTTATAAACCAAAATAGTAAATAAATTTTCATGAATTTTGCTGTTTTAATGAAACCATGAAAAGTTAACCACTATTAGTTACAAGTTTTTCATTAATTTGGACTCAGTTCAGTTTTAAAAAAAATAAAACTAAAATTTCCAAAATGACAGATTCTTTTTTTGAAGTAGTCAGTAAGTTTTTTTTAAATACTACCTGATCCCAGTACCACAATCAGATGAACACAGACCCCATTTTGACCACTGTGACACCAAACAATCTTGTTTACAACAGGGTCCGTAACATACTGTACTGTTGAACAGTTCTGGACATGGCTGGCCTTGACATTCAGCAGGCGTAGTTACAGATCTTGTACGATTTTTAAGTCCATCACCACAATATCCATTACCCAGTACACAAGACGTCCAAATGGACCACTGAGAAATCTAAAATTAAACACTTCATTTATCAAAAACTAGCAAAATAAAGGATCTAAACCCAACTTATGAAAGAATGCACTTACCTATAAAATCTTAGATTTTTGCTACTATACAGCTATGTGATTTGAATATGTCAATATCTGTATGTCCATGCTTCTGTTCCTTGCCTATGACTTTTATTTATCTACATGTTGATCTCCCTCCTAGGTCTTACCCAGCTGCACAGGTTTATCTACATGTTGATCTCCCTCCTAGGTCTTACCCAGCTGCACAGGTTTATTTACATGTTGATCTCCCTCCTAGGTCTTACCCAGCTGCACAGGTTTATCTACATGTTGATCTCCCTCCTAGGTCTTACCCAGCTGCACAGGTTTATTTACATGTTGATCTCCCTCCTAGGTCTTACCCAGCTGCACAGGTTTATTTACATGTTGATCTCCCTCCTAGGTCTTACCCAGCTGCACAGGTTTATCTACATGTTGATCTCCCTCCTAGGTCTTACCCAGCTGCACAGGTTTATCTACATGTTGATCTCCCTCCTAGGTCTTACCAAACTGCACAGGTTTATTTACATGTTGATCTCCCTCCTAGGTCTTACCCAGCTGTACAGGTTTATTTACATGTTGATCTCCCTCCTAGGTCTTACCCAGCTGCACAGGTTTATCTACATGTTGATCTCCCTCCTAGGTCTTACCCAGCTGCACAGGTTTATTTACATGTTGATCTCCCTCCTAGGTCTTACCCAGCTGCACAGGTTTATTTACATGTTGATCTCCCTCCTAGGTCTTACCCAGCTGCACAGGTTTATCTACATGTTGATCTCCCTCCTAGGTCTTACCCAGCTGCACAGGTTTATCTACATGTTGATCTCCCTCCTAGGTCTTACCAAACTGCACAGGTTTATTTACATGTTGATCTCCCTCCTAGGTCTTACCCAGCTGCACAGGTTTATTTACATGTTGATCTCCCTCCTAGGTCTTACCCAGCTGCACAGGTTTATCTACATGTTGATCTCCCTCCTAGGTCTTACCCAGCTGCACAGGTTTATCTACATGTTGATCTCCCTCCTAGGTCTTACCAAACTGCACAGGTTTATTTACATGTTGATCTCCCTCCTAGGTCTTACCCAGCTGTACAGGTTTATTTACATGTTGATCTCCCTCCTAGGTCTTACCCAGCTGCACAGGTTTATCTACATGTTGATCTCCCTCCTAGGTCTTACCCAGCTGCACAGGTTTATTTACATGTTGATCTCCCTCCTAGGTCTTACCCAGCTGCACAGGTTTATTTACATGTTGATCTCCCTCCTAGGTCTTACCCAGCTGCACAGGTTTATCTACATGTTGATCTCCCTCCTAGGTCTTACCCAGCTGCACAGGTTTATCTACATGTTGATCTCCCTCCTAGGTCTTACCAAACTGCACAGGTTTATTTACATGTTGATCTCCCTCCTAGGTCTTACCCAGCTGCACAGGTTTATTTACATGTTGATCTCCCTCCTAGGTCTTACCCAGCTGCACAGGTTTATCTACATGTTGATCTCCCTCCTAGGTCTTAACCAGCTGCACAGGTTTATCTACATGTTGATCTCCCTCCTAGGTCTTACCAAACTGCACAGGTTTATTTACATGTTGATCTCCCTCCTAGGTCTTACCCAGCTGCACAGGTTTATTTACATGTTGATCTCCCTCCTAGGTCTTACCCAGCTGCACAGGTTTATCTACATGTTGATCTCCCTCCTAGGTCTTACCCAGCTGCACAGGTTTGTTTGTACTCAAGAGTACATTTCAAGGTGTAAATAAAGGAACTGTTCTTTATTCCTTGATTCCCGTTAGCACAGGGTCGTTTTCCCTCGAAAATGTTGTTTCACTTAGCTTGTTAACACATAAATAAATGACCTACTGAATTAGACTTATTACTGGGTTTGTACTAACATGAGCAACATGATGGGTGCATTTTTGGAGTAGGATCTACTTACCCTTCCCAAGCACCTAAGATCACCCCCAGTTTTTCGTGGGGTTCATGTTGCTCAGTCTTTAGTTTTCTACGTTGTGTTTTGCATACTGTTGTTTGTCTGTTGGTCTTTTTCTTTTTTAGCCATGGTGTTGTCAGTTTATTTTTAACTTATGACTTTGAATGTCCCTTTGATATCTTTGCCTCTCTTTCATAAATAAAATAATGTATAATTACCCAAATTCAAACTTTTATGTTTAAAGCAGTTAAATTTTGTTTTGAAATATGTTGTTTGCACATAAATATGATAGCATGATATAAAGATATATAAAAATAAAAATAAGATTAAAAGCTATAATCATCAATAATCAGAAGTTGATTTAGGGGCCAGGGTGCACGGTCTACCCTTACGGAGCTGCATATGTGGTTAATATATAGACATAATTGTTACAAATTCCACTCCAATCATTGTCTTGCCAGGGGTCCTCTTTTTCAAAATCCTGGATCCTCACCTGATAATTAAAATTATATTTTACTAAGTTGAGTAATTGATATCATCAGTTTTATTCCTTCATGAACAAATACTGTAATTTTTCTTCCAGGGCAGAGGAAATTATATTCCAGAATATTTTTTTTTTCTATTTGAACTTACATTATATTTAGGAATTTCTATAATTGCACTGATGGAGATTAATTTTCATTTCTTATTAGTCCAAATAATTATGATGTCTTCTACTATGCTTAAATTGTTTGCATGGTTTGGACTCAATCTATGAGCAATTCTAAACAAATCCAGCAGTCCAGAATTTGGGATTTTACACATTTAAAAAATCCATGTTCTATCTCCAGTAGAAATATAGGTGTAGCAGAGTGGGTAGTTAGCTCCCCCTTCTAACTCCAAATTTCACATTTGTTAATATTTTGTCTAATGCTAAATCATTACAAATTTATCATATTTATTCGACTTTGGGATCTATAATTTTGTAGCAGATTGGTGTTGTGGTCTCCCTTGAACAGGCTTATTATTAACTTTTACTGTTAAATATTTGATTTAATGTTTAATCATTATAAATTAGTCACATTTATTCAACTTTGGGATTTATAATTTGTTTAGAAAAGACATTTAATTATTGAGAAATTTCTTCATTTTGTTTTGAAAAGTTTAAAAATGTTAATGAACAAATTTTAGAACATTTGAAATTTATTTATATAGTATTAAGCTAACTTTATTAAATTGTTCAAGGACTGGCTACCAGTCCATCTGAGAAAAGCCAAGCTTTCTCAAATACTAAGATAAGTGCATCTGCCACATACCTACATTTATATTATTGTTCCAATTCGTTTAATATGGGAGTTGATATTACAAGTTGTATTTTGAATTAAAAGATATATTTTGGTTACACTGTTTTTGTTTCATGGACTTTTAACTATTCCTTTAGTGTTATTACATTTAGTATCCATCTTCAGTCAGTCCGGGCAATTAGCTAATATAAGCTGCCTGTCCGCGTCCCTGAATCCCCAGCAGAATTGATCCTGCTACATGTACATAGGAATAAATTTCTAAACCAACATTGTTTGTAGTGAAATTTTCTATCTCCAGAAAAGGGGATGCTTGTAAGTATTTATCTAAGTTGCTGGTCTATTACAAAAAAATATCATACAAAGAGTTACTCTTCTTGTATGTAAATTCAATTTTTATTCAACTTTTTATGTCACAGTCTAATATTTATGATATTGCACTTCTAAACACTGAAAGTTTAATTTAAATTTTTACCACTATTACCAAATGTGAAATACATCATTATAAGATTCACACCACGATTTGTCATATCTATTTATGAAGGTCTGGATGGGGTTTACATAATAGAGAATAATGGCAAAGAGGGCAGAATAAAGGCCAAGAAATATGAAGAATAGGCCAAAAATGAAAAATAGAGAATAATGGGGTGTTGAAATATAAAGAATAGCAAATAATGTGCCAAAAAAATTGGGAATAGAGAAAAATAGCCTAAAAAAGTAAAGTATGGTCAGATCATATGTTTTCGTACGTCATTAGTCCAAATAATTACGACGTCTTGGAAGGCTATTTTAATAAATTTTTGCTTTGATGCCTTCCTGCAATGTAAGGTGTCAAAGAAAAAAAAATATAATAGCCTTTCAAGACGTCATAATTATTTGGACTTGTACGTCATATGAATTCGTACTATGCATGCTTGTTCAATGGAAATTGTGACGTCACAATGCATTCTTAATCGCATGAAAACCCACGAGACAAGGATATACAGAAAAGGAGGACCCCCATCAACAGTCGGCTGCCCTCCAACAGTTGGACTAACCAACCAGCTCTCCTTCCAGTGCGCATATATCAGCTGTATATCCGCGATCGGATCCTGCACTGTGTAACATACAGATCAAGACACGCATTTATCTGCGTATGTCTCAGCTGCTAACCTCATGCCACAAAACAAAAAAAGGTCGCAATACCCCATATACATTTATAGGACTTTATATAATGTGTAGAAGCTTAAGTCGATAAATAACCCAGAAACTGCATTCTTGAAGGATAATAAATTGGCGGGAAAATACTAAACAGAAGTCTATGATGGTAACATCGTGTACGGTATACGGTTATTTTTAGTTCCTTGGTACATAGTTAATGAGGGGATGACACCAGAGGTGGATTTAGGAGGGACCAGGCCCCCTTATGGAGCTATAAATGTTTAATACATAACCTTGTTATATGTCCCACTCCAAACGTTGCCTAATTAAGCCCCATTTTTTCAAATTGGGATGTGGATATAGGGAGTGGAAACTGGGGATTTGAAATACATAAGGGGTCAAAAGGTGAGGATGTAGGATATAGGGGATAACAAAGAAAAGGAAGGGAAAAAGTGGATAGTGGGAAAAAATTTCAAAATGCGGGATTTTGGAAATGAATAATGTGGATATCATATATAAATTTTTTTTTGATAATTGTGGGATGTCCAATATATCATGTGGAATGCACAGTTTGCTGATAAATGGGTGTCAAAATGTATTGAGCAAAACTCAAAGACCAGTTTCAACTAGAATGCTTTGCTTTTGTTGCAGAATCACTTAAAACTTTGTGTTATCGTATTTTTAAAAAAAAAATGTACAAATATTTTTCATTTTTACCTTACAATCTCATTTATACATTATGCAATATAGATGTGGTAGTCGATTGAATCTGGAAGGTGGCAGGGTTTACCGAGAGAAGACAGTGTCTGCACGGTCTCTGTGACTCAAACGACATTGGTGACGAGTACCATTACATTATGAATTGTAGAACATTTGAGTTAGAAAGAATGAAGAATTTTTTACCGCAATACTGTTGTCAAACCCTAATATCTATAAATTTGATCAACTGTTTAACTGATCAAATATTGTAATATTAGAAAAATTATGTAAATTTGTCTAAGTTATAAATGTGAAAGTCAGTCCTCCAAGTTAATTTCATTGTATTGATCACACATGCATGTAATAATTGTACCTTATAGTTATGTTTATATATGTTCTCTATAACTATGTAATTGTAGTTTTATGAGAAATTAAGTATTCGTATTCGTGTACAAATTAGTCAACGTCTCGATCATCTTATCAAGCTTACTGGTATCAGTTTTTTTTCACATAAGTTTCAAACTGAAATTATATCATTTAGCACAAAACTAATCCAAATCAAATTCAAATCATTTAGATTTTTTTTAATTTCAGAAGTTACAAAAAATAATTATCTAGTTTGACTTTGTGACACTGAGAGTTTCGAAACGATGGAAGTTAGTACAATGTTGTGAGTTGATCAACTATGTTGTAATTACAAGGCGAAGTAAATTTGAACTGTGCGCTTTATCTGATGCATTTGATGCACATTTAGCTCTGTATTATCCAGATTCAACTCAATTCAATTTTGTAATACTTTAAGCAAATAATGCTCATCACCACAATGACACGTAAACTATATATGCATATGCAAGTACAATAACTTATAAATTAACACGAGTCATAATACATAACTGATAAATGAATACATCAGAGAAGAATTATGATCTATGTTGAGTATTGGATACTAACAAGTCTGTTCTACGTTTAAATGCATGGAAAAGAAATTTATAAAGGTTACATATGTCTTTTACATTTTATGAGCTCAACAACTGTACAAGCTTACATGACGATGAACGCCTTTGATAATACGGCTTAATGTAGTGCCTTCTTATTGCATTATAACAATCACACTGCAAAATGAAATGAAATTCGTCCTCTATTGTATTTAAAGCCTTCAGGTGCGGGAATTTCTCGCTGTGTTGAAGACCGTCCATTGGTGGCCTTGGGCTGTTTTCTGCTCTTTGGTCGGGTTGTTGTCTCTTTGACACATTCCCCATTTCCATTCTCAATTTCATGTTTTGTCTTTTGTACCGTGTGGAGACAGTAGAGTCCCTCCCCGTGCTTCAGGTTTATGCTCTTATAATATACAAGATAATGAAGTGTGTGTCCGAGCGAGAACTTCTCTGTCACGGTTCATTACTTTAGGAATATATTTATCTAAAACTCATATTTCACTATTCAGCCCCCTTCTACTATTTAGTCAGACGCCAGGCGCTACCCTGATAAACTCTGTCATTTGTTTTTGTCCTCTGGTTTTGTAGTTAACGTATTATGTCGGGTACTTGATGACGGATAGCTTTTGCCATCTTTAGCCGAACGGTTTTATCTTTTTACTTTATCCAATTCCTGTGTGCTGGTTCATATTCTGGACGCCAGTCTTTGCTCCTTTTAATTGGAAATGGAAAAATACTAAATACCAAACTCGTTCAAAGGGTATCTACAAGTCTCAATCTTCAAAATCGCTTATCTAAAAAATACTACAATCGCTAACATTTTTAATAATAAAAATCGTGGTTACCCTTCTATCGATAAATGTCATGCCAAAAAATGACTTACATGTCCCCGTCTTTCCACCAAACAATACGGTATGGTCCATGTTTAATGGTCGCACATTTTCCTTACATTTTGAAACTGATATATATTGACAAAATAACAGTATTATCTATATACTAACATGAAACAAACCGGGATGCGGTATTCAGTACGTAGTTGAAACTGGGAGCTATTTATCTACACGCAAGAACACCTTTACCGTTTTAGAAGACCCCATAACTTTAAAATTATCATTTATCAACACCTTAAGAAGCACAATCATCATATTAAATATTTAACAGTTCAACCTTTAGAAGTAGTAAATAAGCAGCCTGGGGAAGGGGAACTTATTCAAAGTTTGTACGATCACGGATAATAATTGAATTAAATTGGATTAAAAAATTACAGACACAGTTTATCCTCTCGGTCTTAATGATAATATCATTGGAATTGGTAATATATCAAGAACCGATTCTGTAAACATTTTGGATATAGTTTCTAAAACTGTTCGTAAAAACCGTTCTCATGGGCGTAGAATAAGTCGTAATCAGAGAAAATACAATACCAATATTTCGGACTTAATTGATATTTCAAAAAACAACGGCAGGCATTTTCTGTTAACCTGTTAATAAATTACTTTAAATTTTAGAGGATTACAAAACAATTCCATATTGCAGTCCTAAGTATGAAATCGTCCAAAATATAATTGCATATTGTTATTCTAAACTGTTTCCCAAAATTGATCGCCCTGAAGATCATAAAAAACATTTAATTAAAATCAAATTTGTCAATAAAGGTTTTGGTTTTGTAAATATTGCCGGTATTTTTAATAATAATTCCGTTAAAGATCAAATTCCTGGCTATTTTGATAATATTGAGCTCCCTCTTATTTGTTTAGTTTACAAAAAAATCTACCCGGAAATACGTACGTGTTTAATTATAGCGAAGTGTGTAAAGATGTTAATATCAGTGACAATACACCTATGTTATGAAATTGCAGTACATTTATGGCCCCAGTTCCCATGTTATAACAGGAGACCTTAACATCGTCCATGACCGAGAGTTGAAATCATACCTCAGTAAAGGACCTAAATATCGCCACCCCTCCCCCCGGTCAATAATTATGAAATTGCAGTACATTTATGGCCCCAGTTCCCATGTTATAACAGGAGACCTTAACATCGTCCATGACCGAGAGTTGAAATCATACCTCAGTAAAGGACCTAAATATCGCCACCCCCCCCCCCCCCCCCCCCCCCGTCAATAATTAATTAGAATGAGTGTCGTAACATCATCCACGACTCACTCCGTACTAACTGCATGAAATGGATAAAACGAGAAAAAGCTCACAAAAAATCCTTAGATCCTTTTTGAATTCAGTAATGAACATAGTAGATATTCGTATTAAACATTTTAACTGTTTCGGTATACTTGTACATCCTCGGCTTTCAAATATTTGGCTTTGAGCGTTCCTGATGAAGGTAAATCCAGAAAAGCGCTTCGGACGCGTGCAATTATTGAACGTGTTGTTTTCAATTTTTTAAAGAACAGTTTACTCATTAACTTCAACCATAATAGCCCTATTTCTCGTATCAAACATAAGCTAAAAGAACTCGCCAAGGAATTTGTTTTTGTCCCGGCTGATAAGGCTGCCAATAATATCATTATTGTTTGACGTAAATTTTACATTGAAGTTCTGCAAAAGGAAATCAGAAATCACCAACATTCCAACTGACTCCATTTTCGGAAAATGACACCTGTAACAAACATAAACTTTTAGCTACCTCTTTACAAGCAGAACCAAATACAATGAAAGTTCCAACTATGTACTGGAAGTTCAGAAGCTGCACAAAACACCTTACAAATATAGATTTATTTCGTCTTCAAGCCATTGTTCCACTACTAAACTGTCTATTTTACTTACTAGTACACATGGTACAATCAAAAACCTGGTAATAAATTGTTTAAATAAGGCTTTTGAAAATAGTGGAATTAATTACTTTTGGAGTGTCAAAAACTAGTTGGAAGTACTTGATAAATTGCATGCTTATATTGGTGATTTAGAATCTGTTCAAAGTTTTGATTTTTCTACCCTATTTACTACATTGCCTCATAATCTCATTAAGAAGAAAAAACTTACACACCTAATTTAATGGGCCTTTAAAAAGACAGAATGCGAATATATGTTCAAACTCTTTTAGGTAATTGTTTAGTAACAATAAACAAAAGAACTATGTCAGTTGGACCTGCTTTGATACGATAACTGCACTTGAACTTTTACTAGATAACATTTTTGTTCGCTATGGAGATTCCGTATATCGTCAAGTTATCGGAATTCCAATGGGGACTAACTGTGCTCAACTTATTGCGGACCTATTTCTGTATTGTTATGAGTTACAATTTATGACTAAAATCAGCAAAGACACATCTAAATAACATCTGATAAAAAAATTTAATAACACTTTTAAATATTTGGATGATATATTGGCTCTCAATAATGACGACTTCAGTGTGTACACTAAAGAGATTTATCCTGCTGAACTGACTTTAAATAAACCTGATACTAACAATGAACACTGCCCTTTCCTGGATCTTGATATCTATATCTTTAACGGAAAGATTAATATAAAAATTTACGATAAAATAGATGATTTTTTATTTCCTATTGTTAATTATCCATTATTAGATGGTGACGTTCCCTTATCACCATCTTACATGTGTTCATATATCTCAACTTGTTCGATCCTCTCGTGTATGTAACAACGTATTTGATTTTAACGAAAGAAATCTCTGTATTACTGAAAAATTATTAAACCAGGGTTTTCAATATCACAAACTAGTCAAAACATTTACTAAATTTTATCATCGGTACAAGGACATCATTAGTAAATATAAATCAACGTGTAGACATCTTATACGTTCAGGTATTTCACATCTAACCTGTTATGGTAATATTCTATACAAAGCACAAAAATGTCGTTATTCACCCCAAAAGCTAACCAAGCCTTTAAACAGACTTATTCAGAAGGGATATAGTTACGATACTGTTGTCAGGTCATTAAAGATGGCATATTTTGGAATTAATATTGATTCACTCAGGGGGTCTTTGCATCGGAAATAAACACATTTGTTCTAAAACCAGTTGTTGGCATGATACAGGTTATGTTCTTCTCATATATTTTATGATGGTATGATACTAAACCCCTAACGGCAGGGATTGTGCTTGATTTTCATATGATGAAGACATAATCTTTCCGAATCTGTTTAATTGAGATCTGGGGCTGGCATGTCAGTACCTGCTAGTAGTCCATTGTTAATTTATGTATCATTGTCATTTTGCTTAGTTTCTTCTGTTACCTATTCTGACATCGGACTCGGATTTCAGTTTAAACTGAGTTTTACTGTGTGTTTTGCTGTTTGTTTGTGTATTCTACATTGGCTAGAGGTATAGGGGAGGGTTGAGATATCACAAAACATGTTTAACCCCTCCGCATCTTTGCGCCTGTCCCAAGTCAAGAGCCTCTTGCCTTTGTTAGTCTTGTATGTTTTTTTTTAACTTTTAGTTCATCTATATGTTTCGGAGTTAAAGGCGGGAGTTTAGTGTGACGTCCATTTCTACTGAACAAGTACACATTTTTGCTTAGGGCCAGCTGAAGCCCGTCTCCGGGTGCCGGATTTTCCCGCTGTGTTGAACATACATTGGTGGCCTTCGGCAGTTTTCTGCTCTATGGTCGGATTGTTGTCTCTTTGACACATTCCCCATTTCTATTTAACATACATTGAATAAAGTATTGGAGAGAGTACTTCGCCTTGCATTAAGTCAAGTAAACTGCTCTGAATAAAAACCATCAAATCGTACACGTGATTTCACATTTGCATACATAGATTTAAGTAATGATAAAAGTTTCCCAGTGATACCAGTTTTTAACAATTTCAACTATAAATTCAGCCTACATACTGTATCAAACGCCTGTTTGTAGACTACAAAACAGCAATACAAACGATTCTTGCTGAAGAGTGTTTTCTGAATGACAGTTAATAAACTAAACATAGCATCAACGGTACTACAGCCAGGCCGAAATCCAAACTGTGCATCAGTTATAATGTCATAGCTATCAGACCAAAGTAACAATCTCGAATTAAAAATTGACGTAAACAATTTGGCCAAATTACTAATCAAGCTTATGCCGCGATAGTTTACAGGATCAGACGAATCGTCTTTTTTAAAAACTGGAACAAGTATCGCAACTGTCCATGTTGTCAAGAAGTAACCAGAAGATAATACCCTGTTGAACATTTCCACTAAGAACGGTATAAGTGTAAATGCTCTTTTGTTCCGACCTTGGAAAGTTCCGGGCGGAAAGAACTAACTAGCCGAAAAGTTCCGGAGGAACTTATTAACTAGTTACTTTGTTCTTCCTCTGGCTTAAAAGTTCCACCGGAACAAAGTGACTAGTTGAAAAGTTCCAACGAAACATATCAACTAGTTAGAAAGTTCCTTTTTGCCAAATTAGTCAAAACCGGAACTAACAAACTAGCCCAAAAGTTCCAACGGAACTTATCAACCAGGCAGAAAGTTCCATTTGGAGAATTGATGCATGCAAAGTAAAAGCGCAACATATTATATTTGAACCTTTCAAAGGGAAACCAAGATACTGATTACAAAAGTCAAAAGGAACTTATCAACTAGCCACAAAGTTCCTCTTTGGCAAATAAGTCAAAACCGGAACTAACAAACTAGCCCAAAGGTTCCAACGGAACTTATCAACCAGTCACAAAGTTCCATTTGGAGAATTGATGCAAAGAACCACATGAGGAGGGGGTATTCTTCCCTCTCTTGAGGGTACTATGAATACTAAATTTGCATGATAATGCAACTTATTCCGTTTTATGTGAGCTATGAAATACAACTTAAATTTTGCATATTTGTCCCCAAAGAAACCCCTTTCAGTGCGTTGGGTATTCTTGTAAATTAATGATTTGCTCTTATATATACTGATACTCATTCTTCCTCCTCTATCTACAAAAAGGACGAAATATGGTATATTCGGAACGATGTAACTAGTTGTTCTGTTCCGCCAGAACTATTCAACTAGCTACATTGTTCCGGGACTTTTCAACTAGCTGCTTTTTTCCGGAACTTTTCGACTGCACTCGGAAGAAAACAACTAGTTGGAAAGTTCCATCGAAACGAAATAACTAGTTGAAAAGTTCCGCCGGAACAAAGTAACTGACGGAACATAGTGGCTGTTACATAAGCACATCCTTATATTCTAATAGGATTTCATTCAGAATCCCGTTAGTTACATGACTTTGACTTTTGCCACGTTTAAGTACATTTCAATATTTCTTCCTGCGTGATAACACGGTCAAGTTCTTCGTATGGTAGCGTCGGTAATAGTGTCTTGTATTATCTGTATGTCATTTATTATCGGAGTGTTACGTGAAGACAAGTCTTTAACATGTTAACAAAAAATGATAAAAGAGGGACTTCTGAATTATTTGCGCGCTTCTTTTGGAACGTTCTATAAATATATTTAGAATCATTTTTGCGTAGATGCTCAAGCATGTCGCCCTCTTGGCGTTTATACTGCCGTTATAACTTATTTTCTAACACTTTATATTGTCTCTTCGTAGCGACAAATCTTTGGTGATTTTCTACTGATTAATGCACAATAAGAACAATTGAAGAAATTTTGTGTATGTCATGTGTTAATTGGTAGGTAATAAAGTATGTTGTTGTTATAGGTATAGGTCGTGAAATTCACAATATCATCTTCTGCAAAACCTTCTTTAGTATTCGAAATTCGAAAAAAAAACATGTAGCTATCTTTAATTCTATTGTACTAGTGTTACATTGAACGGGATCTTTTTCGAAGAATGCATTTTCATTTTACTAGTAACTATACACGTTTGACAGATAAGAGGATGAACAATACTCAAATTATCGCGAGTGCCAAAACACTACACCCTTTAAAGAAAATCTCTAGAGTAAATAATGCATACTAGTATGCCATTCAAAAATGATTTTAAAAGTATACATGCTCATGTGGGCCTCTGTTTGTTCTATGGTTGTTGAAACAAACAAGGAACAGCATACAAGTTTTGTATAACAATTTATAGATATTCCCTTTTCAAACTGATTATTCATGGCGCATATTTGAGCATTATATAGTGGATGGTTTCTTTTTTTCAATCTTTATTTTTTGTATAAATCCACTGACAAGGGTAAATCAGATTCCTTTAGTTATTTAAAAAAAAACTATGTCAAATGTATAGAATAGACTGTGATAATTACAACTAAAAAATAAAATGATTTAAATACTAGTTTAGCGGCACAACGAGGGGTAAAGAGTTGACAACCCCACAAGATCAACATACACGGTATTAATAGGAGCCATCGTATTATATTCAATACCTGAAAAAATAATAAAATGATGGAAGTAAACTTCTGAATGAAATACAGGGCAAGCAATTTCTTTCAGAGACTCGTATTCATTTTTATGTCAACTCGACTAGTACATGTGTATAGAAAAGGTGTTAATAAAAATATCTCACCACACAATCAACATTGACGAATTTTGTACATTCTTTGTATTGGAATTCGTCCGGAGTTTCCGAGCAACTTTCTCCTCCACATTCTGCGTTCTGAACAAATCTGGTTCTTTTCTGTAGACCGTTACCGCAGGTTGCATTACAGAGACCCCACTCCCCCCACTCGCCAAGAACACAATTAACAGGGCAACATCCGACATCACATGATCTAGTCTCACTTTTCTGTACATCTTCACATGGTGTCCCATTACATTCTGGCTCTTGCAAAATTCTTTGTTTTCTTGATTGTGTTCCTTTTTGTTCACATTGACCTTGACATACGCCCCACCATGACCAGTCTCCGACAATACAATTCTTTTGGCAACATAGATTACCGCACTGTGTGACGCTTGATAAATTATCACAATACCCACCACATTGTTCTTTCTTTCTCTTAATCCGACTTCGAGAACAGACCCAAACGTCCTCTCCATTTAGATCGCAAGCTGAAGTCTGGTTTGTACAGTAACAAAATCGCCAGCTTGTCCATGAGCTATATACGCAGTCCTGCGGGCAACAGACATCTCGGTTACATGGTTGGGTTTCTGTGGTGTTCAGACTGCAAGCCTCTCTGCACGTCTCTGGTGAAAGAAGAATACGTTCTCTTGAACGAACTCCAAGTGTGTTGTTGCAAGAAGTTGAGCAAGACGACCATATCGTCCACTCGCTAGCCACACACTGACATTCACAATTAACTCCCCCAAATAATGAGAACATCAGCACAATTAAATAGTATATTCCAACGTATTGCATTCTTTCGGACTTCAGACACTTAACCATTGAAATCATGATCACGATCGATGATGTCTTACGAGTTTATATCAGTTTAAAATGTAATACTATCAATAACGATGAACCTTTATTTTTTGGTTCAAGAACTGACAAATATTGAAGTTTATATTTTCTCATTTACATCTGAATTAGCATTGTTTTCTTTACTGATGATATGAAACTTGTCCATTTTATAAAATCCCTTAAACGTAAAAGGTATCCATAGAGTGGAAAATATACTTGTTTAAAGCAAGAAAAATTACATGAGTTCAAAGAATTAACTGGTTTGTAGATGCAATGATAACGTCAATACAGCTTTTTTATTTCTATAAGTTTTTTAGACAATTGAAATTGATTTTATAAACGATGTCTTGTTGTGAAATGCGATATCTAATCTCTTTCATTTTAGACACAGATGGGATGTCTTTTTGGTTTTCTTTTCAGCAACATATGTTGACTTAATACCCTATATTTTATTGCTTTGTCCATTTTATATTTTCATACGCCTATTCGATCAATCTGAAAAAAGACAATGATATAGACATATATTTTTAAAGATATGTTTACACACCATTGGCTATATTTTCATAGAATGAAAATTCCATCGGGAACAATCTGGCTATACATTCATGATGCATCTGAGATATATTCAAGACTATAACATGTGCATTTTATTTAGATTTTAAAATTGCAGTACAAAAGGAATTGAAATCTTCTATTTGTTCCCTATTGCTTTATTTTTTATTTTATTTTTATGCATGTGTGAAAAGCAATCCTATAAATTAAGTAAAGTACTTGAATTGGAGAAATGCCATACAACACCAAAGTGAACCTTAAATTATTGTGTGTTTAAACAACAACAGACAACCAGAGGATACCATTGTCTATCAGAGATGTACCTATTAATGGTGTGGATGGGGGTTTACAGAAAAGAGAATGATGGGCAAAAAGTATAAAGAATAGAAAAATATGGCCTAAAAAATTAAAGAATACAGAAATAAAGGACCCCCGTCCGGAACCTCCTATGTCGATGTTGAAATTGAAATTAAAAAAAAAAAAACAGAACCTTTATTCTAATTCCAATGTATAACAAAAAAGAATTAATGCATTAGAGCTTCGAAAATGTACAAAATTAAAATAGAATACAATTCTGCTAATCCCATGAATGCTCATGGCGCATTAACGCCATTTCAAAACATAATGTCATACGAATGAAAATTCTGAAGCTGGAGGCTTTTCCGTTACGTTTACGCTCCTAATTCGGATAATATTGCATTAAAATTGATTATTGATGTAGGTTTTAATTATTTTTTATTCTATTGCATTATCCACACATTTATGATTTTCAGCAAATCAACATGGCGCCGGCTCACTCCCTAGTTTCGATATGTAAACTGTGGGTTTGGCGGTAAATAGCAGCCAACAAAAATAATGTAACGGTTGAAAATTATAAATTAAAAACAATTGAGGTAACTAAAGAAACAATTCGTGTAAGCCATAGATTTATTGGAAATTGTTAGCTGTATTAGACTAATTGCAATACCATCACTAGCACTAATCTCAACAGACACCAGAACAAGAAAACACAACACCAAACATTTCGGCAAATATTTACTACAAAAGAAAGTTATAAATGGTAATTCTTTCCTCACATAATAGTTCAGTGGAACATGCTACCACAAGTTGTTATAGCATGTCTACCAATTGAATCCTTAATTTTTTTATCATGTATATCATTGGTGGATCCAGGGGGTGGTGGTGGTTCTGGGGTGTGTGGACCCCCCCCCCCCCTTATTTTTGACGATCAATGCATTTGAATGGGGACATATAGTTGGACCCCCCGGCCCCCTGTATCCTGGGTTTGGACCCCCTTTTTAAAAATGGCTGGTTTCGCCCCTGTATATAGTCCAACCAAAGTAAATTATTGCATGAATTATCCAGATAAAAATGTTCTTGAACTTATTAATCAAATGGAAATTAGACAGGTCTTTGCTGAGTTTGACCAAAGAGTTGTTACAGTATAGTAAATACAACTTCTTGGTTTGGCCATAGGTCACGATAGACAGTCTTCGCCTTTTTGTGAACTGAAGTCAAGATTCTGTTCTAGGTATCTCCTGGAACCAATATATAAATTCATGTATTAGTCCTAGGTATTTCTCATGTCCGCACATCTTTGTTTGAAATATCACCGTTAGGTGTTCCAATAATAAAGGAGGATTTTAAAGAAAGACTTAAAACAGGCCGACAAACTATATATGCCTTGCTAGGTTCTGGTCTACATGCAAGAAAAGGAATGTCACCCATAGTGCTTAAAAAAGTATGGAAAACCTACGCTGTCCCACGTTATTTTTATGGGCTCGAGGTTCAAATATGCACAAAAAAGGATATATCTGAACTGGAAAAATTACAAAGGAAGATATTTAAACAATTCCAATGTCTACCAGAAAGAACAGCGTTCGCAGCAGTATATATACTAATAGGAGCTGAGCCCATTGAGTCGATTTTAGACAAAAACATGCTAGCACTATTTCTCTCAATCTCTCGCCTGGATGGCTCGATAGAACGTAAAATACTAGAAATTGTCGTATAAATAAAATTTGGCAAAAATATCAATTGCCAAAAGCAGAAGAAATTATGGAACATCCTCCATCAAAATATATGTGGAAAAAAACAATTGAAACATCAATAAATGAACAGTGGTCTTCAATTTGGACAATAGAATGTAACACAAAATCAACGCTTAAACATTTATCTCTTCAAAAAGATCCGGTCAATAATCCACATAACATTTGGAAATGTGTTAGAAATAACCAATATGACATAAAAAAAGGCAGAATTAAAATGTAAGCTAGTAACTGGTACCTACATGCTCCAAAGTACTAGGGCAAAATTTAATTAGTAAAAATACTATTTATCCAAATTGCAAGCTATGCAATGAATCTGAAGAAACCTTAATAAGTCTAACTGATGTTAGGCAGCGATATATGGATAAATTATTCAAAATGCTACGAGAAATAGAAAGGGGTGGTACAACAAATGTTATTAATAATGAACTATTACTCAAAATTATATTAGACTGCTCAGCACTAGACATAATGAGTAATCAGCCAATAGACAAGTTGCTAGATATAGAAAGGAAGACACAAGATCTATGCTACCATTTACACATGAAGCGTACACAACTTTTATGTGATATCAAGTGACATGAAAATATAACAGTATATTAATATAAAATTGAGAATGGAAATGGGGAATGTGTCAAAGAGACAACGACCCGACCATAGAGCAGACAACAGCCGAAGGCCACCAATGGGTCTTCAATGCAGCGAGAAACTCCCGCACCCGGAGGCGTCCTTCAGCTGGCCCCTAAACAAATATGTATACTAGTTCAGTGATAATGGACGTCATACTAAACTCCAAATTATACACAGGAAACTAAAATTAAAAATGATACAAGACTAACAAAGGCCAGAGGCTCCTGACTTGGGACAGGCGCAAAAATGCGGCGGGGTTAAACATGTTTTTTGAGATCTTAACCCTCCCCCTATACCTCTAGCCAATGTAGTAAAAACAAACGCACAACAGTACGCACAGTAAAACTCAGTATATGAGAAGTCCGAGTCCGATGTCAGAATAGGAAACAAAAGAAAATAAACAAAATGACAATAATACATAAATAACAACAGACTACTATAGTATATAGCAGTTACTGACATGCCAGCTCCAGACCTCAATTAAACTGATTGAAAGATTATGTCTTCATCATATGAATATCAGGCACAATCCCTCCTGTTAGGGGTTTAGTATTATACCGTCATAAAATATATGAGAAGAACATAACCCGTGTCATGCCAACAACTGGTTTTAGAATAAATGTGTTTATTTCCGATGACCCTATAAGTGAATCAATATTAAAGCCAAAATATGCAATCTTTAATGACCTGACAACAGTATCGTAACTATATCCCTTCTTAATAAGTCTGTTTAAAGGTTTTGTTAGCTTTTGAGGTGAATACTGACATTTTTGTGCTTTGTAAAGAATATTACCATAAAAGATTGGATGTGAAATACCCGAACGTATAAGATGTCTGCATGTTGAGTTATATTTACGAATGATGTCCTTGTACCGATGATAAAATTTAGTAAATGTTTTGACTAGTTTATGATATCGAAAACCCTGGTGTAATAATTTTTCAGTAATACATAAATTTCTCTCGCTAAAATCTAATACGTTGTTACATACACGAGCGAATCGTACAAGTTGAGATATATAAACACCATAAGATGGTGACAAGGGAACGTCACCATCTAAAAATGGATAATTAACGATAGGAAATGAAAAATCATCTCTTTTATCATAAATTTTTGTATTAAGCTTCCCGTTAATGATATAGATATCAAGATCGAGGAAGGGACAGTTGTCATTGTTAGTATTAGCTTTATTTAAAGTAAGTTCAACAGGATAAAGTTCTTTAGTATACATACTGAAGTCGTCATTATTGAGAGCCAATATATCATCCAAATATCTAAAAGTATTGTTAAATTTTTGTATCAGATGTTGTTTCGATGGGTCTTTGCTGATTTTAGTCATAAATTGTAACTCATAACAATACAAAAACAGGTCCGCAATAAGTGGTGCACAGTTAGTCCCCATTGGAATTCCGATAATATCAAATATAGTGATATTAAATATAGTCTGAACTGTCTGCATGGGATGCCAAGCTAACTGGTTCAGTTTATAAATATCAGCATACAAGATAATGCTATATAATTTTAACATTTGCCTTGGCAGTGCATTTACAATGTATCGACTAGAAATCATTAGGTTGTAAATTTTTGATTTATTCATATTGGTGAATCAAAGTGCCGTAATTTGTGATGTGTGCATTATATCTTTTAATATATCATCAAGTACATTTTAAACTTTTATTTTATTCACTTTAACTAGCTAATTTTATTTTTAAATTATATTTTTCATATCGTAAATATAAAAATATCCGCTTTTTCGGTTATGTATTTAAAATTTTAATACTCATTCGATAAGTGGAGTGCTCCGATAAAACGGAGGAATATACCAGAACAGAACAGAACTTGAAATGATAGTCATGTATAGTCGTGACTTTCCCTATAACAAATGTGTGCTTCATCTGAAAAATAATAATGCACAATTGTCTAACCTACATGTCTGTTTTATGTAAATTGAAAAGATCAACAATGGAATTCAGTACTTTGTTACATTCACAAACATGGACCACATTGACTCTTATTCAATAACGTAAAAAATATTCTTCTTCTACCATATTTTATAATAGTGAACATAACCGCCTTCAACATGACTAAGGAGGATAACTTACAACAAGAAACATATAAATATTAATCAAATCAAAAATAGGGGAAAATGAAAATTACAAATGTACAAATGGTTTGATGTGAATAGCTGAGTTAAATATTGATGTGTTAAGATTATAACAATGAAATATAAGGGATGCACTCCAATATAGAAAATAGCATCAACTTTTTGTTTAACCTAAAATGTATCATGCCTACATGTATGTCATATGTGTGTGGTGAAATCTTGGAGTTACAATATACTGCATGCAATCATCAAGAGGTGATGCCAAGTACTTTAATATAAAATAAAGAGATGTGGTATGATTGCCAATGAGACAAGTATCCAACAGAGCCCAAACAACTTGGATTTAAGCAATTATAGGTCATTGAATGGCCTTCAAGAATGAGAAAAACTCATACCGTATAGTCAGCTATGATTAAAGCCCTGACATCATCAGTGATATGACAAAATGTAGAACAATTTAAACAATAAAAAACAATGGCCTAATTCATGACAATGCAATAAACAGTTATAGCAGACAGCAACCAACAACAACCACTGAATTACAGGGTCCTGACTTGTGAAAGGCACATTCATAATGTGGTGGGGTCAGACATGTTAATAAGAGCTCAATCCTCCTCCTTACCTTGAACAATGGTCATTGGTGTAACAACACATCAAAGAACAAACTGCACATCATTTGGCCTCTGGTGGAGAGTAATGTCTCATTGGCAATCATACTATATCTCATCATTTTTATGTTTATCTTTTTCATAAAAGTTCAGATTTCTATGATGATATTCAGACAAATAATGCAGTTAAACTTAAATGATAAGTTTTCTATCTCTTCAATAATGTCATTGAAATATATATATGTTAGGTCATCTTTGTAAGTGTCATTGAAATATATATATGTTAGGTCATCTTTGTAAGTGTCATTGAAATATATATATGTTAGGTCATCTTTGTAAGTGTCATTGAAATATATATATGTTAGGTCATCTTTGTAAGTGTCATTGAAATACATATATGTTAGGTCATCTTTGTAAGTGTCATTGAAATGTATATATGTTAGGTCATCTTTGTAAGTTCTTGATTTTACAAATTTTCATTTTCATTTAAAGCAATGTCTGGCCTGCATTGGAATTTAATATAATATACATTTCTTTAGTTAATATACAATATTTATTTTAAGTTTATTTCTGTAGTACAAACAGTGAGTTTTGATGATTTCAGATAAAAAAAACTCATATTAAAAGGTATAGGAGATGAAAGTATCATGCTATTTTGAAAATTGCAATGAAAAGTACATAAAAAGACTTGTCGACAATTATAGAGCAAAACATTTTGATTTTTGAAACTATAAATGCATACAAATGTGATGCCATGCATTTTGCTGTAACTTGCAATACAACTTGAGTTCCAAAAAATATGTGGAAAGTTTAATGGTGTCTACCACCATCTTTCGTGGTAAAATAGCAGGAAATAATCAGTCTAGATCTTTAATAGAATATGCAATTTTGAAAGAGAATGCAATTCATTTGTTAGACTTTTCATCTTAGTGAAGAAAATTGTGTGTTTTAACGTATCATTATGACTGTTTTTACAATCACATTTGATTCAATTTTCCAACTTTAAGCAATATCATGAATATAATGGGAAATAATTCAAATTAACTACTGTGTTGATGAGGATACTGGATAATTAACTTTGATATACAGTTTGATTATTCAAGTTTTTAATACATATCAGTCGTAAATGAGAGTTAGCATCTCCCTAGGTTTATATCTTTAATTATAAGGATGAATGATACCTGAAATGTATATACACAGTACATTAGTAAAAGATTAGTTACAAATAATATAACATTTACAAATGTACTATAAATTTACCAATTTAGTTTTGTTGCAAGAAAACAAGTCCTTTGACCCCAATTTTTTCTTTACATTTTCTAAAAGCACAAGAGCTTTGTTTTCATATTTGATTTAAAATTCTTGTGTTTAGTTTTTGTCGAGCCTGCGACTTTTGTCGCAGAAAGCTTGACATAGGGATAGTGATCTGGCGTCAACGGCGGCGTTAACTAACTTTTTAAAAGCTTTATATTTTAGAAGGTGGAAAACCTGGATGCTTCATACTTTGTATATAGATGCCTTATGTTACGAAGTTTCTGTCTGTCACATGTCCATTGTCCTTGACCTCATTTTCATGGTTCAGTGACTACTTGGAAAAAAAGTTAAGATTTTTTGTAATACTAATTTCTCTCTTATTATGAGTAATAAGATAACTATATTTGGTATGTGCGTACCTTGCAAGGTCCTCATGCCCATCAGACAGTTTTCACTTGACCTCGACCTCATTTCATGCATCAGTGAACAAGGTTAAGTTTTGGTGGTCAAGTCCATATCTCGGATACTTTAAGCAATAGGTCTAGTATATTTGGTGTATGGAAAGATTGTAGGGTGTACATGTCCAACTGGCAGGTTTCATCTGACCTTGACCTCATTTTCATGGTTCAGTGGTTATAGTTAAGTTTTGTGTTTTGGTCTGTTTTTCTTATACTGTATGCAATAGGTCTACTATATTTGGTGTATGGAATGATTGTAAGGTGTACATGTCAAACTAGCAGGTGTCATCTGACCTTGACCTCATTTTCATGGTTCAGTGGTTATAGTTAAGTTTTTGAGTTTTGGTCTTTTTTTCTAATACTATATGCAATAGGTCAACTATATTTGGTGTATGGAAATATATTTTATGATGTACATGTCAGTCTCACAGGTTTTATTTGACCTTGACCTCATTTTCACGATTCATTGCTCAGTGTTAAGTTTTTGTGTTTTGGTCTGTTTTGCTTAAACTATAAGTAATAGGTCAACTATATTTGTTGTATGGAAGGATTGTAAGCTGTACATGTCTGCCTGGCATGGTTCATCTGACCTTGAACTCATTTTCATGGTTCATTGGTCAATGTTTAGTTTTCTTGGTTAAGTCTGTTTCTTATAAACTATTAAGCAATAGGTCAACTATATTTAGTGTATTGAATGATTGTAAGGTGTACATGTATTTCTCGTTTGATTTATATGACCTTGACCTCATTTTCTTGGATCATGTTAAGTTTATGTGATAGTTGTAGTAAAGCTTTATATTTAGGACTATCAACATAATATCAATGGTTAGTAAAGAAGGCGATACATTTCAGCGTGTGCACTCTTGTCTTTCTATTGAATAATTCACATGAATTGGGGTTTTCCATGTATATTCTACTGAAAAATCTGACGATTTAGCACAACCTATAGATTGTAAAATAACTCTTATGATCCATATTTTGTATTATAGTTTTGAAAAAGCATGATATAAACTACATTTTGGCAAAGTGTTAAAAAAATCTTTCATTTTTAAATAAGACCTCATGTACCTTAACTTATCAACACACGAAATTAATGCACCATTAGTAGAACTTTTATGTTTGATTTAATTCATTCTGTATATTTTTCAGTGAAGCTGTGTGAGTCATTGAAGTTGTAAAGTACAGATGGTTTCATATCCAGGAAACAAAGACCACTAAAAGACAGAAATTATTTTTGTTTGTAATTAGCAGACAAAATGTGGAGGACACATCACAATTTTTTTACTGTTCTTATGGTAGGCAGATATAGAAGCCATATAAGATTTGAAACAATTATAAGGAGTATTGCATCTGCATGCTTTACACAGACAAGCAATAGAGGTTTGACCTCACAGAGAATATGCACTACACAGGAAAACCCCAGTGGTTGTACCTCAAAGAAAGAAAGATATGTACCTGTCTATAAAACTATGCTGAAATGTCACATAAGAGAGATGAGTACTGAGCCAAGGAATTCTAAAATTGATTCTGTACTCCAAAAGGTATATTTATACAAAATATTTTTATGTTGAATTAAATGTAATATAAACAATTGTTCACTGAGTAAATCTAACCATAGCCTTTAGGAAACAAACTCCTTTCCTAGAAATTATATTTATATTTCATTTGATTTAAGACTAAGGAGAATTTATTGTTTTGTCAGTCAATATACTTTAATGAATACTGAATTCGTTTATGAAGGTAAAAATTTATTGCATGTTTAGCCAATCTTGCCAAAGTTTGCGCTACATGTATATCACGTCAGTTTGAAAAAAAAAATCAGTTTCTAAATTACTGTCAGTTGACCCAGCTACATTATTATTAATACTTACAATTGAAAGGTACTAAGTTGTTATAGTCTTGACAAGTTGTAAATTAATTAACCAGAAACCACCAAAGCAAAGATGTGTTAACAACATGAACAACACCAATGCAAGATCCACAAACAGCCTAGCAACAGTCACTGACTTCATTCTTGACTTTGGACTACATTGTATTATTATAGGATTAAACGCCTTTTTAAAGGAATTTATTGGTGTATAAACTTGACCAATTCACTCACAAACAAATAAAAGTCTTTTATGATATGTTTGTGAGTGACTTGGTACAGTTTATACACCAATAAATTCCTTTAAAAAGGCGTTTAATCCTTATAATTCTTTAAAATTGGAGATAAGGAATTTATTTTTCCACACTCGTAACCTCTATCACACGTAAATTGTATATTTGTGTCATTGAATTGCCTGGCGCATGAATATATTTGTTGGTTAACGCAAAAATATGTACTCCATGAAATTTGCAATCTGATAAAAAAAATAAACTACAAAAACTCTTATTATCATTCAAACGAATGTTTTGTGTTTATTATTTAATTTAACGATTAACTTGAAGTGAAAATAAATTTTGTTAACGTCGATCCGGATTGTGTCATTATCGCCGCCATCTTGTTTACATTGGTTACGAAAAGAAGTTCGGTCAACATCAAGAACAATTGCCGAAGTCCTCTCAACCAATCATATCAATGTATTCCCTAATATGCAAATCATATAAGAATTATATCATTTTAATCTCTTTGTATTTTGAACAACCTAGCAACAGTCACTGACCTCATTCTTGCCTTTGGACTATTATATCATTTTATTAAGTCTCCCAAACGAAGTTTGGGAAGACTAATTGGTTTTGCTCAGTTCTTATTATTATTATTATTATGTCACCCGATCGACAATGTCTGGTGACATATTGCTTTTCCTCTGTTTCTTTTTCTGTATTATTATTATTATTATTATACTTCCACCAAATTTTGTCCGGGAGTTTTCTCAAAGCCAATGGAACCAATCTAAATGCTTGTTCACTATAACAAGGAACTCCAGCTTATGCGTTGCAGTGGAACTTTGGCACTAAAAAATGGCTGCCGTTACCATGGAAACCGATAGATAGTGAACAAATAAAATTTTAGAGTTTGGTGAATTATTTGAGAATGCATAAACTTAAAATCATTAGATTTTAATACAATGAAGGTGTCCACTATATACTGGTTTTGGATGATTTTGGCAATCATTGGAACTACTATGTTGCCATGGAAACTACACCAAAAATTTCAAAAATATCAAAATGCTCCAAAATTAATGAAACTTCACAGTAACGATGAGCAACATTGGTAGATGTGAAATTCGGCTTTGGAATTTCCAAAATGTCTGCCTTTACCATGGAAACACTGCAAAAATGATCAAAATGCTCCAAAAACCTTAAAGTAGCATTTACTTTCTTAAAATGGTAGGTCAAATCCCATGAAACTTTGATGGTATGTTCCCTCCCATATACCAATGTGGCATCTGTCATTAAATTTTGGGAATGGTCTCTGTTACCATAGGAACCAGCAAAAATGTCAAAAATTCTCAAAATGCTTCAAACTTTATGAAACTTAATATGATTGTTAACTGGCAAGTCTAGATAAGTCTTATGACTTTGGAATTTCCAAAATGGCCACCGTTGCCATGGAAACTGCAAAAATGTAAAAAAAATTCAAAAAGCTTTGAACTTAATGAAACTCGATGTTATTGTTAATTGGCAAGTAAAGATGAGACTTTTGACTTTGAAATTTTCAAAATGGCTGCCGTTGTCATGGAAACGGCAAAAAAGTGAAAAATTTTGAAATGCTCTGAATGTACTGAAAATTTACAGAAAGATGTATAGCCATGCATACATGTGCATTCACTGTTAAAAAAATTTGAAATGGCTGCCGCTTAGTGTCAATGGGGGAAGGGTGACATCCGCTATTGCTTGCAATGGCAAATCTAGTTATTCTTCTTTTTCCTCTTACGTCGCTTTTAAATTTGAACTTGTCTGCACCCGTTCTCCAAAACCGCTTGTCAGATTAACTTAGGGTTTCACAATATGTTAGACTAACATTTCTAGTGGTGCAATCAGGGTTTTGTTTGTGCAATGGGGTTTATAAAGGGGTACTTTGAGGGGCAAAAAGAAAGGAGGGTTTTACTATAGAACCCTATGGGATTTTATTTTTTTAAATTTTCAAATGATTATAAATTGGAAACCGTTTGTGATAGACACAATCTTTTTAATTGAAAATGTTCTAAATGATAAAGCACATTAAATGAAATACAGGGTAAGTCCCCAGGGGTCAACCCCACCCCCTGCCATTTAAGAAAGTTCTAATATCTTGTAAGTGGTCAAGATCCCCACCCCTAAACCATATATATTCTGGTTTGTCATGCGAAGATGGTTTGAATGATATACAGTGTTAGTCCCAAGGGGTCATCCCGACCCCCTGCCATTTAAGAAAGTTCTAATATCTTGTAAGTGGCCAAGATCCCCACCCCTAAACCATATATATTCTGGTTTGTCATGCGAAGATGGTTTGAATGATATACAGTGTTAGTCCCAAGGGGTCACCCCGACCCCCTCCATTTGAGAAAGTTCTAATATCTTGTAAATGGTCAAGATCCCCACCCCTAAACCATATATATTCTGGTTTGTCATGATAAAGCACTTCAAATGAAATACAAGGTTAGTCCCCTGGGGTCACCCCCACCCCCTGCCATTTAAGAAAGTTCTAATATCTTGTAAGTGGTCAAGATCCCCACCCCTAAACCATATATATTCCGGTTTGTCATGCGAATATGGTTTGCATGATATACAGGGGTAGTCCCCAGGGGTCATCCCGACCCCCTGCCATTTGAGAAAGTTCTAATATCTTGTAAATGGTCGAGATTCCCACCCCTATACCATATATATTCCTGTTCGTCATGTCTCGAACACTTGAATGACATATAGGGTCAGTCCCCAGAGGTTCCCCCCCACCCCCAATGTTCTAGTATCTTGTAAATGGTTGAGATCCCCACCCCTAAACCATATATATTCTGGTATGTCATGCAAAGATGATTTGAATGATATACAGGGTTAGTCCCCAGGCATCATTAATGCAGATAACTTTACTGGACCAAACCAATTTTCACTGGACTTTGCCCAATGTCAAGCGACCCTGGGAATTACGAATTATGGGAGCTTCGTTTGGGAGACTTCGTAACAGCATCCTGTTACAATCATTTCTTGTTATCTTTGTATTTTAAACAACCTAGCAACAGTCACTGACTTCATTCTTGACTTTGACTATAATATCATTTTAATCTCTTTGTATTTTGAATGTTTACTTGTTTTCAGATAGTTGAAAGTCTGGAAATCAAAGGTGAAGAAGTGACTCCTACTAACTACGCAGAGTTAAGGAATAAACTGGTTCTGTTGGTGAATTATGGATGTGACATACATCTTATACCCAAGCATATTGACATTTTTGATTTATCTAGCTCCGAAATCCAAGAGCAGGGAGAAAGACTAAAGGCTGCAAATATGTCTAATTTAACACCTGATCTGTTTTTAACAAAGGATGAAACTATAGTAGTTTCAGGTACTAAGAAGCTTACATTGGGTAAAAAATCTTCTTCAAGAGACGAGATATTGAGGAAAAAACTGAAATGTACAACTCAAACTGAATGGCATCAAATTAAAAAGCACTTCCCGTATAAAAACACCTTTAATTGTACATTGATGCTCTTTGTTCAAGCTTGTGCTAAAGTTGACCTACTGTTGGAGTTCGGATTGAGTACAACGGAGATAAAAAACCATCCACAAGTTCTATCAAAGAAGATTACTTCTATTCAGCAGAGAATTGAGTGGATTAAAAAGGTTAGAACTATAATGATATAAAACAGGATTAGCCAGATAGTAATGGTTTTATTCGGGGTAAAACATTCAGGCTTTTAAACAGCCAGAAACTAAAGGTTGCATTTACAAAAACATACAAAAATATTAAGGCTAAATTAAGTTCACTAAGTGATTTGTGAACTTTTAATGAAATTTTAATTTAATATCTTTATTCACTTGCCTTATATTTGGCACTGTTTGCACAGTCTAGGCTAGACTACTTTTTGGCAACAGTAATAGCTGTGATACAAAATCATGTTATGTATATAGACTAAAATTATATAATTGACTTGACATAGTAAGATGTAATCATAAGGCTTAGAAACAGGGAAAATGTGAGGATCTGCAGAGCGTTTTCTCAATTTGGTGCCTAATCCTCATTTTTATTACGTCAAGTCAATATACTATTGTTGTGTTTAAACAGCAACCTAAAACAATTTTATAATATGAAAGGGCAAAGTCCATATTTTTGTATGGGACTCTCCACTGACTCCAGAAATCATTATGATCAAAAAGGAAAATAGGAGGTGCACAAATACATTATGTTATAAAGAATCTGTGAAAGATTGATTGAAATCCATTCACTAGTTTAGGCGGAGTTGCGGCTGGGGATGTTCACCCTCTATAATATGAAAGGGCAAAGTCCATGTTATGTATGAGAAACCCTAGAAAACATTTTGATTAAAAAATAAAATAGGAGATGCACAAGTATATTACATATTTTAAGAGTATGTGAAAGTCTCCTTGTAATTCATTCTTTGGATGAGTAGAAATTGGTCCTGATTAACGAACGGACAAACAGATTGACAGACATCCTGATCAATATATACCCAAACTTCATTAAGCAAGCTAGGTATTGTGAAATAATTTTAATTTTAATTATATAAAGATTCTGTGTGAGTCTTACATGGAACTCTAAATGTGTGTTATTTACATGTATTATTGATGGAGTTTCTCAATCATGAATTTCCTGTGTAGACTTGTTATAGTCTTTTTCTTGGCTTTTGTTGTTGTCTGCATTCTCTTTAACTGATTGTTTTTGTATCACCTATTTAGTGTCTTCTCCCCTATTTATATGTTTATATAACATGTTTAAATGCTCATAACTTCATTCAGAATGGGTCCTATCTCAGAAAATGACTCTTGTGTCTATCATAAGTTATCAGAATGATTTTTCTTTTACAGACTTGTCCATTTGTAAATAACAGAACCAGACTTGAGCTACTGAAGTATAATTATCGTCAGATGGAAATAATTAAGATGCAGCTTGATAGATATTCTTGTATTTGGTCAGGTTGTCAAACAAAACAGGAAGTTGTACATCAACTTCAGGAAATAGCCCAACACATACAGCAGACTAAAAACTCTGTTCAACAGATTCTTCAGGAAATAGAAAACATCGGCAATGTTGAGTTGAAAGAAGAACATATCCAGTTAGTATTGAAGGGAAAAAGACTTAAACAGCTGAAAGAAAAATTGATTTTTTTTCTACAACTTGGAATTTCTATTGAGGACATTGTTGAAAATATATTATGTGTAGTCCCAAAACTTAAAGATATCCAAAAAACTGTAAATAATACAAAAGAGAGTAATGTTCATGAAGCTGTGTTAATTCCACAGATAATGAAGAAGCAGAATTCACCTGCTTTGACGGAAGTTGACTCTGACATGCATGATTTATCACCAGTTCCCAAATTAAAAGACTCTTCAATAGTCAAATATGGAATTTCAGAGTTAAAAGATGTTCTGCCACTGGCAGATTTAGAAGAGTTACAAAATATTGTACCTGTGTCAAAGTGGAAGAGTAGTATTAAAATCATTCAGTTTTTACTGAGTGAAGGGTACAGTGTTAATGATATTAGATGCAATCCACAGATTTTACAAAGAAGTATGAAAATGCTTACAGGACGTTTGGATAAAGTCAGACAGGTATAAACTCATAATATTTAGATATTTGCAGTTACTTATGATTCTTTTCAAAGATGTAACCTAATATTGTCTTTAAGTAAATGAATTTCATTATTGATATACTAAGTTCCAAGTTTACCTCATAGGGATGTCTGAACATGCTATTTATTATACATAAAATGAGTTTTTAATGTTTTCCTCTATCCATTGAGTTTTTAACTTTTTGTCTGTAAATGAACGTGGCGTATGTTGACTAAGGTCGACTTTATCACAGTTCACATTGTGTTTTCATAATTATATACAATGTAGCCATGCTTGTAAACTTTAAAATATTTGCATACAAGTGAATTAGTAAGCAGTGAAAAGGTTTGGAAATTTTGACAGATAAAATTGTTTATGCATAAGCAGCATGACATACATGTACATTGCTGTTTTCAGTACAGTTTAGTTAACGTTGTATTCATTCATAACACGTCACACTATAGCTGAAATATTTTCATTGATTATTTAATAATATTAAGGTTTGTCCTTCAAACTTTGGTAAAACGTTAGATGCTATGACCTGAGGATCTGTAAATTATTGTCCCCTATCTGATACGTTGCAGAGGACATAGAAATACTGGGCGTCCATCTGTCTGTCCGTCCGTTTAATCTGTCCATCAAGTCTTGTTAACACTCTCACATGTACAGTTCTTGCCAGATTTTTATAAAACTTATATCATAGGTTTATATTAGCATTGTCTTCAACAAGTTTGAAAATCAGTGCAGATTAACAATTTTAAAAGAGTTATGCCCTTAGAAATATTAATTATATGGAAAATTGCATTGTTAGTGCTCTCATGTTTACAACTCTTGCCAGATTTTTATGAAACTTATATCATAGGTTTATATCAGTAATGTTTTGGACAAATTCGAAAATCAGTCAGTACCGATCAACAATTTTTAAAAGAGTTATGCCCTTGGATATCTTTAATATATGGGAAATTGCATTGTAAGCTATCTCACATGTACAATTTTTGCCAGATTTTAATCAAATTTATATCAAAGGTTTATATTAGCAATGTCTTGGACAATTTCTAAAATCAGTGCCAATCAATTATTTTTAAAAGAGTTGTGCTCCTTGGAAACATTAATTATATTGGAAATTGTATTGTATTTAATCACAAACCTTCATTTCTCTAAGATATTTATAAAAATTTTAAAGAACAAAAAAAGATTTTTTTTAGTTATTGCCCTTAGACAGATAAAATATGTGCAACGTGGGGACATTGGAACTCGGTTATTTTATTTGTTTATCAAATGTGTCATTCAATAGTTATTTGGTTTTTATCTTGCCTTGACAAAGTTAAAAAATGGAGACTTAAATGTGCTGTTTGAGGTGGTGTCTGCTGTGTTAACTATGAATTAGTTTATGATTAGGTCAGTTTCAGGGAAATTATTAGTAGTAGGTCAATGATATTCTGTATGTAGTTGTATTAGCATTAATATTTGCACATTTCTTTTCCATGGAGGTTATTTGGCGTCCCATCCTCATTCATGGTCTATTTACTTTGAAACTTTTCCTTAGTTTATATGCTAAAGTTTGTGATTAGGTGAGTTTAAGGGGAACCACTAGTGGAAGGTCAATGATGTTAGGTAGGCAGTTGTATATTGCATTTGCACATCTCAGATCTATGGTGATTATTTAGCTACGCTCCCTCAGTCATGGTCTTGTGACTTTGAAACTTTCGCATAGTTTACATGTTAAAATTTGTGATTAGGTAATATATATATCAGCCGATTATACTGTAAGGTTTTTTCTCATTGTTGAAGGCCGTACAGTTGCCATAATTGCTTACATCCACTTCATTTGAACTTTGATTGATAGTTGTCTCATTGGCAATCATACCACATGAAAAGTCAATGATATTTGGTATGCAGTTGTATTAACATTTGCATGTCTCATTTCCATGAAGATTGGCATCACCCTCATCATGGTTCATCATGGTTCATTGACTTTAAAACTTTGGCATAGTTTAGATGTTGGAAGTTTTTGTTTAGGTCAGTGTAAAGGGAATCGTTGTATTAGCAATTGGCATTTCTCATTTCCACTGGTTATTTGACCTTGCACCTTTATTCATGTTGCCTTGACTTTGAATGTTTTGCATAGTTTATATGTTCAAGTATTGTCATTTTAATTTCAACAAATGCATACAGTAATACTATCAAAATAGTTTCTGAATTTAGTTGTTCTAATCCTAGCTTATACTGTGAATGCATTGATACTCATGAAAACCAGTCATTTTGGAATGTCGAAAAATTTGTTTACATTGATTCTTGATTCTATGGTTGTAAAAAAATCTGCAAACAATACTATATAAAGTTTGTACTTTACTAAACACTTAAATTTTGTTTAACTTTCAACATGAAATTCGTGAAAATTAGACCATGAAATCAATGAAAATTAGACCATGAATTCTATGAAAATTTAGACTATGAAATCCATGGAAATTAGACCATGAAATCCACAAAAATTAAGACCATGAAATCCATAGAAATTAGACCATGAAATCCATGAAAATTAAGACCATAAAATCCATAGAAATTAGACCATGAAATCCATGAAAATTAGACCATGAAATTCATGAAAATTAGACAATTATATCCATGAAAATTAGGCCATAAAGTACATGGAAATTAGATCATGAAATCCATTAAAATTAGACCATGAAATCCATGGAAATTAGATTATGAAATCCATGGAAATTAGACCATGAAATCCATGAAAGTTATACCATCATGTTCATGAAAACTATACCATGAAATCCCTGAAAACTAGACCATGAAATCAATAGAAATTAGACCATGAAATCCATAGAAATTGGACTGAAATCCATGGAAATTAGACCATGAAATCTATGAAAATTATACCATCATGTCCATTAAAAAACTATACCATGAAATCCCTGAAAACTAGACCATGAAATCAATAGAAATTAGACCATGAAATCCATGGAAATTAGACCATTAAATCCATGAAAATTAGACCATAAAATTCATGAAAATTAAGACCATAAAATCCTTGAAAATTGGACTGAAATCCATGGGAATTAGATCATGAAATCTATCAAAATTAGACCATCATGTCCATGAATATTTGACCATGAAATCCTTGAAAACTAGACCATGAAATCCATAGATATTAGACCATGAAATCCATGGAAATCAGACCATTAAATCCATGAAAATTAGATCATGTAATTCATGAAAATTATGACGATGAAATACATGAAAATTATACCATGAAATCCTTGAAAATTGGACTGAAATCCATTGAAATTAGACCATGAAATTTATGAATACTAGACCATCATATCCATGAAAATTAGACCATGAAATCCTTGAAAACTAGACCATGAAATCCATAGTATTTAGACCATGAAATCCATGGAAATTAGACCATAAATTTTATGAAAATTAAGATGATGAAATACATGAAAATTAGACCATGAAATCCTTAAAAATTGGACTGAAATCCATGGGAATTAGATCATGAAATCTATCAAAATTAGACCATCATGTCCATGAAAATTAGACCATGAAATCCTTGAAAACTAGACCATGAAATCCATAGAAATTAGACCATGAAATCCATGGAAATCAGACCATTAAATCCATGAAAATTAGATCATGTAATTCGTGAAAATTATGACGATGAAATACATGAAAATTATACCATGAAATCCTTGAAAATTGGACTAAATCCATTGAAATTAGACCATGAAATTTATGAATACTAGACCATCATATCCATGAAAATTAGACCATGAAATCCTTGAAAACTAGACCATGAAATCCATAGTATTTAGACCATGAAATCCATGGAAATTAGACCATAAATTTTATGAAAATTAAGATGATGAAATACATGAAAATTAGACCATGAAATCCTTGAAAATTGGACTGAAATCCATGGGAATTAGATGATGAAATCTATCAAAATTAGACCATCATGTCCATGAAAATTAGACCATGAAATCCTTGAAAACTTGACCATGAAATCCATAGAAATTAGACCATGAAATCCATGGAAATCAGACCATTAAATCCATGAAAATTAGATCATGTAATTCATGAAAATTAAGACGATGAAATACATAAAAATTATACCATGAAATCCTTGAAAATTGGACTGAAATCCATTGAAATTAGACCATGAAACCTATGAAAACTAGACCATCATATCCATGAAAATTAGATAATGAAATCCTTGAAAACTAGACCATGAAATCCATAGAAATTAGACCATGAATTCCATGGAAATTAGACCATAAATTTATGAAAATTAAGATGATGAAATACATGAAAATTAGACCATGAAATCCTTGAAAATTGGACTGAAATCCATGGAAATTAGACCATGAAATCTATGAAAATTAGACCATCATATCCATGAAAATTAGACCATGAAATCCTTGAAAACTAGACCATGAAATCCATAGAAATTAGACCATGAAATCCATGGAGACCATTAAATCCATGGAAATTAGACCATGGAATCCATGATATTTAGACCATGAAATCCATGATAATTAGACCACAAATTTAATGAAAAATCAAGACCATGAAATCCATGAAAAGCAAACCATGAAATCCATGAAAATTTGACCATGAACTCTATTAGAATTAGTGAATCCACAACAGCTAATTTTTTATCAATATTTCCAGGTTAGTTTAGAAGTACAGCCATCTGTTGACCTATTGACAGTTAATCCTTATAGATTTAGGAGTTATCTAAAGGATTTAGAAAAATATAGAAGGTCCTTAGGAAAATCAACAACAAAAACTGAGAAACTAAGTCAATCATTGGACTTAAACAAATCTCAGACCATGATTTTGGATCCTATTCTTCATTTGAAATTAGACGATTTGAAAGCTAGAATAAACTATCTGGAAGAAATTGGAATAAGTAAAGACAGCATTGCAAATGATATATTTTGTCTAGGAATTCCTGTGTCACGGTTAAAAGAAGTAGTCAAAGAATTGAAAGAAGATGGAAACAAAAAAATAACATTAATGCAAATCACAGAGCATGCTGCTGGAGATTTAGAAACAGGGAATAAAAATAATGGAACAGCGTTCTTTATAAGAGATAAACTAGGGATGTTATCAATAGGTCAATGGGACAAGATTCAGATACAGTACTTAAATTGTTCTACTGTAGATGTAGAAAAAAATTTCAAGCTTTTAATTGAAAATGGATTTACAGCTGAGATAATGAAAACATGTCCGTACATTTTAGGACACTCCTGTGCAATATTAGAGGAATATCTGGGAAAAGTGGAACAAATGCAGGCATCAGACATGTATCAGGCCGTATTGAGAGACAAAGTTAAACTGCTGAATGTCTTACAGTATATGATAGAACAAGACCATAACTTTCAACCTGTTGTTAATGATAAAACACCGGTTACTAGGGAGGAAGCTGTAGAACTTTTGTACTTCAAATAATAAAAAAACCCTTACCAGAACTGTTGAATTATACTTTTATGATAAGGTCCAAGTCTCAGATACAATAAGTCATAATTCAACTATATTTGGTGTATATAATTATTGGTATGACCTGGACCTCATATTTTATGGTTCATTAGTCAACATTTAGTTTTTGTCTCGCCTGCGACGAAAGTGGCAGAAAACTAGACATATGGATTGTTTTCCTGGCAACCGCTGCAGGGTCAACAATTGTTAAGTTTTCTGCTTAAGGGCATATGATACAGATACAGGGGTGGTTATGACGTAGCTAATGTAAAATTTGATTTTTTTTGTGACTTCAAACAGTGGCATATTGGGGAAAAGATGCATTTTTCAACTGTTTTTTGTCGAGCTTGCGACTTCTGTCTCAGAAAGCTCGACATAGGGATAGAGATCCGGCGGCGGCGTTAACAAACTACTTAAAAACTTTATATTTAGAAGGTAGAAGACCTAGATGCTTCATACTTGGTATATAGATGCCTTATGTTATGAAGTTTCCCTCTGTCATATGGGTCAATATCTTTAATTGTTTTTCCATAGGCGGTAATGGTAACGTTTTTTCCTGTAGCTCAGTCCATATCGTAAACTTGGATATGTATGATAGCTCGTTTGGAAGCTGTGACATTTTCACATATGTGGTTAAATTTTAGGGGTACGAAGTGAGATTACTTTTTCCGTAAATTAGCATACCCCGAACATCCTTTCGTGATGCGGCTCCTCGTGGTAAAAAATCCCTTTTTTAACACAATAAGTTCTTTGAAAATTTAATACTTTGAACACATTTAATAGCTCCATAGTTTTTACACATTTATTCTATGTTCCACTACTTTCCTAATCACCACAAATGGTTAAGCTCAGTCATTTGTAAAAAATAGAAACATGTCCAATATCACTACACAGAGATTTTTTGTTTACACACAACTTTTGAGTTCCTCATTTCGAGGCGCATTAGGGATATTGACCCATATGACCATTGTCCTTTACCTCATTTTCATGGTTCAGTGACTACTTGAAAAAAAAGTTAACATTTTTTGTAATGTTAATTTCTCTCTTATTGTGAGTAATAGGATAACTATATTTAGTACATTCGTACCTTGCAAGGTCCTCATGCCTGTCAGACAGTTTTCATCTGACCTCGACCTCATTTCATGGATCAGTGAACAAGGTTAAGTTTTCGTGGTCAAGTCCTTATATCAGATATTATAAGCAATAGGTCTACTATATTTGGTATATGGAATGATTGTAAGGTGAACATGTCCAACTGGCAGGCGCCATCTGATCTTGACCTCATTTTCACGGCTCAGTGGTTATTGTTAAGATTTTGTGTTTTGGTCTATTTTTCTAATACTGTATGCAATAGGTCAGCTATATTTGGTGTATGGAAATATTTTATGATGTGCATGTCAGTCTAGCAGGTTTTATTTGACCATGACCTCATTTTCACGGTTCATTGCTCAATGTTAAGTTTTTTTATTTTTGTCTGTTTTTCTTAAACTATAAGCAATAGATCAACTATATTTGGTGTATGGAATGATTATATGCATGTCTTGCAGGTATCATCTGACCTTGACCTCATTTTCATGGTTCATTGGTCAATGTTTAGTTTTCATGGTTAAGTTTGTTTCTTGGATACTATAAGCAATAGGTCAACTATATTTGGTGTATGGAATGATTATAAGGTATACATGTATTATAGTTTGGTTTATCTGACCTTGACCTCATTTTCTTGGATCATGTTAAGTTTATGTGATACTTGTAGTAAAGCTTCATATTTAGGACTATCAACATAAAATCAATGGTCAGGAAAGCAGGCGAGACATTTCAGTGTGTGCACTCTTGTTATCATTCAGACTGATTTAACTTGGAAACGAGTTTATGGACCCTTCTTTTTTAAAATGACATTAGGTTTGACTACGTATGAAGATTATTTGTACCAATTTTAATAAAAAGTCACCAATGAAATTTTTTAAAATTAGATAAATTTATATTAAAAAATGCCGTTTTTTTCTAAAATCATGAAACTGAGATTGAAATTTATTATTTCCAAAGAATTGTTATACAAATTTAGAGCATACTTATGTAAAGAAGATTTTCCAAATGTTTTTACAAAAATCCGCTTGTGTTTATCTTTTGAAACAAAAAAGTTGGGTATGTCTATTCAAAGGATAGAAATGTCCAAAAAAATGAAACTTTGAGTAAATGTCTAAATTTTGACCCCATTTATCTCTTAAAGTAGCACATGAAGGTATATTTTTTAGTACATATTTGAATTGACTAGGTGAAAAATAGCTTGTATGCAAATTTTCATAAAAATATAACCGTTGTATCAAAACTGTATCGTATGCCCTTAAGTTAGTTTGATAGGAACTACTTCTGATAGGTCATTGATATTTAATATTAAGTTGCATTACTATAAGTACATAATAGTTTGACGACTATTTCACGGCACTGCCCCCTAGGTCATGATCCAGAGACTTTGAATTAATTAGCAATTTTCAATGTTTAGTTTTCTGCTTAAGTTAGTATGATAGATAAAATTGAGAATGGAAATGGGGAATATGTTAAAGAGACAACAACCCAGCCAAAGAGCAGATAACAGCCAAAGGCCACCAATAGGTCTTCAACGCAGCGAGAAAATCCCGCACCCAGAGGTGGTCCTCAGCTGGCCCCTAAATAAAAATGTGTACTAGTTCAGTGAAATTGGACGTCATACTAAACTCCAAAACATGTAAATAAACTAAAATTAAATGAATTGCTTCGCTGAGCGCAGCTGGATACGACCGCAGAGGTCCAACCCTGAACAGTTGGGGCAAAAATGGACACAATATTCACGCTTGATACAGGTCTGAATTTGGATTGTAATTAAATATTTGACACATGATAGGTTTCTGACACAGAATAACTGTAGTCAAAGAACTTGGTTATATGATTTGAATTTATATTCAATTTTTTGCTTTAGTGCAATACACTTTGCTGTTGCGAATTGACCCCACTCCCCCACAAAAAAAAAATTACCCCCATTTTTTATGCTTTTGTGCAATACACTATGCTGTTGCATATTGACCCCCCCCCCCTAATTTTTCTTTATAATTTCTGAAATCTGAAATGAGAAAAAATTGACCCCCCCCCCCCACAATTTCTTTTTACCCCCCCCCCCCCCCCCCCCCCCTTTTTTCCCTTTTTATTTTTAAAATAGAAAATGACATACATAATCATGGCTAAAATTAATATTCCTTAATAGTAACTTCTAAAAATAAATTGACAGCTAAGCATCTCAAGATAATACAACATTTCTTTATACATAATTTAAAAGCAGTGTAAGGGAGGTAATCAAAACGTTGTGTTTGGATTACCTCCCTTACACTGCTTTTAAATTGTCTTAATTGTCCATTAACCAGGAAACCCTTGTTTGTTACCCTTTTTTGCCCCTTATTCCTAAAGGGTTCGAGCCATAACCCCCCAAAGCAAATCCTAACCATCCCTTTGTGGTATAGAAACTTGTGGTATAATTTCAAATAGATCAATATACAAGTTATTGTCTGGAAACTAGAAAAATGCTTATTTGGGCCCCTTTTTGGCCCCTTATTCTTAACTGTTAGGACCATACCCCCTAAAATCAATCCCAACCTTCATTTTGAGGTTATAAACCTTGTGTTTAAATTTCATAGCTAACAACGACCACGACCACATCGTGATATCAATATACGACCGCAAAATTTGTTTGCGGTCATATAAAAACATACAAGACTAACAAAGGCCAGAGGCTCCTGACTTGGGACAGGCGCAAAAATGCGGCGGGGTTAAACACGTTTTGTAAGATCTCAACCCTCTCCCTATACCTCTAGCCAATGTAGAATAAAGAAACACACAGCGATACGAACAGTAAAACTCAGTTCAAAAGAAGTCCGAGTCCGATGTCAGAATAGGTAACAAGAGAAACTAAGCAAAATGACAATGATACATAAATTAACAAAGGACTACTAGCAGTTACTGACTTGCCAGCTCCAGACCTCAATTAAACTGATTGAAAGATTATGTCTTCATCAAATGAATATCAAGTACAATCCCTCCCGTTAGGAGTTTAGTATCATACCATCATGAAATATATGAGAAGAACATAACCCGTTTCATGCCAACAACTGGTTTTAGAATAAATGTGTTTATTTCCGATGCAAAGACCCTATGAGTGAATGAATATTAATACCAAAATATGCAATCCTTAATGACTTGACAACAGTATCGTAACTATATCCTTTCCGAATAAGTCTGTTTAAAGGTTTGGTTAGCTTTTGAGGTGAATGCCGACATTTTTGTGCTTTGTAAAGAATATTACCATAAAATATTGGATGTGAAATACCCGAACGTATAAGATGTCTGCATGTTGATTTATATTTACGAATGATGTCCTTGTATGTACCGATGATAAAATTTAGTAAATGTTTTGACTAGTTTGTGATATCGAAATCCCTGGTGTAATGATTTTTCAGTAATACAGAGATTTCTTTCGTTAAAATGAAATACATTGTTACATACACGAGCGAATCGAACAAGTTGAGATATATAAACACCATAAGATAGTGACAAGGGAAGTCACCATCTAAAAATGGATAATTAACAATAGGAAATGAAAAATCATCTCTTTTGTCATAAATTTTGGTATTAAGCTTCCCGTTAAAGATATAGATATCAAGATCCAGGAAAGGGAATTGTTCATTGTTAGTATTAGCTTTATTTAAGGTCAGTTCGGCAGGATAAATCTCTTTTGTGTATATACTGAATTCGTCATTATTGAGAGCCAATATATCATCTAAATATCTAAAAGTGTTATTAAATTTTTGAATCAGATGTTGTTTCGATGGGTGTTTGCTGAAACTACTTGTAATGATCAATGATATTTTATATGAAGTTGCATTACCATCTGTACATATTGATTTGAGGCCCTGCTCCTTAGGCCATGGTCCAGTAACTTTGAATTAATTAGCAATTTTCAATGTATAGTTTTCTGCCTAAGTCAATTTGATAAGAACTACTTGTGAAAGATCAATGATATTTTGTATAAAGTTGCATTGTTATCGGTACATATCAGTTTGATGATTATTTTCATACCCTGCGCACTAGATAATGGTCCGGCAACTGAATTAATTAACCATGTTGCTGTCCATGAGATTGTCTTTTTTTTAATTTTATGCCGATAGGCGAGACATATTTCTGTGTCAACATTTTATGTTGGTTAGATCTGTTTCTCAGATACTGTAAGTGATACTATATATATGGCGTCTAGAATGATTATAAGGTATAAATGTGTGTTTGTCTGAACAGGTTCATCTGACATTCACCTCATTTTCATGGATCATTTTTGTCTCACTTCGACTTCTGTCACAGAAAATGAGAAATAGGGATAGTGATCTAGCCTGCGGCCGCATTAATTAATTAATTACTTAAAAGCTTAATATTTCAGAAGGTAGAAGATCTGGATGATTCATTCTTATGCCCCACAATAGTGGAGGGGGAATTAAGTGTTACCCTTGTCCGTCCGTCCGTCTGTCGCATATGTTCGTCCCCAAAATAGATTTCGGTTCTCTAACTTTAGTGTGCCTCAACCAAATGTTATAAAAATTATACACAATGCTTATTACCACAAAACACAGATCAAGTTCGAAATTGGGTGGCGTCACTATTACCGTTCATAAGTTATGCCCCTTATAATCATAAAAATTGCTGAATTTTTCCTTTCCGTTCTAACTTTAGTTTGCCTCAACCAAATGTTTCATAAACTTATACACAATGCTCATAATCACAAAACGGTCTTAACTACGTGCATCCTGCATCTGCATATTTACAAGCAGGGGCATCTGTGGCCCATAGACACATTCTCCATTTAATTATAATGTTAATTTCTCTCTTAATATGAGTAAAAGGATAACTATATTTAGTATGTGCATACCTTGTATGGTCCTCATACCTGTCAGACATTTTTCACTTGACCTTGACCTCATTTTGTGTATCAGTGAACAAGGTTAAAGTTAAATGGTCAATTCTGTATCTCATAAACTATAAGCAACAGGTCTACTATATTTGGTGTATGTAATGATTGTAAGGTGTACATGTACAACTGGTAGGTGTCATCTGACCTTGACCTCATTTTCATGTTTCATTGGACAATGTTGAATTTTTGTGGATTGGTCTATTTCTCATATATAATAAGCAACATGTCAATTACATTGTCTGGCAGGGTTCAAATGACCTTGACCTCATGTTCATTGTTCATTGTTCATGGGTCAATGTTAATAGTTTGTGGTTTGATCTGTTGCTGGGTACTATTAGCAATAAGACCACAGTATTTGGTGTATGGAATGATTGTAAGGTGTACATGTCTGTTTGGCATGGTTCATCCCAATGTGACCTAATTTTATAGAACAATGATAATGTTAAGTTTATTTGATTCTTGTAGTAAAACCTTCATATTGCAGACTTTCAACATTAAATCAATGGCAAGTAAAACAGGCGAAACATTTCAGCATGTGCACTCTTGTTTATGTTATGTTTGTGTGATTTCAATCTCAGTGAACCATCAAAATGTACATAGAAGAACATACACTTAAAATCAGTAAAGGACTAGCATTTATGATGTTTCTTAAATAAGATTATTATAATAGATAACAATAATAAGCATGAACACAAACTAAAATATCAAAAACAATATAATACCACAAAATGTTCACAATTACTTAAAGCAATTTAAAAATACTTAACTTGCTGATGATATCTGTATATAAAACCATGCCTGGTGATGATGATCCTACACTTCAATATCGATGCAATTGTTATTTTACCTTCATAGTTATTGTTTGATGTTTTGTTATAAGTTAAGATTTTTTCCTGTAGCCTTTCATAATTTAATCAGACCTTCTTAAACTTTCGGTGGTATGTTTTTTTACACTTTGCGATGAACACAAGAGCTTCTAATCCAGTTGTTTGATTTACTCTTACTTATTTGGATCTTATGTACATCTACCCAATATATTTCCATTATTTATGGAATAACTAATCCAAGAATTCAAATATAGAAAAATATTTGACAAGTGACTGAACAACATATTAATTCACAAATGCACGTAACGCATTAGTTAATTATCAGTGATTTTCTGTCACAAGTTAAATATTTTTTTTATATTTGAATTCTTTGATAAGTTATCCTTTTTATTACAATTACTTTTTTGAAAATAAAATAGAAAATGTAGGGAACTATATTTTTTTCTACACATTCTCGATTTGTTTTGATGCAATGTCATCATCAACAACATCTTGAATACAAATGTTGTTTGATGTCAGAGGAGTGAAGTTATTGGATTTATTTCACATGTGAAATTATCAATTTTTATTTCACTGGGAAATCAGGGTATTTTATTGCAACTAATGTGATATTATATCTCAGAAATTAGTTACAACTAAAACTGCAGACAACAATCCATCAGGCAAATAGATTGATTACAGAAGATTGCTGAAAAGTACCCTGTCTAATTCAACTACAAATAAATCAGGATTAACACAAATGTATTTTTTATTGAAAAACATGTTACATATACAAATGTATGTCATCATTTCATATTTGGGAAAACATATTTTTTCAAAATGTACAAAGCCTGTGTAAACATTGTTATAAAAAATTGATCAACATCCATAAAATTGATACAATTTGAAATATACAAACTCATGATTAATAAACCATGATGTGAACAGTTTGTAAAGTGGTGCATTGTTTGTCTTTGTGAAATAGAACATCAGACTGAATTTATACATAATTACATCAGATTATAAAACAATGTGAATTACCAGTAAATCTTTATTCTGTACAGGCCAAATTATGGTCAATAACAACTTGTTTTCCATAGTAACAAATGGCAGCATTGTTTAATTATTATCTTTTTTTCAAGTAAAAAAAATTGTATGATACAAAATTTTATTGATTCCAATTTTCATCTCTTGGTTGGACTCTTTAAGGAAATGTCAATTTTAGTTATCATATTTTTATGATTTTATATCTTTTTCAACCTTTTTATAACTACCCTGCTCAATAGCTAATTTACGAGCACTGATTCTCATGAGGTGCTTTTTTAAAATTTCAAAATTCTTCACAACATTTAGATAAGTCTTCCTTCTGAAATTATCCCTATAAGTTCATAATTTATCCTTTTGCACTGTAGAATTCTGTAAAAGATTATCTTTCCAAATTGCATATGCCTTTTAAACAAAGCATCTTAAAACTCTTTGAGGAAATGTAGAATATGAATGACAGCTGAGAAAGACCAATTGATCATATTTCTATGTCCCAGTTAAACCTTTGGGTACAGAAAAAAATATTTTACAAATGTGATGAAAATCATTTTATCGAACTATTGTGCATGAAATTGGTTATTTAAATGATCAACACGTGATGTATCTGATAAAGAAAAACTTTACATGGAGATTGTTTACTATATTTACATAGTTAAACTGATTATCCCCATTTGATTAGAACTTTGCAATACTGTGCACAAGGGAACAAGTATAATCGGAGCCAGTATCTGACCGCTTAAGGGCATATGATACAATTTTGATTCCACTGTGTTTTTTTTTATGAAAATTTGCATACAAGCTACTTTTCACCTAGTCAATTCAAATATGTAATAAAACTGTACCTGCATGTGCTATTTTTAGAGATAAATAGGATCAAAATTTTTGTTTCTTGGACATTTCTATCCTGTGGAAAGACATACCCAACTTTATTGATTCCATAAATAAACCTAAGCAGATTTTTATAAAAACATTTGGAATATCTTCTGGACATAAGTATCCTCTAAATTTGTGTGACAATTTCTTTGGAAATAATTCATTAATAAACAGCAAATTATCAAAATTCTCTGTTGAAACTCTAATTTAAAATCTATCTATATTTTAGAATTTTTAATAAACTCTTAATTTTGTTGAGAATTTTCATTTTTGTTGTTATTGTAATTCCTGGTTTGTTTATGAAATGTGTAAAATACATTTTTTTATATAGTTATTAAAAAATGTATTTTCTTTACTGCCCAAATTCCCTCACCAGTTTATAAAGAAACAATATGTTTATAAAGTGTGCTATCTGAAACAAAAATGAAATGGATCATATTTTTATAAACAAATTAAAATGAAGTGAGTTATCTCCCATTCTTTGATTGACAAATACTTTTTTATCATAAAAAAATATTCTTATCTTTAAAGCAATATCTAAAAATGTTACCCAGTATTTTTTTCAGATACATGAAGGGATTGAAATCTTCCTTCAGATCATTAACTAATGATGTCAACTAACATTTGTCCATTTATACAATGCTTCAACATTCAGTTAACCATTTATTTAAAAGATTCTTAACACGGCAGACAGTTGCAACCTAAAGATAAGTATTTTACTATTTATTCATGTTTATTTTTATACTTTGTACTTTGTAGTTATGCCTTTTGATGCCATATTTAAGTATTGTTGTTGACATTATTATCTGCTGTCCTTTTATTGTTGACTTTTCTGCCAAATCTCATTCTCACGGATTTCTTTAATCACCTCATCTACAAGATTTTGATTCTCTACAAAAGAAAACAATAAAGAATTCTAAGATTAACAATTGTAACTTTTTTTTTTAGATATAAATTTCTAATGGAAACTAGATTTTTGAATATTTTCATGTCACTGGTTTTAGTAAATAGATGTTAACCTATATTTCAAAAAGACATTGTTTGTCAAACAAATAACTGAAGTATTTTGTAGTTATTAGTGTTCAGTTGTAACCATTTCATTTCTCTCCTAAGTCCTCTTTTTGTTATTCTTGAGAGGGGAATAATTTGTTTTGAGAGAGAAATAATATCTTTAATATAGCATGAACAAGTGGGGCTATGGAGTTTGTGACCTACCCCTCTGTCTGTTGGTTGTCTGTTTCTAAATGATAAATCAAAAACTTAAAGATGTTCGCTCCTCTTGTTTTTGAATTTTTGCCAGATATTCGGAATCCTTTGGTTTTATCCATGTAGTGCCATTATAAAATTTTCCCCGCTAACCCCTAGTTTTCTTTTCATAATTTTATTACATATAGTTTAAAAAGCCATTTTTGAAAATCCTATAAAATCCTTATAATTTTTTCGTATTTTTTAAAAGAAAAAGGGTGCCAATGTTAAACGTATGAAAAATCTAGAGAGAATTATTTCCCGCCAAATTTTCAATGGCTTATATCTTGAAAACAAGCACATGAATCTTTCATTTTTTTCTGCTTTTTTAGTTCCTTTATTTATATACTATCCATCTATAACAGTCTTTTAAAATGCTTGTTATTTTAAAACTGAATAGCGAACATCCTTAACATCAAATAACAACTTTACTTTGATATTTGGTCACAATGAGAGGAGGATCTGCTTTGATTTTCAGGTCATAACAACTTAAGTAAAAGTTGCAAAAGTTTATGGAAATAAGTTTAGAAAGAGGGTTAACAATAATATCTCTAAAACCTCAAATATGATTGCAACCTTATCTGGATAGATGGTCACAAATAATAAGAAGAACCCTGTTTCCAAGGTCAAGGTCATAGTCACCAAAAAGTAGACAAACATTATTGTAAGAAAGGGGTTTCCAAATAATAATTCCAGAGTGTTTGCATAGGAGCTCCAAGGTCACATATAATGAGAGGAAGGTCCCTGTTAATTTCAAGGTCACTTTAATTTAGGTTAATGTCATAGTTATTAAAAATACACAGAAATTGAGTGCAATTAATTAAAAAGTTTCAGGATTTTGATTTTAGACAATTACATTAGATTTAAAACAAACTTAAATAATATGGTCACAAATAATGATTGGAAGATCCCTATTCATTTTTAGATTCTATGTCCATTGTCAAGGTGGAAGATATTAAATATAGACTTAAATTCATGCAGAAAAGTGGTTTCCAGAAAATAACCCCAGAACTTTCAATGACATAAGAACCTGACTTGTAAACAAAAGGTGAAGGAGATCTCTGTTGATTTTGAGTTAAATATATGGTATTGTGTATTGTGAATATGAGTGCCAATGAGACAACTCTCCATCCAAGTCACAATTTGTAAAAGTAAACCATTATAGGTCAAAGTACGGCCTTCAACATGGAGCCTTGGCTCACACCGAACAGCAAGCTATAAAGGGCCCCAAAAATGACTAGTGTAAAACCATTCAAACAGTAAAACCAACGGTCTAATCTATATAAAAAACGAGAAACGAGAAACACTTATGAACTACATCAACAAACGACAACCACTGAACATCAGGTGACAACTCAATAAAGAATTTATTCATAAAAGAAAAAGATTAACTTGTAGAAAAGATTCACTGTTACAGATGTACATTGGGGCCGTCTTGACCTTGTTGTAGGGTATGAATGATTCCTTCATTGTTAAAGATCCTACATCAACTGTCAAGATGAAGAACAGGAATAAAAGCCCTGTTCATTGATAATTTTCTATGTATTGTGTGCGATTTTGTCCCATGTATATTTACTCCGTATCCTTTCATTTTCTATTGGCTTATGACCCTGATTTAGAAATTTTAAGTCAATAAATTTTGTAATTTTTAGAAAACTGGTGAGTAAGGTTGATAGTCTCAAGGAAATCTCCATACTTTTGGCTAGGTTTAGGAACATATTCTTTACATGGCTTCCCATACATCTGGTGCCTTTCATATTTTTAGAAACCAATGTGGTATGTTTGACTTACCACCATTAACCCGAAGTATGGCACAGTTTTGTCCATCATTTTCCTTCTTCATAATTCTTTCCAGTTTGTCAGTAAACATCTTTACTTCTTTCTTCATTTTGTCTGCTGTAAGACCACAGATAACAGAGGCACCCATTCCATGTAATGTTCTGATTGGTGTAGCAAATTCACCAGCAAAGTAATAAGAGTCACCATCCTTCTATAAAAGTCATATTATATCTAGATGAAATTTATCTTTTAAATGAAGCTATATCAGCCATCATATTACATTAGATGATTAGAAACTGGTTGCCAGGTATATTTGTTCAACAAAAAATCTTCTTGGTCCTTTGGTCTTTGTTGGTTAATAGCCTCATGTTCAAGTTCAACAATTATTTAAAAACATTCCATCATCTCTTTTGTGGATCATTGCTCTTTCAAAAAAATTAATGAATAAGAAGAGATGTTGAATATTCAATGAGACAGTAACCCAAAAATACAATTAAAACAAAAGTTATCTGAGGCGGATTTAGGTGGGAGCCCCCCCCCCCCACCTTAATGAGCTAGATAAATGGTTAATGCAATAACTTTTTAATGTCCCACTACAAGAGTTGCTTAGTTTGCCCCCCTCTTTATCAAACTTCTGGATCTGCATCTGGACATCTGAAGGTTAATGAAACGGTTTCAACAACAAATTTATACAGATACTATTAAAGATCTGCCATCATTACCAAATCCTTTAAGAACATTTTCCTTGACCTACAATTAGTTGAATATTTACCTTTGTCAATTTGTAAAAGTTACATGCAAATACTCTGACAACTTTCTGTTGCTGTTGTTTCTTTGTAGCTTCAATACGTCCCATGTTCTCTATCTTAAATTGATCTGATATTATATCCATCCTAGCTGGTACCTCACAATTCTGTGGAACCAGTTCTAACAAGCCAGTATGATAATGATTCCGTCGATCACTTGTATCTACTCCAAGTTGATGTAATTTTTGCTTTATTCTTTCTGTAATATCTGATGAAAATAAAAATTGAATACTATCAATGTCTAATACGCTTGATCCATATCATTTCCATAACCAGAAATACTCTTTTACTTTATGCTGATTTCTCAAGTCATTTAAACATTTTAAGATTTTTAAGATTCATTCAATGATCTATAATTGCTGCTGTCAAATCCTGAAGTCCTTTATTAAGACAATTACAAGACAAGGATCTTTGTTAGCAGCAACCTCCTATCAAGGAAATAATGATAGGAAACGCAAGCTCTGGAATATCATATCAACCGGGAGATATATCCTCCATATACAGGTTCTGCTGGAATGTTGCTACATAGAAATGGAAAGTTAACAATTGGAAAGCTGAAATCATCCCTTTTATCGTAAATTCTTTATTCTCAACTGACCTGCATTTTCAATTTCTAAATGTAAGTCAAGATATTAAAGAGGTAGGAAAAACCATCTGTGGTATCCTTTATTTTAAGTTTGATTGGATAGGAATTCAAAGGGAAGTGCTAGCTTCTTTTCATTCTTCCCGAAAGCCCCTGACACGTCCTCCAAACCTAACAAATATCTTGTACCATCAAACTACCAATATTGGCTTGCACCAATTTTCATTTGTAAGGACAGTTTTCATGCTTTGCGTATATTCTTACCTGGTAAAACATGACGTAAGTAATTGACAACAAATCCCCATACCAGTCCTTCATGTACATTCCCAACAGGACTCTGTGTCCTTAAAGCTACCCTTTGTCCTACAAGGAATAGAACATTCTTATAGTACAGCAAAAAAGAAAAAGATCCCTTCAATATTTTTAGGGAGATCAGGTTATTTGAGATTTACTTATTTGATTTGTTCTTGTCCAAAGTATGCATCTGGTCATTTAGCAAACAAACAATCAATCAATCAAATATTTTTTTTTTATAAATTTTTATTTATATGAATGTTCAGTAATTCTGTATGAATATCAATGTTGTGTTAATTGCACTGTATGATAATAATACTATTGTATTAACAATTCTGTATGAATATCAATGTTGTGTTAATAGTACAGTATGATAATAATATTGTTGTGTTCACAATACTGTATGAATATCAATGTTGTGTTAATGATACCGTATGATAATAATATTGTTGTGTTAACAATTCTGTATGAATATCAATGTTGTGTTAATTGCACTGTATGATAATAATACTATTGTATTTACAATTCTGTATGAATATCAATGTTGTGTTATTAGTACAGTATGATAATAATAATGTTTTGTTAACAATTCTGTATAAATTTTGATGTTGTGCTTATAGTACTGCATTATTATTATGTTGTGTGAATGATACTGTAGTAAAGTAATATTGTTGTGTTAATGGTACTGCATTATTATAATGTTGTTGTGTTAATTGTACTGTAAAACTTAATGATCCCTCAGCAGCAGTGGGAGCATTAAAATTCTGTGAATCATTGACCTAATCTTAGGCACAAAATTGTCATTGTGTTAATCAGGTACTGAAATTATCAAATATATTAATATTCTATGATGAGATTGTTTGGAAGAGTTACTTGAATACAGTGAAAAAGTCATAACTGTCAACCAAATGGGAAGGACCTTCAAAAGCACATAATTGATCTAAAAATACCAGAGAATTATTTACACTCCAAAAATTATTAGTTCAATTATTTTCATGTTTTAATTTCAAAAGTTAATGATAAGTTCTTTGGTAGTAATAAGGGAACTAGTTAAAATCACTGAAAGATTAGTTGTAGAATACTTACTAAAGCCAAGAGGAACTGATTTTTGAGGGTTTTTTTTTGTGTAGTTTAGGTAACCAGTACATAGTTCGGACATTCAAATGTTCTGAGGAGGCCTTTAGCCGAGAAGTGTTAATGATATGACTGCTTACTATGTAACTCTCTGTGGAGCCCATTGACCTGAATGTATAGGAATTTTTAATTATTATTCTTAGGAACTTTCCTGGAATATATACCTCCTATCACCATCACATTGTTGGCTGCTTTGTTGAAATATGTGACATCACCCTTTTAATACAACTTGACCTTATACACCATTGTACACTGTATTACTTTTAAATATATAAAAACAATTAGCTACACAAATTGCAAGAATAATTTTACCTTTGATGATTTCATATATTCTTTCCACAAAATCTTCACCTTCTTTAGCTTCAATATATGTCAGCCACCTTATAAATGATGGAATGGATTCTGGGTCAACATTATACAATAATGGAAGTACACATATGTCTTGTGATTCAAATTCACCAGTCTCAACACCACTACATAAAAGTTCTACTATCCAAAATTCAAACCATTTCTGGTTTTTGGATAAAAGTAACACAACCCATTTAGAATCCTTGACTTGTTCTGTAACCTCTGCTATGGACACTTGATCTGGGCATGCCTCGGCAATTCTGGGTTTATCTGGTTTTGCCATCAGTGTCTGTCTAATGAAATGTGCCTTGTTTTCATCATCTTTACCATACAGAAGACAGACATCATACTTATACTTTTTATGGGACTTTGTTTCCTATAATTACAAAGATTAAAATGTAAAAATTAGAACACTGTTATGATTGCCAAAGAGACAACTATCTATCAGTGACCAAATGACATGGATGTAAACAACTTCAGGTCATTATAGGATCTTCTACAATGAGTAAAACCCTTACCATATAGTGAGCTTATCATCTCTGGAAAACAATTCAATATGGAGAATGGTATCAATTATCAAGAAGCTCTGATTTGTAATCACTATGAAAAATATGACAGAAAGGTGTTACAGACAGGGTGAACCAGTAAACTCAATCCTTTGGCAGTACGGGGATGTGGCAATATCAGTTAATATAACCTGCATAGATCTATATGTGATCATCTTTACCATCAGAAAATATTTGATATTTTTAGCTATATTAAAGAAACATCAAGCAAAAAATTCCTCATAAATTGAAGAACAGATGGAGGTGATGCTGAGGTGTACATGCTAGGCCACCTAGCCAGTGTAAGCAGGGCCCTTTTGTAGGTTACTATAGAGTTATGGGTTTTGCTTCTTCTTGTTTAATTTGTATAGGGGGCCTAGGTGGCTGAGTGGTTTAAGTAGTCCAATTACTGTATCAATAGCTTTTCAACACTAAGGTTGTGATTTCTAACCCCCGAAGCAAATGCTGGAATCAAAAAAGTTAAAAAAAGGCCAAATAAAATACAAAGTTGAAGAGCATTGAAGACCCAAAATTCTGATAGCATATCATACCTCATCCCTGTCTTCTGTATGTTCTTTATGGAAATGTCTGAGTATATGTGTACTAGGTAAACCATCTTCTGTTTTATCTTCATCTAAAATAATGTGAATGACATATAGATGAATTAAAAATAAGAAAATAGTATTCACCTTAACAACACACAATAACCATCAATTAAAAACACTTTTTGGCCAAAATTAATACACTTTTCAAATACTGATACTGTGATATCAATATTATTGTTTGGATAGCAATTTTCATGGAATTCGTGGGAACAGGTGAACCACAAATTTAAATGTTCAACAAATTACAAATTTTCTTTAGGCTTGTATGCCGACTTTGGCAAAACCATGAAATCAAATATCCAAGAAAATGCAACTTTTCCATAATCCACGAAAATAAATGAATCCACAGTACCTTAAATTCTTAACCATGTTCATGACAATGTGTACACAAAAAGTTCCCCAATTTTGTAGAATGTACATGGATTATAACAGAAGTATTAATTCCACAAGCACCACTCCCTTTAGGCATTTGAAATCTTATAATTTACCATTATATGTTATAACCTCATATAACATGTGACATCGTTTGTTGTTTTCATGGCTCAGTATCTGGTCCAATACATGGTAAAATCTCTCCACTTCAAGGTTTCTCTGTTGAGAATTTAACATCCCCAACTTCTCATGAAATATCTTCCCAATACAACCAAAAGCATTGGGTATTTCTGCACAGCAGTAATAATGTTCCTTGAAAACAATGAGAAAGATATTTAAATAGAAAAATATTGAATAATCCAAGTTTAGAATATAAAACAGAACTTAGTACTAGTAAACGAAAGTTAATTTCACACAATACTTTAAAAGAGACTTGTAAAATGTAATTTGTTTTTATTCTTCTCCATTTATTATTAGGTTTAAAATAAAATTAAGTTTAATGCTATGGCAAACTTGACCCATAAAATATTATCTGTTGATCATGTAATAAGTGTTCCATATTTTCTTCATAAATTTACCAGTCATTTTCATTGTGAATTTAATTTTATAATGTTGACTCGGACCAGAAATTGTGAAACAAATTTTAAAAAGTTGAATATTTATAAGTTAGAATCATGATTATACATTTTTTTCTGTGCAATTGGTTAATTTAACAATCTGAAGTCAAGTTTCTTTTTTTTAATTTTAACTACTTTTATCAGTTATACATGATGCATGTAACATACATCTGGCTTAGTTGGTAAGGGGAAATAATTTACAAAATAACTAATAGCTATAGTAAGTATTTTGAGGAATTTAATGAGACAACCAACTCAGTTGAAAATGGGTTTGTTTTATAATTTTTCACATTTTAGAAAATGCAAAATTATTTTTTTTTATCTAGTTTTAACATATGGTCAAAGGAGACTGTTGAAATGGGGGGTAATTCATAATAAAAAATGGAATACTGTAAATTCAGAAATTATTGCGAGGATTTTATTAATGCTAATAATGTGACTGGTTGAGCATCGCAATAATAAGAACTCGCATTCTGATATCTGATACATACATCTGCATGCATCTTTTCCTGCACTTGCAATAATTTATCTCGCATTTTTTGTCAAAAATTGCAATAATAAATGCAGGCAATAATTTATGAATTTACAGTAATCCATCATATAATTTTGAAATGATTGATTGTATGCAAAACTTTGAACTTGTATTATCATAAATTTTAAAATAATATCTAATTTAACTAGATCCTCTTTTAAGAACGTTTACAAATCCACATTTTAATCACCAAATCTGAACATTAATGCATTTCCTCAATTAAGAACCAAATTATGTATGCATAATACAAAGGACAATGCTTAAAACATACATTGGATCAGACTCTAAGGTTTGTAAATCATAATATGCAATGATTTACAAAATAAATAGTACAGTGTTTAAGTATTTATTAAATATGTCCTTCAATACCTAAATTTAATTAAATGTATATATACATAACAAAATTATATTCAAGATTTATGGATATATTTCTAAAAGAACACGTTTATGTAGCCAATATACTATTGACACATTTGTCTGTAATTCTGATTGTTCTGATAAAAACAAATATGATCTTAAGATTCTAAAGGTACTTATAATGTATATTATCAAAAACATTCATGTTGATCTGTATATTTGTGACACAATTTATTTTAAAACTTTTCAGACATAATCCAAATCTAAGCCAGAGTATATGTTCCTGTAATGACATCTTGACTGAAAATGCAATTCAAATAGTTTGTTTGTGTTATGAACCTAATATGATATAAATATTATGATAAAAATGGTGCCACAAATTCCATTTTAATTTTGACAGATCTTTTATAACATTATTGACCTATTGTAATGATACTCCTTTCTTTTGTTTGTCAATAAATGAAAATTTAAAAACTTCTGCAAATCAAATGAAAATAATACCTGTTTCTCTTCATCTTGTATGCAGTACACATTTGGAGTATACACCCTTTTAGTTCCAGCAATGTGGACTTCTATTTTAAGGTTACCAACATGAGTAATTCTGCTGTCCTGGTCTTGTAATGGCCGACATGTTCCTGACTTTGGTAACAGCATAAAGAAACGCGTTGACATTTTACCTTGAAATCTTTGAAACCATTCACATTCAATGATATTTGTAGCAAGTTCTGTTAAAAACAAAGATGAATGTTAAATGCTGAATACTTTCTTTTAATGATGATGCACTAAAATAAGCATTTTACTAGATTTCTCATGAACAACAAATTAGTGGCAACTAGTAGAGAAAAAGACTGCCTACCTGTCCTAAAATCATGTCTTCAAGATTATCTTTATATTTTTTGCTTTTGTTTCTCAAAATTTGTTTTTGTAGTGTTTTGTTGAATGTTGTTTTAGTCATTTTCAATTCGGTAGTTGTCTTGTCCATCCTTCAGCTAATCATGTTTACTCCCCCTCACCTAAGTATTAATATCTTACCTTATTTTATAATTACTACTTTTCTTGAAAGTCTGTTGTACAGCAAGATAACAAACAACATGTGTTTTATAGACAAAGTACAAGTATTAAACAATCTTTTTTTATAGTTAGTTCTTATGTTATACAGGTTAGAGTGAAGGTTTGGCACCAACAAACTAGTTTAACCCGCCACATTCTGTACATGATTGTCCCAAGGTAGGAGCCTGTAATTCTTTTTTTTTTTTTTTTTTTTCCATCTAAAAATATCTTTATTGCACTTTTCTTTGCTGTAATGACAAATTAAGCCTGTAATTCAGTGGTTGTTGTTTGTTGCTATAAATCATATTTGTTTTTCGTTCATTGCTTAGTACATAAATCAGGCCATTAGTATTTTCATTTGAATTGTTTTACATTTGTCATTTCGGGGCCTTTAATAGCTGACTATGCGGTATGGGTTTTGCCCGTTGTTGAAGACTGTACGGTGACCTATAGTTGATAATTTCTATGTCATTTGGTCTCTGGTGGAGAATTGTCTTATTGCCAATTATACCCATCTTCTTATTTTTATATTTGTCAATTTTAAGCGTGGGGTATGTTTTACTCAAGTTTATTTATAAATATAAATCAACAATACCAGAAAAAAGCATTGACTGCAGTATATAATACCTGGTAGAATTATACTCAGATATCCTAAAAAATGACTCCAAGCTAATCCTGTTGCTAAGTTGCCAGCTGGCATTTTCTCACTCAGAGTTACACTATCATCTGAAAATTAAGTACAATGTAACAATTACCTTGTTTACCACCCAATGTAACAAGTTAAACACAATGTAACAAGTTAAACACAATATAACAAGTTAAACACAATGTACAAGTAATCTTTACTTATTATTGGAATGATAATGTAAGGAATGAGATATATTTACTTTGAATAAATTCTCTTTATAAGGCAACCTATTTTACTACAAGGTTAATTCTGAATAAATTAACTTCTTCAATGTCAGAATTCATTGTTTCAGATCTATGATCTACCATAAACTCTTTAATTATGTAATACGATTTATCTGCCATGATATAGAAGGTCTGGTGTAGCTGGAACAGGGATCCAGTTATTTGACATGTAGCACTTAGGAAAGTCAGTAAAAGAAAACCTGTCTTTCATAGCCTGTATTTTGAAGATAAATTAGAAATAGCCTGTTCAATTATTTCATTCTTTGTCACTAAATTCACAAAACTAACATCAAAATCCTTTTTTTGTTTGTAATATAACCATCATCACCCATTCTGTACAAAAAAAACTTGAATAATTATAAGCAAAGATAAAATGACACAATTAACTTCATACTATAGATATAAATCAATTGTTCTCATTCAAGATGGTGGTGTTTATAACCAAGTGGCAAATGAAATGCATATTCAGGACAAGACAATTTTTATGTGATATATAGATTCTACCACTGCATCAAGTGTGATACAATATTTATCCACTCTAGACAGTTAAATTTTCAAATTTAAAACGTGAGGCTTGCCGAGTGTTTTAAGTATTTAAAATTTAACTGTCGAGAGTGGATAAATATCATATTATGGCATGGTCGCCTTTTCTCATGACATCACAATAGGAAATTCAGAGGAAAGCAAGAAAATTTGACGTCATAATCAAATTTTGATCAATGAATAACTGAGATCAAACCAACCACACGTTGATTAAATAAAAATAATAAACGGGTCAGGAAAAGGATAAATCGGGTAAGAATAAGAGAAATGAATATAAACCATGATTTTTATAAGACTGACATGCTGAGCGGGATTTTCAACGGGATAGCCATCTGAAGGAAGACCTTTCTACCTACCTAGACACATAGATAATTATCCTGATTACCAGCTGACAAAGTCTTTGCTCTTAGTCCTTAATGCCAAGTGCTTAGCAGAGAAGCAGAAAATTCCAATTTTCAAGTTGTTGGTTTGTCCAGGCTGGGAATCAAACGGAGGACCTCCCACACTGGAGGGGAGCACACTACCAGGAGACCACTAAAGTGGTATCCCATTCAAGAGATTCGCTTGTTGCTTGAAATGGTATATGATATATTTTATATATTATGATTGCCTCAAAAATGTTAATTGTGACTCACAGATATAAATTATTCTTCTAAATTGATTTAATAAACTTTAAATAAAAAAATTACTTTTTTGCCTCTATATAGTATGTAATAAGATCCATATATAGTGGTACATTTGGTTATTACTTTTAACTCACCTTTGATATTTTCGATAACTTTTTCAATAGTATAAGGTTGGTCATTTTCTGTAACTTTGGCTATCATACTGTGCTCTAACATAGGGATTTTTGGAACATCTCTTCTATCTAATGATCCTAGCAATGCAATCGTCACACACATTTTGTTTGTACTTAAACTTTTCTCTAGAGCAAGAAAAATTTCAAAAGTACATTTAAATCTTTTCTTTGTGTGCTCAGACAATATAATTAATACTTTTTTACTATTTTCAATGGCTTCAGGCATCAAACTTAGTTTTGGTCTGCCAGGTGGTATATGGATTTCTGGCAACACAAATTTTAGATTTTTGGCTTCAAGTTCTGGAATAATCCATTTTTTAATGTAGAAATCATCACTGTCATCAAAGATCAACAGAACTTCAGAATTTCTTATCTCATCTATCCAACTGTCCATTGCTGGAAAAAATAAAATATTCTTATATTGTTTGGTTATAGAAAACCCACCAAAATATACTCTATTTGAAATATGGGGCTTATGGTGACATATTGTTGCTAACATTTATGTCATTTGGTCTCCAGTGGATATTTGTCTCATTGGCTATTATACCACATCTTTTTATTTCATGTCAATATTTGGGTTGCTGTTTACACTACATCTCCTTTTTTAAAAAGGTAATAATGTTAGTAAATTATTGAAATAAAGGCCAATCATTGGTCTATCTTCAAATACAGTTATTTACAAAATTGAATACCAAAATCCATTACAATGACCATCATTGATACAATGGCTGAGGCTATTAAGAATATTCTCTCATGTGAAGTATCTCAAATTATTATCACTGATACAATGGCTAAGGCTATTAAGAGTGATCTCTCATGCTAAATATCTCAAATTGTTATGAGTGATACAATGGCTGAGGCTATTAAGAGTGCTAATTATAACAAATTATTAAAGAAAATAAAAGGAATCAAATAAGACATGTAATAGTAGTAGAAATTATTTTCATTTCCATGCTTTGTTCACTTTTCAGTTTCTAGATAAGGGAGATAACTCAAATTTTCTCAGTTTTTATTGTTTTTAATATTTCTTGCAAAATAATGTTAATTGTTTTGTTCCGTTTAAAACTTAACTTAGATTTAAAAACTTACCTGGATAGGGAAAGTTAGCTTTTCTATACAAAGATACCATTTTATAATAAATATCACAGACTTACAACATATGAACAACTAGATCAAGGAAATAGAAAAAACTAAACTGAAGACTAGTAAGGAAACATGAATTTCCTTCCTTATTTCAAATTATTTTCACATGTTATGCAGATGTTTCTTAAGAAATATAATCAATTAATACACATTTTCATATTTTTGATATGTCAGGAACAAACATATAGCTAAAAATTGTAAATTGTAACAGTAACTTGTATGTACAGTGAATTATTGCTTATGCTTAAATGTCAAAACACCTCGTCTCATCTGAAAGTTGTTATAGTTATTATCATTACTTGTATTTAATTGAAAAAAAATCCCTTGGTTTCAATAAGATACTAATATTGACATTTCTTAAAGCATTATAGGTAGAATCAAAATATCTTTATATTTAAGTCAACATCCCTGCATATATAAACCCTAACTTTTACTACATGTACTTGTCCTGATTATGTTTGATTTTAACCTGAATCTATTTCATTTCTATTACAGAAATAAATAAAGAGCTGCTGAACCAACGCCTCCTATGTTTTGTGCTGGTAGAGTTCCCTTAAGTGGATACCAGATGGTATGCAAGGTTGTTAGATAAAAAAATCAAATACCCCTACATTGACAACAACACTTAAGTACTTAAGTAAACTGCAGTTTACTTAAGTGTTGTTGTCAATGTAGCGGTATTACAGAAATAGTAACAATACAAAATATTAAATTCAAGCTCCATTGATTTAAAAAGAAAAAGTAGAAAATTGATAGTATATTATTATGGATCTTTCTTAAATCTATTTAAATTTTGTAATTTAATTCCAAAAAGAGATTGAAAGAATTACTACTATTAATACAGGAAACAAAAGCCTGTACAGGAAATATTCCTCTTTTTCCAGGAAAATGTTAAGATATGTTATGATCGAATTCCAACTAACCCACAATAATATTGTTTCATAACATATTGTTCTTCTTTATAATATATGTTTTATCAGATATAAATGATAAATTTTGGAATTTATGAAATTCAGATTTCTTTCTGGAATTTGGCTATGGATTAAGACAAATGTGTACATTTTCAGGTCAAATAATTTCTAAAATTGGGATAAGCTTGATATATTCATAAAATTATATGAAGCTTTTCCTTACTTGAAGGCAATTTTGAGATTCCTATGTGCCTATTTGATAAGTTTTTGTTGTTGAAGAACTTTCATTGACTTTACCCCACAATTGTTTCTATTTATACTGTACATAAGTATGCCTAATGTACACAGACTAAAGGTATAAAAGTATAAAAGAATTATAATTATTAATGGCTTTATACTTGTATAGTAATTTTATAAATAAGAGGTGGATGATACAAAATAGGGATATTAAACTCATAAGTGAAAGACAAAACTGACAACCCTTTGGCAAAAAATGAAATAAACAAAAGAAAAAGAACAGTATATGAAACACAACATAGAATTGACTGAGCAACACAAGCCCCAATAAAACTAGGAGTGATCTCAGGTGCTCTGATGGGGTAAGCAGATCCTGCTACTGGTATCATCACATTGCTCATCTATGTACAAATTAGGTGATCTGTCTTACTTAATGATGTCCCATTGGAAGGAAAAGGGGGCAGGATTGTGGTTACCACAATTGGAACATCTGTGAAACAGGTATTCCTTAACAGTTAACCAACTTGTGAGGGTGTCCATAAAAATTTTGAAGGGATGAATTCAATTTTACCGCATGGAACCCTTGGTTTTATATGTTTCTTGAAAGTAGAAAACTCTATCAAAGAAAACATGACAGGAAAATCAAGCTCTTGAATATTGTATCAACTTGGAGATATATACTCCATGTTGCTACAGAGAAAAGGAAAGTTCACAATTTTCTGGATTGGGGGTTGCAGCTGAAAGTAAAACTCTTAAAAAAACTTTTTTGAATTATGGAAAAATGAACCAAAACTGACATTATAATAAAGAAAGTAAATTTCATTTAAATAGTTTAGAGGCACTTCTTACCTGTTACATAAATAAATATTTTATATGAAATCCTGAACAGTGTACATATTATTTTAATTGTAATTATACTGGAGGTAGAATTCAGTGACTACAGTATGGTGGTTTTAGAATAACATTTACTCTAAATTACTGTAAATTCAGAAATTATTGCATGCATTAATTATTGCGATTTTCAGTAAAATTTGCATACACATATATCAATCAGATATGAAAATGCAAGTTCTTATCATTGCTAAACTCTCCTAGTTTTGGCATTAATAAAAACCTCACAATAATTTCTGAATTTACAATATGCAAGGAGGTGTGCCTAGCTATATTGACAGAATTTCATTGAATATACAGGACATACAGAATACCAATATTACATAATTAAGGAGTCATAACTTTGTAATTTGTAATGTGATTTGTAAAAAAGAAGTTAGTATGTACAAATAGTAATATCACAACTGTTTCTATGTAAAATTTGAAGTGTTCTGGCCAGAATAGAAAAAAATATGAAAATCTTAATAGGGCCAATTTTAACTCTTTGTGAACCGTCTGGTATCAAAACTATACAATTTTCAACGATATTAATCAATCAAAATACATTAATTCAATTAGTTTCATAGACTTTTAACCTGTTTTCTGTTATTTCGAATTATTTAATTCCACTGATGTAATAACAAAGTGAAAGTAGATTATTTGAATCCGATCATCCCGCTACTTTCATGGCAAAGAATCTCATCTCTTGTAACAGTGCATGTCCATTTTCATAATAAGCTTTACCACAAAATAATATTGTCATTCCTGTTAATTAATCTATACAAGTTCTATGTTCTGAAATGCACTTCCCTCTGTTGAAGGGTTTACCTTGTAGGTTTCTAAAAATAGACACTGAAATTTCCAATTTTATTTTTAACAAAGTTCACTCATGTCTCCTCTTCCAAAGGAAAGTAGTAGTTCCATCATGTATCTTCAGATTGAGAAAATAAAAAAGTTGTTTTATCAGCATTTCCCCCCAAAAATAATCAGTAATATCGGTGATGTGACACAAACCGAAAGTACACGTTGCTCTACACATTCATTGGTTGAGGCATAACAATATGGCTGCCTTCGTGAGCTATGAAATTCATAATATTGCAATTATGTTTTAGATGTCAACTGTGAAGAATGAGATAATGTAACATTAAATGTGAAGTCACACAAATTTTATCTGACGTCAACAAGATTGAAAGAATTCCAGGTACAGCTAGTACCGGTTTACATGTGCATTACATGTTATAAATAGAGATCTATGTATACCTCATAAGATCACATAACCATATATTGACAACTATCCACCAGAGTTACATGTTATGCCTTTTTGATACATACTTAACACTGAGACATTTGTTTCTGTAAAGAAACACCCCCCCCCCCTTTTTTTAAAAATAAATAAATGAATTAAAAAAATGAAAAAGTTATTATGTACAGATTAATATCCATATATATTTCCATATGGCCCGGGTATCATCCCTAGACCCCCTTATCAGCACAAGACGTTAGGCAAGGGCTGATATGGGTGGAGTGATGATACCCGGGGCAGCCTGATCTTGAAAAGGACATACATTTATTAATCTTTTTTGAGCCGAGTACAAATAAAATTATATTTTGAGACACTGTATGGTTATTCTTTATATACTGCAACTCTTACAACTGTTCCAAATGAAGTATTTAGGGGTAAAAACCATCATTTTAAATTTGAAGCGGACGATGTCAAAATTCAGCGAACCTGTATTCTGTATTGACGTCATGAATAAAACTCTACGGAAACGCATTAACAACGTCATAAACAAGGCGATTTACGGTCAATTACTGTATAACCATATGAATATTCTGTCAATGCAATTTCACTGCTCAATAAACCGATCACCCTCCGTCATGACTTTGTGTGTCAGATATTTGTTGTAAACAGTTGATACCAGAAATACCAGAAGTAACTTGTGTGAGCGGCATTGTAACTGGTTATTTGCACCAGAGGCCTCTGATATGGGATTTTATATCAAGCCAGATTTTTTTTAACCATGCAAACCAAGCAAGTATATTTTTTTTCAGTCAATCCAAAGCAAGACAATTTTCATATTTTTATAATACATATCATACTTGCTGAAGATGAAGCCAGACTATTTTTATTGACTCAATAGGCCAGATTATTTCTTTTTATCAAAATTGAGGCCAAATTATTTCTTTTACAAACCCCCCAAAAATCAAATAGTCCGTGCCTTATCGAACATAGCAATGATAAATTGAAAGCACATTTACATGTATACATATATAGAAGCCTTTTAGCTATTTATTTTTGTGGTACCTCCTGCACATCCAGTATGTAGCCTTAGGTGGCATTTGAGGCCAACACATTTCAGGTGGTATACCACTGCAGACACCTGTTGCAAATTATAGATCCATATAGATATATGCACTTTTATACAGCTCACTATTCATGCAATTAAAATAGTTCCATTCTGCTATGTCCTTCAGAATTACAACAATTTCATCAATCTTTTTCACTTGTTCATTTTATAGGCACATTACAAGCAGCTCGGATATTAAGTCTTGCCAGTTTCAGTGTCCTAGTTTATATAAGAAATGTACAAACTTCGATCAAACTCAGGAAACTAATAACTGAATGTTAGAATAAAAAAATATAATAAAATTATTATCGTTTGTCTCATTAAAAAGAAAAGTGTAAGAATGAAAGAATATAAACTATTATCATTTGATTCATTAAAAAGAAAAGAACAATAGTTTTATAAATTAAATTGGTTTATCCAAAACGCTTTTGATTTACCTCATATGGCAATCAAATGAACGGAAACACTCAAATCTAAATATTTGAAAGCTGGGGATTTATAGATATTTGAGATCGAATTTGCCAAAAGTAGTTTTATCAATATCAACCATCTATGGTCATCTTTGCCTGAGTGGAATGGAACCAAAAAAATACATACATGTAGATACTCATACCACATCTTCTTATATCTAGATAGCTGAGGAATATTTTTAATACTTTTGATACAATGTAAATATTCACATACATGTACATGTAAAGCCCTGTTCACATAGTGAAAATGTACATGTGAAACTAAAAAATTCGTACAACACCAAATTAACTTAAAACTTTAAACCAATAAAGTGGTTTTTGTTTAAGGTATTTACTTGATTCATGTGCTCTTGTTTCATTTTTTATGTGGAGATATATTTCAAATATGAGTACTAGTAATGTATAAATCTATATTTGTTCTTTTTTGTAAATTTTTTATTGTAGTGAATCAGGTTTAAAGACTACAGTTACAAATAAATATTAAATGAGCAAAGAAGATAGGTAAATAGACAAAAGCAGAATGCCTTATCTAGGTGGTAGATCTGGTGGAAGAGGACTTGGTGTCTTTCTCCTAGCAGCACAGATGATGAACATTGGAGTAGATAACATTCCACCCGTCACGCTGGCAGCGGTAATTCTACAATCTGCCATTTTTTTACAGTTTGGTGATCTGATGAAATGGTTCCCTAATGCAGGCAAAGTTTGTCTAAGTGTATATCATGTTTTATATCGTAAAGAATGGCGAAGGTTAATTTTAGCAGCATTATATCATTCCAATGACATTCATTTATATTACAACATGGCGTCATTCCTTTACAAAGGGAGAGTACTGGAGCGTAAATTTAGAAGTGTTTATTTTTTGTACTTACTTGCAGTATTTACAGTATTAACTAGTGTGACTTATCTTGGACTTAATATGGCTCTGGAGAGAGTATTTGATGATTCATCCTATGAACTTGTATGTGCAGTAGGATTTTCAGGTAACTTTATTGTGTAATATTATAATAACCCATAGATTAGTGTACTGAGAACACAAATGAGTAATAATAGGTACCTACATTGTATCACAACATCACTTCAGAAGGAATTAATGTCTTTTACAAAAACTAGAAATTTAAGAAAACAAATATCTGGCAAATATTGGTGTGAGAGATCAACAAATCTATATTTTTTAACAGAAACAGTCTTTACCTTATATGAAAACCTAATATATATACTTCATTAGGGCCCCGCCGAATGGCGGACGCCCTATAGTGGTCAGTCTGTCAGTCTGTCTGTCCGTCTGTCTGTCCGTCTGTAACAAATTGTGTTCGCTCTATATCTAGAGAACCGTTATGATTTCAAAGTTTATACTTGACATGTATATTAACCAACACCAGAGGGTGTGCAACTTCCTAGGTCAAAGGTCAAGGTCAAAAACTTTGGTTTTAGTTGACAACCCCATGTCCTATGGTAAAGATCGTGTCCGCTCTATATCTTGAGAACCGTTATGATTTCAAAATTTATACTTGACATATATATAAACCAACACCAGAGGGTGTGTCATAATTTATGTACAACTTCCTAGGTCAAAGGTCAGATCAAAAACTTTGGCTTCAGTTGACAACCCCATGTCCAATGATAAAGATACAAATTTTTTACCACAAATTATTCACAGCGGGGCCCACAGAGATGGCTCCAATCTCAATGATATCTAGTTTCTTCAGTTTTACAAAATGTAAATGTGATTAATGACAAAACATTAAACTAGTAGGATTAAACACAAGATTATTGATGTGTAAACTTGGACCAACTAACTCATAGTTTTAACATCATCTTCTATAAAGAAAAATATGTGTTTAATCCTTCCAGTGTAATTCTCAAAACAAAAAGCATTTGCTATGTTTTCCTTTGATTTCAACTTTCGTGGAACCCCAGGATTCCATTATGAATATATCACAGTAAACTGAAGATTGTGTTTAAGTAGGCTACTAGGGTAGCTTGGGATACAGTGTCTATCGAAGTGTAAACCAAGGATAAATATATTCTAACGGACCAATCGCATTCAAGTATTTGTAGATATGCAAATCATATAAGAACTTAAAACATTAAACACTTAATCATATCTAATTGCAAAGGGACCTTTAAGGATTAGGATTTCAGCAACTAGAGTCAGCATGTATATAAACTAAATAAGAAGGGGGAGGTGAATATTCTTGGTTTAAGAGATAGGGCAATCATTTTCCTATTTAAAGATTTTTCTTAGTACATTTACTTATGATATTTATTAATACCTTTAGTTAATTGTAGGTGTGATATTTGCATTGAAGGTGTTAGTGAGTCACTATACTCCAGCAGGAACTCAGTACATCTTAGGATTTATACCAGTACCAAGCAAGATAGCTTTCTGGGCAGAACTTGTTATAATACAACTTATTACACCTCATGTTTCATTTACAGGTAAGATATTACACACCTTTCCACCAAAACATCACTAAAGATTAGTGTTGTCAAATTGAAAAGTTTTGAATAACCGGTTACTCTGGAAATCTTTCGACCGATTAACTGTATAACCGGTACTTAGGTTGATGTTTTAAAGGTCTCCAGTATTCTACAAATCCACGGTTTTATAATGAGATGAATTGAGGTTTATGCTTGGACATTATAAGGCTTGGCTTTGAGCAGTCCTGGCAATGTTATATCTTTAATAATCCAATACTACCATATCTACTACGGTATTTGTAATAACATCAGATGGAGAAGATGAAATTAGTCTTGATCTCCGCAAATTGACAAAGTCTATAACCGGTGATTGTTTCAATTTCTCTGATGTCTCAGAAAATTCTGTATAGTGTTTCAATTTGAGATGATTAAGCGTGTTACTCGTACCACACAGTATTATACATTAATTCCATTCACATAATTTGCATTTTACCATTTTTGAGTCGGCATTTCGTTTAAAGTAGGACAACGCCTTAGAAGATAGAAGTGGCATATTTACATGTAGGTATACGCAATATTAAATCAAAGAAAAATAATAAAGTCAATCGTAAAATGTAATCAGCTTACAACTGTTCAAAACACATGTAAGCTAATTATGTTTACTTTAAATATTGCCCAGAGCTGATAGACAAGTTGTTTTTGTGTTAATTTTAAAATTTGTAAAATTAGGAGTGTTTTTCAAGGTTAACTATAGTAATCAATAAACTGTACAATTGATCTGTCAAATTGATAAGCAAGACTGTCATTTTAAAAATGAATTAATAATTTCAATACACATTTATATCAAATCTATTAAAATTGAAAAAAGGGCCGGTTAACTTGTTAGCGTTTTTGGTATTCAATATTCGGTCCTTCCGATGGTTAACCGATTAACCGTTTAACAACACTACTAAAAATAGAGTACATGGATAAAATGTAAATGATCTTTTTTTGTTTAAAGTACTCTGGAAATTAGAAGCAAGTGTTTGAGAATTTGCCTTTTCTTAAGAAATATTGTTTGATTCCAGTAGTAGTTCCTACCCTTTTCAATTTTTTTTCGCTTAGCTAGGTTCACATTCATTTAGGCTTAAAAGATTGGTCAATGTACATCAGTGTATATACAAACACCCTAATACTATAAGCAGTAGGTCAACTTTATTTGGTATATACAATGATTGTATTAAAGTCAGTCTGGCAGATCTCATTTTCACGGTTGATTGGTCAATGTTAAGTTCGTATATTTGGTGTATGAAATGGTTGTAAGTAGTACATGTCTGTCTGGCTTGGTTTATCTGACCTTGACTTCATTTTCATGGATCATTGATAATGTTAGGTTTATGTTGTACATGCAATAACTGCCCTTGAATTTTTACTAGATAACATTTTTGTTCGCTATGGAGATTCCGTATATCGCCAAGTTATCGGAATTCCAATGGGGACTTACTGTGCACCACTTATTGCCGACTTGTTTCTGTATTGTTATGAGTTACAATTTATGACTAAAATCAGCAAAGACCCATCGAAACAACATCTGATACAAAAATTTAATAACACTTTTAGATATTGGCTCTCAATAATGACGACTTCAGTATGTACACTAAAGAGATTTATCCTGCTGAACTGACTTTAAATAAAGCTAATACTAACAATGAACACTGCCCTTTCCTGGATCTTGATATCTATATCTTTAACGGGAAGCTTAATACCAAAATTTATGATGAAAGAGATGATTTTTCATTTCCTATTATTTATTATCCATTTTTAGATGGTGAAGTTCCCTTGTCACCATCTTATGGTATTTATATATCTCAACTTGTTCGATTCACTCGTGTATGTAACACCGTATTTGATTTTAACGAAAGAAACCTCTGTTTTACTGAAAAATTATTACACCAGGGTTTTCGATATCACAAACTAGTCAAAACATTTACTAAATTTTATCAATGGTACAAGGACATTATTCATAAATAGAAATCAACATGCAGACATCTTATACGTTCAGGTATTTCACATCCAATCTTTTATGGTAATATTCTATACAAAGCACAAACATGTTGACATTCACCTCAAAAGCTAACCAAACCTTTAAACAGACTTATTCAGAAGGGATATAGTTATGATACTGTTGTCAGATCATTAAAGATGGCATATTCTGGTATTAATATTGATTCACTCATAGGGTCTTTGCATCGGAAATAAACACATTTATCCTAAAACCAGTTGTTGGCATGATACGGGTTATGTTCTTCTCATATATTTTATGATGGTATGATACTAAACCCCTAACAGGAGGGATTGTGCTTGATTTTCATATGATGAAGACATAATCTTTCAATCAGTTAAATTGAGGTCTGCAGCTGGCATGTCAGTAACTGCTAGTAGTCCTTTGTTAATTTATGTATCATTGTCATTTTGCTTAGTTTCTTTTTTTACCTATTCTGACATCGGACTAGGACTTCTTTTAAACTGAGTTTTACTGTGCGTATTGCTGTGTGTTTGTTTATTCTACATTGGCTAGAGGTATAGGGGGAGGGTTGAGATCTCACAAAACATGTTTAACACCGCCGCATTTTTGCGCCTGTCCCAAGTCAGGAGCCTTTGGCCTTTGTTAGTCTTGTATGTTTTTTAATTTTAGTTCATTTATATGTTTTGGAGTTTAGTGTGACGTCCATTTTCATTGAACTAGTACACATTTTTGTTTAGGGGCCAGCTGAAGCAAGCCTCCAGGTGCGGGATTATCTCACTGTGTTGAAGATCAATTGGTGGCCTTCAGCTGTTTTCTGCTCTTTGGTCGGGTTGTTGTCTCTTTGACACATTCCCCATTCTCAATTTTATTTATCTTTACGACTATCAACATAAAATCAAGAATAGTTAGCAAAGCAGTCGAGACTTTTCAGCTTGTGCACTCTTGTTAGAATCATTAGAAGATAAATTTTTGGGTTTTAGAGATTTACAGGTTCATTTACATTTGTTATATGATAATTTTCTGTTTTTTACCTTTCAGGTCATTTGGCTGGGATATTAGTGGGTATACTATACATCAAAGGTCCACTTAAACCATTAATGGACAGTGTTATTGCTCCAGGTAGGTCAGGTCATTTGGCTGGGATATTAGTGGGTATACTATACATCAAAGGTCCACTTAAACCATTAATTGACAGTGTTATTGCTCCAGGTAGGTCAGGTCATTTGGCTGGGATATTAGTGGGTATACTATACATCAAAGGTCCACTTAAACCATTAATGGACAGTGTTATTGCTCCAGGTAGGTCAGGTCATTTGGCTGGGATATTAGTGGGTATACTATACATTAAAGGTCCACTTAAACTATTAATGGACAGTGTTATTGCTCCAGGTAGGTCAGGTCATTTGGCTGGGATATTAGTGGGTATACTATACATCAAAGGTCCACTTAAACCATTAATGGACAGTGTTATTGCTCCAGGTAGGTCAGGTCATTTGGCTGGGATATTAGTGGGTATACTATACATCAAAGGTCCACTTAAACCATTAATGGACAGTGTTATTGCTCCAGGTAGGTCAGGTCATTTGGCTGGGATATTAGTGGGTATACTATACACCAAAGGTCCACTTAAACCATTAATGGACAGTGTTATTGCTCCAGGTAGGTCAGGTCATTTGGCTGGGATATTAGTGGGTATACTATACATCAAAGGTCCACTTAAACCATTAATGGACAGTGTTATTGCTCCAGGTAGGTCAGGTCATTTGGCTGGGATATTAGTGGGTATACTATACATCAAAGGTCCACATAAACCATTAATGGACAGTGTTATTGCTCCAGGTAGGTCAGGTCATTTGGCTGGGATATTAGTGGGTATACTATACATCAAAGGTCCACTTAAACCATTAATGGACAGTGTTATTGCTCCAGATAGGTCAGGTCATTTGGCTGGGATATTAGTGGGTATACTATACATCAAAGGTCCACTTAAACCATTGATGGACAGTGTTATTGCTCCAGGTAGGTCAGGTCATTTGGCTGGGATATTAGTGGGTATACTATACATCAAAGGTCCACTTAAACCATTGATGGACAGTGTTATTGCTCCAGGTAGGTCAGGTCATTTGGCTGGGATATTAGTGGGTATACTATACTTCAAAGGTCCACTTAAACCATTAATGGACAGTGTTATTGCTCCAGGTAGGTCAGGTCATTTGGCTGGGATATTAGTGGGTATACTTTACATCAATGTTCCTCTTAAACCATTAATGGACAGTGTTATTGCTCCAGGTAGGTCAGGTCATTTGGCTGGGATATTAGTGGGTATAGTATACATCAAAGGTCCACTTAAACCATTAATGGACAGTGTTATTGCTCCAGGTAGGTCAGGTCATTTAGCTGGAATATTTGTGGGTATACTATACATCAAAGGTCCACTTAAACCATTAATGGACAGTGTTATTGCTCCAGGTAGGTCAGGTCATTTGGCTGGAATATTAGTGTGTATACTATACATCAAAGGTCCACTTAAACCATTAATGGACAGTGTTATTGCTCCAGGTAGGTCAGGTCATTTGGCTGGGATATTAGTGGGTATACTATACATCAAAGGTCCACTTAAACCATTAATGGACAGTGTTATTGCTCCAGGTAGGTCAGGTCATTTGGCTGGGATATTAGTGGGTATACTATACATCAAAGGTCCACTTAAACCATTGGTGGACAGTGTTATTTCTCCAGGTAGGTCAGGTCATTTGGCTGGGATATTAGTGGGTATACTATACATCAAAGGTCCACTTAAACCATTAATGGACAGTGTTATTGCTCCAGGTAGGTCAGGTCATTTGGCTGGGATATTAGTGGGTATACTATACATCAAAGGTCCACTTAAACCATTAATGGACAGTGTTATTGCTCCAGGTAGGTCAGGTCATTTGGCTGGGATATTAGTGGGTATACTATACATCAAAGGTCCACTTAAACCATTAATGGACAGTGTTATTGCTCCAGGTAGGTCAGGTCATTTGGCTGGGATATTAGTGGGTATACTATACATCAAAGGTCCACTTAAACTATTAATGGACAGTGTTATTGCTCCAGGTAGGTCAGGTCATTTGGCTGGGATATTAGTGGGTATACTATACATCAAAGGTCCACTTAAACCATTGATGGACAGTGTTATTTCTCCAGGTAGGTCAGGTCATTTGGCTGGAATATTAGTGGGTATACTATCTATACATCAAAGGTCCACTTAAACCATTAATGGACAGTGTTATTGCTCCAGGTAGGTCAGGTCATTTGGCTGGGATATTAGTGGGTATACTATACATTTGTACATCAATGGTCCACTTAAACCATAAATGGACATTGTTATTGCTCCAGGTAGGTCAGATCATTTGGATAGGATATTTGGTCAGTTATGCATTTCTATATTAACTGATAGTTATAATACTTTAGAATAAAGATTGTTTCATGACAACTTTTTATCATGTTTAATAATTACAAGTTGTATAAACTAATATGTAATAATATCTTGTTATGGAAGCTCGAAGTAGCTATTTTGAAAGAATATTATAATAAGATTTTAGCCATCATGAATATATGAAATATCTTTATTTTTCTGTAGTGAGAGAACTGCATGTTACATAAGTGTCCAAAGTAAATGTAAATTTCTATTATTTGGTGACCATGTTTTAAAGTGATGCTAAATGGTATTTGTATCATGCAAAATTTGCAAAAATTTCAATACATGTAATTCAATAATTGCAGTACATTTTTTCATCACTAGTTTGACAATCAATGTCATGATACAGACAGAATAAGGAAATTTATATATATTCAATAATGGGTTTCTATATAAACTATAATAGTCATTATACCTTTGAAAAATAATTATGTGACTACTCTCAATCATGTTTAATATTTAAAAGTACAAACTAATATGAAATAACTTTTTATTTAAGCTCCATCTTACACCTATCAGAGACAGTCAGCAGGTTACAGAACAGGTTATGCAGGTATTAAATTCGTTTACATATTAGAAAATCTTTTGTAAGCAATAGCAATGTACATCATTGCAGGGTTAAGTATTGCACTGAAAAGATTCACTCATATGAGTATATTATTTTTCCATTGAAGAAAGTAAAATTTTAAAATGCAGGCTGATATATCATTATATGAGTTAACAGACTATCTAAAGTAAAACAATGTCAAATACAGTAAAACTCAATTTGCAAACATCAAAAGGACTTGAAACTTTTCTAGAAGCAGGATATTATAGTGATTGAGTTATCAATTACAGGTACACGTTAAACCCTGCCAAAGGTGAAAAGTGGATATATTATCAAGGATTCAACAAACATGCTACATGTAATACTTAAATACAAGATCATTAAATATTTCAGTCTTAGATCAGTTACCTTTCTCTGAAGGGGACATTTTACCCCAGTGAATTGACCTCAGGAAGATCTGCTGTGAACAAAAATAATTGTGCTTTTCTAGATGTTGACAATTCTGTTTGGCAGGGAAAACTCTACTGTTGTTTGTGAAGAGAGACAATTATTCAGTCCCTTTTGTTGATGGGGGCTGATGTTTCTTAAACCCCTTCTTGTAGTGTATATGTCACATACACAGTACACATATCTGTAGTGATGTATTCGACTTCAGTGAACAAGAACTGTGCCTCTGCCAAATAAAGATGTTGATGGTTGATATTTCAAGTCATTCTAAAATGTATTCACTAGTCGTCTGACATGAATTTATATTAACCTCATTTTGGATATTTTTTTTTCATCTCAGTGACATCTATCCAACATTTCATTATATTTATACAATTAATGCACTTATCAAATTCTTGATATATAATTCTTGATTTATGATATATTGATTATATTTCACATTATAATGTCAACTGCAAGGATTTACAAAGTACAGTTTAAGCTAAGACTAAACAATGTTTCAATTATATCTGGTTGCAAATTTGACCCAAAAAATTAAGTTTAAAGTTTTCATTTGTGTGGATGTTTCAAAATATTTTGTGATATTTTCAGGATTAAAAAAAAAACAAAAAAAAAACACTTTATATATATTTTTTAAAACTACATACTCTCCATTTCTTTAAAAGTTGATGAATAATACAAAATACAAACTGAAAGATGAGTTTCAAAATAGTACTGTAATTTGCATATTTCAGAATCTAACAGAGGCTACAACACTCGTAGTACCAGTCAACAGGAAACCAGATATACGGCAGGTCTGAGTGAAGAGGAACAAGTTCAAAGAGCTAGAGAAGAAAGCTTAAGAGATGAAGAGAACAGAAGTTTGTTTTATTATTTAATTGATGTATAATTTATCCTCATTCTGGCATTTTTATCAGCATTATGACCATTGAAAAACACACCAAAATCATACTGATCATATTTTGATCTTTAGACGTCTTTTTAAGTGATTTGATTGTTTTGTTGGGTTGGTGTTTCATTAATGTTTTTGCTTCCTAAAGTTGCTGATAATTGAGGGATATTTGAAACTATTATATTTTTATATTAAAACATTTAGTGAGAAGCTGGCTGGTGTTATACTTGATTTTAGAGAGCTTGAAAATAAATACTAAAGCACATTATGTAAATAATGCTATGTTTATTTAAGCAATGTATAATACATTTATACTGATTTGAATTGGTAATGATAGTTTAATCATTTGTAAAAATGTTGATATCTGACAAAAACAAAATTGATTGAATGCTAATTAATTGGCTTCTCACAAATTTTGTTTTGTGAAATTACTACCAAAAACTTGAGAGAATTTATAAATCCTTTTGCATTCATTGAAACATTGTCATATTTTCGTAAAAGTAATGAAATAGTATATTTAAATTAATGGTAAGGAGTCAATTGTTTGACTTAGATTAATACTTCAATAAACAAAATCTTTTTCATTTGAAAGAAAAAAATATTTGTATGTACACAAATGACCTTGCAAGTGCTATAATATATGCAGGATTATCTCCCTTACAGACATTTGACTTCTTTGTAGATAAAAGTAATTTTACACTTTGAATTTAAAGTGTGTTCTTTTACAATTATGTAACTTTTAAAAGTTTAATGGTTTAAAGTAACATTTTCAATTACAAAGATTGTGAAGTATTGCTGATGTTGGTATTTAAAAATTAATTTTATATACCGGTATATATTTTACAGGAAACACCAACAGACTGTATCCAGACTTGGATGATTTAAGGCAAAGAAGACAGAACAGATTTCAGTGACATTATTAATAAAATTATTGTTTATCTTAAACCTTGTCATGCTCATAATTTCTTTGTCAACAACTAATAATAATGTGACATATATAACACCATTTGTTTTTGGATGTCTGCCATCAATTTCATTGTATGTTTACATGGAGCAACTAGTTGACGTTTCCAGAATATTTAAAACAGTAATGCATTAGAATAGGAATAATAGAGTTGTGTTTGAAGAATTGCCACCATCAATTTGGATTTAATGGTCTTGTTAATTATCTTTGTGTTGGTGTGTTAGAGTTTATATATCTTGTTGGTTTTTGTCTCACCTGCCACATAAGTCCCATAATTTGAGACATAGGGATTACTATCTGGTGGCAGCAACAGCATAAATTTTAGTTTTCAGAAGGTAGAAGATCTGAATGCTTCATAACTTGTATCCTAATGCCTTTTGTCTCTAAGTTTCCGTCTGTCATATGTTTTTTGTCCTTTACCTCATTTTTATGGTTCAGTGACTGCTTGACAATTTTTTTAGTATTTTTGTTATATATTATGCTCCCTTATCATTTATTTTTTGTGGATTGTCCGGTTTCTTAGATACTATAAGTAATAGATGAGCTGTATTTGGTGTATGGTATGTAAGGTGTACATGTTCATCTGACCTTGACATTTTTTCATGGTTCATTGGAGAAAATGTTAAGTTTTTGAAATTTGGTCTATTTCTCAGATACTATTAAAAATAGGGCCACTATATTTGGTTTATGGAATGATTGGAAGGTGTACATAACTGTCTGACAGGGTTCATCTGCTCTTGACCTCATTTCAATGGTTCATTGGTCAATGTTAATTTTTCATGGTTATGTCTGAACCTCAGATATTGTAAGCATTTGGTCAACTATATTTGGTGTATGGAATGATTACATGGTCTACATGTTGTCTGGCAGGGTTAATCAGAACGACCTCATTTTTATGATTCATTAGTCGGTGTTCAGTTTTCGTAATTAAGTCTGTTAATCTGATGCTATAAGCAATTGGCTAACTATATTTGATGTATGGTATGACTGTACTGTCTGTCTGGCAGGGTTCCAAATACCTTGACCTCATTAACATGGATCATTGATGATGTTAAGTTTATTTGATACTTGTTTTAAAACCTTCTTATTACAGACTTTCAACATACATTCAATCATGATAAGTAAAGCAGGCGAGACATTTCAGGGTGTTCACTCTTGTTGACTGAACATATGCTAACATGAGCAAATAGAAGTACTGGCATAAACCAAATCAAATGTAGGGTAGGCCATTTGGAGATTATTCTTCTCCCCAGATATTCCAGTGGATTATAATGAAAATCGAGGAAAACAAACTGCACTTCTAGCTTTAGGATCCAAGGTGATACCAAGGTCATACTGATTAATTTTAATTTGGTGGTTTGAGAAGCAACCTACAAAAAAAAGTCTCCTCGTGTAGTATAAAAGATTAGCTTCACTTTTTTTAAGAGGAAAAAGTGGCACTGTGATTGGCAAGAGGAATAAGCATCACTTTGATTGTTAAACTTTGAAAGTTTATGCAGAATTAGTTTCAATTCATTATTTAAAAGGACTTCACATTAACTTCTTTATGATGCTGTTATTCACTCAAAAATAAATCAATCAGAATGAAATAAAACAAGATGAATCACTCATCATTATATAACTATAAACCAAAATCTTTACAACAATGGAGTACAACAAAAAGTGTAGACAACTGTTATATCACATAACAGAGCACGGGGGATGGAATAAATACACAAAACAGAACATTGAGGATGGATTAAACACAAAATAGAACATTGGGGATGGATTAAACTATTTGCCTTGATCAATTAGTGGAAGTACAGGAAAATAAATATATGTTGGAAACTAATATTTCTTCATGCATCCAACATGCAGAAAACAAAAAGCATGTCCACAATCACACATCTAAGACCAGATTTATATTTGAACCAACCCCTGAATTTTAGAAAATAAGGACTATTCTCAGAGACCATAAGGATCACAGACACAGGGAACATATTTAACATACAAGATGCAACTATTAATTACTGGAAATATAAAACAATTTTACATATAATATGCTTTAATTTTCCTGGAATTTCCTCATATTTAATATTAACATGTGTTCATTTAATTGTTCAGTATGTATACAAAGTTTATAAACTGTTTGTATTAAACTGTTTTAGAACAATATTATATTCCGCACATAACATATTTCTATTTTCATGATTTATAATAGTCATTTCCATCCATTGGTAATAACTGTCTCTATGGGTACTGATAAGTATCCAATATACTCCTTAAATATCAAGAAATATCAGGTGATCATTTCTCCTTCCAATTTTTTCTTCCTCAATGTATTCAATCTATCGATCCATCTCTCCATCTTTACTGCTGGGTCAATAAATAACTGCAAAATTAAAGGCTGACATTAGAAAAGCAAAGTAAATTGAATGATAAATAATATGTCATTTATATTTTCCTCTAAAATGCAACATTTTATTGAATGGCAATAACTCCAATAAGGATGACAATTTCAGCCATGTTGAATTATTTTTAGATTTTGTCTTGCTGTTCATTTTTACACTTTTAAGTTTGTATCTATTATTATTTTCACGATAATAGGCAAAAATGAAAAAAAAATGGTAAAAATCGTCATTTAAGGGACATCACTTCTCAAAGAAAATGTTTGACAATTTAGGCCATGTAACACTTGAACTAAGCAAAATTAAAAAAAAAATGGAAATATTAGACATTTAAGGGCAATTACTGCTATAAGAAGTAGTCTGAAGATCTCAACATTTTGCAATTTTTAGCCCTGTCAGATTTTCTCTATCTATAGTGGTTTTCAAGATAATAAAAAAACTTGCATTAATTTTAACTCCTATCTTCTATTACTAGCAATGTCAGCCATGTTCTTTGGCAGTTTGGATCATCAGAATGATCAGACACACTTTGAAACTAGATTCCCCAAGGATGATTTTGGCCAAATTTGGTTTCAATTGACCCAGTACCTTCTGGGGAGGAGATTTTTGTAAAAGTTAACAAACGATGACAGACGACGGATGCCAAGTGATGAGAATAGCTCACTTGGCCATTCGAGCCAAAAAGGATAGGAATAATATAACACATTGAACTGAGTTTTTGATAATAAAATGATTTGTAACCACAGCAAACAGTTGTGACTTACACTAGGATCTGCTAGCGATTTAGGATCATCAAATGTAGGTATTTTCTTTGGAACCAAATCTGGTTTAAATTCTGCTGCAGTACCAAATAAAAATTCTTCTTTTTTATCTGACTCCTTGTCTGATTTGTCCTGGGATAAAAAATACAGACAGATAAATTATACTAAATAACAATATTAAATGCCCTAATAATGAAACAGCAGTTAAAAGATAGCTGTCCATTTGGACTTATACATCCTAACATATTGAAGTTAAATACATGAAAGACATCTACCAGTAAGGAGTAATTGTGTGAACTGAAATTAAACAAATCAGTACAAATAAATAACCTGCAAAAGTATTAAATACATTTATTGTGTGACCTTCTGAATATTCCAGGTTGCCCTGTTATACTGTCTTGTGTTGCACACACAAATCACTGTTGCTTTAAATAGATCCAAGCACAAGCTGCACAAAGATAGTCTATATATAAATATTAGAAGATGTGGTATGAGTGCCAATGAGACAACTCTCCATCCAAGAAACCATTTTAATATATTCATCAGCTGTGACCTTCATTATGTGACTTTGGATCCTAAATTTAATCATTATTTGGATCAACACAGGCATAGTATGACAAAGTCTTGTCTTGAATACTTAATAATGAAAAAATAAACAAAGAACAAGCATAGTAAAATTATCACAAAAATTTAGTCAATTTATCAGAAACTTCAAATCAAGATTAACTTTACTGGAAAAAAGCATTTATTATAGATAACTGTATGTATGCAACATAAAGATGCAAGCATGGGAAAAAAAGAAAATAATGTCCATGGGATACAGATGACCCTGCTTGTTAATATATGACAAATTCAACAATTTTCCATTAATAAAGGAACATAACTTGAGAATGCTAAAAGTGACACCGCCCAATTCTAACTTGATCTGCATTTGGTGGTAATAGCATTTTGAATAAGTTTCATAACATTTGGTTGAGGCAAAGTAAAGTTGGAGCACAGAAACGGCAAATTCAGCAATTTTTCCATTTATAAAAGGACAAAACTCAAGAATGGTGACAGTGACACCACCAAAATTCAAACTTATCTGTGTTTGGTAGTTATAAGCATTGTATATAAGTTTCATAATATTTGCTTGAGGCAAAGTAAAGTTAGACATACCCCTCTATTAGAGACAAATGATGACTGTACAATTGATGTATTATCTATATTTATAACAGTCAAACATTGTTATACATACCCCTCTATTAGAGACAAATGATGACTGTACAAATGATGTAGTGTCTATATCTATAACAGTCAAACATTGTTATACATACCCCTCTATTAGAGACAAATGATGACTGTACAAATGATGTACTATCTATATTTATAACAGTCAAACATTGTTATACATACCCCTCTATTAGAGACAAATGATGACTGTACAAATGATGTCCTATCTATATTTATAACAGTCAAACATTGGTATACATACCCCTCTATTAGAGACAAATGATGACTGTACAAATGATGTATTGTCTATATCTATAACAGTCAAACATTGGTATACATACCCCTCTATTAGAGACAAATGATGACTGTACAAATGATGTATTATCTATATTTATAACAGTCAAACATTGTTATACATACCCCTCTATTAGAGATAAATGATGACTGTACAAATGATGTATTGTCTATATCTATAACAGTCAAACATTGTTATACATACCCCTCTAATAGAGGCAAATGATGACTGTACAAATGATGTACTATCTATATCTATAACAGTCAAACATTGGTATACATACCCCTCTATTAGAGACAAATGATGACTGTACAAATGATGTACTACCGTATAGCGGGTTATTTTCGCGGGGTGTTTATTTTCGCTTATTTTGGCAGGTCGGGGGAAATCGCGAAAATAAATTCCGCGAACATTTATGCATACGTTCGATACTTTCTAATAGCTAATACGTTTTGTACACTATCTATTCTTTCCTGTTCGACGGATCAATAACGGTTAATGTTAATTTAAACAACATAAATGCCAAAGGCCATTTTTCACTAGCTGTCAGGTGTTAATTAGTTTATTGGTTACATAATAAAATAAATAATAATATAAGAGTGTAAGGTACGCTGTCAGGTATTTTATCCTTATCAATTAGTGTCAAATTATATAAGAGTTGCAAATCACTCATGACAATTTTATAATCTAATTAGTACATCAAAGGTCCGGTAAATTTTGTTACTATCAACCGTAACATTAACAAGAAGTTTGTACACCTGTGACAAATAACTATGTACCGGTATTCTATTGATTAACTGTATCAAAATATAATCAGTAAATAAGACGTCATACAGGTAAAACAATCATTTAACCATAGACCCTTGTTTGTCAATTTTTACAACTTTTTAACTGCACCATTTCAGTATCCGGCAAAATATTTAATTGCGATTAAAGAATCTGCAAAAACAAAAACCGCCAAAATTTTTCGTATACTTTGTTGCCCCTAAATCGTGAAATTTTACACCCGCGAAAATAACTCGCTATACGGTATCTATATTTATAACAGTCAAACATTGTTATACATACCCCTCTATTAGAGACAAATGATGACTGTACAAATGATGTATTATCTATATCCATAACAGACTGTCTGAACTTCACTTGATCCTCAAATGATTTGGTTTCTGACTTAGACTGGTTTTTAATCTTTTCATCTGCTGCGGCTGTTAAAATAAATATTAAATTTTCAGTAAACCCCAAGGGTGACTGGGTAATAGAAATATGGTCACTTTGGTTGTCTTCCAACCAGCAGTAAAAACCTTGCCAAAGTGGGGCACGTTATCTATAACAGTCAAACAACTCTTAGAGGGGTCTGTAAATGGCCTGTTGCATGGTAAAATTTCTGTCCCTATCCAATATACCTGGTACCCTCATTTTCCAGGGTCAGTCAAAATCTCCCTGACCTTCACCCCGGACTACCTTTATCACAGTATATACCTATTGTATTTACTGTTATTTTGTTCTCATACTGAACATACATGAAATATTTGCCACTGGATGTTAAGCAACCAACAATCAATCAATCATCAATTTTCAGTTATGTGACTTGGTTCATATCAACCTTAATTTGATTGTTTTATCAAAATAATTTATTACTGAGTCCAAAATTCTATAAAAACTAGAAAAAGAGACATTTAATAATAAAACTGGCATGATCTAAAATATCTTAAATTATGTTTTCTAAATATTAATATAAACATCCAAGCATTTTTCAAAAATAAAATGTATCATCATAATAAACTCATTTTTTTTTTTGCAGTGGGTTTTGCTCATTGTTGAAGGCTGTATGGTGACCGATAGTTGCTAATTTCAACATCATTAAGTCTCTGGTAGATAGAGGTCTCATTTGCAATCATATCACATCTTCTTATTTTTACATTTTGTCTAATATTGAGGTATTGACTGCTGATATCTAAAGAACATCCATGGTCAATGTTTTAGTATTCATTGAAACTATTCACAGAAGATGTTCCTTTGGCACCATCTTAAGGTGTTTATATATCAAACTTGTTTGCTATACCCGTGTCTGTAGTGATGTTTTGGATTTTTATGAATGTAATCTATGTATAACTGGTAATTTATTGAGTTACCACAAATTACTTAAAACTTTACTAAATTCTCCCATAGATAGTTTTAGAAGTTTGGCTGTACCTGTACAAATGTTATTACAAACGGGATAGCACATCCTTATTTTTACAGTGTTGTTGTTTTACCGAGCCAGTAAATTTAGATAGGATCTCAGTTAACTTATCAATCCTTTAAATAAACTTATTCTAAAAGGTAACCAATTCAACACATGCAACACTGTAATTAGATCTTTAAATATTGTTTTTATGGGTATACATTTTCATTTTGTTATCCCTGACTGTTGATGACATTTTACACTAATTCATTGGATTTTGGATGTGTACTGATATAAATTTTAGTCTAAGACACATGAATTTTTGATTAGTTGTTATTGACTTTGAACTAGGTTTTAGTAACTGTGAGTACTCTCAGATCTGTACTTTCTGTTTTTTGTGTTTTTGTAAGGATGTTTATGTGCTTTGTATCGTTCTGATGAGTTCAGCCCTTTTCAACTGATTTTTATAGTTTGTTCTTATGTAATACTGATGCACCACTGTCCCAGGTTAGACATATTTGACCATTCCCCAATCTGTATTTCAGTGGTTGTCGTTTGTTTCTATATCTCATAATTGTTTTAAGTTTATTATTTTGTACATAAATCAGTTCGTTAGTTTTCTCGTTTGTATTGTTTTACATTTTTCATTTCAGGGCCTTTTATATCTTACTATGCGGTATGGGTTTTGCTCATTGTTGAAGGTTGTATGGTGACCTATAGTTGTTAACTTCTATGTTATTTGGTCTCTGTTATAGAGTTGTCTCATTGGCAATCATACCACATCTTTATTTTATATCAAGGTCAGGTGACCTCTGTTAGAAGATTTGATCACCTTACAATGATTTTATACACCAAATATAGTTTACCTGATATAAAGATAGGTAAAAAGGGGGATGCACATAAAACTGGTAAAGCCTCACCCCATTTTGTGCCTGTACATCTGGAACATTTGTTGTATGTCTATGTTTGTACATTTATTTCTTTGGAGGAGTCTGATTTATCAGTTTTGTGGTCTGTTGTCCAATTATTTGTAATAATTTTCTGTGATCCTTTAATATATAAAAAGGATTGTAAAAAAGGATGGCTCATTTCCAAGTTGAGACATTTTCACATACATGGTTAAATTTTCAGGGTAGAAAGTGAGATTCATTTTCCCGTAATTAAGCATACCACCAAAAGCCTTTGTGATATGGCTTCTCAAGGTAAAAAAATCCCTATTTTCACCTAATAAATTCTTTGCATACATTTAATAACTCCATAGTTTTAAACACCTTTTTCTATGGTCCTCTGCTCTTCAAATCAGCAAAAATGGCTAAGCTCAGTCACTTGTTAAAAATTGAAACATGTCCAATATCACTTCACAGAGATTTTTTTGTTTACACACTATTTTTGAGTTCCTCAATTTAAGGCGCATTAGGAGTATTGACCCAAATGAGACACCAAAAACACATGTCAATCCAAATGTAACTTCAGCAAGTGCTGAAAAATTGGATACCTGAGTACTTTGGATTACGGTCTAAACCAGCAAAAATTGTAAGACTCAAAGGCAGCCATCTTACACAGATTTTACAAACTGTATTATTCACAATTTATACTCTATTATATTCATATTCAATATTTGCAGATGTAGGTAAAGTACACAATAAGAAAATTTTGTCATTTTATTCTAACAGTACAAAACAATAAACATTATAATATACCTGCTGCCTTTAGAGCCATCTTCATTCTGATCTGTGCCTTCTCTGATTGTGTCTGACAAAATTATAATATTGGATTAAGATGGCTGGGGCGTCTTAATTAAAATCCATAGAATTTTTAAATAATTTGTCAAAATGAAGTTTTTATCATGCTTTTTTCAAAAATATAATAAAAAGTATGGGTCACCAGACTTTTTTTCATGCTACAGGTTGTGCATAATTGTCAGATTTTGTATAGATTATGCATGGAAAATCCAATTTTGTGTGATAAAAAAGAAAACTACATGGTAGAATTTTAAGATAAAATGTGAGAAGATACCGTAGCTCTTATAACATGCTTTCAGATAAGCAAACGAAGAAATGGGGTCACCGAACTTGTTTTCTTGCTACATATTAAAATAGGTAAATTCACAACACTTTCTATTGTAAAATTACTTTATCTGAGTTATCTCCCCTTATTTGGCAAAGTTGAAAAAAAATGAATCAAACACAAATATGGTGTTGTTTTAGAAATTACAGCTGTAAATATGATAAAATACATATTTTTCTATAAATATGATAAAATACATATTTTTCTATATTTACATCAAAAGTCTTACACATGAATTACATACTACTCTCAAAATTTGCATATTTCATTAAAGATCTAGACCAACTGTTATCTGCTTCTTCAAAATCCAGGATGGAGGAAGACACTCGAGCCACCTTAATCTTGTTATGAAAATTTTTAACAAAATCATTTTATTTGATCAATCTTTATTTTGAAATATTTAAGTTTAAAGTAAAGTAGTATGAAAGTGTTTTGCCATTTTCAAATGTAAATGAATACAAATAATATGTTAAGAATTTAACTGATAGTAGCAAAATGGGATGATTAAGTGCATTTTTTTGGTGGACTTTCATCTTAAAACGTAATTTAAATCATATTTTAATTTACGGTAATATTTTTTGCTTTTTACAAATACAGAAATATTTACTGATTAAGAGTTTTAAAACTTTTGATTTTCAAGGAGATATTAGACAGATTTTTCAGATTTACAACAGAATGAACCATTAATTTATCTAATTGGTATGCAACAAGTATGTAGTGTCCCCCCATATTTCCAATTTATTATTAGCAGGGTTTAAGTTAGGATTTTGAGGGCTTCAGTCACTTTTGCACGGGATGAAAATCAACCTTATTTTGGGTAGCAGCAAGGAACCTAGGATGTATATTACTATCTATACATCTTTGTCAGACTTTGAAGGACCTAGGCATATTAGGCAGTCACTGCATGATTTGACTGATGTGGCACTTTAATATGAAGATTAGGATATAAGATCTAGAAATCTAGTTCACAATTTCACTTCAGTTAGTTTCAGGGAACATTCCTAACTGGGACTATTATACTAATTTTATTAGTATAATAGTCCCAGTTCCTAATCAGCAAAAGTTGGGGTCCATTTTTTTTAAACCAGGAATCACAGCATAAATGAACTTGTAAGGACTATTTCACTGCATTATTCATACTCATTATCCTTAAAAACGTTTAAAAGCGATATTTAGAATTTATTTATAAAGTTGGAACCAAGGATTTGTACAAATCCTTATTGGAACAATTCTAATGACTTTAAATTGTAAATTTATCATGAATAGATCACGTTTACTTTCGATTTCCAAATGAAATGAAAACAAGAAGTGACAAGTGGAATGATAATAAATTCAGAATGAATCCAGATTCATCTACGGATTGGTTTGTGTTTAAAAAAGGCAGGAAATTATAATTTTTTAAATTAAATTTGCTAAATAAGAACTATATTTGTCTCTCTCGTTTAGTTTGATACTTAGTTATTTCGTATTTTACGTTTTAGTGTCTTTAAATTCATAAGAATACTTTCGCGCATGCACAGTTCATCATAAAGGAAGCACCTGTTTGACTCGTGAAAACATTTCTGAATGTTATGAATAAAGTTCTATCTTTTTAATCGAAATTTTTGAAAGTTTATGATTAAAAGTTATATCAAATATGACGAAAATACGTTCTTTGACGAAACTACGACAAGTGAACTGCAAATTGTGATCGTTTGAGAAATATTGAAATTAAAATGCGAACTGTCTGAGGGAAAACTCAAATGACGAAACTACAACAAACGCACTGCAAATTGTGCTCGTTTGATAAACATTAAAATTGAAATGCCGACTGACTGATTTTACTGGGGAAAATAATTATGATGATCAATTATGAGGTTGATTAATGATTAACGGATCAGTGACCCATCCAATGGCGATAAGCGGATTATCTGTAATCACAACTTATAACACCTGTTGTAAATGTTAATTAGCTGAGGGTCATAAACTTGTCAGAAACAATAAGACAGGTAGATTTATAGTATTTTCATGCGAAAATATTTTTACTCTTTCCAAATTTAAGTGACAAAATTGATTTGGAATACTTTTGTCATTTTGAAAACCATTTCGTAAATGATGAAAATGACGAGCCCTAGCAAAATCACTGTTATTAGGAAGCATTTTATTTCAAAATTCTATCATCAAGTTTAGCTTTTTACATGTACGAAACTTACACAATATGTGAACTTGCCAAGCAGGTTGATAGAAAACAAACATGAAAATATATACTTTTTGTGAAATTCTTGAAATTCAGCTGATATAAACTACCTTTCGGCAAATTATAAAAAACTCAGTCTTTTTTTATACCTCGGATATTACCTAAAGTGAAATATTTGTTTGTTTAAAAAAATTTGTATATCTGATTTGTTAAGGCACATCAGATGACTTCTATAAGTTTTGTATTGCTGTATGTTTCATGAAATATTATATAATTTATGTTGATAAGGGTAATGTAAAGGACACAACATACAGAGCAGGATAAGCTTACCCCTCCAGAATATCTGATTTCACTCTTCATTGCTACATATCACTATAGCTTTTGTTGTCATATTGTCTGTTTTATAGGTGCAAATATCTTTGTGAATGTGTGCTGGTTTATACTTTTTGTCATTGTCTAGGTCTTGACACTACCTATATCTTATTACGTTAAAACAACCATTCTACAGATTTTAATAATGAATTATTGTAGTAAACAATATGTCATACCATATCTTCAAATCCAGGAATATTTGCACATGGGTCTCTGTAAGAAATAAAAGATAATCTTAATAAAACAGCCAACAATCAAAAGTTATAAAATATATACATCAGACATAAACCAACTATCTGTCAAAAGGTTTGTACACTAAAGTGAAAAATTCCATAAATTGTCATGTGACTGAATAAATCTTTATAATATAGGTAAATGAGCCATATATATACAATTTTATCTATTGATGTCTATTGATATTAGTTTTTTGTACTTGTATATAACTTAAAAACTTTAATATAGGTAGGACAATTAAGGTCTTGACATATTGCATACACCTTTCTATTGGTGAAGACTCTATGTTTGCCCTCTAGAAGTAAAGAGTTTATTTGTGTTGTCTCATTAATGTGTGCCCACAATTTTCTTATTTTCTTATCTAGATCCCATTAGGCTTAACAAGTTGTGAATAAATTTCACAGGTATTACCATCAACACCAAATTTTTAAAAGGAAAAAAAAAAACATATAAAGAAAAGCACCTATGCCTAACTGACTAAGAACAAGCACATTAACTTGCAGTAGATTTAAACTAGATTTTGGAGTTTTCAACTTTCCCCCTTTTTCTGCTGATGATGTGTGGGTTCCTGGTCTACTGGTTAAGACCGATGGCTACAGTGCTGAAGGTCCCGAGTTCGATTCTCACTCGAGACTTCGAATTTTCAGTACATCAGTAGGTTAATTTAACCCTCCCACACACATCTCTGGTATCCAGACCGGAGTTTAAACTAGATTGGATACTTCGGGGGCCTCGGTAGGTCAAAGTTGTTCCCAGCTTGACCTGGAGATCAATCTTCTGAAATCTCTTCGGGTTGTCTGTTCCCGCCGAGAAGCCCTGTGGTTCTCTCCGAGTACTTCGGCTTCCTCCACCATAATAACAGACTTCCCGGTGTCTTACACGCTCCCTTGGGCGGTGTTGGGGTGGGGATTGTTCTGGTGGTGGGTTAATATTGTAAAGGACACATCTCCATTAATCCTTAGGGAGTGCACATGGATCCGCTGTACCCTTGCAGTCAATCAAGGGGTGCGTCTACACTGGCGGAATCTTGAAGTACATACATACATACATGCTGATGGTGCAACTTCAAACTGTCTGCTACTCTCTTGTGCACAGAATAAATTTCTTTTCAAATCATAACAGAATGGATGACTATCATACGAAGAGACTCTTTAGGATGCTTTCTCATGAACCCCACATATGTAAAAGTACAATTATTGACATTCAATTTGATAAATAGTAGGTCCATCATCCAAAGAAAATTATGATCAACCTTAGCTTTTGGCCTCAGTAAATATATAATTCTTAAGTTAAAAAATCCTTGAATCCACCTCATGAGAAGTCATTTATTTAAATTTGACAGTTTGTTGTAGTGTTGCTATTTCAGTCTAATAAATCTTATTAAAGAAGCTTCTTACTCTTTAGCTTTATCTCTAGAAGAACTTCTTGAATCTCTTCTCCGTGAACGATCTTTTGATCTAGACCTATAAATATAAAACTGATATGTAAATGATCTGATTTAATTTAGACACTATCAATTTGGCTTTCTTTTGATAACATTCTTCTGAAACAAATAATATAACATGTATAATGCAAACAATATCAATTTGGCTCTACTTTTGACAAATCAATCTTTAAAAATATATAAAACAACATATATATACCATCAATATCTGTAGATTTAAATATTTGTTAAGTTATCATAATCAATGTTATGTTATAAGCTTTACATATTAATTGTTGTTTTGCTTCAATCATTGAACAGGAAAGTCGACAGTTTGAGGCTGAATCTACCACAGGGTAAAACCAGAAAGACTCCAAATTTGGTATTTGATGCTTCACTGCCAAGAATGCAATCTTTATGAGTTAGAAAAAAGACTGTTTCACTTAAAATTAAAATAAGAAGTTTAGGTGGGGTGTCATGTCTTGCAGAAGAATATTACCCTGTCAACTAGCACATTAAAATCAAGCTGTGATTTGTATAGGACAAAGCATTTGTCACTATTCATGTGTTCTTGTTCCGAATAGGGTCGAAATTTGACTTTTTTGTTTTGTAAATTCCATGAACATGATGAAGGAATGACAAAATTATTCAAGTTTTGCAGTCTTTCACCACAGACTGTACCTAAATGATGACTGGAAAAATTCCATGAACTAGAAAAAAATACCTTAACATAGATTTGTGAAAGTCTTTGATACAGTAAAAGATAGAACATGGATTTGATGAAAGGAAACAGATTTTACTTACATATATAAAGCACAAAGAGTTTTGAAACCCAGATACTAGTCTTTAAATGGACAAACATCAGGTAAAAAGATGGTTTAAAAACCTTATTTTTCCACACACAAAAAGAAAGACATTTCTGTTTTACAAAACTTTCATTTCTTCTTTCTACATAGGACTTAGCTTAAATTATATACCTTTTTGACCTTGAATGTCTATCATGTGACCTTGATCTTTTTCTGTATCTTTCCTTTGATCTCGATCTTTTTCTATCTCTACTAAATGACCTTCTTTTGTCTCTGCTGTATGACCTTGACCTTCGTCTGTCTCTACTTAATGATCTTGAATATCGTCTACTCCTACTTAATGATCTTGACCTTCTTTTATCTCTACTAAATGACCTCAATCTTCTGTCTCTGCTAAATGACCTAGATCTCCTATGATATCTATCCCTTGATCTTGACCTGGAATATCTTCCTCTTGATCTAGATCTCCTATCAATATTTGGTGACCTTGACCTTTTAGAATAACTTACTGACCTGGATCGTCTCCTTATTCTAGGAGAAACTGACCTACTTCTTGACTTTCTTTTGTGTTTTATCTTTTTACTTTTCTTTATTTTTGAAGAATATCGACTACTTTAACTAGTATTTATTCTCATTTTACAGAATGGCAGACAATGAAGAAAGCTTTGCCCAGCTAGAATCCCTCTATTTGTGGAAACTATTACCTGATAATTTATGGTGGGACATATATGTAAAATTTAAGATCAATTATTTCCGGGAAATACTAGATAGAAAGAGAAGGGAACCTCTATTTAAGGAATTCCACGCTATACAGAAGCTTATTAACCTGTCGGATCCAATTATAATTGACAATTATTGTGGTTTACCCACAAAATTCGCAGAAATAATTGGACGCCGGAAACAATTTGCCGAAATACATAACTTATCCTATCAGGAGCATCTTAGGAAGTGGACGGTGGAGAACTTCAAAGCCATTGGATGGTTAAAACGATCCAATCGCTTTGGGGTTTACCACCAAGAAGTGATTCTAAACAAGGCAAGGAAAATGCACCGGATACGCATTTTCGATCTGATCATTAAATTTGAGACTGTGAAGGAAAACAACCAAACATTTTATTCAGGACTATCATATGAATTCCAAAATTGATAAAGGCCAGATAAATAAAATATATTATGATAATTTATATATGTATCATTATTTTTAGGGAGAACCAGTGATGAAGTGGTGGTGGTTCTCACTTGTTCTTTTTGGCTTAACCAGCCAATTCATTGTCAAGGAAAATGTCATGTTTCAAAAAATTAAGGAAATATCAACCACAAGGTCAAATTGGCTCATTACTTTTGTCGTAGACTTGGATCCTTTTGAATTATTTCTTAATAAAATAGAACAAGACTTGGGCAAGGCTTTTCTCGCTACACAAAAAGTTCACACAATTTCTATGTTTTACACCCCAGAAAAAAAACACATTTTGGCTACTATCTTAAGTCTACAAAGGGAGGTTGAAGGATTAAATCGGACTAAAGAGTATTTACAATCACAATTCAATGATTACCAATCTTTATATTACGACGAAACGGCAAAGTTTAAAACTAAACGTAGCTTATTTCCTATTATAGGCAAAGCATTAAGTTTTTTATTTGGTACTGTATCAGACAGCGACCTGTCAAAAATTCGAAGAAATATCAAAACTTTGGCACAAAATCAAGATGCAATTCGTCATATTGTTCAAGATGGGTTAACTATCTTAAACACTACACAAACACATGTTTCTGAAAATAGACACAAGGTTAATGAGTTGATTGAAAGTGTTCAAGATCTTGGAAATAGACTTCAAACTTTTGCTACGGATTTAGAAAAACAAATTGAAGTTATGGGAAGTTATTTACAAGCTTATTTGCATATGGACATGATAATAGGTGAAATAAAGGACCTTATGAATATAGCCGGGGATTATTTAAACCATTTGCAATTACAACTAAACATGTTGTCCTTAGGACACATGTCACCCAGTCTTATACACTACAAAAGTCCAAAAGTCTGAAAAGACCAGTTTTTGTCTCGATTTGCATGAACTTTTACTCGACATTCTCAAAAAGAATGAATTATGTCTTAATTTTTCTTGACAAATTCTGACTTATATTAAATAAGTATGAAATTTACTCGACATATTCTCGACATTCTGAATACTGTCTAAAAATTTCTCGACAAATTCTCGACATTTAAATACTGTCTTAAAATTTCTCGACAGATTCTCGACATTCTTTTTTTTTCTCATTATGTCTCGACAGATTCTCGACATTCTTTTTTTTCCTCATTATGTCTCGACACATTCTGAACATTTTGAATTGTGTCTTAATTTTTCTTGATATATTCTCGACATGCTAAAATCTGTCTTGAATGTACTAAACACTAGGTCAAACTAGTTTTCCCATTGTTTAGTTAGAGTTATTCCCCTTAATGAATTAAATGCAGATTATTTTCTTTGGAAGTGTAAGTGTAGATAATAATATGTAAATCTATTATAAACAGTTTTTTTTTCTGCATTTGTTAATCCTCCGTATAATAAATAAAACAAAACTCTAGGTATAGGTTTAGTTGCTCGCAGTAACATTTCTCTTTTCTAGCTAGCAATTTTAATCACGTTAATAACATTATTAACTATAAAATGATATATATTATAACAACATTATTCAAACAAAACAAAATACAAAATGTCCAATACATTATTTAAATGGACTGAAGTCATATTTGTTATTGTAATCATACATTATTATGTGGACTGGCTGTCTTAATTACTGCGAGCACTTTCTGTGAAATAAAACCCAAAAATTATATAACATAACTGAACCCCACCTTTTGAACCGCCAAAGAATTTCTTTGCATATATTACCCATATATTTCTTTACCCCAAAACAAGAACCTATTATACAACTACCCTCACTAACCATTTTTGAACTTATAAATACTATAACAATAACACAGGGAAAACCCAAAGTCTCAACAAAAAGAAATTTAATTTTATCCTTCAAGATGACAAACAGTAAAGTGACAATTCAACATTCATAACAATAAAAATACAGGACAATTAGGTTAAACAATAAACAAAGTAATTTTTGTGTTTCTTATCTCTTTACTTTAAGGATATTTGCTACTCTGTTTAAAAATAATAAGCTTTTTAAATGACTATATTACAAATTGATTGAATATAAATAAAGGAACTGGAAAAGCAGAAAAAAATAAGTGGTCTGTGTGCTTGTTTTCGAGATATAAGGCACTGAAAATTTGGCGGGAAATAATTATTTCTCTAGACTTTTCCGACATTTAACATTGGCACCTTTTTTCTTTCAAAAACCATGAAAAAAAAACAAGGATTTTCATAGATTTTCAAACATGACATTTTAAACTATATGTGATACAATTAAGGGAAAAAAGTCAGAGTTAGTGTGCTAATTTTTTAAATGGTAGTTCATGGATAAAACAAAACAAGAGGATTCCCAATTACTGGCAAATTTTAAAATAGAAGAGGAGAGAACATCCTTAAATGAATTAAATATATTTTAATTCAATCAGTACTTTATATAATATATTTAAAGTGAAACCTGAAATATTTACATAAATATATACAAAAAACAATCAACTAGCTTAGCCTATGATTAAAATACTGTTAATTTATATCTATATAAATTTTGATAAAATCTGAAAATAAAATTTCAATAACAATAAGATAACATAATTCAAAAGTCAAACTTTACATGTTTTTACCAAATTGTCTATTAAAAAAGGCTATTCAGTTTTTTCTTTATTGTCTGCATCAGCTGACCCTCTACTTGATCTATTTTGCCCAAGCAATGAAAGACACTGTTCTTATGGATACTGTCTTTGTAAAGTTTACCACTTCCTAACTTCCATGTTGTTAGCTTAGGCCCAGCTTTTTTTAGGTAGGTAATGTCCACTCTTGAGCTCCATATCTTTTCCACGGTTGCAAAGTCACAAGACTTGCCGCCACTTGCAATGCAGACATTGTCTCCAACTTTGAAATGAATTCCTATACTGTTTGTCTGTGGAAGCTGTTCTGTAAATACTGGTGCAGGAGAGGTGACTGAAGAAGCAGGAGAAATCATTGGAGATTGAGTGGGTGAAGTTTCTGGAGAATGTGCAGGAGTAGATACAGGAGACGCACCAGGAGAAGATACGGGTGATGATGTTGAGGAACTCATAATAGAAATATTTCTTTGGTTGACGGATGCCCTGGGTTGTTTTGTTGGTATAACTGCCTCTCTGGCTTTCTTCCATTGCAGTTTTCTGGCACTTCCGCCAGTTGCTATGGCTAACTCCCTAAAATAAAAAAATAAAAAATTAGTTTCTCTGTACTTCTATAAACCTAAGTTTGTAAATATTTATACAGATTTTCTTTTTTATAAGTAATTTGTTTTTATATAGTTATCTCGTCAACTGATATGTTATTATTTTGTTTTAGCTGTTTTGATTAATGCACTAACATTTCAGAATATGCTGCATTAACACACCTCTTTCACTAGTATATAACTTAAAATATTGAATTGTTAACAACAACAAAGGGGTTTTAAAATATCAATAATAATAACTGTTCTCATATTGCATAGAAGATTCAATTACCTCCCTTTTTAGTAGGTGTCCAATGTTAGCCACAATTGGGAAATACTTGAATTTATGTTCTTTAAATTATTTCCAGTAACTGATTTACTGCAAACGTCATATGTTTATCTATTATATAGATGCCAATCAGCAAAAAATCCTAGCTTAAATATTATGGGATTGCAAAAATAACCAAATTTAAAAATTTACCCCAAAATATGGTTTACATTAGACAAATACTCAAATATGATACAAATATTACAAATAAAATTGAGAATGGAAATGGGGAATGTGTCAAAGAGACAACAACCCAACCATAGAGCAAATCAATAGTGCCTCCTGTAGTACACTGAAAAGGGGATAGGGGGAAATGAAAGTGCTTTATTGGGTTAATACATTTTTTGTACATATTCAATTACAACATTATTTATACATGTTATAATGATCTTGGAATAAGTTAACAGTTACAGGAATTTAAGTGCATTTAAGGCCACTTTAAACTTGACATTAAAATATTTTAACATCAGAGGTTGGAAGGGTCTTTTTTAATTCTTCATAATTGAACCATTTAATTTTATAGAAATTTGGGAATAGCCAGTTGAATCTTCCTGACTTCTTGATTCTATTATTAGGATCAGGAACTGACATTCCATCAAAAGTTGGAATTCTTAATTTGATTAAACAGGATGATTTTTTTTTTACTTCTATATCTCATATATATCGTGTATACCTTTAATTCACGGTTTTACATGATAATTTAAAAGTGAGTACCAGAAACATGGAATGTGACAACTGAACAAGAAATCTAAGAAGATCTCTAAGAAGTAAAAAGAAACTGGTATCACCATTTCATTCTGTAAGGTAAGTTTATTTGCCAGTATTTGTTTCCTGTTTCTTGAATTGTTTTTACAGAACAGAAGTTGCAAAGGTACACTGAAGATATCTTTTTCAACAATTGTTAATTTTATTAACATTTTCAGATCAACTATCAGAGTGTACTATGTATTCACTTGTCTAAAGTAATCGAGAGCGTGTAATTCTGTGATTTATATACATGTTATTTGTTTTTTATTTTATAATTTAATCAGACAATTTATAGGATTGTTAAACATGTGTTACTCTGGGCCTTCTCATAACTTGCTATGCTAGTGATTTTTTGCCTTACTTTAATGGCTGTATGGTAGTTTTTTTTAGAATTCAGAATAGATTGTCTCTGGTGGAAAGTTGTCCATGGGTTATATCACACAACACATGTTTTACCGATCGTTTAATTGATGATATGAAAATCATTGCAATTAAACTGTTCTATTCGAATTTGAGGTGTTTAATTGCCAAGAAAGCTTTAGATCTTACCTTACCTTACCTCTTTATAAAATATAGATATAGTCATCAATGAAGATAGTTTAAATAGAAAAACCTATGGACTTACAAGAAGAATCATAAAAAAACATTTAAAACAAAATTTCTTCTGTAAAAAATATCACTTATCTTTAAAAAAAAACTCGATCATTTCTACAAAAATAATAATAATTAAAAGGAGAATGTGCCCATGGGACACAGATAGTGTAGCCCGGCTTATATATAACCTTATTAAAGAACATAACTCAAGAATTGTGTATGCTATGCCACCCTATTTTTTAATCATATTATAGTCATACATGTACTGACGTTCTTAGGGACAAAGGTTAAACTTAACACCCTCTTGACCTGGTGGCAGGAGCATGAATATACATACACTTGTTAAATCAAAATTATACTCACTTGGTTTTTTCATATCCCTTTTGGTTGTACATTCTTTTTCTGAACCTTGTTCGTACTTTTTCTCTGGTTCTAGGTGTGTCTGGTAGATCATTGATAAAGTTGATTACTTCAGAAACACTGTCCTCAAAAGCTTTGTCTGATGTGCTGCTTAGTTTTGTTGTATGCAAGACACTGGTTATCTGGTTCTACAATGATAAATAAATATGATAAAATGAATGATATATTACAGAAATAAGTTAAGGAATAAGTTCTACAGTACAGTACTGATGTACTGACATTCACTTAGTGTGACACACTATATTTTCCATTTTCAGTGAACCATGAAATCTGGTCAGAACACTAATTTGACTTACAATTCATAAGGAACATGTTCTCCAAGTTTTAAGTAGATGTGACTTAAATTTCTTTGAAAACTACCTTGACCAGAAACTTTAACAAGAAATGGTGCAACAATCTTTACTGGCAGACAGATCTAGGAACACGGAAAATAGAGAACATAAAAACTATAGCAGATGGGACATAAAAATTGACATTTATTTTAAAACAAGAAGAATTATCCATTTTGCCCTAAACGGTCCATTTAAGGCCATAATTACATGCTGGTTCATTTTGCAATTTTAAGTGTTTGTATAAATTTTTTTTTTTTTATTTTTAGATATATATGTGACCATTAGTGACAAACTGATGATCTAATAATGAGTAATTCTGTATGAAATTTTTGACCCCAATTTCATGGTTCACTGAACTGACCTCTGTTTCTTTTATAGTCATGGTGCTGTCGGTTTATTTTTGATATATGAGTTTGGACATCCCTCTGGTTCCTTTCCCCTCTCTATTCAGGTGCAGATCCAGCCATTTTTTAAAGGGGTGGGGTCTAAAACCAAGAAATGTGTCAGGGCCTTCTATAGCTGACTATGTGGTATGGGCTTTGCTCATTGTTGAAGGCCATACAGTGAACTATAGATGTTAATTTCTGTGTCATTTGATAAATTTTGAAACATATTTTGAATCTTTTTAATTTTTTTTATCAAACTATTAGGTTACACTCATACAATTTTACCAAAAAAACTGTTGAAAAATATTAATCATTAATGTTAGAGAATTAAATAGGGATCTGGAACTTACTTAATATATTGTACCTATTTATTCATAATCATAATGTGATGTATTCCTATTTATCATTATTAACAAAAGCTAGGAGTAAATGCTCTCAAGAGAGTGCAATACTTTACAATAAGCCTAAAAGGTTGAGCTGAAAAAAATATCAACCTTTTTTTTGTATGTGTAAAGAAAATTTCAAGTGTATTAATTTTCTCTGATTCAATTCATTTGTTGTTTCATATCTTCATGCCGTAAGCATAAATTATCCATTTGAACCCTTTTCTTTTTAAGAAAATTAAGTATTGTTTAAAGTTTTCAAGAAATAATATTAATTCATGTGCCAAACAATTTTATGTAACAATAAATTAACTTCATTTCAAATATCATTCCTTAAGATTAAATTCAAAATTAAGTGAAACCTTAATGACATGTCTACCTGAAGTAAAGAATAAAAAGATTTATATAAAATTTAGAAAAATTTCTCCTTTAATACAAAATATCAAAGTACCTCTATCTTTAAGTGTTTAAAACATTTAAAATAGTGAATCTCAGAGTGATTTATAATTTATGCAATCATGAATGTTTTTATCTTTTATCATATTTCCATTTTTTCTAAAAAAAATTAAATATGGAATTTTTCCATTTTTCCATTTTTTTCTTAAACAATAAAATATGGAATTATTTCTCTGATGCTACTGCGGTCTTAATTCTTCCTCTGATGAGGCAGCTTATAAACTTAAAAAAAAAGATACACCATAAATAATAACAAGGATTTGTATAGTAAGATCTTTAATCTTTGATAATAATAATAACAATTAAATGAGGCAGTTCACTTTCATAATTATATAGACTTGACTAAAATCCCTACCACCCTAAATCACAATTGCAATGTTGTTTTAAGTATTAAACATTCAAAATGTTTTCTATAGTTATTTTATTTCATATGAAACTATTGGCACTTTCTACAGTTAAACTTTTGATTGTATTGTAGTGTGACTATTATACTAACGTTAGTATAATAGTCCCAGATTGTATGCATTAAAAGAAAAGCATTATTATTTTTCATAATCCCACCATATTTTTTTCAATTCATTTTATTTTACTTTAATAACATTTTAATTCACTAGTTAGTAATTTTCACACCTTTAATTAGTCAGTGTACAATTGATGGAGGTAAGAGTTTAATCTTATCATTATGATCTTAATTTACACCATCAACCTTGACATATTTATTGCAGTATATATATTAGATCTTTAAAATGTTCACACCTTTCGTGTATTACCTATAATTAAAACTTATAATGATTTTTTGCAAAATAAATTTTATTACTTTATCAACCTGATCAAAGGTAAATATTTTTTTAATCTTTTGATTGATGTTTTTTACTCAATCATGAAACAGCATCATTTTTCTTTCACCTATGTTTGAAAACTCATTAGCCAATCAGAAAGTTTTAAGCACAAACATAAGCATTGTGATATAAATATAATCTCAATTATTTAATTGAAATCCATATATCTCATAATCCTGTCAGTGCATAAATGTTGTTTATCTTGTTTCTTGTATTAAACTATGGGTGTTGCAGTTCCCTTCAAATATGGTGAGTAGAACTTTATTTTTTTTTAACTCATACTTGAATATAATTATAATGATTTATATAAATACACTGCAGAGACAAAACTAAATAGATTTTTATGTTTATGGATGGTCAAAAGAATTTAAACGATTAATGAGATAGCTTTAGAAAATGCTTTTAAAATATCAAAAGAATAGATAGGGTCACAGTTATGGCTAAAATACAAATAGCAAGATTAACAAGTAGATTCCTTCAGAAAATGCACTATTTCACAGTCACCTCCCTTCAAAATCCTATTTTGAAAAAAAAATTATGCAATAATAATCTTTAGAAGCTTGTAAAAATATTAATATAGCAAATTTATTCTTTTAAATGAAAATTCACATTAATTATCTGGATTTCCTGCCGTATCAGTATCAGTATATGTTTGGCAAACAGAAATACAATTGAATTCATCTTGATCACAGTTTCTTCATATTTTGCAGTCAATCCACAACAGTCAAATATCATGAAAAGGAGTTCCATATATCCTTTCAATATTTTTAGCTTATTTTTTTTCTTCAATAATGTTTCCCAATTTATAGTATAAATTTTATTGTGAGACAACTCTCCACAAGAGACCAAATGACACCTAACTAAATAACTATAGGTCACTGTACAGCCTACTGCAATGAGCAAAGCCCATACTGCATAGACAGCTATAAAAGACCCCGAAATGACAATTGTAAAACAGTTCAGTTTTATTTCAATGATTTAAAATATTTAAATATTCAAAGTTATAAGTGCATGGTATAGACTTCTTCTATCAGAATACAACTGAAAATATCTATTTTAAGGTCATACATATATATATTGCTAGTTTTACCTTAATAGCTTTTTTCAATTATAATTTAAAAAGTATATAAAATTATCAGGTTATAACCCTTTGTCATATATATAAATATCGACACATAAACAAATAAAACCTCTTTATATATTTGTATAAATGGGGCTTAATGCTATTGAAGAATTTGATCATTGTTGAAGGCTAAGGATGTCAGTCACATTCTACCTTCCCTATAAGAACAATTCTAATTGATAAATTTCTCATTATCATGTCTTGTCCTGAATATGTATCAGAACTACCACTGAATGTTTAAAGCTAATCTATCATTTGACACTTGTTGGATAAACATAAAACTTAAATTATACCTTTTTAAATGCTAGAGAATGTGAATAAACCATTAATATATTTATATATATAATTGATGAATATTAAGATTTTCTAATTATGGTTAATTCAGGCTGATCATCATCTTTTCAACTTGAAATGTGTTCTTTCTGTTGATATCTACATTGTACATGATTGTAGTATGCTTCTGAATGGTAGTTTTGGTCATGCTAAATTAGTACCAGATTAATACAGTATGATAATATGTTACTTTCTTTCATTGAACACTTTCTATAACGAATGCAGTATAGACCATTATCATACTGATTACTTATTATTTGAAAAATTTCACTTCTAAATGTAAATTATACTGATTACTTATTGTTTGAAAAATTTCACTTCCAAATGTATGAGGGGATATTTCTGATATGATAAGACTTTTTTACTTTCTAATAGAAATAAATAATATTTAGAACACATCTGACAATATCTTACCCAACAATCTTTTGATTATAAACATCTTAATACATTTCATTTTTAAACTATTGGTTAGACTTTAGTTAAGAAAATAAAATGACTTTTTTTGAGAACAGACCCTTAATTTTTCATATTTTTCAAAGTATGATAGTAACTACATCTATACAAAGAATTAAATATTACTTTTATTATGTACAACTGATACTCTTCATTAAAGGTCTAGTAAAATATAAAATACATATTTTGTCTTACCTGTAATAGCTTAAAGGCAGTTGTCTTTGGTTTGAAGTAGTCTTCAGTAGTCATGTTGAGAACTAAAATATCAGTCTGTGTACCAACACTTTCTTTGGTCAGATTACAGGCACACACGAGACCAAAAGCCATTTGTACAGCACAGCACTTGCATCTTAGATCACATTTTGGTGGCTGATCTTCTCTGTCAGATTCTGTATTAAAGTTATGTTGTGTGGCCATAGTCCTGTTATGACTGTCTTGAGAGGAAGGATTCAGCATCTGAATTTTAAATTAAATCACTCTTTAAGACATTATAAAATATTGATACATACTAAAAAAATTCTAAAAAACTCTTAAAAGATTCAGTGAGCTAAGCCTTGAAGCAAAGACATCCTTTTTGATAGGCTATTTTGTTTATCTCAGCCATAGAAATTATTTGTGTATTTTGCCTTTGAAATAGGACAATAATGATTAACTAAGAAATTGTCATTTGCCAACGATGTTGAAATGGGCAGAAATATAAGTCCAGTCAGGGGTACTACATGTACAAGTAACTTTTATTTTATTTACTTGAAGAAGTAAATTTGTAAGATTATATAAAGATACTTTAATATACATACAAGTGTACAAGTGTATTTTATTTAATTGTATAAGTAAATTATTTTATTTGCTAAGTTATGTGCCAATTAGACTTTCAAATTTTTGACTTATACAAGCTCTGATGGACAATGAAAAGATGAATATGACAAAATTTACTTATATAAGCTTCTTCAAGTAGTTAAAAAATATCTTGTACTAGAAGTACCCCTGACTGGTTTCTTGTAAAAAAAGTTTTGTTCTCATATTATGGCAAAATGACTTATTAATCTTAAAAATTAATGGTTTAAATCAATGCTAGACCCTCACTTCTGATCATTGACACAGAACCAGTCTTAAGTAAAACCATCTTAACGGTTTTACTCTGGATCAAATACTTTATTTATTTAGCTAATAAACTATATGAATTAAACCTCTTTAAACAAAAAGTTCATATTTCCCCATCTAAGAATTTTATTTTCATACTTGTTTGTATTGTAATATTCAACACAAATTATCATAATACATTGTTTAAAAATAAAAAAGTAAAGAAATTAATTTATTTGTGAAAGAAAAAAGTAGCTCAACATGTTTATGTACTGTTAAAAAAAGAAAGCAAATAAAAAATTATGGCTTCTGAGAAAGATCTTTGGAAAAAGAGAGATGGGTAATCTCTGTTAAAAAAAGATATTTAAAAAGCACTCAAGTGAAAGTCATGACCACAATTACCATAATTCTGGTTGAAATGTGTTACCCAAGATTTTGCAACACTATATTTGTCTACTATTATGCCACTTCTGAATGTCATGTTTATTGACTCGATCCAACCATATGATATAACTTCTTGAAAAGGTATTATTATTTTGCTGGTAGCCTTCTAGAGGGGGGTCGGAAGGGACCTGAAACCCGAAATCCTTGGCTTAAAAACCTGGAATCCTGAGGTCCCAAATTAAAAAAAAAAAAAGCCTGATATAACTTAATTCGAAAAAAGAAATCCAGGATCCCGAAATGATCAATCCTGAAATTCTGAGCTTAAAAACACCTGATTACGATGTCCCGATTAAGGTCCTGCCCCCTCCTTCTACAGCATTATGAAGTTGTAGAAAGGCGTCGACCAAAGCAAAGAAAATCCTTTCAAGACCTCATAATTATTTGGACTTTTTCTGCAAGTGTGTTTCATTAAAGGATCAACTTTAAATGTGGTGGTATTTTATCGGTGTCAGACATTTGTTTTCACATGAACATTTATGAGGGGGGTAGCCTAGGAGGGGTCCTGATCCCGAAATCCCAATATCCAGAATTTAAATAAATTTAAATCCTGACATCCCGAAATTCAAAAAAAGAATTACGGATCCCGAAATCCCGAGCTTAAAAACACCCTATCCCGGAGTCCCGATAAAGGTCCTATCCCCCCTCATTTAAAGACGCTCAAGGTATCTATCAAATTATTTTTCTATATTCAACACTAAAACTGTATATTGAAGGCATAGGGAAAATGGCTTCAGAATATATTTTTTTTGTCATCTGCTTGAAGATAATTTTTCATCAAATTGGGGATCAGAATATTTTTAAAGAAAAAGTCCTCCCCCCTTCTAGTGGGTAGTCCCTCACATTATCATCAGTGACTATTACAAGTGAATATTGTCTACCTTTTTTGAAATAACTGAGTCCCAAATTGTTATGTAAAAAGCTTGATTAACAGGAGATTTTTTTTCTGACATCTTACATTAGCTGCATGTCGTCTGTCAAGTCAGACCACAGAACTAGAAGCTGCTTCAACATGTTCAAGGTGAAGGTTGAAAAGTTGTATCATGTGACATTTTTTCTGTTTTTGCCTATCTCGTGAACATTGACAAACAGACAGATTTATTAGACCGATGGATATGTATGATTTTTAGAGATTTATTCATTAATTGTTCAAACAAAGCCTTTTCTAACTTGACCTCCTTATCCAGGTGAAAATATAAATGGTGATGTTGCACTTAACAAAACACAGCATAGTTATTTTTATTTACAGTCTATGTTTATAGTGAAAAGAAAAGTGTCCATTTCAGTAGCGGATCCAGAAATGTTCATAAGAGGGGGTCCACTGACTAACTAAGTGGGGGCCCGCTCCAGTCATGCTTCAGTGATTCCCTATATAATCAACCAAATTTTCCCACAAAAGGTGGGGGGGGGGGGGGGGGGCGGCGGCGGGCCCCATGAAAAACCCTCTTGATCCGCCTCGGCTTTTCAATGAGTTTTTTATTTATACAATGTTGGTATCTACTGCATGAGCAATCACAAATTTATCTCAAAAGTTAAAAATAATCTAAATTATGTGAAATTTCCTTGCTCCATTTATAAATTAATGTCAAGGGGACTGCAATTATATTATATTTAATAAACGTACATCTTCTAATTGCTGGACTCCTCATGGCAAAACATATTACAAGTCCCCGCGGACTCACCTTAAAAATCCTTAGTGAGAACCCTGGACTATCTTCTGGTTTTTTTTTATGTTTCTTAATATGGCTTAGTCCTGTGACTTTCTGTCTGTTTTTGGGGCAGATTTTAGGGATTTAGTAAAAAGGGACTTTGTGTGGCAGAAATTAAATTTAGTACAGAACCTAATATCATTGAGTATCAAAATTGCACCTATTTAGCAAAAATAGCAGCAGGATTTCTTGCAAGTTGTCTTAGATATTCACAAAACATTCATAGTATAATTCAACAGATGAACTTAAGCTATTCACTGGAGAAATTAAAATGTAGGGAACATTCACAAAAAGGTCTCTTTTAAAACGCAAATAAAATATGAGCTGCGTTGGATAGAAATCAACATTATGCAAATAAATATCTGCCATTATCAATGCATCTGTGAATTTAATTTCAGTTGAAAAAAATCTTTATTCAAAGTCTTTTACTGTTTAGAAATTTAGTTGATATTAAACCCTACAAAACAGACCAGAATTCATCTTTTATATTGTCATGATTGTATTTGGAATGTTCCAAAACCAATCAAAGTCTTATACATGTACATGCATACATGCACTTGCATAAGATTGATTTCTATCCGATGCAGCTCAATTATGTTACGAGAATTCATTTCTTAATAGATGAAAAGTAAGCATGACTGTTAATTTCTGTGTAATTTGGTCTCTTGTGGAGAGTTGTCTCAGTGGCAACCATACCACATCTTCCGTTTTTATGGACAGATGTCAAATTGATTTAATTTTTTGAAGAAATAATATAAAGCATCTATTTTTCCATTTTTAAGGATGTGAATTTAAGCATGAAAGCAATTTGGGTACAAATCCTTACAGAATCATGGTAGTTTGGAGGCCATTTCAAACCAATTTTTCAATGATTAGGTATAGGTTCAAAATGTAATTGGTTGAACTATATAGTAAATAAGGATACAGTTTTACAATATAAACACAGAAAGAAAACTTTTAACGTGATCATCAATAAATGTAAAACACAAATAAAAACTGGCATTCATGAAATAGCTAAAGTTTGCATAAAATCATTAAATGGCATTAAAAAACCAACAATCAATCTACTGATCTAATATGTCATGCATGTAATGAAATTTTAGTGTGAAATTTTCTCAGGAATAAGCTTTATACAGGAAAATATTTTAAATTTGAAACTAGGGATCATACAAAATTCAAAACCTTTACTTTAATCTGTAAGTTATAGTTTAAAGTGAGAAATCAATGGTGGTATTACACATGAATAGGGATACTTTTAAAACACCCTTGATCTTGATTGAAAACATGGAAAATAATCTTGCTTTTTTATATTTCATATACTGTAAACCAACTTTTTAATTGAAGCGATTTATTTTGGCGACCTTCGCCAGAGGAAAAATAATGTTTATTGATTACTGGGACTAGTATAATAGTCCCAGTTGATTATGATGAAAATTTAAAACTTGGATCTTTCCTTGTCTTATAACATTTGAGAACCACAAAATTAAATCAATGTGAAATGGGCTAGAAAGAGTTAAACGTGAAATGAAGTATCCGTGAATATCAGTTTGTTTACAGAATATACAACAAAATGAGAGATAATTGAGTGGTTTGATTAAATGACATTCAAGTGAAAGTAACTTTCTACTTTTACTATACTGTGTGGCAAATATTTAGGCATCTATAGTCTTGTTATATTAGTGATCTGAAAAGTATTGTTGGTGAGTTCTTATTTTATATTCTTTAATCACTTTTTCACTGTTTGGCTATAAAGGAGGACTTGAGATTGTACATGTGTATAACATAACAGGGAAATTACTCTTTAAAATCATTTGAATATTTAAATCACATTCTAAAAGTAAAAAAATATTAATTTAAGCTTCTAAATTATCAATATTTGTGTTTGTTAAACTGCTGTATAACTAATCAAATTAATCCTGTAAATTCTGTTTTTCAAATTAATCAAAATTATATATCTTTTAACAGGTTGAAGTTCATATTTTGTTAAAATTATATGAAAATTAAACAAGCCAACTATATTTTTGTCAATGAGCTGGATATTAACCCTTAAAACCTGAAACAATAATAAAAAATATCAAGTAGGGAGTCAATGAACCAGTGTACATGCTAAAGAGCACTACCAACTGATTACTTGTATTTGTAATGTATTTGTCCCTATCTGAGACATGGACAAAAACTTTGTATATAAGTTAACAGGACATAGCAAGACCTCCATGCATGAACACTTCAAAACTGATTTTTATATTGATTAATGGTGAACTTCAATGAGGTTTCCACAAATCTATATTTTTTAAAAGTTAATTGTTAATATAATAAAAGATGAAAGATTGTTAAATTTACAGAAAAAAATCTTATAATTAAGCCAAAAAGTGATAAGAGATAATTATCATGTTCATTGTCTATTTAGCTCATGCTTATCTTTTTTCTTAAAGAAGATGTGGTATGATTGCCATGGAGAAAACTCTATACCTTATGTAGTTAATGCTAGCAACTTTAGGATATTTATGGCTTTCAACATGTCCAACCATAATGATGTTGCCTTTTAAACATATATCTGAAGATGCAGTTCCTTTTTAAAATGTTCTTAAAGCTTTAGGTAAATTTGTTTATACTAAATGATTTTGTCCTTTTAAGAAAATTCTGTTTAATCTTGATTATTTATGAATAAGTTTTAGTGTAAAATTTTTGTCCCTTACAAAATTTAACATCTCCTAAATTGAATTAGAGAAAAAAAATGGACAAAGATTGTTTGATAAATGTATGTAAATTAGAGTCTTATCTCCAAATTTTAACCAATATGTATTCATTCGACAAATTGATAGCAAATACCCTAGCACATGGTATTTCCTGAAAAATACACTGGCAGTTTCTGTATGTGACTGTCCCAAGTCAGGAGCCTATTATTCAGTGGATGTCGTTTGTTGCTGTGTAACTAAGTTATTTGTTTTGATCTTTATTTAGTATAAATGTAAGACTCAGATCAAGGTCCGGTCTCTAACCAATCCGTTCCTCAAATCGACTTTCAAATCTGATGTCATGATCAAATAACATTACAAATGGACGGCCAATTTTATGCCTATCTAATCGACGGCCAAATTGTGACTTCTCTATTTGACGTCCAATTTCTAGCTTCTCTATTCAACGCTCGTTTTGAACACAGAATACAAAATTGAACTGATAGCAGCTGAAACCTTTCGACCGTTCAAACATTTTATGTGTGACAAAAAAGCTCTATTTAAAAATAACATATTTTTTTAAATTTATAACATACATTACAAGCTTGTAATCAGGTTGTGGTATCAATTTTCAAATTTTAGAGATAACATAACAAATAAGGAGATGTGGTATGATTTCCAATGGGACAACTATCAACCAGAGTTCAAATAAGGCCAAATAAAAAAGTATGTGTGTTTCCTGTTTCCCTACCTATCCTATATTTTCAGCTTTGAAATAGCCTACCTTAAATTTTTATGGTCATTTTTCAATAAATACTGTTCAGGTCAGAATTTCTCTCCCATAGACTTGATGTAAAAAAAGTAATTGTAAAATAAGATAAATTCCTACCCACACATACTATTTTTTGGCCTAAAGTGAATGTGATAATTATAGGAAACCATTTGGCTTTAAAAAATTATAAAAACCCATACCGCAAAGGCTATAAAAGGCCACAACATGAATAGCTTGAGATGAATAGTGTAAGAAAATTAACGATCTAATTTATAACAAAACAATTCTGAAAGACCAATATAACAGACATACACCAAGGACAACCACCAGACTACAGGCACATAAAGAATGGGTCGGGGTTAAACATGTGTGTGAGCACTTAACCTAGAACAGTGGTGTAACAGCACAACATAAAAACATAGTTCCAATTTCTTGCGTATATTGTTTAACTCCAGGTGTAAAACTCAGAAATTTGTTGAAAAATATCTTACATATTCCGAATTATAATTCTCTCAATATCATTTACTGTACTTCTTATTTTGTCTATTTGATTTTTTTTTACATGAAATTTAATACAATTTTCTAAACTTTTTCACTAGATATCCATGGCAGCATACTATGTGAATCTTTTGATTGTATAAATAAGAAAACATATTTTTCATGCAATTTCGCTGCAGTTAACTTGAAATAAGTATAAACTTGGAGGGTTAGTTTAGTTAAGCTTTCTGAATTATGTTATAAATTGTGCTTTTAAAATAGACATGGACATCATATGTCTAAAATAAATCTTAGGAGTTAAATTTGGCAACAGGTGGACTTATGAAAGATTTTTACTTTGTGCAGTAAGGAATAAATAACTTTTGTTGTAGGAATTGTAAAATGCTTAGAGATGTTTGATAGTAATAAACACATATATATATGCATTGTAATTTTAATAAATTAATTTGAAAGAAAGATTAGTATACCAAATAACTAATGACAATATCAAAGTATTGTTGCATCTTAACCTTTATTTCAACAAGGACCCCTAGTATTTAACCTTTTAAAAAAGAAATATATATATGTGTTACGCCTAAAAGCGTTAAGTTGGAAGAATTGTGGTATTGTTTTAAAAAAAACTGAAGTAAACATTTTCTTGTTACTATTTAAAAACGGTAAAATGCTTTAAATCTAATATATGCAATATAAAAAAAATATAAGGAGATGTGGTTTGAAAGACTATTTTATAATTTATTGAATACTTTTAGATGATGTTATTCATGTTATTTGCCACTTTTAATTTATATGCAATGTAAAAAAAATATGAGGAGATGTGGTATGGAAGACTATTTTATAAATTATAAGCAAATCCATTAATAACATATCCACTTAAAATTAATTTCACAATGATTTAGATTTATATTAAATTCTTTAAATTGTAACCGGCTATTATAAGTTTTAAAACTTGAATAAACATGACTGACTTACACATATAAATAATATTTTGCTGAATTTCAATAAAATAGTGAAACCAGCTTAAAGTCAAGTTGGTATAAATAAGCTAAAAAACAACTTATTAAATCACATAGTGTGCTGTACACGTGACCTAGGTTGATGGTATGTGCAAACTCTTATAAAGTGTGTCTCTTTTTAAATTTAATGGAACTTTGTTGTCAAAGAAAAAGAAATTGTTTGCTTTTGTTAATAATGACTGAAAATGAATATTTTTTGTTAGAGCAAAATCTTGATAAAAAAAAAGTAGATTAGAAGGTCGGATCTTAATTTTTTTGCACCGTAGTTACTAAAAGAAGAAGATGTGGTATGATTGCCAATGAGACAACTCTCCACAAGAGACAGAAATGTCACAGAAATTAACAACTATAGGTCACTGTACGGCCTTCAACAATGAGCCCATACCGAAATGACATTTTTTAATAACATATCAAAAAGGATATTTTATAATTTACAACCTAGATTCATGGAATGCAAGAAATCATGTTGAAAAATGAATTATAATTACACAGAGAGTGTTCATTTAATAAAGATATCTGTTGGTCTATAGCTATTAGCATGATAAGTATCAAAAACATTTTGATATGACCTAACCTTAGAATACTATAAGTTAAATATAATTGAAGACAATTTTGGTATAATTTTTTATATATATCTCAACTTTGATGCTAAAGTTTGCTATTTAAATCATGGATCATAGTCAGACTATACAAATCCTTGTTTAAATCAACCACAATGTTAAATATCAATAATTTTTTTACTACACAACATCATATATTGCAAAAAAGGGTCTTTTTAATGCTCAGAAATATAAAATATAATATAAGCTAAACAACATTATCAGATTATTAAAAAATATTAAAAAAAATAGCTCCACACTTAAATGCAGTATTCATGTTCATATTCATAAAGAAGTTAGAATTGAATGAAAATAAAATGAGTAGAAATGGTTTATTAGGTCTTTTGGTTGTGTTTGAATATTATTATTTTATACGGAGTAATTAACACCCCCCCCCTCTTTTTCTATCCGTCCTCCCAAATAAAAAACCTAAATAATTAACTTTACTAGACAGATTTTGATGCCTAAAATTAATTACAAACATGTTAATTATTTAAAGTAATTATTATAGTTTATTTGCAACTCACCGTATTTTGCTGGTATGACATCTGACTTGTAGATCTACTACTAGTTGGTAGTGAATAAGTTGGCTGATATTGGTGCATTATCTGGTTGTTACTTCTCACATTGTTAAGATGTGTAAAGGTTGGCTGGTAGTGACGTTGATATTCCATGTTGACAAGCAAATAATAATTTGCAAGCATTCAGTTTTACTTTTTATATAAGGTTAAAAAGATGATAATTGATTGGTTAACATCTACTTGTGTTTTCTATTTGAATTTTTACAGGTGTTATTTCTAATAATGATGAATATGGCTTCAATGCCAAGCTGACATGTATATAGCTCTTGTGAATTGAAAATGCCATTTCTATTGTGTTTTTAATTTTATGATTGGGTTTGTGAAGCCATTCAAATATATCCTGATATGAAACTTCAAATGATGAAAGGTTTTTGCAAAATCATTAAATGTATGGATTGTTTTTCCTAATTGCTATCAAAACAACATTAAATTATTTCATAATGTATAATACATTTGAAATGTTGTGTACAAATATATTTACAATGTTACTGATATGCATTAATTACAATCAGAAGTTTTATGTTTTGAAAATATTTTTAAAATTAAAGTGATTTTACATAAATATAAAAGTAAATTATACATTTTCCTGCATCATGATGCATTATATTTAAAGCTGTTTTGAGTTTACATTCTTAAATAGTACTATTAACTTTAAATTTTATAGCCCTAACCAGTAATATTCCTTAATATATTACTATGTGAATCAGTATATTTGCAAAATTTGTCAAATAAAATATAATTCATTAGAATTAAAAGAAGTGGTAATCTATGAAAATCCACAGTCAGTCTGTGCATGATGAGATTCACTTAATTTCATTATGTCCAAGAAAAATTAGATTATAACTTAAATTTTACATTGAAATTCTACACAAAATTGAAAAAAAAAATCAAATTAAAGCTTAACCTTTAGAAAGCATTACAAGAGCACCAGAACTAGTTTAGCAATTTATTAGGTTGATTTTTTAATTTTGTTTCAGAATTTTTTATTTTTTTTCTTATCGAAATAAATATATTGAAAAGAATATGTACTCTAAATTTTAAGCATCTGTCAACAATGACTGCAGTCTGTGCCAAACTGTTTAAGGGTTTGTCTGACCAAAGAAGAAAATTGAACTTTTCTACTATATATCAAACAAACAAAAAAAGTTCTGTCTGTCCGAATAATTTTTTGTCTGACATTTTGTCAGTCAGACAGAGTTTGGGATACACTCTAACTGTACTGATGAAATTAACAGTACATGTATTATTAAATATAAGACCTTCCTTCATAATAAATAATTTACAAAAAAGTTACAATTTTTTTTTTCACAATGTTTTTAAAATTATAAACTTAAAATTTAAAAGCTCATTATTGCAATAGGTCATAGACCAAATGGCAACTAAATACAAAATATGTAAATGTTTGAAAATTTACATGTTAGCGTTTATATAATATGTCTATATCAACACCTTTTAAATTTTTCCCCATTTTTAATGAAAAACAGTCAAATATGGGCTAGGTGTCTTCTCAAGAAACACTCAGAGCTCATGCATCAACAAAAAAGATCTTTTAATATAATTTTTGTTATAACCATTAAAATAACTGACAAGAAGATTAAGGTTTTGGAAAAACTACACTGTGTGTTCTTGACCCAAATGTGTTTTTAAATTAATAAACTTTGTAAACTTTTATCAAAACCCTAATTTTATCCACTGAAATTAATTGTTGAAGTTCATTTGTTTTTATACGACGGCAAAAAAATTTTGTAGTCGTATATTGGTATGACGTTGGCTTCGTCCGTCATCGTCGTCCGAAGACACATTGGTGTTCGCACTATAACTTTAGTTTAAGTGAATGGATCTCTATGAAATTTTACCATAAGGTTCAATACCACAAAAGGAAGGTTGGGATTGATTTTGGGGGTTATGGTACCAACAGTTAAGGAATTAGGGGCCAAAAAGGGACCAAAAATAAGCATTTTTGTAACTTCCAGACATAACTTGTGTGTTAGTGTATGGATCTCTCTGACATTGTACCACAAGGTTCCATATCACAAAGGGAATGCTGGGATTGATTTTGGGGGTAATTGCCTCAAAATTTTAGGAATTAGGGGCCAAAAAAGGGGCAAAAAACAAGCATTTTTCTAGTTTCATGATAATAACTTGTGTGTAAGTGTATGGATCTTTCTGAAATTGTACTACAAGGTTCCATATCACAAATGGAAAGCTGGAATTGAGTTTGGGGGTAATTGCCAAAAACGTTTAGGAAATAAGGGGCCAAAAAGGGGCCAAAAATAAGCATTTTTCTAGTTTCCAGACAATAACTTGTGTTCAAGTGTATGGATCTCTCTGAAATTGTACTGCAAGGTACCATACGACAAAGGGAAGGCTGGGATTGATTTTGGTGGTAATTGCCTCAAAATTTTAGGAATTTGGGGCCAAAAAGGGGCAAAAAACTAGCATTTTTCTAGTTTCAGGACAATAAATTGTGTGTAAGTGTATGGATCTTTATGAAATTGTACTACATATCACAAAGGGAAATTTGGGGCCAAAAAGTGGCCTAAAAAAAAGCATTTTTCTAGAATCCAGACAATAACTTGTGTTCAAGTGTATGGATCTCTCTGAAATTGTACTGCAAGGTACCATACCACAAAGGGAAGGCTGGGATTGAGTTTCAAGGGGGTTCAAAAAATTTGGGGGAGGGATTTTTTTTTTCTTTAAAATTTTCCATTTTAAATTGGTTATTTCTGATTTATATATAAAAGCAATTAATAATGATATGGTTTGAATAGGTAAATTAAATTTTTTTAAGTTCTTAGACCACATTCATTCTGTGTCAGAAACCTATGCTGTGTCAAATATTTAATCACAATCCAAATTCAGTGCTGTATCAAGCTTGAATGTTGTGTCCATACTTGCCCCATCTGTTCAGGGTTCGACCTCTACGGTCGTATCAAGGTGCGCCCAGCGGAGCATTTTATTTTAATTTTTGATCGGGTTGTTGTCACCTGGACACATTTTCCATTTCCATTCTCTATTTTATTCTAAAGTCATTAGCATACAACACTGCAGTAGTAACAGTCATTTCTTTGTCTATTGCAGGATGACATCATCAACATCTTTGTCATATGAAGTACACAGCTATACTATCACCATAATGGATAACTTGAAGAGACGATGCACATGTTCAAAATGTAATGGAAAATTTGTCAACATTAAGACTTTCCGAGCTCATTCAAAGAAAATTCATAACACCGGGCATGCTGAAATATCAGACACTTATAGTGAACAACCTGCAATTGTAAGAGAGTCCAAGGAATTTTTAAAAAAGACTTTGATTTTAAATCAGCCACTTCATGAAGGAACTACTAGAACTGTAAAAGATGCAATAGCAGAACATTTATTTATATTTTCATCTAATAATGGAATGTCAAAGACAGCTTTGTCACAGTATCTTCACCATGAAAAGTGTGTTCTACCGCAACCAAACAACCTGCCATCCACTTATAGTGAAGCTGTCACTATTATTCAACCATACCTGATGCCAATAGAAAAATTTAAATGCTGTATAAATGACTGTAAAATTTTTCCTATCAGCAGTACCATTCTTGCCTGTCCAGAATGCAATGAAAGTTTGGTGTTTTCAAACAACAGGAACAAAAAAACATTTCAATATATGCCTATAGTACCCCGCATAGTTCGTTGGTATGGAACTAAGAACCTGGCAAAGATTCTTTATGCCAACAAGCTCAACACAACTGGCAAGCTAAGCAGCTACACAGATGGCAATATATTTCGTCAACAGATGACAGATGGAGTCTTCAAAGATCAGCAACAGCAGAACTGTGTGCCATTGGCTCTTTTTGCTGATGGTGTGAATCCAAATAAAAATCAAACAGTCCAGAAGTCAATATGGCCTCTCATCATCACCTGGATAACACTACCACAAGAAATGCGATATATTTTAGGACCAATGATGTTGGCAGGTATTGTTCCAGGCTATGGTAGAAAGGAACCGAAATCACTGGACCCTTATATTAATGTTCTAGTTGACGAATTATTATCAAACATTGAATGTAACTTGTATGATGCCTACACAGATGCACCAGTAAATGTAAAGATTGCTTTATTACAGTATTTATGTGATATACCAGCTTTTTCTAAACTTCTACACTGTTCTGGTCAGGCAGCTATTCGTGCGTGTTTTTTCTGCAAAGATACAGGTGTCCATAGCAGTTCAGTGAATAAAGTATTGCACATATCGAACAGAGAGTTTTTACCGACAGATTCTCTTTTTCGCAAAGACAAGACATTATTTGCCAAGAAAACTGAAGAGGTTGCTCCCAAACCACAAGCATATTCAAGGGAAGAAGAAATGGAAATAAGAAAAGAATATGACAAAAAAAAAAACAACAACCAAAAATCTAAACTTCAAAAGGAAACTGGTTTTAAAGGGATGCATCCACTGCATCGCCTACCATATTTTGACAGAGTGCATCAGATGCAACCAGATGGCATGCACACATTAGCAGATGTCATCAGTAACATTCTTGATCTTATAACAGGCAAATCTGATGGACCTAAAGTTCGCCAATGTGAAAAAGACTATAATCGGTTTAAAGAAACCTGGCTAAAAAGACCATCATCATCAAGTGCCACATGTGAGAGACCATCCAAACAGGCAAAGAAATCGTCGGCAGAAACAGCTGTTCCTGAACCAACACCAAAAGCACCTCCTTTGCCAGCAGCTCCTTGGTTACTGACGAAACAGGATGTTAAATTAGCTGACAACAGAGCAAAGAGTGTAAAATACCCTAAAGGCTTTGATTATACACCTGCTGACCATTTTACCAGAGCATGGACACTGCGTACAATGCATGGCAAACAACAGGTATTGATTATGAAAATATCTTATTTAATGAATCAGATATGAATACTGTAAGTTCAGAAATTTGTGTGCATTTATGATTGCGACTTTTTTTTAGACTAAAATGCGATTTAAATTTTAGCGATTAGAGAAAAATCCTGTTTAATTCATATACAATATTTCCAAATGCAAGTTTAAACTATTGTGATTGTAACCCTGCAGCATTTTTCGCAATAACGAATACATCGCAATAATTTCTGAATTTAGAGTAGGTTGCATTGGTCTTTAAAAAAATGTGTCTTTTACTTAAGTCTCATATCTTTTTTTCAAAATTTTAACTGATTTCACCTTTTAAGCAAATTTTACATTAAGGATTATGTACCCTTGTGTTGCTTCAATGCTAAACATATGGAAATTTTATAGACAATCCACAGCCTTTCCCCTTGTACTCTCATATTTGGCAATTCGGTACTTGATAGATAGAGGATTATTGCATGCAGTGCTAGCAATGAATTCTTTAAAACAAGGTTATGAATTTAGATATTGGTTAAAACAAATGAAAATATGGACCAATTCAAGTACACCCTCTAGGGTGCGCTCGACTTTAGTGTCTCAGCCCGAGGTGTTATGGAATTTAAAGGTTGTTTAGGACTTTTTGTAAACAATAAACGCTAGCTGCTCATAGAAAAACTAGTGAGTAAACTATGTTTCAAATTTTATAACAAAAATCTCTATACTAAAGTCTGTGGATTTTCTACAAAATTCTTGATTTTATTTTCACCAAATTCCCTTTTTCTATGAAATGCAATGAAACTATAAATAATTATGCTTTGCACGAAGTTTCCCCTTGGTATATGTACAAAATGGCCCATCTCTATTATTCATTATCTTTGCTGTTTTGATACTATTGCAGTTTGAAAAGTTCCTAATTCACAGGCCACAGAAGGGGTCATAAACCTTAATATTTTTCTACCACTGAAATAACATACAAGTATATATAAGAGAATTAATGATCTTTTTTGGTGACACATTTGACTCATCTATATAAACATAACAAGATGTCTATCGTTGTGGTATGATTGTCAATGAGACACTCTCCATGCAAGACTTAGGTAGTAAATATAAGCAAATTTTTAACAAATCCAATCTTCCATTTGTGCCACACGGTTATATTTCATTTGTGCCAAAAAATAAAACTAAATTTGTACCATTTTACAAGTAACATATAAAGGAAAGGTTTGAATATGATTTTTCAGAGTAAATAAAAGATTATTTTGGGGCAAAAAAAATCCAATTGGCCCAAAAGTAAAGCACAGAATTAGAGTAGAAACAATTAAAGCTAGGTCACACTATACAGCCTTCAACATGTTCAATGTGGAGCCTTGACTCACACCACAAAGTAATCAGTAAACAGCCTAGTCAACATGAAAAAATATGTGTACCAAATATTTCAAATTCAGGGGAGGAAATAATAACTGTCATAATTAATAATAATTTTAAATAATATTATAATTATTTGAAAGCTGGAAAAAAGTACCACTTTTCTTTATTTCTTAAATATATAAAATGAAGGTGTGCCCTATATCTAGTAATATTTATCATATCATCCAAATGCTTTGAATCTTTGTATTTTAACAAAATGCATTTACCATATGCATGCAAAATTGATATGAAATATTCAATAAAGTTATTTAAATAAAATATTTAACTTGAAGATAGAATTTAAAGGAAACCAATTGCAAGTATGTCAAGTACCCTAAACTCAGGAGAATTATTGAAAATATCAATTATGACATTTAGTGTCAAATTATTAATGTCATTAAAGATAAAAAAAAATCTTTTAAACTTCTTTGATAAAAGTTGAATGTGTAAATATTGTATTGGGTTATTTAAAGTACATTTAATTCAGTCATGACAGATAGTTGTATGATATGATTTTTTTTTTTGAGAACACATTTGTTAATTCAAACTCAAATAATAGTGAATATTCTTCTTTTATTCATATTCATTTTATAAATAAATACTTTATTTCAGTTCGTAACCAAGAATATTGCAGCATGGTGTATCAGAGGCCTCCTAGCAAAGCCACAAGAAGAAACCTTGTTCAATTTATTTGAAGTGATCAAAAGACTGACACAACCATCCTACACAATTGAGCAGCTTCAAGGACTTATTGAAGACACAAGTACAGCAGTTGTGTTACTTGAAAGGGATTTTCCTTTGACCTTGCAGGTTAGTTTATTTACTTAGATGTATGAGTTCTATATTTATCGGTATTTTGCAATTGAAAGAATCAAGTAAACAATAATAAACTTCTTCATCATTTCAATTATTTCACACGATTAACAGCAGGAGGCACAGCTTAAAGTTAATTTCAGTACACCCCTGATCAACCAAGATAAATTTAATTCTTATAAGATTTCAAAACATTTTGTTGATGCCTCTCGTAGGAAATGTAAATGATTATTAAATTTCCCTTTAAAAACAACGAATTGAAACAAGATATTTTGTTTATTGGTTCAAAAACTACTGTTTCACACAAATGATTGTTTTTAATCATTTAAATTTATTTAAAGGTTTAATTAATTTTTCTGCACATAATTAAAGATTGCTTATTATTAGCTGCTACGCTAGATGGGGTGTTATTAACAGCCTTAATTGTAATTGATCAATCAGATTGTAGATTTTTTGCCTCATAAGAAATAGTATATTTTTATCTCATCTAATTTTCCAAAAGTATGCTTAGAGAGCTGAATAAAAAAAAAAAGAATATCAGGCACTATTTAAGTACTTATAAATGAATACATAATTTGAAAACAACGATTAAGGGGAGATAAATTGCTGAATGATATAGAAATGCAATGTAAGAAGATGTCATATAATTTCAAAAAGCCAACTCTCTCCAATTAATGGACTTTGATGGTAATAATTATACATTAATGCTTGTTGCAATATCAATTAAAATAAGCACGTGCAATTATCTCCCTTGAAATAATTTCCTTCACACACATCCTCGAGTTTTGTATAGCTGATGTGTTAAGTTTCATCAGTAACATCATGACAGACAGACAGACACTAAACCGGTATCGGTACTGTAGTCAGAATTAAGGTTTATAATAATTTCAGACGTAGTATATACTGTATGAATTTATCATTTATCATTTGTTTAAAATATTAATATTTGTAGAATATCACAACACACCTGCTACATCATATCCCAGAGGGTTATGAAGACTATGGACCATTGTATGATAGATGGCTTTATCCCTTGGAACGGGCAAACAGTTGGGTGACCAGACAAATTTTACAACACGGACATGAAGAATCAACAGTGATGCAGACATACCGCGTAAGTTAAAACAGAATTGGATAATCTTATCCTGAATATAGTCATACATTTATCTCAGACCACAACATCTTATATATACATGATAGGTTATGAAATGAAGGCGTTTTGAGTTGCATCAACATTTCATTTGAGTTTAAAAATGTACTGAGAAAGATGAATAATACTATGAAATACAATATGCGCAGAGTTATGGTCCTTGGACTTGGTAAATTCACTCAAATAATTAGTTTCCCCCCTTTTTTTTTATCATGCTTTAAGATATTGACTTGATATTTGTTATGTAGTTTACACCTTGACAAGCGATAGTTAAAGCATTTTGTTTCAGTGTAATGAAATTTAACAGATAGGGATCTATGTTTTGCCTTGCAATACGCTCAAAATGCTTGATGAAATTTGGAATCAAGGTTCATATTAGCAAGTTATACTGTGTGTTGCATTTTCAGAATTATCACTCAAATTAAACCATTAAAGGTCAAAGAACGGTCTTCCACACGGAACCTTGTCTCATACCAAACAGCAAGCTATAAAGGGCCCCCAAAAATGACTAGTGTAAAACCATTAAAATAGGAAAAACAACCGTCTAATCTATATAAAAAACGAGAAATGAAAAACACTTATGAACCACATCAACAAACGACAACAACTGAACATCAGGTACCTGATTTAAGACAGTTGCAAACAAATTTAAAACTAACACTTACACTTAACAATATCTGTTTATAATTTTCTGATTTGGCTTTCAAGAGTTCAGGCCTACAGACTTGTTTAGATACAATTTATCACATATCACTCACTTACTCTAGTATGCATAAATTAATTTTCTTAATTTATATTTCAGATATACGATTGGAGCTCCTACAACATTTTGAGCGGTGAAATTTTAAATTGCAGCAGACAAACAAGTTTGTGTCGCATGGCAGAAAAAGTTAATTCCATTCACCATCAAGATATATCTACATCATCTACAAAAAGATTCATGTTGCAAAGTGACGATCTATCGATTCTACGAGACAATTACAATAGTATATATAACCAAAGTTATGAGTTATTTGACATAGACCCAGTGGTCACATATCTTAAGTTCAGCCAAAGACAGGATGCAGAGTTAAAACGACAAATTTTCTTTTCAACAACAGAGCATCAGACAACGGCATCATGCTCACATGACTATTGTGTTAGTGTTTCGCATAGGACAAACCTTCGCCTTGGAACAATTAATAAGATTTTCCTTCACAACCATCAAGATAAAGCTACCATGTGGGTAAAATTGGAGATGTTTCCTATTCCGGAACAATCTGGACAATTCTTGGTCACTGATGACAAAAAGATTGACACACATATATTTAGCTTTGATAAAATAAGCAATCCAGTTGTATTTGCTTTAGAAGACAATAAAATATGGTTTTTAAATGTTTAGATATGCATTTATACATGTATGTATTTTGTATGAAGTAGAGAAATAGTTCTTTTTATATACTTGGAAAGGTACAGAAATTCCTTTGTTATGTATTTTCTGGCTGTATATAGATAGAGTTGTTCAAAAGAAAAAAATTATTGGATAAAAGGTTTTATTCAAGTGTTAAGAGATTTTTTAAATGGAAGTCAAGTTTGCTATTTTCTATGAGATATTCATTTCAAAGGGTGTATTACGTTTCCAAATTTTTAGCAAAATTCCAGTTTCACGTTTCCGCATTTTCTTGCATTACTTTTCCAAAATAAATAGTTACCACCTTTACGCATTTTTACCTGTATTTCACCTGTAAAAAGTGGAAATAATGATATATAAGACTTAATTTTATTATAGTATTTTTTCTTAATTTGTATTTTCTTAATTCCTTCAACAGGTAGATTATATTCAGATTTAAGGTAGATTCATGGTATACTGCCATCTTGGATTGTACTATCGCAGTACACAATCAGTCTAGTTATCTGCTCAAATCTGCAAATTTGTAGACAAATGTGCAACTTTATTGGTTAGACTGTTTATTTATATGAAGGAAACTTGCTAATTTATTGCATTATCCAAAATATTTGACAAATACCAAACATTTGTGTTTTACAATCAATTTGTTCAACTGAGCCATTTAAGGGGAGATAACTCTTTTAGTAAAAATATTATACTGGTCTGATAGGGAAATTTTTGCTTGTAGCAAGAAAACAAGTTCGGTGACACCATTTTTTCTTTTTTTTTCTTTAAACATATTATAAAACCTATCTTCTCACAATTTATTTCAAAATTCTATCTCATAGATTTTTTTTTGGCACAAAAATGTGTTTTTGCATGAACCTTCTAAATAAATTTAGACCATTTTCAACGACTCATAGTTTTAAAAATAGCACTGTGACCCATCCTTTTTATTATATTTTTGAAAAGAGCATAAAAGTCTTCATTTTAGAAAAGTATAACAAGATTCTATCTCGGGAAACTTATACATATGATCTACCTTAACATTGCGAGTACTTTTTAAAAGTCACCATGTGGAAAGTCGCCCCATATGTGTTGAAATCAGTATTTGGTTATATCTTTTATATTAATTTGCATATGCTTGATTTCTTTTTTGGACACTCAATTTCATGTCCTCATTTGGTTTCGGTCAGTATTATCAATGTAAAAAACAATGAGGAAAAGAGTTTTATAAAAATGCAGAAATGTAGTGCAAAAATGTGGAAACGAAAACACACATTTCAAATCCTACTTTCTTCTGTAATTGAAAAAAAATTAGTTCTGAGCTTTCAAATTACGACCATTGTACAGGACATATATTTTGCTTTATTTCTCTTTCTAGAATTTACTGTTATATTTCAAGTTACACTTATTACTACTAAAACAAAATTTTGGCAATTAAATATTTTGTATTAAAATGTTTATATGTAAATATTTTGATAAAAACAAATATTGGTATAAAAATGTTACAAATACAAATGTGAGTATGGTTAAATATAAACCAATTTAAATGTGGGTTTGTAAATAATTACAAATGTTAATTTATAAATATAATAAATAAGTGCTTAATAATTGAAATCAATCATACTGTAGACATATTTCATTTTACATGCATAATATTAAATGTTTATATGGTTAATAAACAATTATTGTACCAAATTATTGTTTTTATAATTTGCATTGTGTTATTGTATTCTAATTCTTCTAGGTTTAGTTAAGCCATAATAGAAATGAATATAAAACAGCTCAAGAAAGTGTTTAGACTGTAAGAATGCGTCGATACACAATTCAGATGAAATTTATACTGTCGAGAATGTGTCGAGACATATTAAGACATCATTAAGACCGTCAAGAATGTGTCGAGACATATTCATACATCATTAAGAATGTCAAGAATGTGTCGAGACATATTCAGACATCATTAAGAATGTCAAGAATATGTCGAGACTTATCGAGACAAATCCAAGACAGTCGAGAATAGGTCGAGACAAATCAAGACACTTTTGAGACTGTCGAGAAAGTGTCGAGAATTTTCAGACAATATTAATACTGTCAAGACATATGTCGAGAAAAATCAAGTAATAATACAGATAGTCGAGACATATGTCGAGAATCTAGATACTTATTTCAGACAAATTCAGACTCTGTCGAGAATTTTTACAAAAAATTCATACAAAAAGAGAATGTCGAGTAAAAGTTCATGCAAATCGAGACAAAAACTGGTCTTTTCAGACTTTTGGACTTTTGTAGTGATATCACCCGGTAATTTACGAGTATTATTGACTGACATAAAACGACGACTACCGGCGACATTAAAGATACCTGGTGACGAAGTTAAAGATATTTGGAATTTTTATAAATTTTTGACCTGTAGTACAGTTTTGGACGAAAACAAAATAATCATTATCATTACGTTACCATTACTAGATATAAGAGACACTTATGAAATTTATAAGATTCACAACTTGCCTGTTCCTACTACGATAACTGATAAACAATCTGACTCGAGCAATATGGTTGCTCAGTATGAATTAGAAGCAGAAGTTATTGCTGCAAACCAAGAAAAAACTAAATATATGCTGCTAAATACCAATGAAATTGACAAGTGTTCCAATCCTTTAGTTAATTTTTGTGAAATTAAAAGTCCAGTTTATCCAGTTAATTTAAGTAAATTATGTATCATAGCCTTATTTGCCAATAAAGAAAATTGGAAAACAAGATGTACAGTGAAAGTACGACCAAACACAATTTTGCCTATGGCAACTTATTTGACCGATAGTATGTGGGCAGTTACAACCATTAATGAATTTAGAATCACTATTAGATGTGATGACAATACAAACATGTTGACGGATCAGATAATTAATCCTCCTACCACTATAATTAATTTAAAGCGAACTTGTACCGCTACGAGTGATCATTTGACCTTATTACCTACTTATCAAATGGAAAGTACATTTTTAACAGAAAAAACGTTCGAAAGATTCTTAAATACCTTTCAAGTACTGAATACAAGTTTATGGGAACCCTTTCATGCTGCTTTGCCAAATTTTACAAAGCTTGAACTACCAAGAGAACTAAAGGCGATTAAACAAATTCCTATGAACGCTTTGATTGAAAAACTTAGAAATTTAAGGGGAATTGAAAACGATTTTGAATTTCCAAATTGGGGAGTAGGTTTATCCCTGGGTTTGGGTGCGATATTCATTGGAATAGCTATATTTTTGTACTGTAAGTTTTTTAGAAACAAATCTTGGTTAGCCAAAAAGAAAGGTGTGAGTTCGGGTTCTAATGCCACGAACGATGGGTACCAAATGGTGACAACGCAAATGGTTGGGACAGAAGTACCTGATTCCAGAGAGAAGATTCCCTCTGCACCATTACTCAAAGACGATGCAAGACCGAAGACCGATGCTACCAGTCTCTTGAGAAAGATGTACCCAGAGCTAGATACGTCGACTACTTCGTAAAAGGACTGGATTGTAAACCATACAACGTAGACGACCGAATCCACTAGCAGAAGACAAACCGTGTAAATAATTTTAAAAGTGACCCTATGAACTGTGTAAATAGAATTGTATAAACATTTGCGTTCCTACCCAGTATTGAGGAACAACTTACTATGATGGTGATGGAAATAAAACATGAACTATGTATACCGAAATATTGAACTTATGATTCGAATGAACTATGTGTAAATATATCCAGCTATTGGACTTGATGAATGTGATGAACTTATTATATCATGATATTGGACTCGTAGAACTTTATAAACTTTAGATATGTGGTGATGGTTACCGGAAACCTTTCAATAAACTATTAGAATAACCTACAGGAAGAAAAATACCGTATTTTATTGAACTTTCGTTCTATTTTGGAGGGAAGGCATTATGTAACACAATTGTGTTCCATACGATAATCATCAGGAAGTAACTACATACAGCAAAACCGAGACGATTACATGTAACCTTTAGACACTTAATAACAATCTGTACGAATATTATTGACATATATCCTGCAGCCACTAAATGACCATGTCTACTGTGAAATAACATGTATCCGTCAGGGGTTAATTGCATAGTTTGACAATTAACCACGGACTAGTATTACTCCACAACCAGACTACTACGTAACCGGCCTACAGCTATGGACCGTTTGTATGGACCACTAGACTATATAAGATCTCTCATTTTGGACTTCAGGACACAATTCGATCACACCAGAATTCGTCAGATCTCGGCCAGTGTCTCAGTGAAAAACATTTATTTGAACTTTTAATCGCTCTTTGAATACTTGTAAATTAAGCAATAAATTCTAATTGACAAGTATTAGTTAACTTAATTGACTTCGCAACACTACTTGATCTGAAAAATGAAAATATTTGCTATCAATATTGAGGTATGGAATACATATACTATATTTTGTTTGCCATAAAAATGTGGCATCCTCATCATTGTTGACGGATTTATTTTCATTTTTGTGTTTTCTGGATCTTGTGTGCAACCTTAAGATATATACTGTTCATTTGTTTACTTTTATGGTTGTGTTTTCTGGATCTTGTGTGCAACCTTTAGATATATATACTGTTCATTTGTTTACTCTTATGGTTGTGTTTTCTGGATCTTGTGTGCAACCTTTAGATATATACTGTTCATTTGTTTACTTTTATGGTTGTGTTTTCTGGATCTTGTGTGCAACCTTTAGATATATATACTGTTCATTTGTTTACTTTTATGGTTGTGTTTTCTGGATCTTGTGTGCAACCTTTAGATATATACTGTTCATTTGTTTTCTTTTATTTTTGTGTCTTCTGGATCTTGTATGCAACCTTTAGATATATACTGTTCATTTGTTTACTTTTATGGTTGTGTCTTCTGGATCTTGTGTGGAACCTGTTACCTTTAGATTTACTGTTCAGGACATTTGTCGTCTTTGTATTAGTCTTTTCATAACTTTTGGATTTAATGTTCATATATATTTGTTTTTTTTGGTCTTGTGTGTAACTTTGATTTCCTATTTTTGTGTCTGCTGTTGGGTTTTTTTTTTGTGTCTTGTGTGCAACATTTTATCTATGGTCCTTTTTTTTTAAGAGCTGCACACAATGGTACATGTATATATAGTATCTGCAAATGAATGGTTATTCAATTATGTATCTTTTCTAATATTACCTTGACCTTGATCTTTTCTTTTTCTTCTTTTTTCTTTTCTTCTTCTCACTGTCACTGTCAGAATGTTTACCCATTTGAATTGTCTATTTCAATCTTTTCATGCAGTTTGTCTAAATACCCTGTAAATGATTTACATAGCATTTAACAGTAATATAAATTATATAACATACTGGAGGAAAATACATAAAGAAGTTGAATGCCATGTTGATTAGAGCTGACATGAAAAGTTTTGCCGAGAGAATCTTTTAACATCATCGAAATAGACTAGTAGTTTCAAATTGGTTTCATTTAATTATCCAAACACTGTATACAAATGTTTTGAATTATATATTTGTATGCGCCCTCCGTAGGCAAAGAGGGCATTAAGCGTTACCTTTGACTGTGCGTCCTTCAGTCTTTCCATCCCTTTTTTGTTGCAAAGCTTGAGCAGGGGCATTTGTGTCCTCAGACACATTCTTCTTTTATTTTTTCGGTTGAGGAAATCTTCTTTAGATATTTTCAGGTTTGTTTGAGACATGTGCTTACCAAATGGGATCTATTAATAGTTTCCATGTGGGAAACTATCAGACCAATCTTCTTTTAGTCTTAGGTTTTAGCATGTTTAGTCGTTCCCCTAATGGTTTTGAAGTTTCTTTCCAAGAATTTTGAGTTCTCGATACCAGGAATACAGCTGGGTATTGAGCAGCATAGGTTTGGAATCCAATTTGACCTTACTTGTTTTCCCTTCAATGCCATGGCATTTGTGCGACATTCAGGTGATCTTGTCTCTTATTTTGTATATATACATGTATTATGCACTTTTTTATATTTTGATGATAAGAGAATCATATGAAGTGGGTATGTTCAAATGTTTTATTGCATAGTATTTCATTCATGTTTAAGGGAAATTTAATTTCTGGTAGGAAAACCTGTCACAGGCAGGCTTGGGAACTTGGTAGGCAAATGTTCACATTAATCTAGTCTGATACAGTGTGCAAAATGTCTTCTTTTTTACCATAACTCTTGAAACTAAGAAAGAGGCTTATACTGAGATTAAATGTACATACATACACATGACTCACATGCAGTAGTCAGTATCTAAAAAAACATACATCTTATTGCAGAATAATAGGGAGTTGATCTGCAAATCCTGAAATTCCCTTTATGAAATGTTTCCATTCGCACTAATTTTCCTGTATTCAGAATGAATTTTAAGGTGTAAACACGGCCATATTTGAGAAAAAGGTTGTGATGAACCTTAACCTTAAAGTTCATCATAAGGAATTGAAAAATATGGCCGATTTACACCACAAACTTTACTCTGAGTACAGACAAAACTGTGGACCAAGAAAAGATTTAAGGAATGGACATGATGGCAGGAACTACAAATGTATGTAAATAAAATTTGAATGCATTTTATGTTTCAGAACATGCAGAAATAAAACACTTACCAGGAATTTGAGATTCTTTTTTTTTTAAGCCTGCAGAAGGTAATAAAATAAACAAACACCCAAGTTATGGTGCACTCATTTACACAGTTTATATCACCTATTGTTGTGTAGATATCTATTGTTCATCTATTGTCCAGTTAATCAATACAACTCATTACAATTATTTACATAGGGGTCATCTCAAACATTGATCCAAACTTAGTTTATTTGGGCACCTTCTGGGGGAAAAAAAAAAAAAGAAAAGTCCAAAATCCAGAAAAGTTTATAATTTTCTTACATAAAATGCATTTAAAATTTAATTCTCAAGTTCCTGCCATGCCTTAAAAATTTTCCAGGTGCACAGGTTTGTCTGTACTAAGAGTAAAATTTGAGGTGTAAATACGGCCATATTAGCCAAAAGGTTATGATGAACCTTAAATCAATTTTCAATGGACATGTGGATGTTTTTCAATGATACATACAAATGTACCATTCAACAGTTTTCAACAGATAAAATGTGAAATATTTCACTGATATAAACAGGTCACATTTGTTATCTCTGACCACAAAAATTGACGTTAAACCGTTACCTCATTCAGTTTGTCTTGGGTTCAGGCTAAGATTGTCGTTTTTAGTTTGTAAAAATAAAAATTAAATTAAAAAAAGTTTTCGTCTGTGTATTATTTAAGCTTACATAAAAGTCTATTTCGTCTATAACTAAAAACGCTGAAATGATAGCTATCAAAGAAATTAAAAATGTAAACAAATGTCGGAAGAGAAACGAACAAAATTTGTACAGAGAAAATAAGATTCTGTATAAACTGAGACTACTATAACATATATGCAGTCTCAGGTTTTAATAGCATAAAATGTTAAATTATTTACAGAATTGATTATAGTTAAATCTTAACAATGCTGAATACAATAATTTAAATCACTACCAAATAATGTGGGGTAATATCTATCTATCATGTTTATTTATTGGCACTGGCTACGGTTACATGGAAATGTAACAATAATATAAAAATTATTGTTACATTAGAGACTAATTGCCGGAATGCAGGGTTGGGTAAGGAACCGATTAATTACGAATGTAACAATAATATTTGGGTCTAGGGTTACATTGCGTTATTGTTACATTAAAGACTGCAATGTACGCTAGATTTGTTAAACTTAAACCTTCTATAGTTTTGTTGCTTAATTCTTCGATATGTACGAGATAATAATAGTAATAATCATATTATTATTCAACAAATTTTTAAGTATTGATTGTTTTGATGTTGTTAAAGAAACTACTATAGTTTAGTACGATGGCACTATTGACGAATACTTAATGAACTGTTCAATAGAGCATTTACTGTCACCAATAAGAACGAAATTACGATCACAAAATATCTGGACTCTGAAAATGAAAACACTGTTTCCACCAGTTTCAAGCTGTCGGCTCATTTCAACATTAGTTGCTTTCACAATTGACTTATATTTAAACAACCTCACGTGCTTCCAACAAAAAATTGGGCGAACATATAAACATTGCAAGAGTAAAAAAAATATTTTTCACCTGAAGCATAGCAGACATTGAAAGTTTCTTTAACTCAGTTCAAAAAGGGAAAGTGCAGAATGGAATTGCAATACAGAGCGTGCACATTTGCCGTATCAATGGTTTGTGATGGCTGCTAAGAGTGGTTTCACCAAAAATGCGTAGGACTAAAACATGCTAAAAAAACAACATACTAGATTTGTAGAAACTGTCATTGTAAATAAAAATTTTAAATATTGTATGCATGCAATATTTAAATATCAAATAAAAGTTTACAAGTTTTATTCTAATACATATTACTAGGCCCATCGTACATTGCAGTGCGTTAATGTAACAATAACGCAATGTTATTGTTACATTCGTAATTAATCGGTTCCTTACCCAACCCTGGATTCCGGCAATTAGTCTCCAATGTAACAATAATTTTTATATTATTGTTACATTTCCATGTAACCGTAGCCAGTGCCTTATTTATTACCGTCCCAGCTGCAGTGCTGACAGTGTATCGTATTCCCAGAGATAAAAAAAAAAAGAAGCTTTATTATGAGTCAACATAGTTTAAAAAATAAATACATAACATTTTAATCAACATTCAAGGCAGTACAAGGAAAAATGCGTAAATGAATAAAACATATATTTCATATATGCTGAGCATACTATGAAGCCGACAACAATTCAATATGGTGAATAGTAACCAGATTTCATAAGCATGATAAGCTATGTATAAAGCAAAAACAAATAAAAAAATATAAGCTACTAAGCACGATAAGAAAGCTGACTACAGAAAAAAAGAACATATGACATAAAAGTAGGTCATTTGGCACGGTTTTTTTTCAGTCGACGCCTAAGGTGAAGCCATTCCTTGGAATATTACCTTAGGAAATTATCACTTTTAACCCCGGGTCAGGGGTGGGGCTGGGGCGTATAGTATTTCTATTGTATTGAAAGGGAGGGATCTTTTTTACAAAGTTCAAAAGGGCATATTTCAATTGATATTTTATAGTGTGTCTTTTTATGTTGTAATGTTACACTACTGTTTCAGGTTAGGGTGAAGTTTGGCGCCTGTTAAAACGTTTAAACCCGCTGCATTTGTATGCACCTGTCCTAAGTCAGGAGCCTGTTATTCAGTGGTTGTCGTTTGTTGGTGTAGTTCATAAGTGTTTCTCGTTTCTCGTGTTTTATATAGATTAGACCGTTGGTTTTCCTGTTTGAATTGTTTTACACTAGTCATGTTGAGGCCCTTTATAGCTTGCTGTTCGGGTGAGCAAAGGCTCCGTGTTGAATGCTATGGGTACTTTGACCTATAATTGTTTACTCTTTACCGTGACATTGTGACTTGGATGGAGAGTTGTTGTCTCATTGGCACTCATACCACATCTTCTTATTTATATATATATATATTTCTGGACAAGAAAAGGAAAATTACCATCAAAAAAGGGAAGTCGTCGGGATAATCCATTTAATTATTAAATTTGGGTTGAAGATTACCATGAGAAGTTCTCATACCAAAGTAGTATAACAAAGGACATTGCTCCCTAGTAATAGACCTTTACAACAATAGTCTACACCTACAGTTGAGAACGACTACGACAGGTGAGATATGAGGGGTCGTCTCAAAAATAAAATTAAAAAAAAAAATTATTGATCACATATTATTATTTTGATTGCCAATGAGACAACTATTCAACATGACATTTTTTGTGTACCGTACCTTTTTTGGTTTATTAAGTATTTGCTTATCAAATTTAACTTATTTGTGAATTGACAATGAAGAAAAGGAAGGAATGCAATGCTTCATTTTCTTTTAGACGCCGAGTTGGAAAATGAAAAAAAAAGAAAACAAACCTGTATTTTTGTAGTAGATGTTTAATTAATCAATGTTTATGTCTGTTGACTAGGGCGGTACATCTTTTTACAATGTCCGTTAATTTTGGCTTCAGATGACTCAATATACTCATTACTTTATTTAGTTTTAGTTTACCAATTTGATGTTCAACAGGAAATCGATATTCAGCGACAATGCAATTTAAATTGCGACTCTTTCTCTTTAAATCATCCGGCTTATTGTGATGTCGCTGGACCTGCTTCCCGGCAACAAAATGCCGTAGCTTACCAGAGAGAGAGGAGGAAGCTGATTAATTGCCTCGCCCTACTGTTGTACGACCAAAACAAACTTACCGCAAAATACCGCCCATAAATGAATCTCATTCGCGAGAATCACCTGGAGTACAATACGTTCATAATAAAATAGATACCAAGATTTTTAAAGGCCCTTGGTGTCTCTTCTGTTTCAGATTCAGATTCAAATCGTAATTTATTTTATTTTTTTTTCGTTCTCTTGCTATTTTTATGACTTCCGCAGTAGGAAAAAAAAATCACACAATGCAACATATAAAACAGACATCCAGAGGTAACGCATGGACTGCATTTTGAATAAAGACCCCCATCCCTAACCCCAAAAAAGGAAAGAAAAGGAAACAACGTTACTTTATTTTTTCTAATAAAAAGGAAAGAAATATTAGAGCGAAGCATAATGTCAAAATATCAAATTGTAAACTAAAATTCTATTGTGACAAAATCTTACCAATTGCAATGACCAACGTGTCAGGAAATGTTTCAGGTGCGTATAACATGCGGCGGGGTTTTACTAGTATAATTGGATCTAAAACCTTCCCTTTGTTATGGTCAATCAGTTCAGCACTGTCCAAAAAGACACTGCATAGACAACAAGCTCTGTTGAGATAAATATACCATACGCATCACCGAAGAGACATTAATTGTCAAAATGCACATGTGACGCTGAAAAAATGGTGCCGTTAATGTTTCAAGTTCATTAAGGAAACACCTCAACTTTAGCATGGCATCTTGAAGCGGAGTAGTCCCTCGTTACTAAATTATCGATGTTGCCTTTTCCTTTGACCTTTAAACCAATAGGCTTTTACCCCTCCTAAAATTTAATGTGTACAACAAGTAACCTGAAGATCGGTTGAGAAACACAAAATCTAGCGGGCGGACGGACAGTCCATTTACAATGTTCCTTCCGCAAAATTTCCCAAATAGCATTACAAAAACGAAATAATCGTGATTGGCATGTGGAACAATCTGCGTTGACAGACTCGCTTATCTAAATTCCCACATAATCATAAAATTTAAGAGGAAAAAAGGCAGATTACGATGTGACATGATTGCAGTAATTATTTACTTGAACGTTAAAAAATTCAACGTAAAATGTCGTATAAATACATGTAATTAGAATGTAATACACAAGAGATCCTTATAATTCATATTTGTTTGAAATATGTTCTTTAGTGTTTAGTGTAAAATCGACAAATCGAAGGTGTAAACGCAATACAATTCATGAATGATTTTTAATTTTGAGACGACACCTTAATTTTACCTGTAAACTGATGGGCCGAGTTCACTTGAAACTCTAAAGTCCACTATAATAGAGTTTCAAGAGTATCACGTGAACGCACTCGAGTTGCTATTCGGAACAACTCTAAGTAACTCTAGGGTAAGGCCCTGACTAAGCATAAAAAAAGGAAAAAATCTGATTAATTTGACGTCATTCGAGGGTTTCTCGAGTTTAACCCTGGCTTAATTAGTGAGGGTTGGAACCGGGGTAAGAGGGGTTAACCCGAGAGGTTCGAGTAAACTCGGATTGTTGAAACCCGAGTTAGTAAAGTTAACTGTAGAGTTTCAAGTGAACTCGGCCTAGGTGTCAATAGTCGGTGTCGAGAGTTGTTGAAAAGGTCTAATAGTAAAACATAATACACTAAGCTTAAGAATAGATTATAATGTGGACATTCTTCTGTTTTGATATATCATATCAATTTCTCTTCTCCAGATGCCGTGATGGCACACAAGCTTCTTCAGATGCCGTTATGGCACATATGCCGTTTTAAAGGTCATTTTGGTGTTTATTATGCACCATTGGTCACGCAAAAACTCTTCCGTTTACATATGATTGTCATTTCCGATTACAGACTTTGGCCACATTTCGAACAGCTCAACCAATCATCTCTTATACAATTCACCAAATTTCCTCACAGTGAAAGTATCTTTACTTAAAAAAATTAAAGAAAACTGAAAAGGAGAAAACGGGGCGATTACTTGAAGTTTAGTTTAAAGAGTATTTATTATTGAAAATTATAACAACATGATTATAATACAATTTTACATAGTGGTCAAATATGGGATTCAAAAAGAAGTTTTCAAAAACTTTTATAAATTCGTCCTCCGGATAAAGTTTGAGTATGATTTACAGAACATGATATTAAACAAAAGTATTGGCCTTCATATTTTCATCTATCAAATAAAATTCTTTACTTTCTTTAAAGATAATTTTGTCTTTACATATATTTCTATACCTGTGATATTACTAAACATCATGTAACAATAATAAACAAAAACTTGCATGTTTGAATGAAAACTCATACAAATAATTTACATTATGTAATACATTTTCTAATAATAGATAAACATCTAGAAAAATTGCTTCCATCCGTGGAAGCTTAGAGAAAGCTTGTTCCCAGTATAACAATCAGTGAAATAAATATACTTTGGAACACTGAAGGAGTTTCGAAACTACCAATACAAATGTCAATCCGCTGCTTTCTTGATGATTTTCAAATCGCTGACGTCACACCGGTGGCGGTAGAATATATGTGCTTATTTTTTTTACGTTAGTATTCTCGGACGGAAGAAATTTAACATTTACTGTTGGATTATCCAAGAAATTTTCCCGTTCTGTTCGGTGAATCACATTCTCGTGTCGTATTATGTACCCGTTCTACAAGAATATATAATATGCTGTAAGACTTGTCAAAGCTTAACAAATTATGTTGCAAAATCAATACGTCACTTCGTGTCCGGTCGCCTAAAACAGAGGTCAATTTGTTAATCTGACAGCATGGTCATATAAATAAAATGTTTGACTAATTAGAAAACACACATAGTAAAAGGAAACTATTCTGAAAGGTAAGGTGTTAAAACGAGTTAATGTAACACTATAATACAATACCACTTCAACACTTCATTCAATAACTCAATGCATTCCGCTGATTATGATTTTTTATAAGTTAATTTAGTTCATGTAATATATAAAATATAAAATGGCCTTATCTTATTACATAGTTTTCACCTGTTCTTACAAATCAGTGGTTCTAAAATTATCTCGAAAGGGAGGAAATTACCCTTTGAATGAACTGATAACTTTCAATATTATTTCACGTTTCAGAAGAATAATATAAAGATATGGTTATAACTGTTCAACTTATAGCTTTTCTTTATCTGACCTTTACATGTAAGTATTAGATACTCTGGTAGAATTCTGATTAGTTATAAAGTATTCCTCTATATTTTTATTATAATTCTGTTAACAACTAATAATAACACAAACAAGGTCCGTTTCTTCTCGAACCACTGAATGCTTTCTTGTATATAATTTCTTCAAAAAAAAAAAAGTCATCACAAGTATGGCCCATTCCAGTATAATAAATTACCCTGTTAGATGTTGGCTTGAATAATTGTCAGAATAAACTATTGACGGAACATCGTATTTAAGCTATCAAAATTATGAATAATTATAATATGTCAAGTGTGGACATTCATGTTATTGGAATTTAAACGATCGATCAATCTGTGAAACATCAAAACTAAAATGTTAATTTACTTATCTGAAACACAGACACTTTGGGCATGGACTCCTATTTCTTTCGGTTTTTTTAATTATTTGACTCAGATTTATTCAATATATTTATATTTATTTGAACTAGTTTTACTTTTTAACAAGTACCCATTCTTATACCAATGCGATAGTAAAATAACAACAGTTTATATGCACCCCCTTAAAAGGGCTATACCCCTACAATATGAAAATAACAATTATTAAAATGCCGTTCCCCTTCCGATTAAAAGAAAACAACCTTTCAACATTAAATAACAATAGTTTATTCAGAATAAAGCGAAATACCATACAATCTTGAACATTACATCCGATGCCCCGTGCATAGGACGAGTGTCGCGCTCTCTGCATTTTATAACACCCTTGCAACATCTCTCTAATGAATCCGTTGAAATGGGCCTATTGGTCTGCAAAATTTCTGTCCCTATCAATCAGATCTTCATTTCTATAGTGGCAGTTAAAATTTTCCACTCTTCATCTCCATCGACATACTTTGCACAATATACCTATTGTATTAATTGTCAATTCAATCTTGGTGAATAATCATGAACTATTAGTCACTGGACCGTTATACAACATAAAAGTAACAGAAGTTTATATGTGCCTCCTTTTCCGAGTAAAGGGATATACCATACAATGTTATTATCTAAGTATTCCGAGTAAAGGGATATACCATACAATATTATTATCTAAGCATTCCGAGTAAAGGGATATACCATACGATATTATTATCTAAGTATTCCGAGTAAAGGGATATACCATATACAATATTATTATCTAAATATTCCGAGTAAAGGGATATACCATACAATATTATTATCTTAATATTCCGAGTAAAGGGATATACCATACAATATTATTATCTAAATATTCCGAGTAAAGGGATATACCATACAATATTATTATTATTATATTTAAATTAAGACAGTATTCATGACAAAAACATTTACTCCGTTTCATATTGTTCGAAAATGGTGATAAGATACTATACTAATTACGATTTGCGTCACTTACTTCAGTTTTAAAAGTTTCATATATTTTTTTTTTATTTTTGTAGCGGTAAATGGACATGGAAATAGTAATTACAACAATGGAAATCGTCCATCATTAATAAGACCACAAGTTAGTCAGCGTCTACATACATCTCATGTCCAGGAAACTGCTAATGTCTACAACATTGATCGCATGGCAGAAAGAGTGAACATTCATGATAATTTTGACTCTACAGTGCCCGCGGTAACATCAAGATTTGCTTCAGGATTTACATCACAACAAATAATACCAAATGTACTACCAGGTGGACTTTACGCAGGGTCATCTAATAATAATGATGCGAGACTTAGTTCGACATTAGGTGCATGGAATAGCTATGGACAACGTGTGAAGAGATTTGCCTTACCAAATGTTTCTGTGATACAGAAAAGCAATCAAATTGAAGCAGCTTTAGCAGAAAATCAGCATTTGAGAACAACTCTACACGGTCTTGATAATGGAATCCACAACGCCAATGTTGTGGGTTCACTTGTTAATAAACACAAATCTAAAATAGGAAAAGGACTTGCAAAGAACGAACGTCTAGCAAAAGTTCTAAATGATATACAAAATGGCGGAGATACATTGGTTGTCCATGGAGAGGTATTAGATATACACAATCACCCGATAGGAAAGGCTTTATCTAAAAATGGAAGGCTCAGTAAACGTCTTGATGATATCCACAACGATAACCATTCCTTACTTGTCCAAGGTTCAAAGAGAAAGACAATTAAAGAAATACGAAAATCCAACACTGCACTAAAAAATCTAATCGTAAAATCTAAAAAGCAAAGGAGGAAATCAAAAGCAATGACCAAAAAGCAGATAAAACAAGAAAATGCTAAGGTTAGGAAACAGATTTTTCATGCAAGACGACAGAAAAACCAACAAACTCCAATCATAATAGATAACACAAATACAGTTAGTATCCAACAATCAAGTCGTCAGCAGCAAAATTATGTTCCATCTTCATTTGTTATTGACCAAAGTCATCCGATTGGATTAACACTGGCAGACAATAGAAATCTACAAACTCAGTTACATATCCCCAATCCAAATATAAATGGTCCTGTTACTTTTGTAGATAAGTACTCTTCAAATATAGGAAAAGGTCTAGCAGAGAATGAACGATTAACAAAATTATTGAATGATATTCAATATGGCGGAGACACTTTAGTCGTTCACGGCGAAGCTTTAGAAATGCGTAAGCATAAAATAGGAAAAGGATTAACCAAGAATGACCGATTAAATAAAATGCTTTATGACATTCAAAATGAGAAAGATTCCATAGTAATTCAAGGTTCAAAGAGAAAGCTTATGAAAGAAATACGAAAGGCAAATGCATTATTAAGAAAGAGAATTGATAAGGCGAAGCAACAACACAAGAACAAGAAGACTAAAACACTGAGAGAAATACGAAAAGACAATGCTTCCCTTAAAAGAACCATACAACGAAATCAACGAAAAAGGCTCTAAACAAAGCGTTAGAATATAGACACGTTCAGATTTGAACTTGCACATAATAGACTAAAGGAAAAGTCCCTATTGTACACACACACATACATTTTTATAATTAAACTTTACACTATTAAAATCACAACATAAAAATGGAATGTTAGTGCCTTTTATTTGACCTTCTTGAGCTGTTAGAAGCACATGGACTCGGTTAGCAGATTGAAAAATTTTAATCAAAGTTTTTAATTTTTTTTCCACATTTCCTGTCTATTGGTATTACTTTATCAACAGGATTTTTTGACAGAATATACGAAAAATATTGATAAATATTTTTGAATCTGCTAACCGAGTCCGTGTGGTTCCAAACCATCTACATACTGAATAAACATATTGTCCTTTGGTCTTTTTTGGAATGTTGTCTTATTGGCAATCATACCACATATCCTTATTTTTCACTGTCTGTATGTGAAAATTATGAGAATTTGTGTATTGTACATGTTGAATAAAAAGATCTATATCATTCCCTCGAGTCAAAAACTTCATTAGAAATATCATTAGGTTCTGTTTGGTGGCATACCACAGGGAATATTACGTTGTTATACATAAAAAGTATTATTTTGACAATTATTCACCATAAGTCCGTAGACTCTGGTACAGTCTTGTTTAGGGAAGGAATATGACAAGTGTAGTCTCATATGATTTTGTTACATATTCAGGGTAATGTGAAAGTTTTTTGTTTCTAAAATCGGTTCCTAGAAATGGCCTTACTATTCCCATTAACAACGATAACATAACAAACAAAACAAACCGATATCGCCGTCTGTCTTTAAAATTTAAGCTGAACTAATCAAAATTTCAGTACCATATACATTTTTTCCTCCCAATATGGCCGGCAGCATTAAATATAAACATAGATAGCCATCTATCCGTTTAATGTGTAAATTACATGTATACGTCAATTCGACATACGTCAGTTAATCTGGTCTGACATATTTGTCAATAAAGACTTGACAGGTTAGGTGACAAATGATAAAATACAATGGTCAATGGTATGCCTATACTGATGATACCAAACATACAATAGAAAAGGGATTCAGTCTACTAAACAGTAAGTTCTTATGTCTCATTCTTTTCAAAATTCCATGTGATTATTTGCTTCAACAAATAAAAGATTAAATCGCGATCATATGTTCTATGTAGTTTAAAATGGTATTGATATCGATACACCCATGACAAAAATATACAAAGCCAATATTATTTCCAGTGTAATGTAAAGAAATACAGTCCCTAACACCGAATTTGAAAATACGATTGAAATTACAGAAAAGTTTAAAAAATAATATGAACAGAATGGTGAATACGAAATACACAACCGTCAATATTATGATTGTGTCTTTCGAAAATAACATACACATACATCAACAATAAATCACAACGAGTTCACTGATATTCAAAACATTCAACACAGCCATTCATTGTCTTTTTTTTAAACTGAACTATATATGAAACATGTTCAATTGCATTATTTTAATTTTCAATGATATAAACTAAATGTAGACCTAAGTTTAAACAAAGACCAAAAAAGTACAAGGGGTAGACATTATTCATTGGCCATCTGTTTTTTTTAAATATATATGCTTCAGCGCTTCATCCAAAATGTAAAGGTCACTACCTTTCATTTCGTATAAATTTTCAAAAATACAGCATTAAACTCTTATATCTTATAGATGAAATATATATCATTAACATTTTGAATAAAAACAAAAACAAAAATTGTGCAGTGAGATCAAAACGGTATCATTCTTCGTGACATCAAGTATATGTCATATAACTAAAATTGGAACAATGAAGATATTAATTTGAAAGTAGATAGCTTGTAAAATATTTATCAAATTTCGTATCAATTTTTCATATTTACAAGTTTATCAGATTATTTATGACGTTTTACACAAAATTTGTTGGATGTGTACTGACTTGATTCTTTAGTCTGGGAGAACATGATTTAACATTAGTCGTAACTGACTTTTAACTAACTTATAGTAACTGAGAATACTCTTAAATCGGTGCTTTGTGTCTATTGTTTTAATGTGAAATCTTTCTTGTGCTTCGTTCCGATCTATTGAGTTAACACATATGCAGCTGATTTTTACAGTTTGTTTTTATGTTTTGCTGTCACACAACTGTCCCAGATTAGGGGGAGAGTTTAGCGCTAAAAAACATGTTTAACCCGCACATTCTTTATGTGACTGTCCAAAGCCAGGAACATGTAATTCAGTGCTTGTCGTAGGTTCATGTCTGTCATACTACTTTTCTTTAATTGAATTGTTATAAATTAGGCCGTAAGTTTTCCAGTTATAATTTATTCACATTTTTCATGTCGGGGCATTTAATAGCTGAATAAGCAGTATGTTTTTTCTCATTGTTGACTGCTATACGGTAACTTATAATTGCCACCGCATTTGAGCTCTGGTGGATTGTTGTCTCATTGGCAATCATACCACATCTCTTATATTTTCCTCAGTGACCATGAAATTTTAATGTACATGAAAGACATATAACCAATTTATCATAATTATCCATATCATAAATATTTGAAAAGATTTTTTTTTTACTTTCTGTAAAAAATCGAGTCTCAAGTTTTCATTTTCTATACATGTGAATAAGAAATGTTCCTCATTATCTATTTTATCTTAACATCAATGTTGTAGATACTTAAAAATTCCAAAGATCTCATAGAGACATACCGAGTCTCTTTCCTCTTGCAATAGTATTAAAACTTTTTACTTCTCTACCGTTTACACAATTATTCCCTATTCCAGACTAAAAGCCAAATTGAAAGAATTGATCCTGCTATGTTTTATAAAAAATAATTGCCAACGTAGACAGGTTTCTTGTCTTAGTTAGGGATAAATCGTTTAATCGCTTTGATTCAAACAAAAGATTTTCTGAAAATTACATTTTCAAGATGCGGATTTCTTGATTGACAACATATTTGTTACGATTGGAGGACGTTTTTTTTTCAACAAAATATCGGCATTCCCATGGTGACTAGCTGTGCTCCTCTTCTTGCTGATATGCTCCTTTATTCGTATGAGGCTCACTTCATACAGCAGCTTTTCATGAAGATTGAAAAGAAGCTAGCATTATTTTAACTTCACGTTCCTCTATTAAGATGATGTCCTTTCACTAAAAAGTTCAAAGTTTGCTGGCTATGTTGAACGCATCTGTCCAATCGGAATTGAAATAAAGGATACAACATATACAGTCTATTCCATATCTTTAATCAAATCTGGAAATTGACAATGAGAGTCGACTGAAAACAAAACTTGACGACAAAAGAGATGATTTTAGCTTCCCAATACTGAACTTTCCATTTCTATGTATCAACATTCCAGCAGCGCCTGCATATGGAGTTTATATCTCCCAATTGATGCGATATTCCAAATCATGATTTTATAGAGGATTGCTGCTTACCAGGTAGCTATTAAACCAAGATTTCCATGTGGTGAATTTGAAACCATACTTTCGAAAAAATTTACAGACGCTATCACGAGTTGGTTGACCGTTATGGAATATATGTTTTACAGATGACGACGGATATGCATCATATAACAAAGGACTAACTTCAATGTTAGATATCATTGTCGTATATTTAAGTGCTTATTCTTCTACGTATACATCTATTGGAAATTGTCCTAACTCTGACCTTGGTGCAATGTTTACTGCTTAATGTTTTCACTTAAATCTAGATCATGTATAATTGTGGGTTATTTTCATATGGTATGGGTTGGTTTCATACGACATGGGTTGTTTTCTTACGATAAGGGTTGCTTTCATACGACATGGGTTGTTTTCATACAGTATGGGTTGGTTTCATACGACATCGGTTGTTTTCCTACAAATTGAAAAGATACGACGGAATAAAATGATTCATCTTTCAGCCATTAAAAGATTATAATTTGTATGAATTAAACACCTACTGTAAATATTCACATGTGAACTGTCGTTTTTTATTTGACCGGGAACACGGTATTTTAATTATGCAGCAACCAATAATAATACAGTCGTAACAGCAGACAAAGTACATGTGTCGCAAAATATGAAATTACCGTTAATAAATAGGCAATTAGTCAGTTATCTTCTTTAAAACCAAGAGGCCTCGGTTGCCGCGTGGTCTAAGTAGTCGAAATACTGTATCTCTAGCCAGTCAACACTGAGGTTGTGAGTTCGAATCCCGCACGGGGCATGTGCCCTCGAATCCAATCTTAATTGACTAGAATTGTAAGTTTTCCTACCGAAGGTCGGTGGTTCCCTCTGGGCACTCCGGCTTCCTCCACCAATGAAACCAGACCGCCACAAAATAGCACAATAGTGTTGAAAGTGGCGTTAAACATCAATCAGTCAATCAATCTTTAAAACCATAATGTATATGATGGAAATGTGTGTAACAACAATAATTGATTTTATTAACTGCGATAATAATTATATATTTATTAACTTTGCAGCCGGACTATGTTAGTAACCCAAGGATTGCTACTCCTGGTTCTGTCAGTATCTGGTAGGTATTATTAGATATTATCATACCTTTCAAAGGGATTTTTACCAACCGATATAAAAATAAGAAGATATGGTATGATTGACAATGCAACAACTCCTCACCAGAGACCAAATGGCGTAGAAGGTTAGACTCTTTAGTTCATCGTACGGCCTTCAACATTGAGGAAAACCCATACCGCATAGCAAGCTATAAATGGCCATATGGCGATCTTGTTGGCAAAAATAATAATAGTTTGTATACGTAGTTTTTGTATAGTGTCTCGTACATATATTAACAAACTTTAAGAGTTGAAACAAATTATACATTTTAGCCAGTATCAAATTTACTAAAAAAAAAACGCCGTACATGCTACTTACCGGTAATTTTAGATAAAAAATATTAAACGTGACTCAGATGTTTTAATATTTGCGTTCGTCTATAGCCAGTTCTTTTGGCTAACCTCGCAGAGATTGATATCCGCTAGCTACAGTCATGTGTGGGCACATTTTGACCCTGATCTCCAAATTATGTGTCGTTTTTAATTTCCTTGTTCAAGTTAATTTGCATCCTTTTGGCATCTGTGCTGTGCAGGTTTTTTAGCTCACCTGGCTCAAAGAGCCAAGTAAGCTTTTCTCATCACTTGGCGTCCGTCGTCCGTCGTCGTTAGCTTTTTACAAAAATCTTCTCCTCTGAAACGACTGGGCCAAATTTAATCAAACTTAGCCACAATCATCATTATGGTATTTAGTTTAAAAAATGTGTCCGATAACCCCGCCAACCAACCAAGATGGCCACCATGGCTAAAAATAGAACATAGGGGTAAAATGTAGATTTTGGCTTATATCTCTGAAACCAAAGCATTTAGAGTAAATCTGACAGGATAAAACTGATTATCAGGTCAAGATCTATCTGCCCTGAAATTTTCAGACAAATCTGACAACCTGTTGTTGGGTTGCTGCCCCTGAATTGGTAATTTTAAGGAAATTTTGCAGTTTTTGGTTATTATTTTGAATATTATTATAGATAGAGATAAACTGTAAACAGCAATAATGTTCAGCAAAGTAAGATCTACAAATAAGTCGTCATGACCAAAATGGTCAGTCGACCCCTTTAGGAGTTATTGCCCTTTATAGTCAATTTTTAACAATTTTTCGTTAATTTTTGTAATCTTTTACAAAAATCTTCTTCTCTTAAACTACTGAGACAAATTTAACCATACTTGGCCATAATCATTATTAGGGTATTTAGTTTAAAAAATTTGTCCGATGACCCCGCCTTCCAACCATCATGGCCGACTTGGTTAAAAATAGAACATAGGGGTAAAATGCAGTTTTGGGTTTATATCTCTGAAACTAAAGCATTTAGAGCAAATCCGACAGGTGGCAAAAATGTTCATCAGATTTAGTTTATCTGCCCTGAAATTTTCAGACGAATCCGACAACCCGTTGTTGGGTTGCTGCCCCTGAGTTAGTACTTTTACAAAAATTTTGCAGTTTTTTGTTATTATCTTAGATATCATTATAATATCTAATATCTAATACTATTAATTATGATTTTAACCTTATTTTACATGATTTCCAAAGCATCAGTAAATACAGGTGAACGACACAGGCTCTTGAGAGCCTCTAGTTATAAATTGTGTTTTAGTTTTTAGGAAATGTGGTCTAAACAGGTGAAGGAGGTTTATGCGCACATACAACTGGTTATAGGGCATACGATACAGTTACAGGGGAGGTAATGACGCTGCCAACGTAAAATGTTATTTTTCGCGACGTCGAACTGCGACATATCGGGAAAATATGCATTTTCGACTTATTTTTATCATTCAGACTGATATAACTTGAAAACGAGTTCATGGACCCCTCTTTCTTAAAATGACATTAGGATTGATTACGTATGAAGATTATTTGTACCAATTTTTACGAAAAAGTCACCGATGAGATTTTTTAAAATTAGATAAGTATACAGCAAAAAATCCGTTTTTGTCCTAAAATCCTGAAACTTTGATAAAAATTAATTATTTCCAAAGAATTGTTATAAAAATTTAGAGCATACTTATGTAAAAGAGATTTTCCAAATGTTTTTACAAAAATCCTATTGTGTTTATCTTTTGAAACAAAAAAGTTAGGTATGTCTATCCAAAGGATAGAAATGTTCCAAAAAACGAAATTTTGAGTAAATGTTTAAAATGTCGACCCCATTTTTCTCTTAAAGTAGCACATGAAGGTATATTTTTTATTACATATTTGCATTGACTAGGTGAAAAATAGCTTGTATGCAAATTTTCGTTAAAAAAATCACCGTGGGATCAAAACTGTTACGGATGCCCTTAACCTCAACACATTCAAGGTTCATTTTTCAAATAAGTTTATATTTTACTTTGTATTTACAGAAATTTATTGCCAGTTTAGGCCTGGATTGACAAATCCTTTTGGAACATGGGGTGCAGGCCAAAGCAATCAAAACCTACAAGGGCAACGTGTAGCGAATATCATCAATGCTCAACCTCTAGGATTAAACGAACAGCAAGGACAACAACTATTTAATCAAGTGGCCCAACAAGTATTACAAACAATGGGGTCAACGTCACAGCTACAGAACTTTAATTCTCCAGACGGATTCAACCAACGATTTGGTTCCTTTTCTCCAGATCAGCTATTGCCAACAAATCCTATTGGATCGGCCGACGGTACTGTCCCAGGCATACCTAATACAGCTTTACCAAATAATTTACTCCAAACAAACAATTTTAATAATGCTCAAACTTCATTAGGGCTACAACAAGGCAGATTTCCATTCACTGGAGTAAATGGAAGGTCACAGTCAGTTCAAGGTTTTGGACCAGGTGGACCACAAACACCTTTCAGTCCAGATACAATACCTGGTGGACCAGAGTCACCATTTAGGTCACGCTTTGGTGTTGGTCAGTCACGTCTAAGTCCAGGTCATGGTGTTTTACCGTTTGATGGAAACCTCTCACCACCAAGACCAGATGTTGGACGTGGTGATTTACCATTTTTGGCTACCGGAAGTTCATTCCAACCTGGACCAATGAGAGATAACTTTCCCGGTGTCATACCAGTTGATTTGTTAAATGTACCTAACAGTGGATTTGACCCTATTGAAAGAGAACTGAAAATAAATACCAGGCTAAACGCAAGGTTACAGGATATGCATATAAAATATGATAAATTACCAATGGCAGGAGTTGGGAGAAATCCCTTACAAGACATTAAAAGGGAAAATCGAAGACTACGAAAATTAATTCGAGAGAAGAAACGTAATTCAAACTCTAAGTACCAGGTTAAGAAGAAACAACGAAAGGAGAAAAAGAAAGGCCTTGTAAAAGGTTTACTGTTAGGTGCATTAGGCGCCTTTATGTTAGGATAAATGAATGGGAAAATATAACAGACCATTATCAGTATGTCGGTGTAAGAAGACGAAGAAATGAGATCATGGAAATATTTGAGCATTGGGGATGAACTTAAGGAAGATAACAAACATCCAGATGAAACTTAGCAAAAATAAAATTTGAATTCGGATTTTAATCGTTATGAAGGATTTATATCATAATGGATTATCTAAATTCGTTATTACAATTCCGTCTTAATATTAGTTCAATCTATAAAAAAAAAATTCATTTGTAATGATGAACTAAAAAAAACTGTTATAACGAATTCCCTGCACTGCGAATCACAACAATCTTCCAGTATTTGTTTAATAGCTGTAAACAACAAATTCGCAATAATCAGTTGAATATGTAAGAAACGAGAATTACATTTTGTTATAATGAAAATTGTAATTCGTTGGAACAAATTCCTGAAAACTTTAATATCGAATTGTCTACAGTTAGTAGTAATGGATCATCAAAAATGATCATTGTAATGACTTGATATTTCTGATTTAATTCAGAGAATTTGTTTTTAAGTACTATAAACTATGCTGTAGCAGTCCATATTTCATACCCAATTTCGTGGTTAACTTACGTTATGTTGCCAATCTTTAGTTTTGTGTCGACTGTTGTTTGGTCGTTTTTCGAGGGTTTTTTTTTGTCATGGCGTTGTCTGTTTGTCGTCGACTTATGAGCTTGAATATCCCTTTGGTATGGAAAGCCTGTATTTAACAGAACCTATTAATGGATTCATTGATAATTTGTTCTCGGCCTGTAGGTGAAATATTTGCCACTGGACGATAAGAATTCAATAATAACCGACCTGAAAGTATTTTTGTTCTTTTCTAATTACGAACTAAGACCATTTGAGATATCAAATTAAAGAACTAGTTGTACATTGTAATAAATTCACATAATGTTGATTGTATGTAGGGAACTGTTGCTACAGTGAAATTGTTATTAAGAATTTGTAATAAGCGGCGTTACCGAATTTCTATTTTATTTTCATATATGGCACTTTTGATTTGATATTGACAATTTTTTTTTTTCAGTTTTGAAATTTTTATTACGAAAAATTGTTGAAAAATATATTGTTATTAATTTGTAAAAATTCGTATTAACCTATTTAGTATCAGTCAGATATTAGAATTACAAATATTAAATTTTGTAATAATAGCTCAGACTCATTATTTTTTCGAATTCGTTATTACAATTTTTTAAATCCATTTCATATTAAACCTATTATAAGGAATTTTTGAATTCGTATTTTTCAAAGTATGAGATAACAAAATTTCTATTTGTAAAAAGAAACTTAAGAAATTAGTCAAAGCAATTACTTTTATGCGTTAAAAAACTTTTGTTTCTTTATTTAATCAAGGATTTGTATAGTAACATTATACAAATCCTTGATTTAATGTGTTTAATTTGAATTAACAAACATCAGATAAAGCATAAAAAAAAACTTGAGACTAAAAAAGTGTGGTTTTGGTACAGTTAAAAAATGTTCGTGAAAAGTTGTTCTTATAGCAAATAGAGCTGTTGTAGAACTGAAGTATCGAAGTATTCATATACGTGCGATCCAGTTAAAATGGGTTTTATTTTCTGAACCGATGAATCAATAAAAATGTATTGATTAAATCAAAAAGTGGTATTTTGTCATGTGTACTAGGTTTCTACTATATGCGTTATTTATATACAGAACATTGAGGTACTGAATAATGATATTTAAAGATATAAATCAGCACAAAATGTAACTTCGAAATTCGAGTGCACCTTACTTCTTTCGAGTGCTCTCTAACTACTAAAGAATGGCTCAAAACTTGTGTAGAAAAAAAAAATCTTCCGTTTTCCTTATTTATAAATACATTCAGTATGATTTTTGAGAACAAGGTTATTTAGGCATTTTCACAAAAAAAAAAAGTCCTGGCGAAATGTATTAAATTATTATTTTTGGTTATTTTTACTTCATGCAGGCATGCAAGTTGGGAGCATTTCATATTGGGCAATGCTTTGCAATACATCTTTATGTTCGTTGAACAATGTGTGAGTATGGTGATTTGCTTCGTATTTATCCCTAAATAGAAACTTTACTTGGACGGAATTCAGAAAAAAAAAGTTAGAATAGTTTTAATCTAATGCAAATTGTCACATAACTACTGACTTTGGTAGGTTATATATTATTTTGAATCTTGTAGATGCATGCATTAATTTACATGAATTTACATATAAACGTAAGAGATTTTCTGTAAAAGCATCGACTTGCATCTCTGCCCCGGTAACAGTATTTTGAAAAAAAAAATCTTTAAGAAAGTCAGGTACACCTTTTCTATTCAAGCTTGTTTGGGTCACCTGTTTCGTCCTTTAAATGTTGTATACAGAAACAAAGAGTATATCATCTCGCTTCAAATTTCATTATTTATATATTTTAAAGCTATATGTATATATCAACATTCAAATTTCATATTACCAGAAAACAAAATATATAGGTCAAATATCTTTGTAATGCGTCATCATAACAAGGTAGGCGTGTTTGAATATAAAAATAACAGCGCTTGCATTTAATTTGATTTGACAAATTATTAGAATAAGATTATTGCATACTGTCTTAGTCATGAAAGTGTTCTTTCGAATAGAAGTCGGACTTGAAGAGCCTTTACTTTTGGATTTTTTAAATGCATTAAAGTTAAAAGAAATCACTTTTTTATAATTATTTTCAGTAACTATTAGCCTTCAACCTCGTCTTGTCTACGCTTTCACGAAATATCATATAATTCTTGAGAATAGTAGTGTTTTATTGAACTTTCAAAGATTCGTCGTGACATACGATTATACAATAACATCAAGTTTTATAAAGCCATACACATATATTAAGAAGAAACCTTTATACATGGTCTACCGTTTTCTTGGTGGAGAAAAACAAATACGATTTCATATACTATCAGCTGTAAAACTTTTTTTATTTATCGAAGAATTTTGTGCAAATTTATTACACATATATTATATAAATACAGGAATATGAAAATTAAAAAATTGCGGACTCTACAATAATTTTGTACAAGTGCAAAAATTTCTTTATCCCGGTTTACCCATACCTTTCAATAATCCCTACTGTATATTTTTATATCTTTTGTTCGTCCTGAACATGAAATATTTACCACTAGATATTAAACAAACAACAATCAATCAAGCATTTGCTGTTGCTTTTACGGCTTGCGCTTCAAGATGTGTTGAAAAGGAGCACAACTATGTTTGCTCTTCTTATCATAGAGATTGTTGAATGTTACACACCTGAAACACCACCCCTATGTTCCGTTGTCTGTGTTTTTATATTTATCAAAAAAGTGCCCTCCCTTTAAAGCGGTTCATGTTGATTTTGAGCAGCCCCCTAGTTACACCCACTTCAGAGATTGAATTATACGTCAAATACGTCGTGGGAATCTTTCATTTTACTCATCGTTCAATGTACAATATTTGATTGGTTGAGTTAAACAGAAAACTTCGTAGATACGTTGGAGGAACATTCCATTTTACTCCACTTATGATGTACAACATTTGATTGGTTGAGTTAAACAGCATACTTTGTAGATACATCGGATACGTTGGAGGAATATTCCATTCGTAATGCTGTTGTTTCATTGGCTGTTCGATACGTATAGAAGCTTCACAGGAAGGTTTCATTTTTCTTGTCGTGCTTATCAAGTGGACCTTACTCGGCTTCAGTGTACTTGTCTGATTGGCTAAGCTATACGTATAGCAGTTAAGGTTTATGACCCCTTCTGTGGCCTGTCAATTACGAAAGATAATGAATAAAAGAGCTCAGAGATGGACCATTTTGTATATATGTCAAGGGGAAACTTCGTGTAAAGCATTATTATTTATAGTTTAATTGCATTTAGTAGAAAAAGAGCATTTGGTGAAAATAAAACCAAAATTTTTGTAGAAAATCCACAGGCTTTAATACAGAGATTTTTGTTATAAAATTTTAAACATAGATTACTCACTTGTTTTTCTATGATCAGCAAGCGTTTATTGTTTACAAAAAGTTCTAAACAACCTGTAAATTCCAAAACACCTCGTGCTGGGTCACTAAAGTCGAGCGCACCCTAAAAGGTGTACTTGAACTGGTCCATATTCATATTTGTTTTAACCAATATCTGAATTTATAAACTTGTTTTAAAGGAATTATTGCTAGCACTGCATGCAATAATCTTGTATCTATCAAGCATCTAATTGTCAAATATGAGAGTACAAGCGGAAAGGCTGTGGATTTTCTATAAAATTTCCTTATGTTTAGCATTGAATCAATACAAGGGTACATAATCCTTAACAGAAACGTTTCTGGAATATTCTATTATAAGTATTTATGGAGAGATATTCAATCATTCTTTGTTTATGTTTCACTTGATATTTTTTATGTAATAAAATCGAAATTAAACGTCACAAAAAGTGAAAATACCATCAAGTATCTTAATCACGAATATATGTTGGATCCCATTAGACAACATTGAACTCAAACACGCCTCAATCTAAAAGTTCAGAAATATAACACACCTTTTTATTATACACGAGGCGTGTTTGAGTTAACTTTTTGGATACGTCGGAAGAACATTCCATTTTTTATGCTGTTATTTCATTGGTTGCTAGATACATACAGAAGCTTCTTAGGGAAGTCCATTATATTTGTCGTGCTCACCAAGCGGACCTTTCTCGACTTTAACTACTTGTACTCATCTTCTTGGTTTATCTGTACATAAAATTATAGTGGTTTACAGAAACTTTTTCGGAATGTTTTATTTCAAGTCTCTAAGAAGTGATATATATATATATGCTTTCTTGGTCAGAATTTACACATGATGAATATGCTATTTTTATGGACATTAATCGTGGACTAAAATTCTCAATTCATGATCTGTTCATTTCATTGGTCAAATTGGCCTATCAGGTTTGACTCTCACAAAAACAATATTATTATGTACGAAATACAATCTGTGAACATACAAACCTGGGTGTATTTAACAAAAATTCGCCCTACCCTTTAACTAACCCAAAAGACAAATTCTGTTTCAAAATCTGTCATTGTCAGTATCTGGTAAATTACTCTGACGCTAAACCATTTTATCGTCATTGAATACTTGTACGAAGTTCTTTAAACTCTTTGAGTTTCACAAATAAATCGAAAAGTATGCCACTTAGCCAATACACTGAAATTTACGTCTTGTATTTTATGTTAGGTCAGTATATATAAATATATTTATTACATAATTAATTGTCACACAGAACTAGAGCTATACTAGACAAGGAACCATTCCATTAAACTTCGACTTTTGAATGTCCCCTTGGTTTCTTCTGCCTCTTGTATAACAGATATTGTTCTGTTATTTCGTAATACTAATTATTTATCAGTAGCCTCCACGGTCAACTCGTTTTATCAATTACTGTTTATTTACCTTGTTAAGAAATGTTATGCATAAGACCTAATACCGGAAGACGAAATCACTCAAGCAAACATTCTGAGATAATTTGTCATAGTTCGTACACAACACAGATAGATATAAACTGCAAACATTAATTAGCAATGTACTTTAAAAATAAGATTTTTTTTATAGTTCATAATTATAGAAGATATAGAACTCAAACGGCCTATTACGGAATTTTTCAAACTTCGCTTTATTCGTGAAAAAGGTCAACGAAATACTTTAAAACAGTTACTACAATTATTGAGTGCCACGTCTTATTTTTACATAACTTCACTCCTTCATGTAAGGACAATGGAATGCAATATCCTGTATACTACGATTACATGTAATACTCATTTTAGCATATTCACAAATACTTCATATACGTTCCGTCATATACGGATACATCCTCGATACGTGAGTTCTGCAACAGCTCTAATAAGACCATGTTATGATTCACAAATAAATCGAAAAGTATGCCACTTAGCCAATACACTGAAATTTACGTCTTGTATTTTATGTTAGGTCAGTATTTGTGTAGTATACTTAAGTTTTGGCTATTACTTATCTCAAAGTTTGACCTATATGTCGGATAATAATATCATATATAGTTGTCAGTGCTGTTTTCATGTTGGACGTGACTACTTAGAACTCATGCGCATGTATCTCAAAGTTTGACCTATATGTCCGGATAATAATACCATATATAGTTGTCAGTGCTGTTTTCATGTTGGACGTGACTACTTAGAACTCATGCGCATGTTTTATGAACGTATTACACACATTTCGATACATAGGTTAACTACTGAGGCCAAAGACAATTTATAGCAAAATATCCCGATAATATATACAAGATTCTTGTTGATTGTTGCGCATTTCTTGTGATACTGTAGTAATCTATTTGAAATATCTGACCTTTATTAAAGATCGTCTGATATAAATTATTATTAAATAGAATATATAGTTATTAAATCATAATTAAGTCCTGATGAAACAACAAATAATATGTGAATGCGTCTGAAGTATGTGTTTTCATGTATGTCAATATAACATTCTTTGTATGGTACGTTCTCGAAGATTAATCTGAAAAGACATCTATTATTTACATTTTGAAATGATAAATTAAAAAATGAAATAAAAATGAAAAAAAAAATAAAGGTATAAAAAGGAAAATTTGATAATATTCTTTTGCATTACTATTAGGTCTTTCCACTTTTCTGTGGAAAGACCTATTGTATTTGTTCTGATTATTATTTTTTTCTTCCGCCAAATTTTGTTATCGCGTAAAATTTTTGTTTCGCAATATGTCGCTAAGATATTTCTTATATAGTATCATACAGTTTATTCACTTTTTATTTTCACCCATTCTAAGCCGAACATTTTCTTTGTAAGAGTTATCTCCCCATTCACTGTTTATCTTGTGTGTGCATCTCCTTCGTAACAAAAAAAGATATCGACAAAATTCTTTTTCTAAATTGTTCGTTACATCCTCAGAAATTTTTGGCTAATTTGGATCGAAGCGATTTTATGAAATTTTAAAGGAGTTATCTACCTTTACCAAATAAATTTGTCGGTATGTTTTTTTAACTCATAAACCGTTAACCGTATAACCCTGGAATATTTTTATTTGAGGTTCCTAGGTCCTAACTTAGAAAATGAGATCAAGGTCAAAGATCAAGGTCAAGTTCTCAATTTTGACTTTTCCATTTTTTTGCATTTTCTCAAACACTTTTAAAGATATATATGAAACAACAAGTGCAAAATGTTTGCTTTATTATAATGAAGATATGTTACATTTGGTCTGAAACAATCTAATGGCATCTTATAGGAGTAAGTGCCCCTGAAATGTCCAATTATAAGGTTAATTGATTATTACTTCAACTTGTTTCATTATAAAGCCATATGACCTTTTACAAAAGGTTGGATGACATATGACCTTGAAAAATGACAACCGGAAGTGACCTTGAGAAAACCGGAAGTAGCCATTTTTGCACTTTCTTCATGGAAAAGTACTCGGAATCCATATATTTTGTAATTTTAATACATTAACTTATCACTAAAGACAAGAAATGACTTAGATAAACCGGAAGTGGCCAATTATCTCCTGGTTTACAAGCAAAAGTATATAAAAACTATATATTTTTGGAATCAGTGTGAAAGAAACTATTATATGAGACCGGAAGTGACATTTACTTCACCGGAAGTAGCTAATTATCTCCCTTATTTCACTCAGAAGTATATAGAAACCACTTATTTATCGCATCAGTATGAAGAAACTGATGATAAGATGCCAATTTTAACTTTGAGTAAACACGAACTAGCTTCTTTTCAATAAATCTAAAAATTGCTGTGGAAAGACCTTCAATTGTTCTCTGAACAATTGGTTTTTAATTATTCTTTTTTTTTTTTTTTAAATTTGAAGTATCATAAGACTTTAAATCTAGTATTACTTCAGCTGAGTCGATACCACTTCTGGGTGAATTGTTACTCCTCGGCGGCATCGCTCGTCCGGTAATCAGTGATTTTGTTTTGCATTACGTTGATACTTCAGAAACGTTCAGTGGATAATATATGTATATTTATTTAGAAAACTAACCATTTACACGTCACGTGCAGGCGCGGAGTATCCAAAAATGTTTCTGATGGCATGTACAATCATTTTTTTTTACCTTTTGTGTATATATATAATGTTCTGATATCGTGCGTCTGTTGCCGGCAAACTGTCACATTTAAATTACTGGTTACGCCGAAGTTCAATTTAATGTCTTCTTTGCAGTCCGCTTCTCAGTAATGTTTTTAAAACTGAACATATAAGCATCAACGATAAATTGCAGGAAAAAAAACCCAGTTTACATGCATTCCTATTTTTAAAGCTCGTACAAATAAATTTTAGATTTTTCGACAATGTACGTATTTTGTATTTATACGTTTTAAAATCAAGAATGCAATTTAATGTCTCATAATTCCTATTGCACACAAAAATAACATTTAAACTAAGTGTTCCAAGATTTAAGATCTGTGAGAGTATATTTCACTCAACATATTTATATCAAAACTGTTCATATCATTATTATAATTTTGTATATGTTATTGTAAGAAGATAAATAACTACGAAAAATCACTTAACTTCTTTAGTTATAAAATTTGATTTGGAGATTTACTTTGGTTGGTTTTGACGTCTATATATATGTGTTACTTGTTAGGGTTAACTTGTCGTTAACTTTTGATACTTTTGTAAGGTCAATATTTGTCTTCGAACCCAACTGACATATTGTGTATTTAATTAAATTCGGTAACCTGTACATTTATGCATATGAGTTACCTATGCCATCAAGAAATTGAATTGTACAGTTCATGATACTGCTTTTATACTGGAACTATATTACTTTGATATGGGTAATTGAGAAAATTTTAGGTTAGTCTTAAGATAAACAAAATAATAATAATAATAATAATAATGATAATAATAATAATAATAATAATAATTATTAAAAACTAATTGTTCAGAGAACAATTGAAGGTCTTTCCACATCAATTTTCTAAATAATTGAAGAGAAGCTACTTCCGGTTTACTTAAAGTAACTATTGGTGTCCAAGCATAGGTTTCTTCATTCTGATTCAATAAATATATGGTTTCTATATATGTTTACCTGAAGTAAGGGAGATAATTGTCAACTTCCGGTTTAAAAAATGTCACTTACGGTCTCACATGATAGCTTTATTCAGACTGATTCCAAAAATATACGGTTTCTATATACTTTTGCCTGTAATAAGGGAGATATTAGGTACTTCCGGTTTATTTTAGGTCACTTCTCGTCTCAAATGATAGGTTTCTGTGTGCGTATTTAAAACATATATAGTTTCTAGGTATTTTTCCATGAAATCAGTGCAAAAATGGCTACTTCCGGTTTACTCAAGGTCACTTCCGGTTGAATTTTTTCAAGGTCATATGTCAACCAAGAGTTTGCAAAAGACTCTATGGCTTTATTATGTACCAAGTTGGAGTAATAATAGATTAACCTTAAATTTAATCATTTCAAGGACCATAACTCCTATAAGATGTCATTGGATTGTTTCAGACCAAAAGTATCATATCTTCATCACAATAATGCAAACATTTTGCATTAGTTCTTTTATATATAGCTTCAAAAGTGTCAGAGAAAATGCAAAAACAAGCAAAATTCAAAATATATAGAACATGATCTTGACCTTTGAACTTGACCTAATTTTCTAAGTTAGGACCCATGGACCTCAAATAAAATGACTTTAGGTTTATACGGCTTACGGTTTATGAGTTACAAAAACATAACGACAAATTTATTTGGTAAAGGTAGATAACTCCTTTAAGATTTCACCAGATCGCTTCGATATAAATCAGCCAAAAATTTCTGAGGATGTAACGAACAATCCAGAAAAAGAATTTTGTCGGTTTCTTTTTTTGTTACGAAGGAGATGCACACACAAGATAAACAGTGAATGGGGAGATAACTCTTACAAAGAAAATTTTTCGGCTTAGCAGGGTGAAATTTAAAAGCGCATACACTGTACGATTCATTAAAAAAAATATCTAAGCGACATATTGCGAAACAAAAATTTATCGCAAGAACAAAGTTGAATACGTTTTATACACTTGAATGGCTAAGTTTTACTATAAAACAAAAAGTGTACGTGGACTTTATTGGAAAAGAAAATCCGTTATCTTATCAAAATCTTCAGAAATGTACTGCTATTCAATTATTATCTTCCAGTACTCTAATTCGCCGATGTTTTTCCGTATGCAGTGACCTTAACTACGAGACCTCTCGTTAGAAGTTTGGCCACCGCACAGCGCACTTCTACCAACATAAACCAAATACCTTTTAAACAAAAATAGACATTGCCGTTAGTTCAGATCCACTAAATCTTGTTTCCTTTAAAATGACGTCATTGTAGAAGAAAATTACCGGTTATAGAAACTATTCAATTAAATATTCAAAGCATTTTCAGCCCATCAGGTGGGTATGATACAAATGGCTGTAGACATATTGCACGGGATGTTTTACCTTCTTTAACATATTTAAACACAAATGACTTTGGATATGTGTTGTCGTAGCTACGATCCCTACTCCTTTTCCACGATCGCCACATCACCAATTTCGACTTATCACCGGATTTTTACTTGCCTTTAACGACTAGCGAAGCAAGAACTGCCTGCCATTTTCGAGTACCTGACTTCACTCCCGTTTTTATTTTAGCAGTGTTGATCAATCTTTATAGGTTCCTATGTAGTGTTTTTCGGACTGTTGTTTGTCTTTACTTGTTCTTTCTTTTGGTCATGGTATTGTATATTTTTCAACTGATGGTTTTAGATTGAATCTCTAGTATTTTCTCCCACTTTTAATTGTCGACCCTGACCACTGGGCAGTTCAACGTGTGTATTCTTCTGGAACACAGGATATCCAAGTTGATCTTTATGGTTCCGCTTCGTATAATTCGTAACGTACTTTAGGCCCTTTTCAGTGTCGAGCGACTGTTATGTTTTAAGATTTTGAAAATGCTGAATGCACACATTACTTCTTTGCGATAAACCGATACAAAACAGCGCTGTGTTTTTTTTATATATAAATTTGAAATGATTATGAATCAGCAGTAAAAAATCTAATTTCTCGTTTTTTTGGGGTATTTCTGCATATTGTGCACGTACGTTCGTCGTGTGGATGATATAAAACCACAGTTAAAGGTCCCATTTACAGAATCACAACTATTAGAAGTATATCAGCATATGTTATCTCTATTTATCTTTTGTTTTTATCTGACATTACAAGATTGCAATTTAATAATATGTCGGATTGATTTATAACCATATTGTTAATTTAGAGTTAATTAACTACACCCGTTAAAATATGACAATTTTATAACTATCTGGTTATATTGATAAATAATATATGATTGGCCCTTCTTTAAATGAATATCTATATATACAGTTGCGCAAAAAAATATTCTTAGTTATTCTGAAAATGTCGGACAAAAATATTAAGAAAAAGGTAAGAAACACAGTCGATATATTATTACTAAAATTTTACTTAACAAAGTACAGAGGGAAGGTCATAGAGACATAAACATCCAGTGGCAAACATTACACGCATATCAGGACGAGAACATGTTAATGTAATATTAATATGAAGTTATGAAACCTTCTTTGTACTAGACCAACCGGCACGCAAAGCCCGATTTTACGTGCATAGGAACACATTTCAACCGATACGGGCACAATATTTGACTCCGAGACGATAGATGTTTGCTCTTCCTCCTAAACGCCAGGTGCTCTGAGGAGAAGCAGCAAATAACAGTTCAAATCTTTGATTAAACACAGCCGTGGATTGAACGCACGACCTATCGAACTCTAGGAGAACATGCTACCATGTGGTCACCAAGACTGCAAATTTAAGGAAACGATCTCTAGGAATTGGTGAATTATAGATCAGAGGTGCTTCCGGGGCTTTCAACTCTCTTTTCTTCAGATTTCTATGTTATCAAACCACGTACTAATGCACTAAAAATTAGATCAGAATTCCCCCGTTCTCCAGCATAAAAAAAACGTTTTAATCATTTAGATCCGAGACTTGGTGGGTTTTAAAAAGGTTAATCAAATTCAATAATTTCATGAATACATAAAAAGGAAAACAGGAAATATCCAAAAATACTGGACAGTACAACAGACCACAACAACCACAAACACCAGACGCCTCCGAAAAAATAAAATTACACATTAAAAAAAAACATTGAACAGAACAGCTGGCAAGGCAAACACAGTTCTTGGTTGAATACTTCCGTTTAGGACAAAATCCAAGAAAGAACAGACTTAGATGATTTTATAAATCTCATCATGATATTTCAGTATTGTTGAGACATCATTGCAAATACTGTCTCCAATTTTATATCTTAAATGCCTTTTTACGGTCTTATTTATTACCAATCTGTGTATTTGTTGTCTATCATTAGGGGAAGACCTTTAAATTTTCAGGAGTGACAGGGCAGATTGATTTTTTTTTCTCTCGGGCAGAATATTAATTTTCACTTGCTGCTTTTCATTTCGTGCCGCAAAGCATAACAAAACACTTTTCTCTTTTGTATAAACAATTATTTATTTTATTTAGTGGGCAGAATTTTCATTTTCAACTTGTCTTTGGCATGCTTAGTTTTGTTAGTTCTCACCAGGATGAGACATATCCTCCTAGTCCCCCACCCAGAAAATCAAATGGTCGTCCACTTACCGATTTGGTTGTTTTTTTCTGAACGGATTATAATGGAACATTGTTCTGTGTTCCCTGTGTTTTTCTGAACGGATTGTAATGGGACATTGTTCTGTGTTCCCTGTGTTTTTCTGAACGGATTGTAATGGGACATTGTTCTGTGTTCCCTGTGTTTTTCTGAACGGATTGTAATGGAACACTGTTCTATGTTCCCTGTGTTTTTCTGAACTGATTGTAATGGGACATTGTTCTGTGTTCCCTGTGTTTTTCTAAACGGATTGTAATGGGACACTGTTGTGTGTTCCCTGTGTTTTTCTGAACGGATTATAATAGGACATTGTTCTGTGTTCCCTGTGTTTTTCTGAACGGATTGTAATGAGACATTGTTCTATGTTCCCTGTGTTTTTCTGAACGGATTGTAATGGGACATTGTTCTGTGTTCCCTGTGTTTTTCTGAACGGATTGTAATGGAAAACTGTTCTGTGTTCCCTGTGTTTTTCCTCATATCGAGATTAAACAGAGGGAAGTTCAGACCTAAAATCTAGTTTAGCCCGTCAAATGTTCATGTGCCGGTCTTAGGGGCAATCCCACGGTGAATTTTTGAAGAAATTTTGCATACAAGCTATTTTTCACCTATTCAATTCAAATATGTAAGAAAAAAAATATACCTTCATTTGCTTCTTTTAGAGATAAATGGGGTAGAAATTTTAGACATTTACTGGACAGTTCGGTTTCTTTGACATTTCTATCGTTGGGAAAGACATACCTAACTTTTTTATTTTAAAAGATAAAAGCAAGCGAATTTTTCTAAAAACATCTGGAATGTCTTCTCTACATAAGCGTGTTTCGAATTTGTGTAACAATTCTTTGGAAATAATTCATTTTATCTCAATTTCATGATTTTAGTAAAAAAAAACGGCACTTTTTTACTGTATATTTATCTGATTTAAGAAAATTTCATCGGTGATTTGTTCATAAAAATTGGCACACATAATCAAGAAAATGGCATTTTTAAAAAGAGGGGTTCATGAACTCGTTTTCAAGTTCAATCAGTCTGATTGAAAAAAATCAGTCAAAAATGGATCTTTTCTCGATATGTCACAGTTTGACGTCGCGAAAAATAACATTTTACGTTAGCGAAGGCATTACCTCCCCTGTTACTGTATCGTATGCCCTTTTAGATATATAAAATTCCGGACCCCTGGTCTTTAGTAATATCTTGACGTTTTTGTGTTATTATGGATATAATGTAGAAATATTCATGATCCGCACTAGACTGACAAAAGCAACAGTATAGGAACATCATTTTATTGCTTGTCTGCATTGTACACAGTAAGTGAACACCTATTTTGTTACTTGTCTTAATCGTACAACTACATAAGAACAGCGCATTTATTGCTAGTTTTCATCGTACACCAGTATAGGAACACCGCTTTTATTGCGTGTCTGTATCGTACACCAATATATGAACGCCAATTTTATTACTTGTCGTCTTCATCGTACACCAACATAAGAACAGCGCTTTTATTGCTAGTCTTTATTGTACAACAGCATATGAACCACGCTTTTTATTGCTAATCTTCATCGTACACCAGTATAGGAACAGCGCTTTTTTGCTTGACTTCATCGTACACCAGTATAGGAACAGCGCTTTTTTGCTTGTCTTCATCGTGCACCAGTATAGTAACAGCAGTTTTATTGCCTGTCTTCATCGTGCACCAGCATAAGAACACCGCTTTGTATTGCTTGTCTTCATCGTACACCAGTATAAAACATCGTTTTACTATGATTGCTAGTCTTTCTCGTACACCAGTATAGGAACAGCGTTTAATGCCTGTCTTCATCGCACACCAGCATAAGAACACCGCTTTTTATTGCTTGTCTTAATCGTACACCAGTATAAGTACAGCGCTTTTATTGCTGTATTCATCGTACACCAGCATACAAACACCGCTTTTACAGCTTGATATTTTGGGGATTTCATAATCATCTACAAATATCAAATATATAGACTTCATCAGAATTCCAAAATCGGCGGATTTAACAGAAAAACCACTGGAGTCTATGTTTTCTTTATTAATTTATTTACTAACTTCGAATTCAAACTTATCTGATCCTCAAATTCCAAAATTCACAGTTTTACTCTCTGTGGTAATTTCTAGGACATACCCGTATATATTTTTTTTTATTGCTATTTGATGAGAAAATGGACAATCTAATTAAAATATAGATCTCGGATTTCGTTATGCTCATATGAGAGCACGCGAGTTCCGATAGTTCTGAATTTTAATCAGATTGACAAAATGGGTAGCCCAAGTTAAATTTTCACTTTGTATAATTTTCGATAAATAGGAAAATACACGCAAAAAAAAAATCACTGTATTGTATTGTTAAAGATGTTAACAACATAACCTTGATTGGATGAAAAATTCTCGATTATAAATACATGCGAGTCACTTTGAAGGAAAGTAAATTATGTACATTGCGGCATGCTAACAATTGAAAGTTTTTATCATTTTTGTGATAGTATAACAAAGCATTTCTAAAGCATATTTTGCAAATATCCGCGTAAATGTGATTTATATCTATTTTATTTTTACATTATATGCAAAATGTTCGAGTTTGGACAACGATCAATCACACATCGTTGCTAATTAACATTTATTGAACAAGTATGGGAGAAATCTGTTTGCACCAAAAAGGCATCCTTTTGCGCCACAACTCATTTGCGCCAATCCTACGTTTGTGGCACTAGTTTTCAATATGCCTAGTATCACTTGCATCAAAAATAAAGTATACCATTGCGCCAATTTATTTTAATGAAAAACAATGACTCCCCTCTTCCGTTTTAATCAGTGTTGGACCGGCACTGGACATAGCGACTGAGTCACGGTGTAAAGTCATTTAGAGTGGTTTTAATAAAACTTTTTTAAAGTTTGGAAACAAAACATTATTTACAGCCAGACAACAATATATTTTAAATGGTGAAATTTGTAATGTAAACCACATAATTCTATAATCCTCTTGTATAAATCTGGTATTTTTCGACGGCAAATGTTTCCTTTTCTAAGTTGAAAAAAAAAAACAAAATTGATTGCAGTGATTATGAAATTCCTCTGGTCCATCATTAGTACGTCTTACGGATGTTGGAGTTTCAGTGTACGGATTGTGGGGAAACCAATGTCATCAACATCTGTGGGTCACACATAATCAACAAAAGCTTCTACTTTCTTATTACTTTGGCATATCTTGCAACAATAGTCCCGAATTCCATAAAGTATTCTTTTTATGGTACCATAATTTGTTTAAAAACATTTTGTACCATAGATATTAGTACAGGTAAATTGGCGCATATGAATTCCGTAAATTGGCGCAATTGATACCTTTGAAGATTAATATTTGGCGCAAATGATACATCTTGAAAATAGCAATTGGCACAAAAGGACTGCTGCCTAAGGTTTGACATGTATGATTAACCAATTTAGATATTATGCAAACAGAGATGCATATTATTGTGATCCGTCGATCAACGAAAAGACTATGTAATGTTATTTCACATATCAATTTCTTTGTATACTCAATAATTAACCAGTTTAACAGTAAAATGCTCTATGGTCGGGTTGTTGTCTCCTTGATACATTCCCCATTTCCATTCTCAATTTTATGGACGTTTAAAAAGCGAGAAATCTTGAAATATGCAGGAAAATTTACGAGGTGTAAAATTTTCGCGTTTCTTTAGCAGCCGCGAAAAAACCGAAAATTAAACACACGCGAAAAAATTAACGTTAGGAATAATATTTCAATGTATTTTATTTCATCTCACCGATTTAAGTTATTCTGATGTATTTGTTTTTAGGAATATAGATATGAGGATTATCCAATTTTACGCACAATTCAGGAAAATGTTATTGGAAATGATTTGATAATACACGGACCATATGGACCTCGGAAAGGTATATATTTTAATGAATTTACATAAAAGCAGTTTCTATTGGGTTATTTTCCAACCAGTTCAAATGGTATTGTTTGTTGTATTTACACGTATTTAAAGGTTTTCTATGGTTCAAAATTTAACGTTTTCTCCGGGGACTCCGGCTTCCTCCACCAATAAAAACTGACCGCCCCGAAATAGCACAGACGGGTTGAAAGTGGCGTTAAACACCGATCAATCCGCCGATCAATCAAAATTTAACCATGCAATCCTATGACATGAGATTAGTATTTATACAACAAAGTAATTATATAGTAGATATTGTCAGTCAAATTTCTATGACATAAGATTTGTAGTTATACATCAAAGTAATTATATTGTAGTTGCTGTTGGTTTGTTTTTCAGTTGTTTACTGTGATTATACAGCATCTGGAAGGTATGTTTTAAGTTTACCTTAATTCGGACTAGGTTACCTATATATCTTTTTTTACAAGAACACACGCTGTATAATATTGCAATTTTTAAATTTGATTTAGTCCATCAGATGACATTTTGAGCGTTTTCTGTCTTTGTCAATAATTTCAGACTTCCAATTTGAATTGAAACACGTTTCAATTAAATATATACTTTATAAGACAAACTGATGCGGCAATTCAAGTAAAGTACAAAATAAGAAAAGGATATGGCTTAAAAGTGGTAAAGAAACCATTATCTTGCTGTTATAGTATCTTTTGATTTCGTTTTATGGCTTTAGCCAAAATGTTGTTGTTTGTGGTACATTATTTTTTTGTATTTTTCTGTTCTCTTTCGAATAATTGAATATTTCAGATGCTTAGCGTTTATAGAAGACACAATAAGACAGCATGTATTACCGGTTTATGCTAATACGCATTCTTCTACAGGTTACAATGCTATACAAACTACTAAATTTAGAGAAGATGCCAGGTAAGATGTTGACTGTATGACATGGGGATTGTCTTTCGGTGCTATAGTTGCTTAAATATTCGTCATCCGAATTCTAACTATACTATATCACAGCCGGCTATGACAACGAATTCTAACTATACTATATCACAGCCGGCTATGACAACGAATTCTAACTATACTATAGCACAGCCGGCTATGACAGCGAATTCTAACTATACTATATCACAGCCGGCTATGACAGCGAATTCTAACTATACTATATCACAGCCGGCTATGACAACGAATTCTAACTATACTATATCACAGCCGGCTATGACAACGAATTCTAACTATACTATATCACAGCCGGCTATGACAGCGAATTCTAACTATACTATATCACAGCCGGCTATGACAACGAATTCTAACCATACTATATAAAAAAATCAACATATTGCCCTATTGTAAAACATTCCTCATCCTAAACATTTCATTCAAAAACATGAACAAATAGCAATATCAATTAAGAAATTCCCTTCTACAGCAATGGATATGTTAATTTGTAAATGTAGAGAACTGAAATATTTTAGAACTCCTTAAATCATATGAATAAAGTATACATATGTAAGATAAGTATCAAAGGTCAAGAAACAAACCGATAATGAGTCGGAATGGACAACATTTCCAAACGGAGTGTGTCTGTAGGGTACGAATTTCCTTTTCTTATAGGACAATAATCACATATAGTCTTTTAATTATTACTTTTTGAATATTTCCCAAATAAAACGCAACACCATGACTGAACGGGCTCTTCGTGACTAAGTTGCAATAATTCGTAAGAATAGCACAATAAAACAAACGAATAGTCAGGGTTAACTCGATTTTTTCTGCTTTTAACATTAATATGCAATAATACGAACTATAGATGCTTATTTTTTTATTTTTTTAAAGATTTTAAATCGCTGCTGCCCGTGTACACGTTTTATTTAGAAAACTACAAAAAGAAGCATTACATTCCTAAATAAATGGATACAACTGTTCTCTTTAGGTCCTTTTGTGCCAAGCAGCTTCTCGTGTATACTTATACAGCATTGGCTTTCAAATCTTTAGTTTTGAAAGTGTCTGATGAAGGTAAATCCATAAAATCTCTTTGGCCGCATCAAATATTAGTTACTCTCATACACTAATAATGTAAAAGACTTGTGCAACTTAGGAAAATATATATTTAGAGCACTGAAGCTCAGAAATGACTGTTTTCAGTAAGTTGATTTGTAATTCATTTGTTACATATATTTGCTTTTTGGAATTATATTTATAAGTATTTATTTTTTGTGTATTTAATACTTCTGTCTGTTTTGTCATGATCGTATATTTTTGTAATCTATATTTAGTAAAAATTGATTATACATGTACCTATATGTTGTAAAACATTTGGTTAATAAAGAATTGATTTACAAATTTTTCTATTTTTTTCTTTCCAGGCATATAATAAAACAATGTGTGAATTGTGGTAAGAATGACGTAGTTATTTTTACTGGTAGTGGTTCTACGTCAGCCTTCCATAAATTAGCTTGGGCTTTAAAGATTAATTTGCTTAGAGTGGCAGAGGAAACGGTAAATACTAAATTATTAAGTTTTGGACTGGCTTTACTCAAAGTTCAATTAAACATTTCAAGAAAACCACTCGTAATCAGTTCATGCATGAAACATATACTATATTTGTTAAAGTCATATGATTCCTTCAAATTTAACAAAAAAGACGATTATGTTTTATATACTATAATGAAAGTTTTGCTATAAAACACGTATATATAGACTTCCTTTTTAAAGAAAATCCGTTATTTTATCCAAATCTTTAGAAAATGTACTTCTATTGAATTATTGTCTTCCCATGATGTACTGTAATTCGACATCAGGTTTTCCGTATGCAGTGACCTTAATCAATCATGACATCTCTCGGTAGAAATTCAGCAATCGCACAGCACAAGTGCAAAGGGGGGAAACCGTGATGGAAGAAATAGTAATCCTATCTGAAAGAATTTTTGTTACACACCAAATCATCAAGTGTCTTTTAAGTGTGTATATATATTTGTTTATTGGTACTGTATAATTACAGATAGTCCAAAATCCCCCATACCAAAAATAATTCAACATAAATAAGAATATATTAAAACATGAATACATATCGAAATAAACATTTCATACAAAAAAATGCTTCTGTTTGTCGTTTGTTTGCTACATATCATTGATCTATTTCTATTTATAGCTCTAGATGAATTTTTTGTGATGGTTCAACTTGGTTGCCTTTTGATTTCATTTTCTTCATAAGTTATATTCTATGCTCGTCAATATTTGCCCTTTCCCATCTTTTATATACTGATTAACGACTAATATTGACGACAGAGTATTCTAAGATTAAGGTATCATATCTGAGTTTCTTGTTTAGGTTGTGATAGTTGGACCATATGAGCACCATTCTAACACACTCCTTTGGAGGGAGTATGGAACACAAGTTAGTATAGGACTTTAGCATAAATTTCAATAAAATGTTTAATCTAAGTATGATAAACATATTTTTGGTTAATACCTAAAGTAAAAAAAATCACACAATTTACATAATTTTACGTGTAATGAGTAAACAGAATATCATATTATGATTGATTGATTGATGTTTAATTTACGTCGCATCAGCACAAAAAGAAGGTTTAAAAAATAAGATGCCAATGAGACAACTTTTCACCAGAAACCAAATTATATAGAAGTTAGCAACTATAGTTCACCGTGCGACCTTCAACAATGACCAAAACCCAAACCGCATAGAAAGCTAATAAAGCCCCAGACATGACAAATGCTAAACAAACAAAACGAGAAAGCTAACGGCCTGGTTTATGTACAAAACAATATATGATATACAGCAACAAACGACAACCACCGAATTATAGGCCCCTGACTTTATGGTTTACATTCCTTATTTTTGTAACGGTATCTGCATATTTTCTCTTTTTCAAGGTTTTTAAAATTCTTTCAATTGTGTATAAATTTAGAATTTACATTTTTTAAACCTCGCTTTCTCACATTTGTAGTGTAATTGTTTTTATTTAAACACAGGTTGTTCGTATTAGAGATGATGAAAATGGTTATGTTGATACTAAACATCTTGAAGAGGAATTGAAGGTAACATAAAATAAGATCTTTCTAATAGTTTGAATAAAATTGTATATACAAGCAAACAATCCTTGAGAAGCAGACAATACAATTGGACAGAACCGATCAGCATTACAAAACAAAGGGCTTTAAACAAATAATACCTAATTTCCTATAATATACATGTACATGTTGGTAGAGAGTTGTCTCATTGGCAATCATACCACATCTTCTTATCTTTATATGTAGATATGTAGTACTAGTACCATATTCATCCATGCTAAAAGTTCATGGACGAAATTCGTTTATTTTTTTTCAGTTTTGGAAAGAGAAAAGGCAACACGTTTTAGTAGTGATGTCAGCGTGCAGTAATGTGACGGGCATTGTAACAGACACAGATACTGTAGCAGTGTTAGCACACAGTCATGGGGCTTTAGTCGTATTTGATTATGCATCTGGAGGTTAGATCAAATGATACACGAATAGCTTTGTTATAGTTATACTGAGTGCCAATGTAGAAAAGCAACAATCATTTTTTTGCATGACAATAGAAATGTAAAATACATACTAAAGTATGCACCCATTCATTATTTACACACCCTACAGTTAAGTACAATGCTTTACTGGAAATAAAATGAAGTAGACGATTTACAACACTTTCAAAAGAGGAAATCTTGGACAATCATAGCTCGGTATATTTTCCTTTTGAATTTCAACCAAATCTTCCTTCAGTCTACTGGTTACTCAAATTCCATAATTGTCCTTAAAAAACAACGTTATATTGCTGTGTCTGACAAATGATAATAACTCTATTTCAAAGTGATATATATATATAAATATTTAATAACTAAGGTATATATATATATAAACAATGTTACAGAAAATCTATTTACCTTTAATTAAGGTCCTTATCTGAAAATGGACATGAATTCATCAGAAAAAGGGTAAGCCATTTGTTTAATCGCATTCAAAGTTATAACAACATTTACCTATATGTATAGATAAGTTTAAGGATAGTTTTAATAGAAATTATCGCCAAAGACATTGTTAAAAATAAGGCAAACATTTCTTTTTAGTTTGTGAAACTTTAATAGTCGATAGCAAACTTGAAATTTTCGTCTCGCTTGTGACGAATGCCTCAAAATGCATAACAGTTGTGTGTTTGGTGGTGACGGCATTAAATATGAGACAACAGGTCATGTAAGCTTTGTGTATAAAGAAAGAAAACGAATGATAAGATTACCGTGCGTACAATAATTTTTTTAGAAAAAAAATCTTCTGTGGGTTTACTCGGGGACCAAAAGTTTGGGAACCAACTACCTTAACGTTATAGACTTTCAAGACGGTCTTAACAAAACGTGAATCGCCTAAGGTCAACTCTGCCTGCCGGATTTACATCTTTCACATAGTTTTACGTAACTGCATAACATAAATAAATGTTTGCTGAAAAGTTTTTCAACCAAAGTTTGATATATAGATAGCTAATAAAGTTTGTGATCGACGCTTAGTTTGTATTCTCAGATCAGTATCTAGTAACTATGTATGACCTATTTGTCAACAGGATTCATTCGTTACCTTTCATTAATACGTTTTTGCAGTTACAAGGATGCTATCATACTGAGTCCACATAAATTTGTTGGTGGTCCAGGAACTCCAGGTAAGTGTACAAGTCGAGGTGTAGAAGTCTTATTACAAACGAGATACCAAATTCTAATGTTTCTGGTAATAGGGTAAATTTAGATATGATCCATGTTAAATCACTGGTCATTTCAATAAACTAATTTTACATTGTAGAAAGATTTTTGGAATATTTTCAGTACCGGTATTGATTTTATTTGGTCAATAGTTTTTATTAAATACATAACTAAGCACGCACTTGTAGTATAAATACTGGCATTTACAATTTCAGGTATTCTTTTCGCAAAGAAATGGATATTTAAAAATTCTGTTCCTGATAGAACTGGAGGAGGGACTGTTTTATATGTAAGTAAATAAAATAGTTAATTTACAGATCATGCTATACAAATATATAGAACTTATAAAATTGTTTATTGGAAATAATTTGAAGTGTGCATTTTGTTTGTACAACTGCAACGGGATTACATTTCCAAGTAGACTTGTTACGTGTGTCAAACTTGCATGTATTTACATACATAATATTAAGTCAACCATTTTTGTTTTAAAGTAAAACATACTCTATGTATATAGATATAAGAAGATGTGATATGAGTGCCAATGAGACAACTCTCCATCCAAGTCACAATTTGTAAAAGTAAACCATTATAGGTCAAAGTACGGCCCCCAACACGGAGCCTTGGCTCACACCGAACAGCATGTATTTATTATTCTACCCTTAGTTTATTTATTTTGTATTTACATTGTGTCATAGGTCAAATTTATTTGTTCAGTGTATGTTCAATGGTGTTAATATGTCCTTTGATTGAGTTAAGCTATTTCAGTTGATATTTTATAGTGTGTCTTTCTATGTTGTGATGTTACACTATTGTTTCAGAAAAAGGGTGAAGGTTTGGTACCATTAAAACGTTTAAACCCGCTGCATTTGTTTGCACCTGTCCTAAGTCAGGAATCTGATGTTCAGTAGTTGTCGTTTGTTGATGTGGTTCATAAGTGTTTCTCGTTTCTCGTTTTTTATATAGATTAGGCCGTTGGTTTTCCCGTTTGAATGGTTTTACACTAGTAATTTTTTGGGGCCCTTTATAGCTTACTTTTCGGTGTGAGCCAAGGCTCCGTGTTGAAGACCGTACTGTGACCTATAATGGTTTACTTTTTTAAATTTTGACTTGGATGGAGAGTTGTCTCATTGGCACTCATACCACATCTTATATCTATGTCTATAACGGACTACAGATATGCAAATTGAGTATGTTAGAATAAATCAATTCACCGTTCAGCAGTATAAATAATTAGAAATTAAATTGTATTTATCTAAAAGGTGACGAAACAAACGCATTGGTATAGCAGTAATATAGAAGAACGAGAAGAGGGAGGGACACCAGATATCATCGGCTGTATAAGGGCAGGACTGGTGTTTCAACTGAAACAGGCATGGTTTTTTATAAATACATTGAAATACAATCAATTTCATTAATATTTCTTTGAAAATGGTATCCAAAATATTGAACAAGAACCCTTTTTTAATTCTATATTGACTGCATTTGAATAAAAACTCATCAACGTGTCTTCTTTACAGCAATGAAAATATCGAATAAGATTTCTACTTATGATGATGCATTTTATGAGATAAGAAGTTGATTATCAGATGGTATTCTTTATATTGTAGAATGTGGGAACAGATATAATACATCATAGAGAGGAAGAATCTTGTCAGTATGTAGAATACTTACAAAAAATGAAAACAATGGTGTGGATGCTATGAATTTAGTATGAACTGAGGGCATGTGGGTATACGTCAATGAGAGAACAATCCAACAACACAAAAAACCCAAAAGACATCAAACTTTTCATTTTTTAAGTAAAGATTAATCAAATTTTGGGTTGAATCTCCTAAAACTTGCTAGAGAATATCATTGGGAACACTAACCGGTCACCGAGAATTGTATCGACTCAGTTTTAGATTAGAGTAAATGTAAATTTATAGTATAATATACATGTATGTTGTTTTGGTTTGCATGTTCTAAAGGATGGTCATGTATTGGAAACATCAACTGTAGTAAGACAAAGCAGGAGAAAACATTTCTAGTTTTTCAAAATGTGGTTTGCAACTAAATACATTTCACATACATGACAACCTCGAATTATAAATTGCACACGACCCGACAAAAAGTGACATTATCTTTATAGATACTTGTCTCCTAATAAAATTTTGTGAAGTATAGGCTATGATGATGACCGTGTTCTTTTGTTGAGAATTACATAAATTTAGTTTATCAGCGTCACTTATCTTTAGTTAAACACACAACAGTTGAATACGACGACAGCCTAACAGTCTTATGAGAGGGGAAAGCTTATTTGCCAACTTTTTGCTCAGCGTAACAAAGTTTTACTGCTGATAACACATTGGATAAACACTGTCATAGATCCTGTGTGTTCACCATCATCTATATGAGGATTCGTCAAATTCTGTATGCTTTAATTTTGAAACCATTTTTAACCGGATTTTCGAAGGAAAAATCGGTTATTAATTTGGGGATGTACGGCGGGCGGGCAGGCGGACGAAATCTTTTCAAAGTTAGATATGTTGTTTCCTGTGACTAAATGAAGGTCAAGTTCAATTTTCACGATTTTAGCTTTTCTCGTTGTTGAGTTGTAGACCTTTCAGTAGCGAAAAGTGATATTTATTATATGATTTATTTTTATTTTGAGTTATTTCCCTTTGAACAGAAATGGCGTTATTAATAAGTATATGTCAATGATTGTATGTGTTCAATTGATTTTACTCAGGAGTTGTAAAAAAATTCTTTATAACTATTTTTTTTTTAAGTCATGTGTGTTTTGAAGATAGATTTCACAGTTATTATGTGGTATTTTATTTTTGTTGGGTGAGTTAATGTTTAATTTTTACTTGATCCTGTTTGGGGGTCCAGATTTGCAAATATCTTTTTCATTGGATAATAATCTATTTTTATTAAAGGATATATTTCATTACATTACATTGTGTAGATAAGGTGTTGACATTGTAAGATAAGTTGCAGATATTAGTTTGTGACAAATGAAAGAAAAAATATTGGGAACTATTAATTATATATATTAAGTTTGATTACACTAATAACAAACATGTGGTAATTATCAATCACAATTATATTTGGAGTGACAGATTTATTTGAAAAATTTGTTTTTCCTAAGTTTGGTTGATGATAAGCTCTGTAGGACAGTATAATTATAGTTTTAGATTTACTGTTCATTATTAGACATTTTGAAGATGATTACAGATAATTTTTATAGATTTTTAAAAGACATTGTATTAAGATATTTTGGAGAAAAAAAAATCTTTTCCTTGGTAAATTATTTGAAGAATTTTGTGATAGGTTTGTTTGTTATTCTGTATAAATTAATTTTCTTAATGCTATATATATTTTTTTTACTTGATCCTGTTTGGGGGTCCAGATTTGCAAATATCATTTATATGCAGGAAAATGCGGTTTGCTGTCACTCTGACAGCCTCTTGTTCTCTATTCTTTAGAAAGTTTGTCCATTATTCTCTATTTTATATATTTTAGCCACTATTATTCTCTATTCTTTTTTTTATTATTTTTTCTTATCCTTTTTTTTTGGCCTATTTTTTCTATATTATTGACCCATTATTCTCTATTCTGTAAACCCCATACAGACCCTCCTATATCTGACATCATTGCCAGTTTGTCACTGTCATGGCAATATCACTTGTCCTTTGGTATTAAGGTTGATGAACCCATATTCCAGATATTCTTATTCTGCCGACGAAATGGTCTCTCATTTCGTTAAGAGGTGGTCATTAGATTTTACATGCGTTATATCCCAAATGTCCAGTGTCATATATCTGACATTATTGCCGGTTTTATCATTGTCATTGCATATACAAGGGCCTTTTGATGTTACGGATTAAGCATATATAGCAAGAGATGTTAATCCGTCGACGTACGTGGTGTTACTTCGTAAAGAGGTCAATAGATTGGGACTGTCCAGATCCCCTGTAGGATTATCGCGGGACTTCAAATGTCATCGCTGTAGTTTTCAGATAGTTTGCAGTATCTCGATTTTGCCTTGTGATATGGAATTTCTGATTACAAAAAAATCATTTAAGGGACTGTTATGTCTGACATGTTTGATTTATTTGTCACGTTACTATGGGTTTGAGCATTCCAGATGAAGGTAAAGCCAGAAAGCGTTCCGGACGCACCACATTTGATTAATTTAAACGTAATTTAAACCAAATTATATACTATTATTATTGCTCGTCATTCTTAATATAGATTCAGTATTGTAATTTGAATTTGACTTTAATTATTTTTACAGGAAAGCTTTCAATATCTGGTCAGTTAATCCGAGTATTCATATATTGGGAAGTCAAACTGCAAATCGAATACCAATATTTTCTTTTTTGACTATCCACCATGCTACCGGTAAACTTGTTCATCATAATTTCATTTCATTATTGCTGAATGAATTGTTTGGGATACAAGCTAGAAGTGGCTGCGCATGTGCAGGTCCATATGGACAGGTAGGTTTAGAACAGTGGTGGACTATATTTTCAATTATATAAAACGTAATTATAATACATAAAAAGGATACTTGGAATAATGAAAATATTGGACAGTACAACAAACTACATAAACACCCGATGACTTCGAAAAACAAAACCCAGCCTACAAATAAAAACAAATAAAAAACAGCAACAATATATTTTCCAGATAGACTGACTTGATACATGCACAAACTGTGTTTTGTTAAACTAGTTTGGCGCTTGCGCAAACATCCCTCTTTACATATCTAGACCATAGATTGTACAAATAAAACACAGCATAAAAAAATGCACAGTCCAGATAACACCATGCAGAATGACCACTATCTTGAACAAGGAAAGAAAAGACGATACTTAGATTGGAAGCAGGATACAAATGTTTTTGTTACTACAAGAAGCTAGGTTAGATGTCCACAGCTGCTGGTTGAGAACTGCCGTACAAGTGGATGATGATAAGAAACTACACACACTCCTACCAGGTTCCATCATGTATTATCATAACATATATAATTAAAATTAACAATATTTGTGAGAAGTCAGTAAGTATTTAAAATTGGATGAAAGAACGATTCTAAAGTATCGGTTAATATACCACGTATGTTACTCTTGGCTTCCTACAGTCTTAGTTCAAAAGTGTTTCTCCTATTGGAAATCCCCCTTTATTTCATATAAAAACACATTTTTAATAAAAATTCTACTGAAGATTTTTCTTGTCTTAAGTTAAAATTGAATGCTTATGAATTTGTGAGAAAAAACTAGAAGAAGAAATATCTTTTTGAATATTGTTTCAAAATTTCTTGTAGGATTTGCTGGGCATATCGGAACCTCTAGCAAAAAAATTCATTACTTATCTACAAGATAAACGTCCGGGGTTCGTATAAAAAATACTATAGGTTCATGTCTTCTTCTCTTATAACAACTGATTGGTTGAATTTATAGTTTGTTTTATGCCCAGTGGCTTATATTTTATTATATCTGAAGGAGACAAAATAAACAATAAGTGCAATAAGTAAAATATGCAGAGCGTGTTGAGCGAGTGTGATGAAGGCTGATAGTTTTGACTACCAATTATAAAAGAGGGCATGATTGATAGTGGCTAGAAATTTGCTTTGTCACCAATCCGACAAGACATATCTACCTATTAATAAATTCCGGGAAGTAAAACTGACGACTTATCCCTTGAGAATGTGCTTTACTGCCAAAAGGGAAATATTGTTTTATGTTGAAGACGAGTAATTTCGAATTGTTAATGTAATGCAATATCCACCGAATAATGATGTCCGGCTGTTCCATCAAACACAAAGGAGTAAGTAGTTTCTTTTCCAGTATCGGCACTTGTTGCTTTGGTCATGACAAATACAATTCCAATGACAAGTCGGAGACCCGACAGATGAACAGTTTTTACAGCGGATGACCGTGAGGACAGTCCGGTGTTATGTTGCCACAGACATTTCTACCCACGCGACTTGCGTTTTTGACTGATAACCGAACGTATTTCGTATAATTACGAGTATGTTATCGAGTGCAAGATAACATTCCTTCTCTAATTCTTCGTCAATTTATCCCTTTCTGCACCCATTGTATAAAAAAAAATTTAATCAACGTGTGGTTCGTTTGATCTCAGTTCTTCATTGGTTAAAATCCGATTATGACGTCGAATTTTCTTGCTTTCCTCTGAATTTCCTATTGTGACGGCATGAAAATAGGCGACCATGCCTGATGACGTCACATAGAAAGAACACACCTTTTTGCAGATCATTCGAAAAGAAGGAATAAATTTGACTGCGTATTGTTTGAAAATCATTAGAGAAACAGATTCCACCACCAAATCTCGTGTAATACGATATTTATCCACTCTCGACAGTTAAATTTTAAATATTTAAAACGCTCGGCGAGCCTCGCGTTTTAAATTTGAAAATTTAACTGTCTCGAGTGGATAAATATCGTATCACACTCGATGCAGTGGTAGAATCTATATTTATCGCCTTTTTTGTTATATATTAATTTCATCGATAAATATTCATGAAAATAATTTTTAAGAACATAGATAAATGATATGAAAATTTATCATATATTTAGTACAAAATACAGCAATTTTGTAAATCTAATAAAGGTTCTTTTTTCCAGTCTGTATCACCTACCCTGTATCGCATACCCTGTATCGCATAGCTAAACCCGTATCGCATACCCCGTATCGCATAGCTAAATCCGTATCGCATAACTGGCGTGACGTCAGAAATCAAATGACGTCAACGTTTGACGTATGACGACCAGTTGCTGTATTTCCGGGCACAGGAAAAAAGTAAGTTCCCACTCAAGAAATATCATATCATTTCAACTAAAATCGTTTTATTTTCAAAAAAAATGTTACCCAGTAACTTTATAAGCGATTTTTATAAAATAGATACAATAAGTTTTTTAGTGGGAACTCACTTTAGTCCAATGACTGTGTATATAGGAATCCCCTGTTTGTCTGTTAATAATCTTTGAATAGATGATACTTGGTAACATTGTTGTCCATATTTATGTATACAAATGAGTTCAGATTATAGTATAATGATTAAACTTTACAACAAATATTGGGAACGTGGGTTGTATTCTATATTTTGTTTGTTATATTTTCGGACGATTTAAAAAAAAAGTATATCACATTAATCTGATTCTATTTAAATATATGATAAACAGAATAACACATGACAAAATCCGTATCGCATGCTGTATCACCACTCGACCAATATCAGACCTCGGGACCTTCGACCCTCGTGACTGATATTGGTTTCTCGTGGTGATACACGCGGCATGCGATACGGATTTTGCCATGTATTATTCTATATGTATTGCAGTCGGGAGAAATATATATGTATAAATAACAAATCAAGAATACCGAAAATTTGATTAAAATTTGTGTTAACGCATGCGGAAGAATATCTCAAGAACGTTTTGCAACAAACGCGGGAAAATATGAATGCCTAGTCGAATCCAATCTATGATAATCTATTAGAAAAACGAATTATTACAGAAGAGTGTCCACCATGCACTTGTACTGCACTATCATTAGAATAGTAGAATAGAATGATATACAAATGGATGTAAATTATATATAACTGTTATACACATATTAATTTAATATATAACAACAAACCAGAGTATACTGATAACAAATGATTATATCACTACAATATAATAGTTATTACAGTGAGGTTAAATTCCCTGTCATTTATTCATCATCCACACACGAACTTGTCTCTTAAAAAATATATCTACGTACCTTAACCTAACTTTCAGGTATAGAGATGTGATTTTTTTTTCTGAGACAAGTGCCTGTGACCATCCACCAGAACTTGCGGTCATCCTATGTTCAGTACTTCAGTACTTTGATTATACATGAAATCAAGTTATAATTACTTAAATGTGAAAAGGGAACATTATTTTGTTAGATTATTACTTTGTTATTAATCAGTTTTTTTTAAAAAGACAATCCGGTACATGTTTAAATGTTTCTATGAAAACCTAATGTTTCACCATTGCTGTGACAGAGGGTAACTTTGTTATTATCGTTTTCTGTATACCATTGTATTGTCAGATGTTATCGGAATAAACTTATGTTGAAGAATTTTGATTTAGTTAAAATAAAAAGTAAAAAAAAAGAAACAAGCCACAGAGGCCAAAACAAAAATTCAACTAGGCAAGCACCGGAGACTCAACTAGGCAAGCACCGGAGATTCAGCTAGGCAAACAACGGAGACTCAACTAGGAAGGCACCGGCGATTCATAATAACATCAACGATACCAATATCCTGCACCAGATGCGTATTTCTACAGTAAATGTCTATTCAGTTCGAGGCCAAAATATTTGAAAAACCAAAACAAATACAAACGTTGAAGAGGTGATCAAACCAATAATAATCTAAAATATCATGGCTAATCCAGACAACAAATCAAAGCTGTGCACGAGAGAGTTCTATATTCTACAAGCTACGATCACTGCCACGCACATTCTACAATTTAATGACATTATTTTATGACAATTGTATATAGCCATTTGACATTTAGATCTGTTTTACATAGGTACGAGAAGAATGGGCCAACAAAACTGGAAATACTTAAGTAAGTGATTTTGTTGATATTGTAACAAACTCAAACTCAAGAATATCACAAAGATGTACATCTAGTGTATATCACACCAGAACAAATAACAACAATTCTGCATTTGTTTTAAAATTCTATTCTTTCTGTTTGCATGGTTGCAACTTCCTAACTGCATAGAGAGGTGTTACGTTTTCTTTTAGGTTCCCATGTAATATTACAGTAAATTAGTAAACGAGGTTGATGGGACATTTTAACTCACCACCAATCATATCAAAAAAAATTTTTTTAATATCATAGCTGTACATTTTCCATTATTTTCCCTACTTTTGTTTTGTTGTATTCGTTCTCATCACTTACCTTGTTTTTCATATTCCAATTGACCAATCACCCTCGTCCCATTTTTTTCGACGCTATTTATTTAGTATCCTCTACTTGTTATTTATCTATTATGATACATGCAGATGCCGATAAAAGCACTATGAACATTGGAACTTGGTCACTATGTCCTTAGTGCGTATAATATTTTGTAGTTCTGTCTAATATCATTAGTGTCACTCGTAAATGGGATTGATATGTTTATAGGTAATGTTTTATACTGTATTGTAACTGAATTTTTTCAACAAGTTGCAGGAAATGATAACGAAAAGTTTTTTTTTGCTAGGCGTTTTTATAAGTGCAAGATAAAAAAGTTAAAATATGTATGCACAATTTTGTTTTAAACACTACCCTCATTGGCTATTTTTGGTAAATTGATAAATCGAGCCCCATATTAACATATTTGATTTTCAAAAGGACTTTTGTGATCTTCTGGTCTGTTTACACGACCGACCTTATGAAGACCAAAAGCCTTCAAGAATGATTTGTTTATCTGAGGAGAATACTGTTTTTTTTATTGTTTAGAGTGTCATTTAAATGAAAGTTTGATATACCGAATTTGAATATACCAAATTGCCAATTTGAACAAGGAAATAAATGATGCCACCACATAATTCGGAAGGTAGAGTAAAAAAGTAATCGCAACTATTGAAGGCTATATATAAGGGAACAATCATAGCTGTCGCTCAAGAAAAGTAAAAATGTCCTCAGATGTTAAATGTCTCATCATAACATTGAAATCGTTAGTATTTTATATGTCTACTTCTATGTTTATATTTAATTTAACTCATTGATTTGACTAATTTAGTTTTATAGTTTTTCATTATGTTAGATATAATATATTTATATATTTGTTAATTAGACCAGGATTCACCAGACTTAATCTCCCATACTTTTATGACGATGAGCACATAAATTATATAATACAAGCGGTTGACATGGTTACAAAACATGGATGGAAACTTTTACCTCAGGTAAGGCAAAATATTTCACAGTCTTTGACATGCTGTTGTTTTGATATAAGCTTCTCTCTGAATCTAAATAATATACCAATGCTCTCATTGGGGATAAGAAAAATACTGGTTCGTGTTTCTCAGTCTTTATTTTTTTCTATGTTGTTGTCTGTGCGTCGTTTTACTTTCCCCCCATACCGCATAGCAAGTTGATAATACTTTCATATGAAATATAAACTGATAGTATGTGTTCTCATTAGGAATAAGAACTGGCAATGCGTTCATTGGTGATATAGGCTTACAATGCTTTCATTGGTAATATAGGCTAACTGCTTTCGTAAGTGATATACGCTAACTGCTTTCATCAGTGATATAAGCTGACACAGCTCTCGGTGTATATATATATATATAAGCTTATAATGCATTTTTTTTTATTTTAGCTGACACTGCTCTGTTAGCTACCAATAATTTGCTTGTGATATCGCCGAATGCGACTCATCGCCGTAATTTAACTTACGATGAGTAACACGATGGGTGCCACTAGTGGGGTAGGAACTGATTAATCTCCCGGATCACCAGAGTTCATCCCTGGCTTTTGGAGGGATTTTTGTTGCTATTTTTTTTTCAGTGTAATGTAGTGTTTTGTTATTATTGTTAGTCTTTTCTTTAGTCATGGTGTCGTCTGTTTTTGTTGGACTTATTGACTACCCCCTTTGGTATCGTCTCGCTCTTAGATAACAAAGTTAAACGTTTATATATTTGGTCAGTTCTGACTGGGCCCTCTTACTTTGAAGTTTGTCACTTTCCTGAATTATGTCTTTTGTGTTTCCTTTACTTTGAGTTAAAATTTATCAATAAGTAAGAAATGCAAAAATCTGTTTTAGTGACTATATTTAGTATGAATAATTTAATCCATTTATTTAGATGTGTTATATTGTCCTTTGCATTTTTTTTATTAGAAAATATCAATTACATTGAAAGAATTACAACAATATATAGGATCGAATTGTGATAGCAATAATTTCTTAAATGTTACAGGACCAAAAGTACAAAAAAAAATATTTTAGCATTTTCGGGTATATTAAAGCAGTTAAATTTGTCTTAATTGTGGTCAATATTTTCTGTTTATTTGCCATTAGTATACTTTCGATGGGCAGTCTGGAACTTGGCATCAAAGAGCAGAAGGTCATATGGACGTAAATACACTTATTCGTCTACGAGATCTTGACTTCAATAACAAGAGGCATTTAGACTTGACGAAGAACTCAACAGTCAAGAAAGGACCTTCATTTAAAGTAAGCGCTTCAAATATAAACCAACGATGACGATTTTATGTAACGTCAAGTATTCCTGTAATAACCCTCTTCGTGTGCACTTTGAACCAAACGATTCAGTTTGGAAGCCAAGTATATATATAACGTTGGGGTCATACTTACAAAAAGATCAAGAACAGAACAAATAAAATTCGTCCGTCTTATTTGCTTGAAAAAGCTATAATGATTTTTTTTATACAATTACAAAGCAGTATTTTAACCTTTTAAAGCAAATCTAGCCGTTCCAAAATTAATTGTACCTTGATTGCTATCCATATTACTTATATAAAATGCAAAATTTTATTATACTTAAAACATTGGAGACATCGAAAAATGTGCACAAGACAATATATTCAAGTTATATTTCCTACATTGTTTGTCATTATGTCACAGTGAAAAAATGACAAAAATTGATTATGAGACTTTTCGGACATTTTGTAAAAGATTTTGTAAAATCACTGTTTTTGTTATATTTGCAATATTTCAATAAGGGATTTTGTTAATTTTATTGTGAAAGGTTTAAGTCAAGTTTAGAAAATTAAGATAATCTAATTTCATGTTTTAATTTGATTTTCAATTAGCGACATTTTACTTCAATTGATCTATTATTCGTAAATGTTTAATGTCTTTAATTTCATGAATAAGTCTGTATGTTCTATTGTTAATTATTATCTATGTGCTAATTTTGCTGTAATCCCTTAATTGAATTTTCTCACTCATTTAGAGAAATATTTGTCAAGTCTACTCTAGTAATTTTTGGTTTGTTATATAAACTGTTTTATTATTTTGATGTGGCAGATTGGATTTAGTATTACACTGAGCAGTTCCAACTCTGTACAATTGTATTCCATGCTGAACTTATTAAATTATACATCGCGCTAACCAGATTCTGTGTCTTTTGTTGCAAGAGCTAGTCCCAGAGTCAGAGTCCTTGCAGACTCGTCGTACTGTTTATTGTGTGTGTGTGGTTCCAGGCCAACACATAACCCAGTCACAAGATACACCCAGTTTCTATTTGTGACAATTAAATGAAACGAGATCGAGCTTGGAATCTAAGATGGACTATTTATTTTATTTGTTTTTTTATGTGAAGAATTATTTTGTGTTTTCAGGAAATTTTAAATAAAGCTCAGAAAATGTTTAAAGATACAGAAACAAGTTTAAAGGCATGTAACAAAATTAAACATATTAAATCATCGATTTTGTACACGATCAAGACACACATACATTCAACTTATTGAAAGTCCTACTTATAAAAGAGAGGCAAAAGATACCAAAGGAACATTCAAACTCACAATTCGAAAACAAACTGACAACGTCATAGCAAAAAAACGAAAAAAGACCAAAACACAAGATAGAAAACTAAAGACAGAGCAATACGAACCCCACCAAAAACCGGGGTGATCTCAGGTGCTTCTGGTGATGAGAAAAAAAATCTTACAAAATAATCAAATTGAAGGTAGGTTTTGATATACGTTTAAAACTAGCACCAAAAAATACTGTGCTTATAATTGCTTATATCCACGTCATTTGGACTCACTGCATCTCCTTATTTTAAAACTTTTCCAAGGTTAGCAACATCATCAGTGTCTCTTGTCTCTGTGAAAAAAAATACCTATATAATTTAATATAACACTAAAGTATACAGGTATTCTTTTCCTGTGTGATTTCACCCTTTTGCATATCTATATGTTTAATCCATTCACTACCTGAGATATGGTATAGACATTTAAAATATAACTTATATTGCCTCTTTAGATGTTTTATTGACGCGTTTTATGCATCTAATTCAATATTTCCATTTAAAATAGAACAGTAAAAGTTATTAGAATTTAACTAATATTATACAGATTATAAAATGCATCCTCATTTTGATGTTGAATTGTTATAAATATTGTATTGTGGAGAAGATACCATAGTCAACGTTCAAGAGTGCAAGTATAGATACGAAATAAATCGCCGTGGCTATCTTTGTATTTTGGCTTCTTAAAGTGATATTGTCTCTTGTTCATTGCTGTTCTGTACTCTTTTCAAATGTGTTTATTAAAAAAGATGTCCGACCTTGCCATGTTATTTATTTCAAACTGTTTTTTTTTTTTAAACTAAATTTCAGACCACGAATGTGTCAGATACAAGATTTTCAAGAGATACTCTGCCTCGAGAGCGGCATTATCGCTGGTTTGTTACGCCAGAAGAAGCTACAAAGATGTTGTCAAGTACTGACCTCCCAGTTCTAGGATTAAAGAAAAGAAGATACAAGTAAGGTGTATTTTCATGATAATCTGAACAGTTAAGTTAAGCTATTGATTGATATAGATTACACTTTGAACTAAGAACTTCTATACATACTGGATGTATTCACTTTATGTGATTCTAGTGTACCGTAGTACATAGAAATCATACAAAGGCTCTAAACTGCTGTTAATACTTCAGGTATATGAACAATAGTAAGAGAATTTCATAGAACGATGTAGGAATCAGCTTCATATCGGGTTTTAAATAATATATATGATTCCAATTTCCGTACACCCTATTCATGTTTCTGAATAATCTTCTTTTTAGTAAACTCGACACCCGATTTATGTTTCTGAATAACCATCTCAGTAAACTCGAAACCACCCTATTCACGTTTCTGAATAACCTTCTCTCTACAGTAAACTCCAAACCACCCGATTCATGTTTCTAAATAACCTTCTCACTACAGTAAACTCCAAACTACCCGATTCATGTTTCTAAATAACCTTCTCACTACAGTAAACTCGGAACCAATAGTTTGGAAAGCCAAAATATCTTCTTATTGGCAAATAATCCTATATAGCATATTTAGTGGCTAACGGAATTATACAAATATGGTTCAGGAAATTTTCTAAGTAAACCATGGTTAAACTTTACATGAATAACTATTAGGCCGATAAATAAAATCCTTTCGTTTTATTTTTGCATTTAGTGATTTATGATTGATATCTTTTCTACAGACATCCATTTAAAGCAGTGCAAGAAGCTGTCTTAGGATCACGCAATATTGATAGTACAGAAACATTTCGCAAAGGACACACGACCGACAGATCTGAGAAATCTACTGGTAGCAAAAATTCAAAAGACAGCAATAATAACAGTGAATCAGATGTTTTTGTAAATGCCTATGGAACAGACGACAAAAAGGGGACTTCCTTTACCACTAAACAGGTTACTTTGAAAAAACGATTTCATAGTGACTCCGATGTTCTTAATAATATTGAACCAAGGAGTGTCAGGCATAGCAGTAGGGTTAAAAAAGATTTCTAAAAGAAGAAGGAGAAAAAGAAAGTTTTATTTTCCTATTACGTGCATGGAGATGAAGATATTTAACATCAATGATTCAACAGATGAACCCATTAAGTTACATACATTCATAACGAAACGAACGATATGTATAAGCTTCAAAGTAGAATAATTACAGATGTATGTTTCATTATTATACGTTATTTTGATTGGCTAACAGCAATCTCGCGTCATTCTTCATTTCAAAATGAATTGCATGAATTGAAACATACATGATGACACATGTTTCCACAATAAAGTGCACAGGTAAATAAAAGAAAAACTTGATAGTAATCGTGTTTTCATGATCATAGCGAAAAAATGTAATTATAAGTATTGAATGCTTCTTTTAGTAATTTCATAGGGTTGTAAAAGCGTTGACCGTGCGTACATTTTTAGAATGAAGCGCTTTCGCGCTTCATACAAAATGTACTTTGGTCAACGCATTTACACCCCCAATGAATTAACAAAAAGAAGCATTCAATTCTTAAATAAATACTTAGTAGTACATTATACAATATGCTACCAAAGAAATGGTGTGACATAGCTCCATAATTTCACTCTTGTATATGTGCAAAAATAACTAGTAACTAGTATCATTGCGTATATATCATGTGTAGTTCATATTTGTTCAGTAATGATAATTTGGCTGTAATCATAAAAACTAAGATAAATTATTAACGAGACAGACAAACAAATTTATTAGTTGTAATTGGCTTTGAACTAGCTTTCAGTAATTGCAGGTACTCCTTTTTCGATGCTTTGCGTCTATTGTTTTTATGTTAGTTGTTTTTGTGCCTCGCATCGATTTTTCGGTTAGCCAATTGCAACTGGTGTTTGCTTTTATGCTCTTATGCTAACAAACATGTTTAACCCCGCCACATTCGTTATGTGCCTGTCCCAAGTCAGGAGCCTGTAGTTCAGTGGTTGTCGTTTTGTCATGCCTGTCATAATTGTATTTCATAAATTGTTTTGTTATGAATTAGGTCGTTGCATGGTTTTCAAAATTGAATTGTTTTACATTTTTTATTTCGGAGCATACGGTATGCCTTTTTTCTCATTGTCTATAATTGTTTATTTCCACTTCATTTGAAATTTGGTGGATAGTTGTCTCATTGGCAATCATACTACATCTCCTTATCTTTATAAACATTTACTTCATTAAAAAAAACTCCATTTAGAACATATGAACATACAAATTAGAAACATGAGATATCGAAATAATATACATTGTATTAGATATGACATCTATAAATGTTTCAATCTTATCTGATTAGCAACCCAGTCCTACCCGTGTAAATGTAAATGCTCTTTTGTTCCGACGTTGGAAAGTTCCGGGCGAATAGAACTAACTAGCCGAAAAGTTCCGGAGGAACTTATTAACTAGTTACTTTGTTCTTCCTCCGGTTTAAAAGTTCCACCGGAACAAAGTGACTAGTTGAAAAGTTCCAACGGAACATATCAACTAGTTAGAAAGTTCCTTTTTGCCAAATTAGTCAAAACCGGAACTAACAAACTAGCCCAAAAGTTCCAACGGAACTTATCAACCAGGCAGAAAGTTCCATTTGGAGAATTGATGCAAAGTACAAGCGCAACATATTATATTTGAACCTTTCAAAGGGAAACCAAGATACTGATTACAAAAGTCAAAAGGAACTTATCAACTAGCCACAAAGTTCCTCTTTGGCAAATAAGTCAAAACCGGAACTAACAAACTAGCCCAAAAGTTCCAACGGAACTTATCAACCAGTCAAAAGTTCCATTTGGAGAATTGATGCACAGAACCACATGAGGAGGGGGGTATTCTTCCCTCTCTTGAGGGTACTATGAATACTAAATTTGCATGATAATGCAACTTATTCCGTTTTATGTGAGCTATGAAATACAACTTAAATTTTGCATATTTGTCCCCAAAGAAACCCCTTTCAGTGCGTTGGGTATTCTTGTAATTAATGATTTGCTCTTAAATATACTGATACTCATTCTTCCCCCTCTTTCTACAAAAAGGACGAAATATGGTATATTCAGAACGATGTAACTAGTTGTTCTGTTCCGCCAGAACTATTCAACTAGCTACATTGTTTCGGGACTTTTCAACTAGCTACTTTTTTCCGGAACTTTTCGACTGCACTCGGAACAAAACAACTAGTTGGAAAGTTCCATCGAAACGAAATAACTAGTTGAAAAGTTCAGCCGGAACAAAGTAACTGACGGATCATAGTGGCTGTTACATAAACAGCAATTCATTGATGGTACCTTATTAACAGTTGACGTCAGAGGACGATACCTTGGGTACTGACTATCATTAAATGTATATATGTTAAGATATTATCCTATCCATTTCAAAAGCCCAAGTTGAAGCTTATTATATGGTATGAGTTTAGATGAAGCTTATTACATGGTATGAGTTTAGTTGAAGCTTATTGCATGGTATGAGATTAGTTGAAGCTTATTATATGGAATGAGATTAGTTGAAGCTTATTATATGGTATGAGATTAGTTGAAGCTTATTATATGGTATGAGTTTAGTTGAAGCTTATATGGTATGTGTTTAGTTGAAGCTTATTATATGGTATGAGTTTAGTTGAAGCTTATTATATGGTATGTGTTTATTTGAAGCTTATTATATGGTATGAGTTTAGTTAAAGCTTATTATATGGTATGAGTTTAGTTTAAGCTTATTATATGGTATGAGTTTAGCTAAAGCTTATTATATGATATGTGTTTAGTTGAATCTTATTATATGGTATGAGTTTAGTTGACCTTTGAAGGCCGTACGGGCACCTGTAGTTATTCAAATCTTTGTCATCATTTGATATGTATGACTGATTGATTGTTGGTTGTTTAACGTCCAGTGGCAAATATTTGATGCATGTTCAGGATCTGTATGGATTGTTGTCTTCTTTACAATCATGATCAAAACTATCCATGTTTTCAAACAATTTTGAAACGGTGTCATGTTTCTTAGTCAATTTCCTTCATGCTTTTAAAAAAGGTTAAACTACCATGTAAATTCGCTGTGGTCGTGTTTAGAATAACGTTTGTTATTTTGATGGACGTAGTATTCATATAATAACGGAAGACTATCAAATAAATGATTTTGACATCATGAAATGAAACTGCATGATACCAAAGTTCACTTTGATGCACCGTTTGCGCATTTCAAAATTGTATTTTTATCAGTGGTGGTCAGGATCAATTATTAGAAATCCTAAAGTATCTAAATTTGAAGAGCAATACATCAACAGGAACACATAAAATTGAGCAATAATAACGATTCACAAATGTAAGGAGTTTAAATGGAGGTATGATTCTCGTTGGTGTAATAAGTTGTAATATGCCAACGTAGTTCACAAAGACAATAAGTTTTAAAAGTTGGATATAGCTAAACTTATTGGCCAATGTTATACTTATTTTATGTCCTTTTTGGTCATGTATCTCTTTAACTGTTTCGGTTCTTATACATCCTTGGCTTTCAAATATTCGTCTTTGAGCATTTCTGATGAAGGAAAAACCACAAAAGTGCTTCGGACGCTTGAAATTTATAAAGTGTTTTTTATTTAGAACTATTTGTAGTACCGTATTTTGATTCTGGCACTAATTTCATCGTGTTTTTTTAACTTTTAATGGAGATGCTATATATTGCATGTGTTGAATGTATTGATATCTTATGCTATTAATGTCGATGTGTGTTTTATGTATTAGATGTAAGCCTCTCAGATATCTTATGCTATTAATGTATATGTGTGTTTTATGTATTAGATGTAAGCCTCTCAGATATCTTATGCTATTAATGTCTATGTGTGTTTTATGTATTAGATGTAAGTCTCTCAGTTATCTTATGCTATTAATGTCTATGTGTGTTTTATGTATTAGATGTAAGCCTCTCAGATATCTTATGCTATTAATGTCTATGTGAGTTTTATGTATTAGATGTAAGCCTCTCATATATCTTATGCTATTAACGTCTATGTGTGTTTTATGTATTAGATGTAAGCCTCTCAGATATCTTATGCTATTAATGTCTATGTGTGTTTTATGTATTAGATGTAAGCCTCTCAGATATCTTATGCTATTAATGTCTATGTGTGTTTTATGTACTAGATGTAAGCCTCTCATATATCTTATGCTATTAATGTCTATGTGTGTTTTATGTATTAGATGTAAGCCTCTCAGATATCTTATGCTATTAATGTCTATGTGTGTTTTATGTATTAGATGTTAGCCTCTCAGATATCTTATGCTATTAATGTCTATGTGTGTTTTATGTATTAGATGTAAGCCTCTCAGATATCTTATGCTATTAATGTCTATGTGTGTTTTATGTATTAGATGTAAGTCTCTCAGATATCTTATGCTATTAATGTCTATGTGTGTTTTATGTATTAGATGTAAGCCTCTCAGATATCTTATGCTATTAATGTCTATGTGTGTTTTATGTATTAGATGTAAGCCTCCGAGATATCTTATGCTTTTAATGTCTATGTGTGTTTTATGTATTAGATGTAAGCCTCTCAGATATGAGAGGATTAAATCTGATTTACATAGACCAGAGACATTATATGTCTCTGCATAGACGTAATAAATAAATAGTTTAATCTTTTCTCTTGTTCTAAAAAGAGCAATTAGTTTTGATAAAACAGGAAATGTGTCATTATCTCAAATTTTCTAGATGCAGTAACACTTTCAGAAGATGTTTTGTAGTTGTGGATTTGGAATGAAATCTTAAGTGCAGTCTATTTTAAAGTTGATAAATGATAACACTTCTATATAAATGTATATGTTGCTTTGCTTTATATGTTGCATGTATTTATTGATATGTGCTGCTTGTATTAATTGCATATGTTGTGTATGTACATATGTTGCTATTCAATGATTGGTTCTGTTATTTTATTCTATATCAGTCGGTTAAAGAGCTCTAAAGATATCATGTTCTATGTTCATTTGTATATATATGAACACCCGACTTTAAATAAAGATTACTTTACTTTACTTTAATTTACTTGTACATGAAAAAGACATAAAGTGATTTAAAATATGTACATTGTTATTTATGTAGAGGAGAACAGTTGGTGTCATCAATTTGTGGTAACATGCATGTTCCAGTTTATTATTGTCTGAGGAAATAAAACGACTATTTTTAACTTTCTTTTGAGGTAGGTATATTTGCCGAAATGTTTGCGGTTATGTGCTTTTCTTGTTTTAGTATCTGTTGGTATAATGACTAGCAATGGAATTGCAATGAGTCCATGGGTGACTTCATAAAACATAATCAGTCTGGTTTTATGGCGGCGCTCAGCACGTAAGAGCCATTCAAGATTGTTTATCATAGTTGAACACTACTGCTGTTATGGTAGTAAGTATAGCTTTTGTGGATCCCATAAACTACAGTTGTATTCAAGTGTTGGTCTCACTATGGATTGGTATTCACGGGATTTGGTAATGGTGTTTGATATTTTTAGGTTTCTCTTCAGGAAGTCAAGAGATTTGTTTGCACTTGATATGATATTGTCGTAGTGATTGTTCCATTTTAAATTTGACTGTAAGGTTACACCAAGGATTTAACATCAGCTGAAATCTCGATGCTTAAATCGTCATGTTGAAGAAAGGCTCAAGTTTTAAGTCTTCCATCTGTGTCAATATCAAGAAATAGTTGCAGAAATGAAGCAGACCTTCTTGTTTCGGTAGTATCCTTTACTAGTTTGTTTCAAGTTCACTCAGATATGCAGTTGCTTAGGAACAGAATGAAACGTGTGTGTGTGAGGTGAAAGGGGGCAGGGCGTGCAAACTTCTGAAAGTGACGATAAAAAAATAGCACCAGGTTACACACCCTGATTTGTGAGAATTAAGCATTCACTTAAATATTAATCTATATATCGGAAAGTGAAATTAAAGCACTTGCAAGATGTTTTTTTCTCTTTTTGTCTTAAAGAAGGTTTTGTGTGAATACACGGCATCATATACCCAACAAAAACAAGTCGACCAGTAGGGGTAAACAATTAGTACTTATTGAAATACCGACTGGTTATTGAAATATTTATCCACCAAACTCAACAAATATGAAATATGTCAAATATTAAGGTAACTGCAAAATGACACCTTTCGATAATTTAAAATGGCCCCGTCAAGAATTTATTCTTGGTTAAGGATAAAGCATGATAAATGTACGATATCGAATTACAGTTATTGACATAATAGTGCAAATTGAAAGGAGTAATTGAAAAATTACCTGAACCATGCAGAATCTACAGGCGCTTGGGGAATGTACCCCTTTTTTAATCGAAGTAAAAAAAAAGGGGAAAGGGGGGGGGGGGGGGGGGGGGGGGGGGGGGACGGGGGTTCATTCCCCAAGTGCCCGTGAACGCGACTTATTACTGGATTTCTCGTTACACAATTTGATAGTTCACATCAAGCAGAAAATGTCTAACACCTTTTAACTGTACTTTCTTAAAAGTTTGACAAAGACCTGCATATTCACATAAAACACATGCAAACAAGCTGTAAAACATAAGATATATCATTAACAAGAGTGTACTTACTGAAATGTCTCGCCTGCTTTACTGATCTTTGATTTTATGTTGATAGTCCTAAATATAAAGCTTTACTACAAGTATCACATAAACTTAACATGATCCAAGAAAATGAGGCCAAGGTCAGATAAACCAAACCGGAAATTCATGTACACCTCACAATCATTCAATACACAAAACATATTTAAGTCTCCCAAACGAAGTTTGGGAAGACTTATTGGTTTTGCTCAGTTCTTATTATTAAGTCGCCAAAACGGAGTTTTGGGGACTTTATGTTTTTGTCCCGTTTCTTATTATTATTATTATTATTATTATTATTATTATTATTCTTAACCCTAATTTGTCCGACCATTTTCTTCCAAGCCTTAAATGATGGAAACTTTATTTGGTATGATGTTGGGGTAGTATCCCTAGTGGTGCATTCGCTATTCTTTATTTTCAAATGGGGGTCAACTTGGCACTTTTTGGGGGGCGGAACATGGGTGGGGTCATTTTTCGACTATTGATTCGCTACTGACTAGTAGAACCTTTAAGTTTTGTGTAACACAAGAGACCGATGTCCAGGTGTCCATTCCACATTTTTTATTTCAGCCCGGGGTCATCTTGGCATTATTTTAGGGGGTCAATTTTCATGGAACATTCTAGAACAATAGTCATGTGATTTGTCATGTGATAGTATTGAATTATTCCTATGTACTTTTTATGTTATATAATGATAGATTATTACAGGTAGCACCATATGTATCTGTAATTCAAACTTTGGAATTTTTAAAATGGCCGCCGTTACCATGGAAACTGCAAAAATGAGAATTTTGTTTAAAATGCTTCAAATTTAATGAAATTTTACAGAGATGTTAACGAGTGTATGTAGATTTGGAATTTGACTTTGGAATTTCCAAAATGGCCGCCGTTGCCATGGAAACAACAAAAATGCGAAAAATTTTGATTTGGTCCAATCTTTATGAAATTTGACAGTAATGTGACCTGCCATGTGTAGATGTGCCATCCGACTTTGGAATTTTCAAAATGGCTGCCGTTACCATGGAAACTGCAAAAATGTCAAAAAACTCAAAATGCTTCAAACTTAATGCACAAATGTTGACTGTCTTATGTAAATGTGGCATTTGACTTTGGAATTTCCAAAATGGCCACCGTAACCATGGAAACACGAATGCCTAAATTTAAAAATTGGTCCAATTTTTATGAAACTTGTAAGTAATGTGACCTGTCACGTGTAGATGTGATATCCGACTTTGAAATTTCAAAATGGCTGCTGTTACCATGGAAACAGCAGAACAATGGTTGGGGGCCGTTTTGGCGACTTTTGTGTTAGCATCATAACACAGGATTACTTGTTATTCTTGCTCTTCCGCCACTTTTTTGAATGAACTTGTCCGCACCATTTCTCCAAAACCGCTTGTCAGATTTACTTTAGGTTTCACAATATGTTAGATTAACATGTCTAGTGGTGCAATCAGGGTTTCGTTTGTGCATTGGGGTCTAAAAAGGGGTACTTTGAGGGGCCAAAAGAAGGGAGGGGTTTACTATAGAACCCTATTGGATTTTTTTTTCTTTTTTCAAATGATTATAACTTGAAAACCGTTAGTAATAGACACAATCTTTATAATTAAAAATGTTCTACATGATAAAGCACATCTAATGAATTAAAGGGTTCGTCCCCAGGGGTCACCCCACCCCCTGCCATTTGACAAAGTTGTAATATCTTGTAAGTGGTTAAGATCCCCACCCCTAAACCATATATATTCTGGTTTGTCATGATAAAGCACATCAAATGAAATAAAGGGTAAGTCCCCAGGGGTCACCCCACCCCCTGCCATTTGAGAAAGTTCTAATATCTTGTAAGTTGTCGAGATCCCCACCCCTAAACCATATATATTCTTGTTTGTCATGATACAGTCCATCAAATGAAAAAAAGGATTAGTCACCAGGGGTCACCCCAACCCCCTGCCATTTGAGAAAGTTGTGATATCTTTTAAATGGTCGAGATCCCCACCCCTAAACCATATATATTCTTGTTTGTCATGATACAGTCCATCAAATGAAAAAACGGATTAGTCACCAGGGGTCACCCCAACCCCCTGCCATTTGAGAAAGTTGTAATATTTTTTAAATGGTCGAGATCCCCACCCCTAAACCAGTCTTCACGATGAACTGCTAAATCTACAGGCCCGGAGCTCAATTTTTGAAAATCTTTAGTTAGATTCTGTTGGCTTGTAGATATGATTTTTACAGGCCCGAGAGCAATATTACAAGCCTGGGCTGCCTGGGCTGCCACTCAGCGTGAAGACTGCTAAACCATATATATTCCGGTTAGTCATGATACTGCACATTAAATGAAGTAAAGTATTAGTCCCAAGGGGTCACCCCCACCCCCTGCCTTTTGAGAAAGTTCTAATATCTTGTAAATGGTTGAGATCCCCTCCCCTAAACCATATATATTCTGGTTTGTCATGATAAAGCACATCAAATGAAATAAAGGGTAAGTCCTCAGGGGTCACCCCCACCCCCTACCATTTGAGAAAGTTCTAATATCTTGTAAATGGTTGAGATCCCCTCCCCTAAACCATATATATTCCTGTTCGTCATGTCACAAAGATTCGAATGACGTATAGGGTCAGTCCCCAGGGGTCCCCCACCCCCAATGACCTAATATCTTGTAAATGGTCGAGATCCCCACCCCTAAACCATATATATTCTTATTCGTCATGCCAAGAAGATTTGAATGATATATAGGGTCAGTCCCTAGGGATCACCCCCACCCCCTGCCATTTGATAAAGTTCTAATATCTTGCAAATGGTTGAGATCCCCACCCCTAAACCATATATATTCCTGTTCGTCATGTCACAAAGATTCGAAAGATATATAGGGTCAGTCCCCAGGGGTCCCCCACCCCCAATGATCTAATATATTTTAAATGGTCGAGATCCCCACCCGTTAACCATATATATTCGGGTGTGTCATGCCAAGATGATTTGAATGATATACAGGATCAGTCCCCAGGCATTACTAATGCATATAACTTTACTGGACTTTGCCCAATGTCAAGCGAACCTGGGAATGACGAATTATTGGAGCTTCGTTTGGGAGACTTCGTAACAGCATCCTGTTACAATAATTTCTTGTTGACCTATTGCTTATAGTTCTAAGAAACAAACTTAACCATGAAAATTTAACATTGACCAATGAACCATGAAAATGAGGTCAAGGTCAGATGAACCATGCCAGAAAGACATGTACACCTTACGATCAATCTATGCATTAAATATAGTTGACCTACTGCTTATAGTATCTAAGAAACAAATTTAAACATGAAAATGAGGTCAAGGTCAGATGATACCTGTCAGACAGACATATACACCTTACAATCATTCCATACACCAAATATAGTTGACCTATTGCTTATAGTTTAAGAAAAACAGACCAAAACATAAAAACTTAACACTAAGCAATGAACCGTGAAAATGAGGTCAAGATTAAATAAAACATGCAATCGACATGTGCATGGTAAAATATTTGCCAGTAGGACATGTACACCTAACAATCAATAGTAAACCTATTGCTTATATTATCTGATATATGGATTTGACCACGAAAACTAAACCTTGTTAACTGATTCTTGAAATGAGGTCCAGGTCATATGAAAACTGTCTGACAGGCATGAGGACCTTGCAAGGTACGCACATACTAAATATAGTTATCCTATTACTCATAATAAGATAGAAATTAACATAACAAAAAATCTTAACTTTTTTCAAGTAGTCACTGAACCATGAAAATGAGGTCAAGGACAATGGGCATACAATGTATGACAGACTGAAACTTCATAACATAAGACATCTATATACAAAGTATGAAGCATCCAGGTCTTCCAGCTTCTAAAATATAAAGCTTTTAAGTAGTTAGTTAACGCCGCCGACGGATCACTACCCCTATGTCGAGCTTTCTGCGACAGAAGTCGCAGGCTCGAGAAAAAACACACATGCAAATAAACAAAACAATAAAGCACTATTTCTATGGTGAGTTTATTTCATACTAAATCAAGTAAATAAGAAATTATCAACTGGGTGAAATAAAAAGAACTCAATAGGTATAGTCCGTTTGACTTCTATAAATCTTCAGAAAATAATTCTTAAAAATTCATTTTTACAAATAAACATTTTTTTTCTTGATGTATGTTAATGTATGATATATGTACGAACTCTGACTATGAATATCATAGTTTTAGGCCAATAATAAAAAAGTTACCCATTAGGTCTCTATGTTACTTCTATTTTTTTTTTATTTAAAATACTTGATGGAGTAAGTATGAATAGTGTAACAGCTTTCCATTCAAAACAAAAAACATAAGACATGTGCTTTAAACCTGTTTTATTATACCATGTGACTTTTCTCATTTAAATAACGCTGACCAGCAAACAAACTTGGACTTCATTTAAGTTTTATGTCATGTGATTACTGAACTTATTGTATACATGATTTTTGTATTTTTCTTGTTCAATTTCTATGAGTAACCTTAGTAATATTTTCCACTGGACATTACTAGTATAACATTTTTAAAAACTACAAAGTAGTTTTATGCAAAATTCAGTTTAGAAATTTTATTAAAAAGTTCCTCTTTTCATCAGTGAAGGTCTTTATGGTTATATTTTATCTAATTTTATTTTGAAAGTCATTAGCTGTGTTTTTTCAAGTAAAAAGTAAATATTAAATGTACTCTGTAAATACTTATTGGTGAAACTTTTTAGAGCCGTCCATTTTGTTAAAACTGTCATCATGCTTTAAGCATGAAAAGCTTGCTTATATTCTTTTATAAGATATATATAAATATATAATCAAATTAAGGTAACAAAAATTAAGATTTGGTAAGGAATAAAAACAAAATAAAACATCTGATTATAATATTTTTTCCCACAAATAACATCTTTGTAGATACATGCAAATTCATTTATAAAATCATATAAAACCAGTTATAAAAAAACTTAGATGATGGTCATTTTTCATGACATGTATAATGTCCTTTGATATTTAAATGAGTTAAGTCACATGGTGCAATGAAACAGGTTTAAAACACATGTCTAATGTTTTTGTTTTGAATGGAAGGCTGTTACACTATTCATACTTACTCCATCAAGTATTTTATATAAAAAACAAGTGTGGACACAGATCAGTGTGGACAGTATGATTGGATGATTGACAGTGTTTTATATGACAAAAGGAGTTCTATGTTTTATGTTTTCTATGTATTAACTGTGTTGCACAATGACAACCAACATGAGCATTAGGGGTGTTGTTTATGTAATATTTAGTATTTTATGTTCAACAGATACTAATTGCATTAATTACCAAATGATTATGATAGAATATATATGTTCCATATCTTTGATTTTGGATATGTTTTGTAGCTAGGAGAGGAACACATAATAGGTTCATTTTTTTCTTAATGTGATTTGTTTTATATGGGAGATGGTATCTGAGAACATGTATTTGCTTACTATTTGTATGGTTCTATTTATATTACTTTGTGGGGGATTGTCAGTATCATCAGTGAAAGATTTCGGTTAAATGTGGAAATTGTTTCTCAGTTTAGAAGACATTTAATGTTTTTTAGTAATGACAATGCCTGACATGATGATTGGGGCTAGATGAGCTAGAAAGTGAATTTCTGTGTTATTTTTTATTAATTCTTTGAAAATATCTCCTCCAAAGCTGGTCAAAGCAAAAAAAAAGTTTTGACCAGTATGAAAATGATATCAACAAAAGAACCTTTGTGAGCATGCTTCAAAGACTCATAACTAACTACAGAAGTCATATGATAAAATGTCAAGTGGATATTATGAACATCTACTTAATATGTCTAAATATCTAATAAGTTTTAGTATTCAATATGAAAAATTCGTAAGGGTTCCGCGGAACCCAGTGTCTCGCCTACTTTTTGCTGTTAATCACAGGCTCAGCAAAAATGAGGAAAAAAAATAATAAAAATATTCCTCTCTATACTATCTTTTGATTGTAAGTAGCTTCTGTCCAAGTTTGGTAAAAATCCAGGATAGTTTATGAATCTAATAAATGTTTTAAAAACTTAAACTGCAGACTGTATGTAATGTTAACTGGAAGAAAAACTAAGTCCATTTATAAGTAAAATACGGAAAAAATGGAACAAAATTTCCTTCTAGATACTAGCTTTTAATCATAAACAAGCTTCTGTCTAAGTTTGGTACAAATCCAGGATAGTTTAAGAAAGTTGTTCAAATTTTAAAAACTTTAACCACAGAGTGAATGTAATGTTAACTGGCAGAAAAAATAAGTCCATTTATAAGTAAAATACGGAAAAAACGGATTTTTTTTTTTTACAAAATTTACTTCTGGATACTAGCTTTTAATCATAAACAAGCTTCTGTCCAAGTTTGGTACAAATCCAGGATAGTTTAAGAAAGTTGTTAAAATTTTAAAATCTTTAACCACAGAGTGAATGTAATGTTAACTGGCAGAAAAACTAAGTCCATTTATAAGTAAAATACGGAAAAAATGGAATTTTTTTTACAAAATTTACTTCTGGATACTATCTTATGATCATAAACAAGCTTCTGTCCAAGTTTGGTAGAAATCCAGGATAGTTTAAGAAAGTTATTAAAATTTCAAAAACTTTAACCACAGTGTGAATATTTGTGGACGCCGCCGACGACGACGATCGCTATGTCTCGCTTTTTCGACAAAAGTCGAAGGCTCGACAAAAAGCTATTGCAAAAGTATTCTCTTTTCAGTTTTTTTGTTATATGGATACAAATATAAGTGATACCAATACAGTAAGGCAGTTTTGTTATGGTATGAAAGTGTAGTAACTAACATTTACTGTTAATTCACACAAATTAAGAAATAAACAAATGAATGATAAATGTTGAACATGTACAATGAAATATATTTTAGAAATCAATTAGGCCAGATAGGCCTTATAAATTCTGATCTTTTTCTTAATATACTGAATGACCATTTACACTCAGAACTGAGTCACCAGTAGGCAGTACAGATGTAAAAAAAAAATAAATGTGGATAGTGTCCACATGTGGACACAGATGATGCCCCCACTTGCATATCATATAGTTATAAAGGGACATAACTGAAGTGGTAAAAGTGACGCTACCCAAATTTGAACTTGATCCTAGTTTTGTGGTAATAAGCATTGTGTGCAAGTCTCATAACATTTGGTTGAGGCTAACTTAAGTAGAGAACAGAAACTAAAAATTCAGCAATTTCTATTTGTAAACACGCAATAAATAATTATAACTCTAGAACGGTTGTGTATAAGTTTTATAACATTTGGAAGTTAGAGAAAGGAAACGAAAAATTCAGCAATTTTTATGTTTATAAAGGGACATAACTCAAGAATGGTAAAAGTGTTGCCACCAAATTTCGTACTTAATCTGTATTATGTAGTTATAAACATTGTGCATAAGTTTCATAACATTTGGTTGAGGCAAACTAAAGTTAGAAAACGGAAACAAAAAAATTGTACTTGATCTTAGTTTTGTGGTTATGAATATTGTGTATAGGTTTCATAATGTTTGGTTGGGGTAAACTTAAGTTACAGAATGGAAACTAAAAATTTTGCAATCTTTCAATTTATAAAGGGGCATAACTCAATAATGATTAAAGTGACACTACCCAAATTCAACTTGATTTGTGTTTTATCAGTGGAAGTCAAAATTAAACATTGCATTGTATAAAGCATTGATTGTAGCTGATTCAAATATAATCATGGACAAAGGAAGATAACTCCAATTAAAAAATTACTTGATATTTAGAAGAAAATAAAAATTTTGAAATTTTTCCATTTCTTAAGGGGCATAACTCTAGAATGATTAAAGTGACGCCACCAAACTTGATCTGTGTTTTGTGGTAATAAGCATTGTGTATAAGTTTTAAAACATTTGGTTGAGGCAAACTAAAATTAGAGAACGGAAATGAAAATTTCAGCAATTTTTCCATTTGTAAAGGGGCATAACTCTAGACCGGTAAAAGTGACGCCACCAAAATTCATACTTGATCTGTTTTTTGTGGTAATAAGCATTGTGTATAAGTTTCATAACAGTTGGTTGAGGCAAACTAAAGTTAGAGAACAGAAACGAAAAATTCAGCCATTTTTCCATTTGTAAAGGGGCATAACTCTAGAACGGTAAAAGTTACAAAACCAAAATTCAAACTGGATCTGTGTTTTGTGGTAATAAGCATTGTGTATAAGTTTCATAACATTTGGTTGAGGCAAACTAAAGTTAGAGAACGGAAACCAATTTTGTATATAAAAAAAAATAGAAGTAACATAGAGACCTAATGGGTAACTTTTTTGATTATTGGCCAAAATTATGATATTCATAGTTCGAATATATCATACATTTACATACATCAAGAAAAAAAATGTTTATTTGCAAAAATGAATTTTTAAGAATTATTTTCTGAAGATTTATAGAAGTCAACCGGACTATATAACTTGTATTGCCTGTCATAAATATTTTGTTCAATATTACAAAAAACAATATAAAATATATATATATGCCTTCGGGTTATATGATCCGTTCATCCTATTTCGACTCTTCAAAATTCAAGAGTCTATCTAAATTGAGGTAAATTATATGGCCTTCCAAATATCGTTTCGATTCCTAACATCACTGAAGAGACATAAATTGTCGAAATCCGGATATGGTGTACAAATTTTTGCACCTCATGTTTGTGGTACACCATCTTTTCCACAGGTTTATTGTTTTCTGTTTGGTATTAAATTAATAATAAAGATCCATTTTGTTATATCTTGTGATCCGTTTATTTGGCAATCGCTAATGGCAGTCAGCAGGGTTTAAGAACATCCGTTGTTCGAGCTGTTAGTCAAATGCGTTTTGTTTAAATATACTTTTTCACTTTTTTGGTCTTTTGGAAAATGTTGTTTGTGCTGTATTTAGACCCCTATACCAAGAAATTTGTTTTGCATGCACACGTATAAAAATTGCGGTTTTTATCCAACGCAATCATAGGTTTGAACGTTGTTAATTTAGACTTGTTTATATTCTAATTCGTTACCTCAAACGAATATAAAGTATTTATAAAATAAAAACAAACACTTGTTTCATAGGAATAGCTCGCCAGCATGTGCAGCTTACTGTGATAATTTTATTAAAACAAAATAAATTTAAGTCCCGATGTCATCATGATAACGGCAACACCGCTGCGTAGTACACCACAGCCTACAAAATAGAAAATCAAAATGAGAAATCATAGGGTTACACTAATGTCCTGACAATGTCCTGACAAAGTCCTGACGGATATGAAAATGCTAATTACGTTTTCATTATTTAAAGGATTTACTTTAAATTTGGAACCAAGCAAGATGACAACATTAATTTAATAAATAAAAGAAAAAAAATTAAAAAAAATATTTTTAAGAGTTTGAAAACGTGACCTGACCAACTTCGACTTTGAAATTACTAATGTCCTGACCTATATGAAACGGCTTAATACTTTTTTATTATTCACAGGATAGACTTAAAATTCGATATCAAGGAAGATTAAAACATTTAATACAAAAATATAAGAAAAAAATGAAAAAAAAATAATTTTTAGAGTTAGAAAACTTGACCTGACCAACTACGACTTTGCCGCGACTAATGTCCGGACCGATATAAAACTGCTAATTTCTTTTTTATCTTTGGAAGGATTAACTTCAAATTTAGTAGCAAGGAAGATTTCGACATTTAACAAAGAAATAAAAAGAAATGAAAAGAAAACAAATATTCAAAAGACCAAAAAACTTGACATGACCAACATAGGCTATTCACCAAAAAAGACATGTTCGTTTAAAAAATAGAAAGACTATGTATATTTCTTAAATAAATGTCTTTAAGTTTGATAAATATCAATATTTTATTAAATATTAAATGACAAAAAGAAAAAAATGTGAACAAGTATTGCAAGGGTAAAAATATATTGACCTGACATTGTCGAACTTGTCCTGATCAATTTTCTAACTGAAAGAAAATGTTAACCTCTTACCTTAAATTATTGAAATTAAAAATATCCGATCACAATGATATTACAACATTGAACTCAGAAAGATACTGTTGAAATGAAACGCCGGAAAGAGAAATATTAGAACCAGTTGCTGAATGTGAGTATTGTTTATGCAGGTTAACTTTCTGTTATTGCTCTAATTGTTAATCTGATTAGGGGCTTGTTATGATTAGATTAATCACCTACTTGTTAATCCAATTAATCAATTATGAACGTGAACTGTGACCAGCTATTATTAAGACTGATAATTTATGATAAACAATACATTGGTATTTATGGGCAACACCAACGTCAACACCAACGCCAACACCAAAAGCACCTACACCAATGCCTGACCCAACTGAACCAGCTGTAGACCAATCACTGTACCGAACTGCACTACTCACTTTACCGATACGAACACCAACACCAACACCAAAATCAGTACTAACTTCAACAGGTATTCAGGTGATTGAAGAGTGGCCTGCTCTTCCACGGGTATGTTATCTGGTATCTTCTCTTATTAACACTTCATCTACCTCTAACACTGTGCATGTTCCTACCACCACGTCCTCATCTGTTCCAGCATGTACCATCTCACCAAATCCTGTTTGTGTCGCACCTACCTCCACTTCTAACCGCTCACCCACTTCCACTTCTAACCGCTTGTCTACCTCCACTTCTAACCGCTTGCCTACCTCCACTTCTAACCGCTTGCCTACCTCCACTTCTAACCGCTTGTCTATCTCCACTTCTAACCGCTTGCCTACCTCCACTTCTAACCGCTTGCCTACCTCCACTTCTAACCGTTTACCTACCTCCACTTCTAACCGTTTACCTACCTCCACTTCTAACCGCTCACCCACTTTTAACCGCTTGCCTACCTCCACTTCTAACCGCTTGCCTACCTCCACTTCTAACCGTTTACGTACCTCCACTTCTAACCGTTTACCTACCTCCACTTCTAACCGCTTGCCTACCTCCACTTCTAATCACTCACCGTCGTCTGTTACTAACACTCCCATCTATTTTAAAGGTGCCGGTCATGTTTTGTCTAATTTTTATCCATGTATTAATTCTTACTTTCCAGGGGTTAACCTTCAGTAGTTCTGAACATTTGTATCAGTATCGCAAGGCTGTCGAGCATTCCGAATTCCATTTGGCGCATCTTATTCGTTCAGCTTCGACAGCCGTTTTTGTTTGTGTATTAAGTTTAATAAATTGAAGGTGGTTAGGTCAAGTTTTTATTTCGTATGGAATATTGTTTTCCAATTACTTTATAAAAAGTATTAAAAAAAAACGTTATAATTTGACTTGGTTTCAAATAAGAACTCAATCATACCAACAATGTTACAAGTATTAGCACTTTTATATCGGTCAGGACATTAGTCACGACAAAGTCGATGTTGGTCAGGTCAAGTTTTTTTAACCCTTAAAGTATTTTTTTCCCAATTCTTTTCAAATAAGTATTAAATCAATGTTACTTTCTTGTCTGGTGTCAAATTTGAAGTCAATCCTTCCAAAGAAAAAAAGAAATTAGCAGTTTTATATCGGTCCGGACATTAGTCGCGGTGAAGTCGTAGTTGGTCAGGTCAAGTTTTCTAACTCTAAAAATTATTTTTTTTTCATTTTTTTCTTATATTTTTGTATTAAATATTTTAATCTTCCTTGATATCGAATTTGAAGTCTATCATGTGAATAATAAAAAAGTATTAAGCCGTTTCATATCGGTCAGGACATTAGTGATTTCAAAGCCGAAGTTGGTCAGGTCAAGCAAGGATTTGTATACAAATCCTTGGGTCAAGTTTTAACTCTTAAAAATATTTTTTTTATTTTTTTTTCTTTTATTTATTAAATTAATGTTGTCATCTTGCTTGGTTCCAAATTTAAAGTAAATCCTTTAAATAATGAAAACGTAATTAGCATTTTCATATCCGTCAGGACTTTGTCAGGACATTGTCAGGACATTAGTGTAACCCGAAATCATATATAAATATATAGGTCTTAATGATCAACCAAACAGTGTCATACTGGTAGTATAAATATCTATCTTCTATGCGTAAAAAAATTTCAAAAATACAAGCATTCAATAGGGGGGAGAAGAGGGGGGTCTTTACCTAACTAAACTGCACTGTACTGAACGGTATACGAGCTTCGAATGACAATATATCTTAACTTACTTTAACAAGAAAACTATTCGCGCTTTAAAAATCCCGTGCTATTTACGTAACATATCAAATATCATACTCAATATATTTACGCAATGCGACAAATATTGACCAATCCAAAATATCATATATTTAAAAACACAAAACTGTTTATTTAATATAAACACCAATAGATGACCACTATGCGGTCTTATGTTTTGTGCTTATTGTTGATATTTTAGTCCACACTCAAACGAATTCGTTCACCATCGATTGGTTTCAACAGGTAATGTACATTTCATTGTATATTTCTCCGCCAGATGTGAGGCCTTTTTAAAGGGGGCTTTTTCCTAATATTTAAATCAAATAATAAACAATAACACAATAAACAACAATTGAAAATGTTTTCTTCTAGATTGCAGTATAAAGACAATAATAGTGTATTGACTTGACATATCAACGATATAAGGATTCGGCCCGAAACGGTGAAAAAGCTCGACAGAGCCTCGCATTTCCCCGTTTCTAAGCCTCATCCTTATATGAGGTGCCTGATGGGTTTTTTTCGTTCTTCGTGATCGGCGCATTTTCGCTATCGTGATCCGTTTTTCTACAGATTTATTTTTTTTTATATTTTCGTGATCCGTGATCATGGAAATTTATTTTCTGTGAATCGTGATTGACAAAAAAATCAACTCGTGAATCGTGATGAGACCCCCCCCCGGTCCCATCAGGCCCCTCTTATATCGTTGATATGTCAAGTCAATACACTATTATTGTCTATTCATATGTGATGATTTGCAGAGAAAGCAGTAGTTTTTCAACTTTTTGAAATGTAAATAGACCAAAATAATAGGATAATCCCTTACTAAGAACATTATTTACATTCGGCATTCTTCACAATTAAGAGACATCAAATGCTACAATTTCATTGGTCGAGAGGACTTTGATATATTATAAATAATTTTAGAATATAGCAAAGTACTCTCGACCAATGAAATTGTAGAATTGGATGCCTCTTAATTGTGAAGAATGAATGTAAATCATGTTCTTAGTAAGGGATTATCCTATTATTTGGGTCTATTTACAGTTCAAAACAAAGAGTTTCCATAAATGAGTTACAACTGCCCCGAAGCACATTTATCAGATTGAAAGGATTTTTCACACAGTGATTGAAACTGACTAAAAGTTGAATTGTGAAACAAACAAAAATCTCAAAATAATTAAGTTGAAGTTTACTGGTGCAGTAAAATTGGTTCCGTGAATTTTATTATGAAAGTATTAATAACTTCAAATTACTATAAAATTAAACAATACCAAGGCAATGCAAAAATAGAAAAAAAAAATCTTTCAGATAACTTGAAAATAACCTAAATCTTTAGCTTTCCGAAACTTTGATTACTTGATCAGCGGTTGGGGAGAATAGTTATTTCCAATACATGTATTCCGATAAAAAAACAGGAATTTAATTTTGAACATATTAAAAACTTTTAAGGGCATTATTTTTGAACATATCCTTGACATAATGAAACAGTATTAAAACTTTTAAGGGCATTATTTTTGAACATTTCCCTGACATAATGAAACAGTATTTGATGTAAAAAGCCGGACTAAATTATTGACTGTGAAATAAAATTTAGTTGTAACTCAAATGCATTAATTGATTTAAACTGTAAATAAAAAAGGATAATTCCTCACTAAAATATTACAAGATCCATAAATGACATGCCGAAAAAGGAAGTCATGCATCAATTATAAACATTGCACTGACAATGAAACTAATTCTTGAATAGAACATTTGAGCCTTGAGCACTTTACAATATTCTAAGTTTGTAAGAGAATGATAATCCCTTACTTCATGATAAGTACTCGCTAACGCTCGTACTTATTCATGAAGAAAGGGATTATCATTCTCTTACATATACTAAGTCTTAAATTAAACCGACATGTGTGAGTAAATCTACAAAAGTCTTTTTATGTAACTATTATTTGAATTTTTAATCGAACCAAGAAGAAGAAGAACCGCTTTCCTTTCCTTTCCAAACCGGTACGCACTACACATTTTTGTTTTGGCGGGAAATATGTGTATAGTTGAAAACCACACGAAATTTCATTAGCAAACATAAATAAGATTGTCAATGAAATGAAGACAAACAATTTTCCGTTTAAATAAATACTTTTGCGACAATTTTTCATTTTCACCCAACTTTGATATTAAAGATTGACAGAGGGTGTCTTGTACAGTTTATATTTTAATCGAACTTATGAAGTGCTTTGTGGTTTTTAGTTATTTTTTTTTCTGCAACGCTCAGCAAAAGCAAAACGTGTGGGAAACTATAAACAAAAGTCGTAAGAATGAGCGATTTCAAAGCAGAATATGCAAAAAGTGGCAGAGCGTCATGCAAAGGTTGCAAAGGAACAATCAGCCAGGAGTCTTTGCGACTTGCATTAATGGTTCAGGTATAACTAATAATTAGACTTGTTAATAAATAACAATGATAATGTATATAGTTGTTTACACGCAGAAATTTACAGGTGATGAATAACCATTTAGTGGTAATTGAGGTATAATCCATCATTTGACATATAGTGAGATAGACCATTTGAGGTAAAATGCTGATTTTATCACAAAAATATTTAAAGAGATATTCAAGCATCTTTGCAGCTTTCAGTTCGATCTGGGCCAAGTCGATCCGCCCCAAGTCGATCCAAACCCATATTTAAAGTTGATCCGTCCCCAATATAAAAATTATTAGAACTTCAAATAAAAGACCTTGTTGCTAGCCTTATGTAAAATTTATCAATCATGATTTTGATTGAATTAAGTGATTACGACGTACTGGCATTAATTTGGTTCACGGCCATTAGACATTTGTTGAATAAACAAACCAATTATAGACTAATGATTTGATTTAAACAAGTCATTATGATGATTACATAATTGCATGTTCCATTGGATTGTAAATATCTATTTATCTCTTCTACAATGTATGTGTGAACTAAATAAAAACTTTTTCCCTGTGATATTCCAAGTTATCATGGAAAATAACCTCATATTTATATGCTGATGCTGCTTTACCAACAGAACCAATCATACTCATTTTCGTATCGATTTAAAATAATTCACTTTCCTGCTGTCATTAAGCATCGATACTTTTTACAAATTCCATTTATCTTGATTCAAATATGTCACCAAATCATCTGAAGTTAATACAAATTATTCATTATTTTATTATGGGACTGGATTGACGATTCAAATATGCCACCAAATCATCTGAAGTTAATACAAATTATTCATTATTTTATTATGGGGCCAGAACAGCATGGGGCGGGATTGACGTTGGACGGATCGACTTTGGGACGGATCGAATTTGGGCGGAACGACTTGGAGCTGGATTGGTTTTGGGCCGCAACGACCTGATACCTTTTTGCAATATCATCTTAAGTTTTGTTGAGTACAGAAAGAACTACGTACAGGGTACTGGAACTACATAGATAAAAAAATATGTGATTTACCTGTAAATGATGCTGATCAACACATGACATCAAATGCAAAACCTAAAAACTTATTCAGCTATATCAGTCAGGGGACTTATTGAAATAAGTGATTTTTAAATCACTTATTTAAGTAGCAAATTCGAAGTTTTGTCACAAATTGTGATTTTGTAGTTTTACCAATATTTTAAACACATAATATCTTTTCATTAGTAAAATTGAAAAAAATGAACTTTTTGCTTCTTTTAAGCAGCAAGGTTTATGCCTTTGATGCACTCATTTAGCTGCAAATTCTATTTTAGTTGAAAAAATGCTATAAAAATGGCTTTACATAATGAACTGATACTTTCTTAACAGATTTTACCCAGCAGTGGGAGTATTTTTCCTGTAAAATTCAAGGTTTCATCTTATAGATTATGTAATAAAATTCTACTGTTCGCGATCAAAATTTCACTGTTCGGGGGTGTTGAAATTAGTGGGGGTTATTAAGATAAGGATACTTAAAGAAGTGATTTTTTGGAAGGAAATTGAGGTATGATACTTAAACAAGTGATTTTTATGTCATTATCCTAGATTCAGTACAAGGTCATCACCTGACATGACCCGGTCATCCTATCAACACAGATGTTGGTTCTGATAATTTTAGCAACATAATTAGTCCCTGGATCATTAGTATTCTATATTTAAAGCTACAATAGAATTAAATCACTAAGTCTAGTGATTAATTTGTACTACTTATATAGGTGATTATTAAAGAAAGACAACTCTTACTTCCAAACTTTATGGACATAATGTTACTTGAATCAGTGATTTAGAAAATCACTCATTTAAGTAAGTCCCCTGACTGTATATTAAAAGCACAAGAACAGATAGTACAGGTATTGCACCTTTAAAAAAGGATGGAATATTAATCACTGAAACAGAAGAAAAAGCAAACGTCCTAAACCATCAGTTTCAATCGGTCTTTACAAATGAATCTAACACAATATCCCAGACAAAGATACTAGTCCACATCTTGAGATGCCACAAATATCTATTAGCAAAACATGAGTCCCAAAGTTGTTATCTAAACTTAATCCACACAAAGCATGTGGACCTGACAATATAAATGGTAGAGTACTTAAAGAATTAAAAGAGCAAGTGTCAACAATACTCACATTAATATTCAGTAATTCATTAGAATCGGATGAAACACAGAAAGATTGGAAACATGCCAATGTTGCTCCTGCATTTAAAAAAGGAGAAAAATGTAAACCTGTAAATTATAGACCCATATCATTGACATGTATATGCTGTAAGATCATGGAACATACCATCACAAGTAACATAATGTCACATTTAGAAAAAAACCAACATCTTATATAATCTACAACATGGTTTGAGAAAAAAACGATCTTGTGAATCACAATTAATTAACTTCATCCAATTACTAGCATCTAGTAATAATAGTACCATTCAAACTGACCTCATCATTATGGACTTTGCTAAAGGGTTTGATAAAGTTCCTCACCAAAAATCTATACAAATCACAGCATTCATTATATGAGGAGAGCTTCTCCAACCTCTTTCCCAACTTAGTTTATTTTGGCATTCTCTGCAGGAATAAAAAAAAATGAATAGCGAAATCCTGTTAAGTTTTTAATATTCTGAAACTTAAAATGCATTTAAATTTTATACATCAAGGTCCAGCCATGCTCTAAAACTTTTCCAGATGCAAAGGTTTGTCTGTACCCAGAGTGAAATTTGTGGTGTAACTATGGCCATACTTGTTAAAAAGGTTATGTCTGAACCTTAATTATGCTGTCACAGATACATTCATCAGCAAATAGTGGGGTTCAGAGTCTATAATTATCTTAGATACATGAAGATTGAATAACACATGACTCAAGACTGATTCTACTACAGACCAGTCTACAAGGTTACTAAACATCTGTGCTTGAAGAGTTCTTGTAAAGTTCTTGAGATAACAGTTTCAACTCTTATTAAAATTATTTTACATAAAGTAGGAACAAATATGTGGGGCATGTTTTTACTCCCCAAATTTTCAGGGGTTATAAAATCATTACTTGTATACATGTAAGTAAATTTGTGAAGAAACATAAGGGGAAATGATTCGAAAACATTGGGAAAAAATTTTAAATCTCATAAATTTATTTTTGGAAGTAAATATTAACTAAATCTTGCAAACTGAAGTATATATAAAAATTGACTTGACCAAGAATCACCCGCACTGTCTTAATTATCCCATTTATATGTTATATATGTATTTTTAAGTTTAAAAAAAAATCTTTTTCAGTCTCCAGTATTTGATGGCAAGGTGAGTACTCTATATTTTATGTAGTCTTCGCCTCTTAAATTACTGGGCCAAATTTAACCAAACTTGGTCACAATCATCATTGGGGTACAGTATCTAGTTTAAAAAATGTATCTGAATACCCCCGCTTGCTAACCAAGATGGCTGACATGGCTGAAAATAGAGCATAGGGGTAAAATGTGAATTTGTGTCTATTATTTTGAAAACCGTTATAAATAGAGAAAATCCGACTAGGGGTAAAAATGTTCAGAAGGTTGAACTCTACCAATTGTTCATTTACTTCAAAAGTGTCAGACGACTTCTTATAGGAGTTATTGCCCATAAATGACAAATTTTATCTTTTTTGGCACATAGACCAAGGTTGAGCGACACAGGCTCTTTAGACACTGTTAGAGCCTCTAGTTTTGGTTGAAACCTTTTAACTACTCCCTGTAAATGTAAGGAATGGTTTAATGCTGTCTGAATATTCCGATTAATAGGTTATAGTTTTCTAAATATTCCGATTAAAATAGTTTATAGTTTTCTAAATATTCTAATTATTAGTTTATAGTTTTCCAGCCAATTCCAAACATTATTGAGTTCAAAATTTACTATCTTGATAAAAAACTGGTCCAAGGTACATACATTGTACGTGTATGCAGGTAACAATTGCTTTAAATATTAAATGTACTATTGATATACATGTAGATTCCTAACTGGTTTCATTATGCCTGTTTTTGGAAGAGAGCTAAGTGTTTCAGCCACACACAAATTGGCGGGTTTGATGCACTGCGTTGGGAAGATCAGCAAAAAATCAAAGAAAAGATTGGAGGTTTGTTAAATCTTTTTCTTTGTTTAGAGATAACAAATATACCTTGAAAGAATAACCACCTTCGACAGAAAAACTTTCAAGTGAATTCTTATCAATTCCTTGTATATTTGCTTCCCTCAATTCAAGTTGAACATACTTAGATGCAATATATGGAATTATAGAAAATTTAATTTAAATCAACAATATAAGGAGATTTTTATGTTTAGTTTACTCTGTTTTGGTGGAGACATGAGTTAGTTTACTCTGTTTTGGTGGAGACATGAGTAAGTCACTAAGTATATTATTTTTGTAAGAAAAGAAATGTCGAAAGCAACACCGACACATAGCAGGCTGGTTAGTGCGGTCTATTTTCATTGCAATTCAAGTTATCCTTCATGTATCTTTTTCCACCTCAGAGCTATCAGCTCTTTGATTTACTGGACCCATTAAATCCATTAAAACATTTGTAACCATTCAGCTAATAATTCATCTAACAGAACATGTATCAAAATAGAGCAGATCAAAGTTGTTTGTTTAACTTGCGTAGCACATATTTTATGCATATTCAAGACAAAAACATAAACCTAATATATATGATACTTTTATGATCGACATACCTAGTGCATTTACTACAGGATCATTTCTAATGTTATGCTATAGCATTGTGTACAATGTAATGCTATAAATGTACTGGTGTAATGCTATAAGAATGTACCAAGTGTGATGTTATAAGAATGTACCAAGTGTGATGTTATAAGAATGTACCAAGTGTGATGTTATAAGAATGTACCAAGTGTGATGTTATGAGAATGTACCAAGTGTGATGTTATAAGAATGTACCAAGTGTGATGTTATAAGAATGTACCAAGTGTGATGTTATGAGAATGTACCAAGTGTGATGTTATGAGAATGTACCAAGTGTGATGTTATAAGAATGTACCAAGTGTGATGTTATGAGAATGTACCAAGTGTGATGTTATAAGAATGTACCAAGTGTGATGTTATAAGAATGTACCAAGTGTGATGTTATAAGAATGTACCAAGTGTGATGTTATAAGAATGTACCAAGTGTTATGCTATAAGAATGTACCAAGTGTGATGTTATGAGAATGTATCCAGTATGATGCTAAAAAAATGTACCTAGTGCAATGCAAGGAGACTGTTCATAATGTAATGCTATACAAGTTTACCTAATGAAGTGGTAAGAATTGTGCCTGTATATAAGGCAAATTGCAGTAACAAGTATCACATTATTTTTTCAAAATCACAAAAAAAAACAATTGAGAAACTTGTGTATGTTTAAAGTGGAAGTTCGAATAGTATGTGTAAATGAAAATAAATACGGTGAGAGTGTACGGAAAATCCGTACTTATAGATATCACTAGAGTACGACTTTGAAAGTAAAACAGTTCCATCCTTAAGTAAAATAATGTTTTATCATATCTATCACATTAATGTTTCAAGGATCTAAAGCTAAAATAAAACACATGTGTCAGTAAGAAACACCAAAACAGAACAAATAACCGATTTCGTTTTGTAGTTTATACATTGTTATGCATAAGCTGGTTCCCCGCTGACTTAAAAACATTTTTTTGTTTAGTTAAATTTAAGCAGATTCCAGTTTATTTTATTCAATACAGTTAAAAGAAAAGAGAAATTTGTAGTGAAGTATTTAATTTTGAAATTCATTAGTTTATATTTGATATTGAATAAAAAATGCATACTAATATGGATAAGGTAAATTATTAGTTTTGAAAATGATAAGAGCCCCCTCTACAATAACAAACATGGCGGAACGTAAACAAACCTCGCGTAATCGAATTTTTTATATGACCGCAAAATTTTTGCGGTCATATATTGGTATGACGGCGTCGTCGTTGGCGTCGTCCGAAGACACATTGGTTTTCGCACTCTAACTTTAGTTTAAGTGAATGGATCTCTATGGAATTTTACCATAAGGTTCAACACTACAAAAGGAAAGTTGGGATTGATTTTGGGGGTTATGGTACCAACAGTTAAGGAATTAGGGGCCAAAAAGGGGCCAAAAATAAGCATTTTTGTAACTTCCAGACATAACTTGTGTGTTAGTGTATGGATCTCTCTGACATTGTACCACAAGGTTCCATATCACACAGGGAATGCTGGGATTGATTTTGGGGGTAATTGCCTCAAAATATTAGGAATTAGGGGCCAAAAAAGGGGCAAAAAACAAGCATTTTTCTAGTTTCATGACAATAACTTGTGTGTAAGTGTATGGATCTTTCTGAAATTGTACTACAAGGTTCCATATCACAAAGGGAAAGCTGGAATTGAGTTTGGGAGTAATTGCCCAAAACGTTTAAGAATAAGGGGCCAAAAAGGGGCCAAAAATAAGCATTTTTCTAGTTTCCAGACAATAACTTGTGTTCAAGTGTATGGATCTCTCTGAAATTGTACCACAAGGTTACATATCTCAAAGGGAATGCTGGGATTGATTTTGGGGGTAATTGTCTCAAAATATTAGGAATTAGGGGCAAAAAAATGGGCAAAAAACAAGCTTTTTTCTAGTTTCATGACAATAACTTGTGTGTAAGTGTATGGATCTTTCTGAAATTGTACTACAAAGTTCCATATCACAAAGGGAAAGCTGGAATTGAGTTTGGGAGTAATTGCCCAAAACGTTTAAGAATAAGGGCCCAAAAAGGGGCCAAAAGTAAGCATTTTTCTAGTTTCCAGACAATAACGTGTGTTCAAGTGTATGGATCTCTCTGAAATTGTACCACAAGGTTCCATAACACACAGGGAATGCTGGGATTGATTTTGGGGGTAATTGCTTCAAAGTTTTAGGAATTAGGGGCAAAAAAACAAGCATTTTTCTAGTTTCATGACAATAACTTGTGTGTAAGTGTATAGTATTTATGAAATTGTACTAAAAGGTTCCATATCACAAAGGGAAAGCTGGGTTTGAGTTTGGGGGTAATTGCCCTAAACGTTTAGGAATTTGGGGCCAAAAAGGGGCCCAAAAACAAGCATTTTTCTAGTTTCCAGACAATAACTTGTGTTCAAGTGTATGGATCTCTCTGAAATTGTACTGCAGGTACCATACCACAAAGGGAAGGCTGGGATTGAGTTTTGGAGTGATGAATCATAAGGAGGTTCAAAAAATTTGGGGGGGGTATTTTTTTTCTTTAAAATTTTCCATTTTAAATTGGTTATTTCTAATTTATATATAAAAGCAAATAATAATGATATGGTTTGAATAGGTAAATGAAAATTTTTTAAGTTCTAATACCACATTCATTCTGTGTCAGAAACCTGTGCTGTGTCAAATATTTAATCACAATCCAAATTCAGTGCTGTATCAAGCTTGAGTGTTGTGTCCATACTTGCCCCAACTGTTCAGGGTTCGACCTCTGCGGTCGTATCAAGCTGCACCCAGCAGAGCATTTTATTTCTTATTTCTTGCTTATCGTACTCTATAGTCCGCACCCTTGTCTGGCAGGTTCAATTTTGGAGAATAAAACAGCAGACTCTACAAGCCTGAATTCGGTAAAGGAGATTACTCGTGTATCTAACAACGCATATTTTTTTATCCCGAATTCTGCTGAAAGCGTGCAATTACGTATACTTTGCCTTAAAGAAATGCACTACTAAATAACTGAGTTCTTTTGCAATATGCAAAACACCTTGCTTGAAGAGCATATCCACAACTCCACATGTACAAAACAACCATTCAGAGTTGGCTCTAAGCTTTTCAAAAAAGTTATTTATAACTAAGGTCAATTAGAATTAATTGATAGCTTTCCATCTCCACCGGCACCTATGAAACTGTCCTGTCCCAATATTTTTTAATTTACAAAACTTTACAATTTCTTGATTTTTTTCATTTCCGTTACTATTAACCACGCCGATCAACACTGACAAAAAAAACCAAATGGCTGCACATCACAAATTTCAGTGATTAGACAAATGTGGATTTTTTATACACCTGTTTAGGGGATGTATTATGTCTGTCCATCTGTCTGTCTGTCTGTCCGTCTTCAACATGTCGGACAATAACTGAAAAACCCTTTTACCAATTTTCATGAAACTTTGGTGAATTGTTTGTTTATATTAACATAAAGTCCCTTTCAATTTCTAAGAAATTCTTATTTTAAGTTTTTGAGTATCGGGACTTTATTCATGAAAAAGGGGTGATTTTCCAGTTTTTGGACAATAACTCAAATACGGTTTGAGCAGTTTTCATGAAATTTTGGTGACTTGTTTATGTCTATTGAAATAAGCTCCCTTATGTTTTTTTTTATAAATTTCTTACAAGACATTGCAGAGTTATTGAACTTTATTCAATGAAAATCGTTGCAAACTGTCCATTTTCCACACTTTGGACTGCTATAGAATTTTATTTGTTTAAAAATCAAGGCCACAGGCTAAATTAAGCTTCTAGTAGCCTTAATAGTGTCAAATGATTTATGTTTTGTATCAAAGGTTACCACTGTGTGAGCATGTATTTTTATTTGGGGGGGGGGGGGGGGGTGGTAGTGCTCACAGTATCTAGTTGATCATATAAATTCATTTAAAGCATACAGACGAGCTAAAAGGACAACAGGTGTATCATGGGCTCATGGCGCAGCTCTTTATTTATTTATACAATGATTTTGTACCATAAACCTCCATAAATGATATCCAAAGCACAAGAATCATGCCACACATTTGTATGAGAAAACCTGATTTGAGTAAAGAAATTGACCCAAGCGCAAAGTTGTGTGATGTTAGACATATATTACCCTGTTTAGGATTGTATTTATTTAATACAAAATGTCGGTCAACATCTAACTAGACCTACCTTTCCTTATTTGGTGATAAAAACACAACACCTCAGTCCCCAGCCACTCAATTAAGTAATTAAACAACTTGTTTTTTTGGTTCAGTTCATGTTTTAGGTTGATACAGCTTGCAAAAGAATGTTCAAAGCACCAATCCTAGTATTTCTGTATACTCTATCAATCTATGTATGAATTATTATTTTTTGATCAGGTACAGGAGGTGGAGGAGGAGAAGGAGAAGAAGCAGCCATGACCAGTGATTACAAAGATTATACAGTAGGATATGCCAAGTCAAACCAAAGTAAATGTAGAACATGTGAAGAAAAAATTGGAAAGGCAGGTTCTATATATAGTTTTGTCAAATTGTCAATATATGTATAAGGGTTGTGAAGGTAAAGCCAAAGAAAATTGAAATATATCTTTTTCCTGCCTGCCGTCCAACCCAAGGTTTGATCGCGATCTTTTATTGCCGATCCAAAGGATTATTTGAAAAATAGCATTTTGTCAATTATTAAAAAAAAAATAAAGATCTTGACAGTCCGACCCATTTAATGACTGAACGCAAAAGAAACAGACATATTTTTTTATCCTCCAGCAAGAGTTTATGTGGAATAGGATCCCAGGAAGTTAATAAAATGACACTATAAATACTCAAAACAGTATTGCTCTCTTAAATGCCGGTCATGTCACTCCAAGAATTCTCGAAGAAACCACGAAGGAGCTGCAGGTAGGAGAAAGTAACTGAAATTTTGCAGTCTAATATAGGGCATAAAAAAATCTGCCCCTCAATTTGGATAAAATTGCATTGAAGTAATGGGGGAAATAATTGGGTCCCCGTTCCATGTTCATGCAGGGGTTGTAAAGCTTGGTTCTATAGAATTTACATTGTAGTTCATGGGAAATCTTTCAATGAATGAACATGTAGTGGTTGAGAAGTTAGGAACTGTTAAGATTATAATGTTGTTTATATCAAGTCTCTCAATGTACATTTATGGAATATGAAGCTAGAATTTGCTTCTCAGCATTGCCATGTTGATGACATCTTTTAATGATTTTGTTTGATTAATTGTCCGTGAATTAAGAATATCTAACTGTATGGTGACCTGTAGATGCATTTGAATAGTTTTGTGTCTGGGTTTTATATCTTTGTTATCACACTTTATTCATAATTATCTGCTGTTTTTATATTGATTTTGTATGCTTAATTTGCAGGATGAATTAAGAATTTCAAAGAAGGATTACGAAAGCCAGAGAGCCAAGATGTATGGACCAATGGATCAGTGGCATCATATAGATTGTTTTGTAGAAAACAGAGATGATCTGGAGTTTGGCAAAGAAATGAATGTAGAAAAGTAGGTTCTTAGATTAAGTATTTATAAAGCTGCCCTATGAAAGCTTACTCATCTATAAAGCTGTCCTTTGAAAGCTTAATCATTTACAAGGCTGCCTTATGAAAGCTTACTCATTTTTAAGGCTGCCCTATGAAAGCTTACTCATTTATAAGGCTCCCCTATGAAAGCTTTATCATTTATAAGGCTGCCCTATGAAAGCTTGCTCATTTATAAGGCTGCCCTATGAAAGCTTACTCATTTATAAGGCTGCCCTATGAAAGCTTACTCATCTATAAAGCTGTCCTATGAAAGCTTACTCATTTATAAGGCTGTCCTATGAAAGCTTACTCATTTATAAGGCTGTCCTATGAAAGCTTACTCATTTATAAGGCTATCCTATGAAAGCTTGCTCATCTATAAGGCTGCCCTATGAAAGCTTGTTCATTTATAAGGCTACCCTATGAAAGCTTACTCATTTATAAGGCTGACCAATGAAAGCTTACTCATCTATAAAGCTGTCCTATGAAAGCTTACTCATTTATAAGGCTGTCCTATGAAAGCTTACTCATTTATAAGGCTGCCCTATGAAAGCTTGCTCATTTATAAGGCTGTCCTATGAAACCATTTTAGTTTCTTGTGTACAATTTGGAGTTTAGTATGGCGTTCATTATCACTGAACTAGTATAAATATTTGTTTAGGGGCCAGCTGAAGGACGCCTCCGGGTGCGGGAATTTCTCGCTGCATTGAAGACCTGTTGGTGACCTTCTGCTGTTGTCTGTTCTATGGTCGGGTTGTTGTCTCTTTGACACATTCCCCATTTCCATTCTCAATTTTATCATTTATAAGGCTGCCCTATGAAAGCTTACTCATTGATAAAGTTGTCCTATGAAAGCTTACATGTACAAGCAGGATATTTTAGAGATATATAAAGCTGCCATGTGAATGCTTACATGTACAAGTAGGATATTTTAGAGATATATATGGCTGTCATATGAAAGCTTACATGTACAAGCAGGATATTTCAGAGATATATCATACACTTATTTTTGTCTTGCCTGAAACTAAAGTGGGAGAGGTGACATAGGTATTAATTATATCTGGTGGCAATAGCTGCCTTAAAGATTTACAAATAACTTCAATATCTTATTCCCAATCTCACTGAGAATGGCTAAAAATTTGTCTGAAGGAAATTTATGATGAGAACTTGTCAGTCAGTCATTGTCACCTGACCCTGATCTTGATTTGGTCAATTGTAAGCATTGGTTGCAGTCTTGCCTATATCATATCGCCTTAACCTTGAATTCACTCTCCAATTGTCAGGTTGTTTCCAGAATAAGAACTGTTCCCAGATAATTGTATAAAGGAAAAGTCGACAACTTTTGATATGTGGATTGGGTTTAAGCAGTATATGTCCATCTATGTCGGTTGGCCTTGACTTCAATGTCACACCATTGAAGTTGTCTAATTTATCTTTTACAATTGAATCTGTAACCAGGGTAACTCAGTAACTAAACAAAATCTGTTTAAGCATTGATTGTAAAGAGCATATGTCTGTCTGACATATAATATGGCCTAGATCTCAAATTTAGGCTCCAGTGATCAGTTTGAGTATTCAGTATGAGGTGTGTTTCTCAGTTAGTATACATGATAGGTCAACAATATTTGGTATTTGAATTGATCCTGAGAAGAAAATGTGTGTTTGACATATATCATAAAGCCTTGATTTCAATTTCAATCTCTTTTAATCTGGTAAAGTTTTCAAGGTGAGGTCTGTTCCTCGGTTACTTATACTATTCATGATAAGTCTTAAATATTTAGTATGTGGATTGATTACACGGAATATATTTCTGTTAGGACTTTTATCGTACATTTGTCATAAGGCCTTAATCTTGATTTCATGCTTCAGTGCTCAGGTTTATATTTCATATAGGGGTCCCTTCTTTAGTAAATATGCTTAAGATTGAAAATAATAGCTTAACTCTTAATTTTGATAATTCTATTTTCATTGTATTATATTTTAAATATTTTAGGTACATAATTTCATAAATATGTATTGTATTCTATAACATGAACAATAATTAATAGATGATGCATTATTATGATGTCATTACCCTGTACTTCAGGCATTCTTATTACTGTATACCATGTTCTGACGACGGCAATTTAATCCTAGGAAATTTATCCACAAATAAAATTTGAAGTAAACTTAAGTGTTGTCAATTTAGAGGTATTTTATTACCACGCTGTAAAAATTCATTTTTAACTATACTATATCAAAAACCAACATACTGTCCTGTTGTAAAAAATTCCTCATCCTAAACATTTCATTCAAAAACTTGTAAATGAACAAATAGCAATATCAATTAGGAAATTCCTTTCTACAGCAAAATTAATGGATATGTTAATTTGTAAATGTAAGCCTTAGTAAGGAACTGAAATATTTTAGGTTTATATATAAATTTGATGCAAGAATTCCTTAAAACATATAAATATACGTTATAATACAATATGTGGATGATTTAGATTTATAATTCTGTATGTCTTTATCAACTCTGGAAAGATGAAATCTATTTTTAGAATGGTTGGATGGGTCAATGTAAGAAAAGAAGACAAAGATGAATTGATAACAAAACTTGGTAAAGGAGAAAAAGGGTAAGTGTTAATTGATGCGAGGGAATTTTTATACACTTTATAAAGTCTGTTATTAATGGATTCCATTTATTTCATGTCGATATGGAATGAACAAAAGTTCATATTTCAAAAAATAAATATATGAAGGAATGCCTATGATATGCATTTAATTAGGCTTTCAAATTTATGGTTTTAATGAAGAACAAATTTATTTGAAATAAGTGCTCCATTAATAACAGTGCATTCACAGTTAATATTTTTTAATAAAGGTAAACATTGCAGTTACATTTATGACGTCAAGACATAAACTAAGGGATAAATGCCAAAAGTCTGTTTTAGATATCTTTGATATATATCTGTCATTTTGTTTTGAATAATTTGTCTTCAGACCAATATATCTGCATAGTTACAGAAAAAGTAAATAGTTCTAGTGAGTTCCTATGAACTCATATAAAATATTTAACAGAGTGTTGCTGAACACTTTCAAACAGTAAATCCCTGATTATATGTTCTTATATGTTTCTAATGTATCTAGTCATTCTAGCTTTGTCTAATTTAGCGTTATGTTTATACATTGTACTTTTATGAATTATCAACGAAACTGAAGACGGAACTTCAAATAAACAAAACAAAGTTCCATAATTTGTCTGTTGACAGTGTTTACAATGAGTAAATATTTACTTTTTAGGAAGAAGAGAAAAGGTGGGGATGCTGCCGGACCTTCTCAGAAGAAACCAAAGAAAACAAAAGAAGAAACCGAGGAAGAAAAACAACTGAAGGTTTTAATCAGTTTAACATGTTTAAGGTCATCTGATAAAAAAAAAAAAACATTTTGCTTTTACTTCAAACATTTCCTTATGAAATCATTTTAATATTGTTTGTACCAGTTGTCACAGTTTACCATTTGAGGATTAATCTGAAACTTTTATCCTCTATTTACATGAAATTAGTGTTTTTTCCAGACTGAAGGATCAAAAATATACTATTCTTTGTGCAGCATTTAACTGAGATATCATGGTGTGATTGTAATGATTAATTTGACTTCCAGTTATAGATTTACCTGTGTACAGAAATATCTTATGTACGAACCATATGCAGATATCCATTCCTAAAAACTACTATATACAAAAGATTCTACAGTTAATTCTGTTCACAGTGAAGGTCAAATAGAAAAATGTGTAAGCTAGAAATTATTTATTGACATCACCTCAATAAAAATGAAAGTTAAGGAGTTTTGTAGACAGGAATATTGGATCAGGTTTATTAGATGGTGCCAGTTTTGAAATGTGAACAAATTTAAACATTTGTAGGTGTAATGATGTTATGATAATATTTTAGGAGCAAAGCCAGTTTATTTGGAAATTTAGAGATGATCTTCAAAAACACGTCTCCAACAATGCAATGAAAATTTTATTGGAACTGAATGGACAAGAGATTCCATCTGGGGAAAGCAAGGTAATTTGTTGTTATTAGAACTGAACGGACAAGAGATTCCATCTTGGGAAAGCAAGGTAATTTATTTTTATTGGATGAGCATGTGTTTCAATTTAGGGAGAGCAAGGTAATTTTAGTGGAACGAAATGGAAAATGGACTCAAAATGTGAATTTATAGAAAATGTAATGAACAAGATATAGCAGGAACAGGTAGGTAATTAGATTATACCCCACGCTAGGGGGATTTTTACTTTACAGTTTTTGACCCATCCACATGTTAGTTTGTCCATTCGTCAGTCAGTCCATTTTCAGATGCTACCTCAAATTCTCTACTTGGAATAAGGTCACATATAAAGAAAGGAACACCGCTTGGAGGTCACTAGGTCAAAGGTAAATGCAACTTTACAGGGATATGGATCACATATAATGACAGAAAGATGTTTATCAATTTTGAGATCATGTTGAAGGGCAATGTCAAAGTTAATTAATAAGGACATAAATTTGTGCAGAAAAGTAGTTTCAGAATGCTAAATCAAATACTACATATGCCAATGTGAGTTAACATGAATAATAGTTCACCTTTATTATACCCCACGCAACGGGTTGCGGAGGGTATAATGTTTTTGACCCGTCCGTCCGTCAGTCATTCCTGTTTCTTGTCATCGCAACTCCTCTCAAACCACCCAACAGAAGTTCACGAAACCTTTTTAGATAATAAGGACATACTATGTAGTTGTGCATATCGACAGGAAATTGCGATTCAATTTTTTTTCTAGGAGTTACGCCCCTTTGAACTTATTTACTTGAATGTACTACTGCAACCTTTTGTCATCACAACTCCTCTCAAACCACACAACAGAATTTCATGAAACCTTTTCAGATAATAAGGACATACTACGTAGATGTGCATATCGACAGGAAATTACGATTCAATTTTTTTTCCAGGAGTTACGCCCCTTTGAACTTATTTGCCCAATATACTACTGCAACCTTTTGTCATCGCAACTCCTCTCAAACCACACAACAGAATTTCATGAAACCTTTTCAGATAATAAGGACATACTACGTAGATGTGCATATCGACAGGAATTTACGATTCAATTTTTTTTTCCAGGAGTTCCACCCCTTTGAACTTATTTGCCCAATATACTACTGCAACCTTTTGTCATCGCAACTCCTCTCAAACCACACAACAGAATTTCATGAAACTGTGTAGATAATAAGGACATACTACGTAGATGTGCATATCGACAGGAAATTACGATTCAATTTTTTTTCCAGGAGTTACGCCCCTTTGAACTTATTTGCCCAATATACTACTGCAACCTTTTGTCATCGCAACTCCTCTCAAACCACACAACAGAATTTCATGAAACTGTGTAGATAATAAGGACATACTATGTAGATGTACATATTGACAGGAAATTATGATTCAATTTTTTTTTCTGGTACAACTTTTTTTCTTACACTTATTTTATTTCTCCAATGACAATGTGGGGACGTGGGGTATGTGAGCGCGCTCACTAAGGTTCTTTCATTTGGTCTATAGTATCATTGTAAGGTGAACACACTATTCCTCTAGGTGATCACTTGACCTTTTAGTGAACCACATTTTGTCCATAGAATCATTTTTTTTAAGTTGTACATATTAGTGTGAGATGGTCTATTTATTTCACCTCTTTTTTGTGTTTCAGTGATTAACATTGAATGTTCAACATACATATAATAAGACCTTTATCAAAAAAATTATCAACATATCAATTCTAGTGAGTAAAGCAGACTTCAGCATGTGCACCCTTGTTAAGATTTTATAACTTTTGTTGTTACTAAACTTATTTTGAATACTGTAAACCGGGAAATTTTCGCGCCTTCTTTTTTTTGCAATTTAAGAACAAAATCTAGATTAGCGCCGTTTTGAATTCTCGATGTCCCGGTCGGTATCCTATATAAGTTTTTTTCATAAATGATTTGGAAACTGTACAGTGTTAATAAATGTATTTAAATCAAGTGAAAAAAACAATCAAAATTCCTTTTTGTTGGTTCACATTTAAAACTATTAGTCATGTCTGCTTGTAAAAACACAATCACAATAAACAAAGAGAAATGAACTAATTAAGAGTGAATTAAATGCTGACAGAATAACTGCTTATTAGTTAATATTTTAATCTGATTGACAGGTGTCATTTACATAACTGTAACGATAGTTTTAACTAGCAATATCCGTAATGTCCACTTGGATTAATTAGGACTATCAAGTGATAAAGTTTTGATATCTAACACTGACTTTCCTTTAGAAATACAGTTATGTTTTGCGGTATAGATCTGTCGTCTGTAAAACCGATGTTTTAAATTAGCCATCTACATATCCTATTGACATACGTTCATATATGGTCTTCATGGTCGTGTTCGGATTTCCTTGGAATATTCGCGATCGTTTTATTTTCGCGTTTCAACTCTTACCGCGAAAATAGCGAAAATAAAACTGCCGCAAAAATTTCCCTGTTTACAGTATGTGAATTGTTATATAAGTTATAGAAAGTGTTTGTTTTATGCCCCACCTACGATAGTAGTAGGGGAATTATGTTTTCTGGTCTGTTCGTCTGTCTGTCCGTCTGTCACGCTTCAGGTTAAAGTTTTCGGTCAAGGTCGTTTTTGATGAAGTTGAAGTCCAATCAACTTGAAACTTAGTACACATGTTCCCTATGATATGATCTTTCCAATTTTACGGTCCACTGAACATAGAAAATGATAGTGTGAGTGGGGCATCCGTGTACTATGGACACATTCTTGTTTTATTTCTTTTTTGTAATGGAATAATCTGTCTAGCAAATTTTATGATTTTAGCTACTAGATGATCTTGGATTGCTTTTTTGTAGGAGTCCCTTCAGAAGAATTAACTAGTGTGTAACGAACATGATGTAATTTGATTCCCTTATGTATTTATTATTTGTAGCTGTTAGATACTGTAGCAGACTGTATGGCTTTTGGATCTCTCAATAAATGTCCAGAATGTAAGAAAGGACAGCTTATGTATTCGTGAGTTTATATTGTTGTTTTTACTTTTTTTTTTATGGTATAAGAGGGAGGAGATGTTTAATTGTCAATAAGACATCTATCAACCAAAGACTTAAGACTAAAGGATAAGGATTTGAACAATTAAAGGTAACCATATGACCTTCAACAATTAGCAAAAAAACCCAAACCATATAGTAAGCAGGCCATAGAATAAAAAAAATGTGAAATAATTCAATAGAGAAAACCAACAGTCTGATCTATACTTGTACTGTAAATAATGAATGAAAAAATATTTTAATGTTATACATCAGTCATCAGTTCCATATAATATTGTTTTTTAGATAAGCATATTGCATAACATTAAAGAATTATTTTTAAATTCGCACTCACCTACAAAAGCAGAGGGCAATATGAATTAGAAATTGTTCCTTTGTATTTTTGGAGTTTTAGTTCTAGACAATGGACAAATTTGCAGTGCAATTAAAAATCATGCTTAATTCAATGCATAGTTCTATAAGGCACTTAACATGCTATGTTGTAGGAGTATTGGGTACAGGTGTACTGGGAGTGTAACAGAATGGACCAAATGCCAATATAAAACACAGCATCCATCCAGGAAGGCTTTTAAAATACCTAAAGAATACCATGATGTAGAGGTTTTGTAAGTAAATGATTGTACTATCTCATAATATAGTCTACCTTTTGCCTCTTCTGTATGTCTTATGATAATGTGGTGATTGAAATATAGCAATATACTATATCATAATATTGTCTTTAGTTCCCTTCTCTTTGTCTGAAATATAGCAATATACTATATCATAATATTGTCTTTAGTTCCCTTCTCTTTGTCTGAAATATAGCAATATACTATATCATAATATTGTCTTTAGTCCCCTTCTCTTTGTCTGAAATATAGCAATATACTATATCATAATATTGTCTTTAGTCCCCTTTTCTTTGTCTTATAGTAGTGGGCTATAGGTAATATTAAATACCTAAATTCTGCTGGAATAGGATCTACAGTTCAGCAAGATCCATATAGTCAGTTGAATGCCTGCCTTAACATATTGATGATTTTAGTCCAATTTAGCCATCATATGAAGTGTATGCTGTAATTTATCTTTCAGAAAGAAATACAAGTATGTAAAGAGGGACAGAGTATTTCCTAAACGAGTAGCTGGTGATGATGATGATGGCCCTGTCAGTTCCTCTCTAGATTCTACAGACTCAGGGTAGTTTTCTTTTGTTGTTCATCATATGAATTAATAATGGTTCAGGCAAAAAAACAAACAACTGTTTTTGTAAAAAAAGACAGAAGGCATCTAGCTGGCCTTGTATATTATATGCCTGATTGTTTTTTCATATTATTCCCTTTCATGTGAAGCACATTATATACGAACATGCAATATGCAAATATATTCAGTAGCCGACCCAACCAAATCAGATATATCAGCTATAGTTATATTTTTTCAAAACACAAAACCCTTTCCTAATTATTTCAATGTAAATTTTATCATGCACATGAATATCGGAAAAAAGAATATATCGTCAAATCAGATAGGAATATTCATGAATATTCTGTCAAAACCATATAATGAAACAAAATGTGAGCCAGGATGTACTGTACTTTTGAGAAATCAAAGCTATTTATAGCTTTTTTTTTTAACTTTTGATTTTTTTATTTCCAACAATTACAACATATACATGACATTCATACAATATAATACATATAAGATATATACAATGTCATTATTATAAATACATCTATTTATAGCTTTTGTTTACTGTGAATTTTCGCCACATATATATATAGAAAACTACTTGGTTTATGAAATAAATAAAAACACAATATATGAATAGTAGATATTTATTCACATAAATATTCACATAAATATAACAGTACATTTGGTTTATATTAATAAACAAAGAACTGAAAAGCAAAAAACAAATATAAGCATAACATAATCAGCTGATCATCTTTTACACAAACATCATGTTGATGTACCTGAAAATTAGAGAAAGAAATCACTCTAACCTTTTTTAAGTGTTTCTCTTATTTATTCTACATATCAGTGGTCAGGGCTAGTAACATATCAGTGGTCAGGGCTAGTAACATATCAGTGGTCAGGGCTAGTAACATATCAGTGGTCAGGGCTAGTAACATCTCGGGATTAGGTAAAGTTCAATTTACAAATATACGTTTATCCTGTGATTGATATATCAGTAAATGGGATTTTTTATAAAAAAACTTTTAAAGTATCCCGATTTGCAGGAGTCTACTGTACTGAAAGAAAGTAATCGGTATAATTAACCATTTTGATTCATCTTTATAACTGTTTATACTTATAAGGAAGACAAAACCATTGGAAGGAATGAAGTTTGTAATTGGAAAAACAGAAAAGTCTAAAGGAGAGATAACAAAAGAGTTACAGAAACTGGGTGGCCATGTTGTAACCAAGGTGACCTCTGATACTGCTGCTGTCATAAGTTGTAAAGGTATCCCATAATTCTGGTACCAAATTTAGTCATAATTAAAAAAAAGTAAAGTTTAATCTATTTTATGTGAATTGGGCTTACCGAATTCAGTTGTGTATTGTCCGTGGTCTTTTACTTCTATATTAAAATTGCCAGGTAGGAGTGTGGATTATAGAAAATTAAAGCTACACTTGAGAGAAAACCAGATTTTGTAATGATTGTTTATGTTCAGTCATGTTTATTATTGAAATTATAGAGGCCACCCTTATTTCTTTTCAAAAACTCGAATAATTTACCTAATCCATAAACTTATCTGGAATATGAACCATGTGTAAGTGTCAGCAGGGAACCAGCTTTAATATGCATTATGATATATAAAGTACAATTGTTATAGGTTATTCTTTCAGTTTGGGTGTTTCATACTGCTGCATGTGTTTTGTTTTCGTTAAAGGCCCTTCAACTATTAATATGATGAATAAGTTTAACAATATTTCACTAAAGGACAGCACTGTTTGACTTTCTAAGTCGCATTCTTTTGTTATTTTTCACATACTGTATTTGTTTGAAATTGACACATTCTTTTCCATGTTTCATGAATTCCTGTGGCACAAAAGGGTGTGTGGACGATGTTCCAATAGAGGAATTATACACAGCCGATTTCAGTAGTCTGTTCATAATTTCGATTCTTTAAACTACATTTTGTATAAAAATGAATAATAAGAGATCCTCAATGTGACAGGAACCCAATATTTACAGTAGATTCAGAATAGTCAAATAACATTAACCCAACAAGTAGTAGACAAGTTTGATGATGGTCTGAATTGTCATATTTAAACTGTACATTCATTAAGCAAAAGATCTCTGAAATAAATGGTGAAAATATGAAAGAAGTGTACACCATGGCAATTTTCCCTTCACACAATATTCTAGTAAGTACATGTATTACTTTTTGTTCCCTTGTATTATAACACAAACATTGTCATTTTACCACCAGCTGAAGTAACGAAGAAAAGCACCAATATAAAGGATGCAGAGAAGGCCAATATACACGTTGTAGACGAAGACTTCCTAGACAGTGTACAGAAAGGAGGGGCGTGTCTTATGATCCAGAAACATAATATTGTGTCCTGGGGAGCTGATGTAAGTTAAATCTGTCCATAGGGAGGGGCATAAAGTGGAGTTCCTACCTAGACAGTGTACAGAAAGGAGGGGCTTGTCTTATGATACAGAAACATAATATTGTGTCCTGGGGCACTGATGTATGTTTAATCTGTTACAGTGTTGTAACATTGTCATGGATCTTAAAAATGTTAAGTTTATGAGATACTTGTAGTAAACCTTCATCTCTAAGACTTTCAACATAAAATCAATGGTCAATAAAGCAGACAAGATATTTCAGCATGTGCACTCTTTTTATGCCCCCGCCATAGCGGAGGGGGCATCAAGTTTTACCCTTGTTCGTCCGTACGTCCCAAAATTGGTTTCTGTTCTCGAACTTTAGTTTACCTCAACCAAATGTTATGAAACTTATACACAATGCTTATTACTACAAAACACAGATCAAGCATGAATTTTGGTGGTGTCACTTTTACCGTTCTAGAGTTATGCCCCTTTACAAAAGAAAAAATTGCTGAATTTTTCGTTTCCGTTCTCTAACTTTAGTTTGCCTCAATTAAATGTTATGAAACGTATACACAATGCTTATTACCACAAAACTCAGATCAAGTACAAATTTGGGTAGCATCACTTTTACAGTTCTTGAGTTATGTCCCTTTTAATGTTATATGCAAGCGGGGGCATCATCTGTGTTCCATGGACACATTCCCCATTTATTTTTTTTCTTATAAGGAAAATGGAAGCATTAAAGTCAAAACATTATAATGTAAAAAATGAAAGGTTTTATAATTTGATTTAATCAAATGGTATCCTTATTTATAGTTATTGGCTTAAGGAATTATCACCTTTATTAACATTGTGTTTGCTGATGATTGGGCATGTCAGCATATTTAATTTTTGTATTGATACAAGTTATGTCAGTATATACCTTATGTACAATTATATAGCAGTAAAGATTATGTGCACAAGCCCTTGTTTTAATATTGAATTGAAATTTACTTATCACACAGAGAAATAAACTTTTTTTTTCAGCCATCTTCCAGAATTGTTCCAGCTTCTAGTAAAAGTATGGGAAAGAGCGCCTACAGACAGAAACAAGATGGTAACTTCTATTCAGGGCTTCAAACAAAAAATAACTAGTTAGATATTTTTCTATCCTGTTTTTAACCTCTTACATTTGTAACTGTTGACATTTAAACCAAGCAAGGCAGTGTAAAGATAGATTTACAGGGTTGGCAATATATTCTTTTTGGGTTGAAATTGTTTAAAATTGAAAAGATATGATATTTATAGTTTGCTTCTGTAACAAGGCTTAAATTGAAATTATGAACAAAAGTTAGTTAATAAGCAAATTTCTCTCAAAATTATCAATGTAATGCTATATCTTGCCATTTTGTCTTAGTAGAATTGTACTAGAAGTACAAAATTTAATTCAATTTTTGATTGCTCACAAATAAAACCTGAAGAACAAAACATTGAAATAACTTTGCCTTAAGTATAATTTAAATGGAAGTTTATGGATACACATCTGACAATTTAGTACAGGTTAGGTGTCACTGAAAGCTTCCTATAGAAAATCTCTCTCTGATGACTACAGTATATCTAGGTAATGCTGTGGACAGATACGGAGTGTACAATAAAATAACTAAACCAAAAATACTGAAAAAAAATAAAAAAATAATTAGCTAAGATATTAATATACACATGTATCAGGGTACTTTGTTTGTGAAAGCTGTGACAATAAGGTAATTGTAACATCTTAAGACTAAAAAATGAATTATCAATATAAATTTTTTTTTTTTAAAGTCTTGAATACTATAATTTATCAGCTTTTAATGGGAACGTATCACTGAATTAATTTTTTTTGAAATAAATATAGGTGATCCAGGATATACTGTCAGGAAAAAAGAATGCACACTTCTTCTAGTACTTATTATACTACATGATTCAAAGTAGGAAGAGTATATAGTGTTTGACCTTTTTGTCCGTCAGTCATTTTTGTTTCTGAACTCAAGTACTTTTTATTGGATTACAACCTCACCAGGAAATATAGTTTCATATATTGGCAGGATGATCCCTATTGATTTGGCTGCAGAAATATACAGTCAGATATGGTCTGATTAGATGATACAAGATTCCAACTCACATATTTTAAAACAAAGCATTGAAACAATGTTTCGATTGCTGTGCTTCATCTCAAAGTAACAGTTAGGCTTTCAACATGAAACAAAAGCTCTCACACCTCAGTGCAAGTTTGATGCCTTCTCCCACAGTTTGGAGCTGAATTCTTTTGCTAGATAAATCACTGTAAGCATTGTGGTTGTTTAAATCCATGGCATGTGTTGTGATAGTTACATACTTATTGCATGTTGGAGATCTCTAACAGCAACAATGTAGAGCAATGCCTGTGTGACCTGCTGTGTTAGAGGTAAGATCTTTTACCTTGATTAATTCCTCCTTTCCTGTAGTAACACAAATCAGCAAACCTCCTCCAGATTCACTGGATCTTTTTAATGTATTGGATGTATTCGAAACAACATTGAGTTGTACTGTCAAGTTCTAATTGTTTTACTGTGATATAATACTGTATTTCAGAGAAACATTTTACTAAGAGTATGCCAACAACAATGAAGATGAAAGTAAAAGGAGGGGCAGCTGTTGACCCTGATTCAGGTAAATTTATTGAGATATTTCATCAACCTTAAGGTAAATATAGGAATTTGGGCAGTATATCTGATTTAATGAAATTCTATAAGTATTTAGATCTTGGTGAATTGTTTCTGAATGTCACAAAATTGATATATATATATAGAATTTATACTTCCAGAGATACATTAAATATAATTTGGTTGTGTTTTTCTCTGGAACTACAAACAAAGGCTTCCTAAAATATGGTATCAATCTTTATGTTTATGTTACATACAGTAGAACCTGGTTGGGGTCAATGCCGTTTTTATCATAGCCTTTTACATTTAGAGATAAGTGTCAGTTAATGTGAATTTTAATATCAGTATATTTTGAAGAACCCCTAAAAAAATGAGCATTAGTTTACCCTGTAGTGTTAGATATCAAGGAACAATACAATTTTAAAAGTTTGTTTTTGATGTTGTAATAGTGCAGTGTCAAATATAAATAGATTGGAATATGTTTTGATGTGCAGCCAAGAAAGTGTCCTCAAAACTATGTATGTCAATTTGTTTCCATAATTAATATAAGTTAGAATTTCACTGAGAAATATATTTCTGTCTGTTCAGCCATGCTATATACATCGTTAATGTTTTACTAGGTTTGGAAGACAGTGCACATATTGTTGAAAGTAAAGGAGATATATTTAACTCAGTGTTAGGATTAGTAGATGTTGTAAAGGGAACAAACTCTTACTATAAGATCCAGGCTTTGGAGAGTGACAAAGGTGGAGCGTAAGTATGATACTCAAGCAGCAATGATCATATACTTCCATCTTAATTATACATTGTGTATTTCTGGGAATATATTGTAGTGGGTATTGAAATATTGTAGTCAACAAAAAAATGATGATCCAAGTTCATTATCAACAAACTTAAAAATTGAGCTGTTTATTTTTGGGATAAGATTGCAGCTATCTGAAGACCTCTAACATTGACTGACATTTATTTCTACTTTTCAAGACTCTTGCATCAACTGTTTTGTGCTGTACATTAAGGAACAACTCAGATTCTTCAGATTGTTTTGTTTAGAAGAGTAAACAAACAGATTGAATTTAAACAAAAATCTGTTAATTTTTTTCTTGAAATCCTAATTTTTTTTCTTTCTCGAAATCCTCATGTTTTGATATCTCCCTTTTTTATGTGTGTTTATTTTACAATACGGAAAATCAGTATTAAGCAAGATCTATATTTAGCATGACATCAATATAGGAATTCTGCTGTGTTCTATTGTTCAATTGAAATGAAACTATTTTGATCAAATAAGCACTGAAGTGGTGTTGTTCCAATCAGGTAACCTTTTTGAAACTTTGATGTTGAACTTCCATAAGGAAATGGAAACCACAATTGATGTATTGTCCTCAATCAAAACATAATCCAAACTGTTTATGTATTTAAGGACATGCATAGTTGAACTGATTATATAATACCTTGCGTTGCTTCGATTAACAGAAGACTCGACTAATTTGTTGCTCTGGGTTACTCAATCCGATGATTGATTTGCAACTCAAGAGATCAAAGCTGTGTTTTTTTACACTTTTATCCACTAAAAGTTCACCATTTACTACAAAAAATATAGTTATCACTTGTAGAAAAACAACATTTAGATTGAATCAAATAGAGAGTACATGTGCAGTTGAATATTTTTGAGAAAGAATGCTAATCTCAATGAAAATAATGGCGATATTACTCCTCAGAGCCATCAAGCTCTTTGTTTGTTATGCCCGATGTATAATCAAAGATTTGTTAGCATTGCATTGTAAAAAAGATCCAGTACATAACACTCATAAAATTTCAGGAATCTAAATAACAACAACTCTTTAAAACATGGAATAATTAGACTAAGTAGGGTAAAAAAAAATCCAGATTTAATTAAATCTTATTTTTATTAGATAACATTAATTAAACTATTGTAGATGGTGGTTATTCCGTGCCTGGGGACGTGTGGGAACAACAATAGGAGGTAACAAACTGGAGAGATGTGGTTCCCAGAATAGTGTTATATCACAGTTTAAAGCTTTGTTTGGTGAGAAGACTGGCAATGACTGGGAAGATAGGAAAGATTTCAAGAAAATACAGAACAAATTTTATCCATTAGAAATAGATTACGGTGATGTATGTAACTCATTGAAATAGTCAGCAATAACTCTCTAGAATAGTAAAGTCAAACTTCAGTTAGAAAATTTACTACACTTTCCTTTGCAGATTCCTTTTTCCATCCATATCAAAATCATTAAAAATGTTTATATAAAAAAGGAGAAAAAAAATCAGTACACCATCTAAAATTGAAATATCAATGGATTATCCAACTAGCTAAAAACTTGGCTGGATCATAAAACCAACGATGCTTTGATCTTAAGACAGGAAACAGAGTATGAATATCCTTTTAATGAAGATTTTAGATTTTGACTGCTTATGTTAATGAAAATAACACTTTATAAGTAAGGTATATCTGAAGTGATTGTATGGATTTTCCTTCATCACCATGGCTTGAACCAAAAATTTTGAAAGTCAAGTATGTATAAGTACCTTAATAGGGGAGGAGCTACATGACCTATAAAAAGCCTAATTCATCTATAAAGGTCATAGTCTAGTATTAACATTGAAGTAATTATAGTGCTTAATGTTGAAGTGAAGTGGTGCATTCTCTTCTCATGATACAACACCAATAGTTTCTATCATCCATTGCCCTACACAGACATGTAGATCTCTTCTCATGATACAACACCAATAGTTTCTATCATCCATCGCCCTACACAGACATGTAGATAAAATAACACCAAATCTGTCCAGAAAAAACAAAAATGTTCTATAAGACAGTTTTTTAAAGCAATTGCTTTTATGCCATCGCGTATGGCCATCTTTGTGACGCAAATCAGAGACTCCACCCAGATCAAGCCATAGTATTTTGTTAAACAGGCTCCTGGTGTGTCATTCTTAAACACCTATGTATGTTTTCTAATGCAACACATAGCTTGAAACTTTTGAAAAATGTTAGTGGATTAAAGAGGTTTCAGCATATGTTCTTGTAGATGTATTTTTGTATTTAGGGGGACAACCGTTTGACTATCAAAAAACATAGAAGTCTGAGTGAAAAAAAGTGCATTTTTATACCTGCGATTCCGTTCTCCTTTCGTACGATGTTTCAACAAAATATGGAATCATTTCAGTTGTTGATTTAGTATTGAAAATTTTACTGAATTATCTCTTATTAAATACGGTTTTATATGTTTAATTGGTGTTTCTCTAAGAAAGAGGCCAGGTGCTCTTGTTCATTCATAAAATTATCGTTCATTCATAAATTTATCGTAAAATCAAAATCACTACACAGGTTATACGTAGTGTCAAATGATTACCTGTAATCTAAAAATAGACAAACTTAACTGACCTATTTTGTTGATTTGTTTGCGCAAATAATTTAGAGGAACGAAACCCTTGTTAAAAACACATAACAATAAGTTCGTTTTCCTTTTTTGTCATAACTCTGTAAGATTAATCGATCACCTTACTAATGAAATGGACCCGTCAAAACATGATAGATGCCAACTCCAGATGAAGAGATATTTACCATTTGGAATTTTCTAGTTTCATAGATTGAAAAAAAGTACGTCCAGTTGGATATCATAATCAAAACTGGGTATGCATGACAAATGATGAAACCATTATCCTCGTCTTTCCAGTGGACACGTCTACTACGTGTGTTGACACTCGACGGTCCACCGTGTTTGCAATTTTATTTCACATGTTTTCGAAATATTGAAGATAATTTTTCGCAATGTTTCCTGAAAATTGATAAATATCAAAGCAACGAAGAGCTGTTTGTTCTTGTTCGTATAATGACGATTTAATGTCATGTTTGTCTGTGATGACCCCCCTTTTCAGGATTGCATGAGAATTATAGTTATCTCTTACCACATGAGGATGACACATATCAACTGAGCAATAATGTTTGGGACTTAGATTTAAGAAATGAAGACAAAGTAACATTATGAAAATATTTTTAGTAAGCTGAAATATATATATATTTTTTACATGTTTATGTCTTGTAAGATATTTTATTTATTTCCCGTTTTTCAACATTTGCGTCTGGAAAGTTGAAATGTTTTAATTGAATGGTTAAATTTAAATTAATTATGATAATTGTTAAAATTAAATCAATAAAGGAAATTATTGCCCAGTTACAAATACTACCAGGGGATAATTTCTTTTTGAGTTATATGTTTCAGCACATGTAAATTTGACCGGTCTCCTTGTGAAATATAAAACATATTAAAAATGACTTTCTGCTAAAGTCTTTTATTGATATAAAGTTAAAATTTCTTACTTCTCACTAGACAACACTCCTGTCAGGTTTAATTCTTATATATATATGTGGATGAAAAATAAAAGTCCCCAAAACATTAAGATGGCAGCAATTGCTTTTACAGCCTTTAAGGCTTTGATTTAAATTTTAGGATGAAGATGAAGTGAAGAAGTTTGACACCAGCTCCTCAACATCTAAACTAGATAAACCTGTGCAAGACTTAGTGAGACTTATATTTGATGTAGAAAGTATGAAAAAAGCCATGTTAGAATTTGAGGTATTTATAAAATGAGAACAACTCTTGACTTCACGAAGCAAGACCATTGTTTTTATAGATTTGTATTATGATTAATAAGTAGTAGACATGAATGTGGATGAATAAAAAAAATTGGCAAATTATTCATTATATTTTGATTTATATTAATTGGAATTCAAGTTTCAATGACATGATCAAATAATAAAAAGGTGCCTACACATTGTGCAATTCAAACATGGACTACAGTGTGTATGTTTTTAATGTTTCGACTCTCCATACCATTGCTTTATATTTAGATCCTCAATTTCATGTGTACACTTTATTTGCCATGGTTTGTATCATATAACTTAAAGAAATGGTAGTTTCCTATCAAATTTTCAGTGGATGTCTGATAAGATTGTGTCATCATCACTGGTCATATAAAAATAAGGAGACTTGATATGATTGCCAGTGAGACATCTATCCACCAGAGACCAAAAGTTGAGAATGTTATCCACTATAAGGCACTTATGATGTGAAAAATCAAAAACAAATTTTGGAGTAACAATACCAGTGTTCAATAACGATGTTAACATGGTTAAAGGCATGTTTAACCAGACTACACCATGTAGTGAAAACAAAAACAACCATACAGTTATCTATTTTTTTAACGACCTTGAGGATACTGATGAGTAAATTCAGACAGTTTTTGTGTTCTTATATAAATAATAACAACTAATACAATAATATCTAAACTTATTTGTCAAATAAGATTAAATTAATAATTTTTAGTTATCTCATAACAATAATTATAATATTGTTTGTCCATTTAAAACAGTTTTAATGGAAAGGTTTTCTTTGACAAAACTGAACCTTCTCATTCACTGCACTAAATAATTGTATGCTAAAGAGCCTCACAGAGCAAACTCTTGATGTGTCAAAACTTTTTGGTAACCCAGAATTGAATTCAAACACAATTGTCATTGGCAAGTTTTATTCTTTAAAAACAGGCTTACATATCCCATTATCAAAAACACTAGTTGTCATCTAGCACTGGTCAGGGTAGTCTATATTACAAAAGTTTCAATGTTTTCATATGGATTTATGCTCTATGGTCGGGTTGTTGTCTTTTTGACACATTCCCCATTTCCATTCTCAATTTTATTAGTTATTTTGATTATCATTAATGTTTTAGATTGATCTAAAAAAGATGCCTTTGGGAAAATTGTCAAAACGACAGATAGAATCAGCCTATAGGATACTTACAGAGTTAACAAAGGTAAAGATTGGTTTATACAACAAGAGTGAATGGTCACACTGACCACTCCTATGGAAAAGTAGTATTTTTGAAAATCTTCTCTCTGCGTAAGATTAAAATCTTTTAAAATTTGATAGATCATAATAAATGAATAGGTGTCAAAAGCATTCAGCCTATATATAGAAAATCTCTCAAATTCACAACTGAACAAGATATTTGTTTATGTTAATGGTATTATCTGACAATTTAAGATATATTTAACATTCCTGAAAACAACAAATGTACCTTTAACTTGGTTTCTAAATTGAAGCACTAAAATTTCAGATATCTCAGGAAGTTTTGTCAACAGCGAGAATTGACTGCAGTGCTGTGCAGTAGTCCAATGTTAGGTCCTTTTTGTCAGAATTCTATCTTTCACAAACGACAGCTTAAATCAATTTTGGTCCTTCATTTTAACTAGATCAGAATTAACAAGTTTTACACTGTGTGATGTTATAAAAATATTAAGAAACTTTTGTAACTCGTGTATCTGCTAAGAAAGATATTAAATATCTTAAACTATTTTGTATTAGATAGAACAACAAGACCAAATATCTATCATAAAAAAAGAGAAACTTTTCTGCAATATATATCTCACTGTTTTCAGTCACTTCACTGTCACAGAAAAATGTAACAACTTGTCAGTTTTAGGTTAGAGTCAAACTTTGCTGACAAGGTTTTATTCCACACTAAAATTACAAGATATTGGATGATAGTTTGTTAGTTGTTTTAAATAAGGACTTGTTATTACAGCTATTGGAGAAAGGAGGATATTGGATGATAGATTGTTAGTTGTTTTAAATAAGGACTTGTTATTACAGCTATTGGAGAAAGGAGGGTGTTGGATGATAGATTGTTAGTTGTTTTAAATAAGGAATTGTAATTACAGCTATTGGAGAAAGGAGGATATTGGATGATAGTTTGTTAGTTGTTTTAAATAAGGACTTGTTATTACAGCTATTGGAGAAAGGAGGATATTGGATGATAGATTGTTAGTTGTTTTAAATAAGGACTTGTTATTACAGCTATTGGAGAAAGGAGGATATTGGATGATAGTTTGTTAGTTGTTTTAAATAAGGACTTGTTATTACAGCTATTGGAGAAAGGAGGATATTGGATGATAGATTGTTAGTTGTTTTAAATAAGGACTTGTTATTACAGCTATTGGAGAAAGGAGGGTATTGGATGATAGATTGTTAGTTGTTTTAAATAAGGAATTGTAATTACAGCTATTGGAGAAAGGAGGATATTGGATGATAGTTTGTTAGTTGTTTTAAATAAGGACTTGTTATTACAGCTATTGGAGAAAGAAGGATATTGGATGATAGATTGTTAGTTGTTTTAAATAAGGACTTGTTATTACAGCTATTGGAGAAAGGAGGATATTGGATGATAGTTTGTTAGTTGTTTTAAATAAGGACTTGTTATTACAGCTATTGGAGAAAGGAGGATATTGGATGATAGATTGTTAGTTGTTTTAAATAAGGACTTGTTATTACAGCTATTGGAGAAAGGAGGATATTGGATGATAGTTTGTTAGTTGTTTTAAATAAGGACTTGTTATTACAGCTATTGGAGAAAGGAGGATATTGGATGATAGATTGTTAGTTGTTTTAAATAAGGAATTGTAATTACAGCTATTGGAGAAAGGAGGATATTGGATGATAGTTTGTTAGTTGTTTTAAATAAGGACTTGTTATTACAGCTATTGGAGAAAGGGGGAACACAAACACAGTTTTTAGATGCCACCAATAGATTTTATACTTTGGTGCCACATGACTTTGGGATGAAGAAGCCACCATTATTAGACACAGATCAAGTCATTAAGGTATGAATACTTTGTGGTGTTTCAGTGATAATTGAATTTCCTGTTTAAAGCAGATATGTTGAGGGTGTTTGAACTTATTAGATAAACCTTGCAGCAAATCAGTAATATTGAATCAAAAGCAAAAACAATTTCTGTAGATCTATGTTAACTTAAGTAAAAACTTTTGGTATATTTCAAATAACTCAAAAGTGGAATGGTAAATCATTTTCTTTTGTTGCAATATAAATTTTGTTTGAGAAAATTATTATATAGATTTAAATGAGATGTGTGTTATTACAATATATAATTTTATACAATATTTAATTTCAGTCCAAGACAGAGATGTTAGATAACTTACCAGAGATTTATACGATATTTTATTTCAGTCCAAGACGGAGATGTACGATAACTTACCAGAGATTTATACAATATTTAATTTCAGTCTAAGACGGAGATGTTAGATAACTTACTAGAGATTTATACAATATTTAATTTCAGTCTAAGACGGAGATGTTAGATAACTTACCAGAGATTTATACAATATTTAATTTCAGCCTAAGACGGAGATGTTGGATAACTTACCAGAGATTTATACGATATTTTATTTCAGTCCAAGACGTAGATTTTGGATAACTTACCAGAGATTTATACGATATTTAATTTCAGTCTAAGACGGAGATGTTGGATAACTTACTAGAGATAGAGATAGCTTACAGTATGTTGAAAGGTGGCACTGAAGGAGAAGATCCTATTGACAATCATTACAAGAAACTAAAAACAGAAATTGTAGTAAGTTACTTCCACCATTTTTGCCATTAACAATATCATAGCAGATACTTGATTACATATAATAAGCAAAATAAGCAACAGCCACTTTATCTATTTATAATAGTGAGCATCCCCTGAAGTTGACCTTGTATGAAGTTTTCACTTCAACTCTTTGACATAGTGCTAAACTCGTTGCTTGTTAAACCCTTGCAATAACTTTGTGGGGGTCTGTAGCTGGCTTATTGCAATGTCAAATTTCTGCCCCTATCTAACATTTCGTTCTATATAGTGGAATCTAAAATGTGCCACCATCTTTGTTTGTCCTCTAACTTTGTACTTTTTCCATGGAGATTATTTGGCCCCACCCCTTCAGTCATGGTCTATTGACTTTGAAACTTTTGCTTAGTTTATAAGTTAATGTTTGTGTTTAGGTTTCTTCAAAGGGAACGACTTATGAAAAGTCAATGGTATTTGGTATGCAGTTGTATAAGCATTGGCACATCTCATTTCCATGGAGACTGTTTAGCCCTGTACCTTTATTCATAATTCATTGACTGAATATTTGCATAACTTACATGTTAAAGTATTGTTATTTTAATTTCAATATTTGCATTATCAAATAACAAATAGGCGAGACATATCTCTGTATTAACAGTTTATTACCATTTTTTTTAGTTTTTGCCTATCATCTTGAATACTATGAAAGATACAAATGTATATAAAAACTTTAAAAAGCAAAAAATATCTGCAGGACAAGATCTTCAAATATGTCAACATGAAATTGAAATTGTCAGAAATTGTCAGTTAACTCTTTATATAGTTAATGCCCTTTCATGATGATTTTTACCAAAAAATGGCCCATTGTTGAAGATGCAGACGAGTGACACAGGCTCTTTACAGCCTCTAGTTAAAGGAGTTATAGGACTTTGACTATCTTTTGGAGTATTGTAACCATGTCACCTTGTGAATGCAACTTCTCTCAGACCATTTGACAGAAAACTCTTTTACTTGGTAGGATTGTTTGCCATCATATGCAGTTGACCACATTATACCGTCATTTTGATTTGGCCATTTTTTATGGGAGTTATAGGACTGTTACCATATTTTGACTATCGTACACACAATGTAATTCCTCATTTATACAGTGAGGTTGATATTTTGCTATTTTTTTTCCACTGGATTAGTGATAGAACTTATAAATCATATTATATTCTATCAGAAATGTTTAGTAGGTGGGCATTATGAATCATTGTGTGAGTTAATTACAGAAATATCAATTACAAGCACTAAACTCTGTGGTGTGATTATAAGACTTGTGTGTTATCTTAGACAAAGGATTTAATGAATCATAATTAAAGCATTCATGGCAAACTTTATTTAGGTTAATGTAACTTTGAAGTAAGAAATATGATTAAATATGGCAAAACCATTCCTTACAACTCAAAGCCATCTTGAATATCAATTTTGTCATATTGAAGGAAACATTTTAGTTTCTTTTTCATTGATTTTTATAGCCAATTGGAAAGAAAACAGAAGAATTCAAAAGACTTGTCGATTATGTTAAGAACACTCATGCAGCTACACATAACCAGTACGACCTTGTTGTGGAAGAGGTATGTAGAATATCTGATACATGTAGCTACACATAACCAGTAAGACCTCGTAGTGGAAGAGGTTTATAGAATATCAGATACATGTAGCTACACATAACCAGTACGACCTTGGAGTGGAAGAGGTTTGTAGAATGTCAGATACATGTAGCTACACATAACCAGTACGACCTTGTTGTGGAAGAGGTATGTAGAATATCAGATACATATAGCTACACATAACCAGTATGACCTCTTTGTGGAAGAGGTATGTAGAATATCTGATACATGTAGCTACACATAACCAGTAAGACCTCGTTGTTGAAGAGGTTTGTAGAATATCAGATACATGTAGCTACACATAACCAGTACTTCCTTGGAGTGGAAGAGGTTTGTAGAATATCAGATACATGTAGCTACACATAACCAGTACTACCTTGGAGTGGAAGAGGTTTGTAGAATATCAGATACATGTAGCTACACATAACCAGTACTTCCTTGGAGTGGAAGAGGTTTGTAGAATATCTGATACATGTAGCTACACATAACCAGTACGACCTCCTTGTGGAAGAGGTTTGTAGAATATCAGATACATGTAGCTACACATAATCACTACGACCTTGTTTTGGAAGAGGTATGTAGAATATCAGATACATGTAGCTACACATTATCAGTACAACCTCGTTGTGGAAGAGGTATGTAGAATATCAGATACATGTAGCTACACATAATCAGTATGACCTCGTTGTGGAAGAGGTATGTAGAATATCAGATACATGTAGCTACACATAATCAGTACGACCTTGGAGTGGAAGAGGTATGTAGAATATCAGATACATGTAGCTACACATAATCAGTACGACCTCGTTGTGGAAGAGGTATGTAGAATATCAGATACATATAGCTACACATAACCAGTATGACCTCTTTGTGGAAGAGGTATGTAGAATATCTGATACATGTAGCTACACATAACCAGTAAGACCTCGTTGTTGAAGAGGTTTGTAGAATATCAGATACATGTAGCTACACATAACCAGTACTTCCTTGGAGTGGAAGAGGTTTGTAGAATATCAGATACATGTAGCTACACATAACCAGTACTACCTTGGAGTGGAAGAGGTTTGTAGAATATCAGATACATGTAGCTACACATAACCAGTACTTCCTTGGAGTGGAAGAGGTTTGTAGAATATCTGATACATGTAGCTACACATAACCAGTACGACCTCATTGTGGAAGAGGTTTGTAGAATATCAGATACATGTAGCTACACATAATCAGTTTAAACATTTTATCGAAAAATGTTTGTAGAATATGAGATATACATAAAGCTACAATCAGTAGGACATGATCATGGAATTGGAATTGAGAACATGTTTGTTGTTAAAAAAAAACTTTCATATGCTATAACTGTACATATTGCAGTAGAATATTACTGTTATAACTTTACTCATCACATTCATTTCTGAATTTAGTAATTCAAGTTATGGTATTGGGAAAAATTAAGTACTGTTAATATCCTACATATAAGATGTCAACTGCTGCCAAAATGTAGATAGTGTGTTAAGATTCAGAATGCAGCAAATTGTAATTTAATTGTACTTTCAGGTGTTCAAGATTGAAAGGCAGGGTGAGGCAGTAACATATGGTCCCTTTAAGGAATTGCATAATCGTAAATTATTATGGCATGGTTCAAGGACAACAAATTTTGCTGGAATACTGTCGCAAGGTTTACGTATAGCTCCTCCTGAAGCACCTGTGGTAAGTGTAGAGATAAGTACCAGGTCTACGTATAGCTCTTTCTGAGGCACCTGTGGTAAGTTATAAGATCTAGATACCAGGTACCTTTTGTCATGGTTTATGATTTCAAATCAGAACTTATTGAAATATTGTTGCAAACTTCATATAAGAACGATAAACCTGATGATGCATTTTAATGGCCATGTATGGAATTTTCGTTGCATTTTCTAGGGAATTACAATTAAGAGCTTCCTGAAATTTTTTATCAAGCCTTTACGTGAGCATGTTATTCTGTGTGATGCATTTTTACATCCATCGCTCATCAACTTCCTGTGTACTAAATACTTAAAATGGGGTAACAGTAGTGAGCAGTAGTGAGCAGTTTAACTTGTTCCTTTTGTCAGTTTCAATGAATGTATGTACCTTTATTTTGTCATTCCGAGACTTGGGCATACTAGTACTGACAAAGATTGTTAAAGTTAATGACTAGTTTACACATCCCAGACATCTCTATGTGTCAATTAGTTTGTTTCGGTGAAGTCAAGGAAGGATAAAGTAATAGCCATGACATCGTCATTTTTTTCTCAGCTAATTTACAAATAAAAAAGATTAAAAAACTGCTGTACAGTCATATGAGTACAATTCTGGCAGGTAATTTATCCACTTTATTGTGTGGCCTGTCAGTGTCCTGGTGTCAATTCCACAATACTTGCACAGATTCTCCTATTGGACATGCAGTTGTACAGCTGCTTTTTATGCCCCACCTAGTGGCATTATGTTTTTCGGTCTGTGCGTCCGTCCGTTCGTCCGTCCGTTCGTCTGTCCGTCTGTCCCGCTTCAGGTTAAAGTTTTTCGGGTTAAAGTTTTTGGTCAAAGGTAGTTTTTGATGAAGTTGAAGTCCAATCAACTTGAAACTAAGTACACATGTTTCGTATGATATGATCTTTCTAATTGTAATGGCAAATTAGAGTTTTGATCCCAATTTCACGGTCCACTGAACATAGAAAATGATAGTGCTAGTGGGGCATACTTGTACTATGGACACATTCTTGTTTAATTCTTGATCGTGTGATTATTTGGGTTTCATACATGCTTTAACGCAAATAAGACATCTTGTATTTCTTGAATTCATTTCTACGAGTTTTTTTGGAGAGTGAATGATTACTCTTTATATGAAAAAGAAGAACACTTTATTAAAATTTGATGAAGGGGATAAAAAGTGCGTGTTGCCTGCAATCTCCAAATAATACTTTTTAAAAAAATGGCTCAGTCCATGTAGCCCTGTATAAGAATCTGTGTAAGTTTGGTTGAATTTTACCAAGCTGTTTTCAAGCAGATAAACAGAAATAACTTTGTCCATGCTTTGGATGGGAAACCCAAATAATCACACAGATCAAAAATCAGAATAGCAGCTGTACAACTGCATGTCCATGTATGGAATTTTTGTTTCATTTTCTAGGGAACTACAATTAAGAGCTTCAGTTCACAATTTATCTTGGTTTTGTCACATTAAATATATATTTTGTATTGCCATAGCATGTCATGTATGCTTTTGCAAATAAATATTGGTAAAGGTATATATTTATATTTCAGACTGGTTACAAGTTTGGTAAAGGTATATATTTATATTTCAGACTGGTTACATGTTTGGTAAAGGTATATATTTATATTTCAGACTGGTTACAAGTTTGGTAAAGGTATATATTTATATTTCAGACTGGTTACATGTTTGGTAAAGGTATATATTTATATTTCAGACTGGTTACAAGCTTGGTAAAGGTATATATTTATATTTCAGACTGGTTACATGTTTGGTAAAGGTATATATTTATATTTCAGACTGGTTACATGTTTGGTAAAGGTATATATTTTGCTGACATGGTGTCAAAGAGTGCCAACTATTGTAGAACTTCAAAGTCTGATCCTACAGGTCTCATGTTGCTGTGTGAAGTTGCTCTTGGTAACCCGTAAGTAGAAGTGATCTAATTGGCTAAAAAATCAGAAATATTATCAATCTTTGTATAAAGAAGATTTTGATCAATGTAAGGAAATTGGAAGAGAAGCCACCCCACTTCGTTTTTGTTTTGGGGAGTGCAAGAGGTGATAGCTTTTCCCTATACCAATAGCTCTTTGATCTGTTCTTTAGAGCTTTTGGACATTTAAAAAAAAGGTATCTTCTTCTTTTTACTGTACTCCTGCTGTGATGCACCACATCAATGATAACATCATAATTATAAAAGGCCTCCATAAATGAACCATGATATTTTATAAGATTAAAACAATGTGTTGTTTCACAAGAAGAAAACATATGACATTTCTAGCAATATAAAGACTGCAATTGTTCCATCAAATGTGAAAGCTGTATATATATATATAATATATATTTGATACGAAAAATTAGCTATAAATGTTTTAATTCATTAATAATATCAACAAGAAGGGGAAACAAACTATAATATATACAAACAAACCCAACAGTTACAGAGAAATCAATATTTGAGGTAAAGTGAAAATCAGTAAAAGTTAACATACCTTAGAAAGCTCATCTTGTCACTGTATCAGGGATATTAAAACCATTAAAAGTAACACAAATTTTTATGACTTGTTAGGACTTTGTCATCCTTTATTTCTTGAATTTAAATACAGATTCCATGATATTTCTTTCTGTTGAACCTTAAGTATTACCTGACTCTCTTAAGACATTTTGAGTAAAGTCTTTATTATGTTAATTGTACACAGCATCTATATCTGTGTGAATATCAGAAATATCTTCGAAAATTTTACGGTCGCTATCATGATTACTTAATTTGGGTAACAATTTATTTTAGTCTTATCAATAAATACCTATTATGAAAAGTATATATTTATTCAACAGATATCACACAAAATTACAAATACAGATAATACTATGAAAAAGTGTGTGTTAAAATAATATAATGGAATGATTTATCCTTTGAAAGATTTATGTTGGAATCTCGAACTGAAATACATAGATATTTAACATTTTGACAGAAACCAGGTTTCAAGGGAGATAACTCAATTTTTTCAAATGTCAGTAAATTGTTGATTTATATTCAACAAATGTTTAGCTTCAATTATCCAGTTTAAAACTTTAAAAGGTGTTGTCATGGTTGTTTCAACTAAATTTATATAATGCCCAATATTCTCTTTATGCTGATAATGATTACATTTATTTAATTTTTTTTTTATTTAAAGAGAGATGACAATAACTAATCGTCCATATTAACAAAACAAGTACTACAAAATCAGTTAGCACAAAATTAGTTCAGTGAATTATATGTTCAAGTCACATGATACAAGTTTCTGGTGATTATAATTTTCAGGAAATTATTAAACTAATGCATGCATATATACTAAACTAAATCTCTAAATGTTTTATCACGAATCAATAATGTATAATAGACTCAAAAAATTATTCTGTGAATGTTTGATAAAAAACTTTTACTGCTAATTAACTTTCTGGTTTTGGTGCAGAAATGTACTGTTCATGACCATAATAAGCAATCAACACAGAATCATGGAGCACCTGTATAATAAGCGAGATGATAGAGCAATTTTTATTTATTGATTTTTTAAAGTTTTCCAAGTATTTTCCATTTAAGAAATAATTCTCTCATGCCATGCTCAGAATGCTTTTTTTTTCAAACATGAATAGGCATTATATTTCAATAGATTTAGAATTTTTTGGTTCTTATCAGAAAATTCAGAACTTTTTGTACTTTGAAAAGGACTTAAAAGACACATTTGAAAGCAACCATTTTGATTTTATGAAGCACAATCATCTTGAAACCAACTATTACACAATAAAAAGTACTAAAACATGTTAACTTACTTTTAAAATGATTTCATTTAATTTCCTAGCAAACAACACCAACAGAAATTACCATTTTGAACTCTGGTGTTGTGAAAAATACAATTGATGCTAAGATTTTAATTGTGACATCAGGTAATTGCCTCCCATGTTCTATTAGAATAAGAACATTTTTTTTTTGTTCCTATCGTGATGCATTGTGATGGAAACAGAAATACTTGGGGTCTCTCTGTCCATTCTTGTTAGCACTCTCACATGTACATCAGACCTGCCAACTATCCTGATTTTGGCTGTATCATCCCGATTTTCATGCCTCAACCCGAATCCCGATATCGGGATCCTAAAACAAGTCAAAATCCTGATTTTCACAAAATCTACCTGAAAAAATTATTGATTACCGATTTTGAAGTTTTTCTGATCAATTTCTATAAATCTATAATTTTACTTGGCGACGTATTCATGACAAGTTTACGACCCTGCGCTAATCAACGGTGACAACAGGTGTCTTAATTTGTTGTTACAGGTAATCTGCTTATCTGAAGGTCATAACAATCCCCAAAATTAATTAATTTGTTAACAGAATCGGTCAGTCAGCATTTAATTTTAATCATTTTATCATACGATCACAATTTGCAATGTTTACCGTAGTTTCATGACAAAATTGTAATTAACTGAAAGAGGAAAACTGTAATGAACTCATTAGAAAACAGCGTTTATCTTGAAATCCGTTAAAATTTTTGAAATCAGTTGGTTTCTGTCCAGTTCTGATTTAAAACCGACGCCATTTTGTAATCACTTCTACTGTGTATAAGCCTCCGCCTGTAAGAGCACTTCTGAACACAAAGAAAGATAACTCAAATTTTATCCATTTTCTCATTAATACTGATAGACTAACTCAAAATCTGTCTTTATCCTTCTAACTTTAGGACAATTAGGTTTAGGTCCTTTGAGTCATGGTGCAAAGATAAGAAGGTCTTTGGAGGGGGAAAAGGGGGGTCTTCACTTTGTATCCTTTATTTTTTTAGGCCATTTTTCTCTATTAAGTTATATTGCCAATTAATAAGTACAAGAATCATGCAAGTAAAAGAAATCAAGGCTTATTAGCTCATCATCAGTATACCAAAAGAAAAAAGAAGACATATGAGACTATTTCAAGAGTAAAAAACAGTGCACACAGAAACGCCGCAAAAATTGTAACCCTTAAAAATCTGTTCGCACACTAAATCCCCCATGGAGATTTTCAAAAGTTGGCAGGTCTGTTACATTTCTTGCCATACTTTTATGAAATTTGAATCAAAGGTTTATATCAGCAATTTCTCTGACAAATTGGAAAATCAGTTCCAAAAACTATTTTTCAAGGAGTTATGCCCCTTGGAAATATAAATTATATGGAAAATTGCATCTTAAGTGCTCTCAAGCCTACTTATATTTGTGTTAGGAAATTTATATTGAAGGTTTATATCAGTAATCTTGGAACGAGTTCTAATATCAGCGCTGATTAATAGTTTTACAGGAGTTATGTCCCTTACATATGTAAATTCTATATAAAAATGGTTGTCAGATATTTATGAAATTTATATCAAAGATTCATAGCAGCAATGTCTTGGACAAGTTCGAAAATCAGCACTGATGAATCATTAGGGCCCAGCCGAATGGGGGATGCCCTTTAGTGATCAGTCTGTCCTTCCGTCCATCTGTCCGTCCGTCCGTCCGTAACAAATTGTGTCCGCTCTATATCTAGAGAACCGTTATGATTTCAAAGTTTATACTTGACATGTATATTAACCAACACCAGAGGGTGTGTCATAATGTATGTACAACTTCCTAGGTCAAAGGTCAAGGTCAAAAACTTTGGTTTTAGTTGACAACCCCATGTTCTATGGTGAAGATCGTGTCCGCTCTATATCTTGAGAACCGTTATGATTTCAAAATTTATACTTGTCATGTATATAAACCAACACCAGAGGGTGTGTCATAATTTATGTACAACTTCCTAGGTCAAAGGTCAAGGTAAAAAACTTTGGTTTCAGTTGACAACCCCATGTCCAATGATAAAGATACAAATTTTTTACCACACATTATTCACAGCGGGGCCCACAGAGATGGCTCCCATCACAATGATATCTAGTTTTTACTGGAGTTATGTACCTTAGAACCTTATAAATTGTATTGTAAGTGCTCTCAAGTGTATAATTCTTGCTAGATATTTAGAAAAATCAGTGACTTAAAAGAGTTATGGCCTTGGGAATATTGATTATTTAGAAAATAGCATTGTAAGCACTCTCACACCTTAATCTTTTGTAGGATTGTTATGAAATTTATAGCATAGGTTTATATCAGTAATGTCTTGGTTGATTACGAAATTCAATGCTGATCTATTATTTTTACAGGAGTTATGTCTCTTTGAAATAAAATTTATCTAGAACATTCATTTGTAAGCACCATCACACCTACAATATTGTTAGTGTTTCCATTTATTTATCAGACTATCTTCTTTTTTAAAAATTATTATTGGTTGGAAATTTCAATTCTTTACATTTAAAGAACAATCTGAAATCGGGAAGTTTTTTTCTGGAGGGGAACTAAAATATATCCCATAGTAAGTCTCCTGGTATCCTGCTTCTGTTGCGAGCCAACTGTTATATTAAAATTACTGTTTACATAACAGCTGAATATGGGGTCCTCATTGAAGTCCACGTTAAAGTCATGTCGATTTCATTCAACAACAATTTGGATGGGATAAAACTATACGTTTAAACTCAATGATAAATTGCAGGATAAAAACAATATTTGTACAGTGTAGGAAAATATAAAATTTAATTGTACTCGCTACGAAACAGGAGTTTCTAAAGCTCATCAACTAACTTTTATATTTTTCCTACTCTTTACGAATATTGTATATGTATTTCCCACTTGTCATCAGGGTGTTAACACTGACAAATTGCAGAGTATTTGAAATGAAGGGTATTAAACAGCAAGTCAAAGACTAGAAAAAATGATAATAAAAGCAATAATTACATTTTTTCCTCGATGAGCAGTCAATATCCTAAGGTTGTTTCAGATACAACTGTAAGGAGAATGTTGTCTCTAGGAATGGACTCTTGTGTCTCTGTTATCTTATTGTATGTACTGCGTTTTACAGTAGACATTTTGCATTTCCCTAAGAGAAATGAGAGGCCAGGTAAAAACAAGACAAACTATCTCATGCATGAAGGGCACTTGAAATGTCATGTATATATCTTTTATAATTTTTATATATATATTTATGTATCTATATAAATTGCCTGTGTATATGACCATCTGCAGAAATGTCTGCCTCCAACCAGAACTAATTCTTTATTATCATTAATGAAAGTTACTTTGTTTAATAACAGATCTACAGGAGTGTTCATCTCAAACCAAAATATTTCTTTATGATCATTGATGAAGGATTAATTTGTTTATTTACAGGTATGAACTTCTACATTCTGAGTATGTGTCAACCTTACCTAAAGGAAAACATAGTACAAAAGGTAGGAATATAGCACATATATTTGGTACATATAGTACCTGGTTTGTAAATAAGGTTAAATTAAACCATAAAAATTAAATTGCAATGGCATAGTTTTGATGGTGATTTGTTGAATTGATACAAATAGATATAAGAAGATGTGGTATGAATGCCAATGAGACAACTCTCCATCCAAGTCACAATTTGTAAAAGTAAACCATTATAGGTCAAAGTACAGCCTTCAACACGGAGCCTTGGCTCACACATTATAAATCTATATAAAAAACGAGAAACACTTATGAACCACATCAACAAACGACAACCACTGAACATCAGGTTCCTGACTTAGGACAGGTGCAAACAAATGCAGCAGTTTAAACATTTTAAAAGGTGCCAACCTTCACCCTACCTGAAACAATAGTGTAACATCACAACATAGAACATCACAACATAGAAAGACACACTCTAAAATATCAACTGAAATGGCTTAACTCAATCAAAAGACATATTAACAAAAGCAAGTGAACATACACTGAATGAATAAATTTGATCTATGACACAATGTTAATTCAAAAACTGTATAATAAGTATATTTGATGTATTTTTACAGGGATTGGAAGGAATGGACCTGATCCTACCATGTCACATAAATTACCAGATGGTTCAGAGATACCAATGGGGAAAGGTATAAACCAGCCTGAAGGCAACAATTCAAGTCTCTTATATAATGAGTATCCTTTTTCCTCACATATTAAAACCATTATTATGTGTAATGCAGTGTTGTTATCCTATATATAAGACTCAGTGACATTCTCTATTCAGATAAATGTTGGGGCCAATGTTATATATTCTCAAAGTGATGTATGAGACTCAGCATAAAAATACATTTCTTTTGGGAGAAGATATCCAACTCTCCAGGATCATAAAACATGTAAGCCCTCGTTCTTAACCTAAGAACATATATATTTATAGGTGGTATTGGTTCGTGTAGGTCACTTTACAAAGGTGAGGCTTACCTTTCTGGCAATAATTATTTCATTTTTTTCTGCTCTCTACTAAGGGTAATGGTATCTGGTTAATCTCACAGCCTGTTTTGACCAATTTATTTCCAGTTTAAAGAAAGTTTCTTCATAAACTATGAAATAGAATTAACACTGTTGTTCTGGCACTATTTATTTAGATTTAAAGTTGTGGCTTTTAGGGGCTTCCAAGGAGGCTATGCATTTCTAGTCCTCTTGCACATCTCTGCCCCTGTCATTATTGTACCTACCTTATGCTTTTGTTTTTAAGTTAGCCAGCTTCTTCAAAAGTTTTGAAATCCCTATTGTTTTAAAGTAAAATTTCTTATTCATCCTTTTACTATAATTAAAAAAGAATGAAAATAAACATTTAACCTAGCAAGTATATGAAAACATTGCATTTTCCTAGTCTTCATATTAGGATTATTAAAGTAGATAGTGTCTTTGTACAAATATACACAGCCAAATCTTGTTCATGTGAATTTCACATGAAATTCATGTGGACAAACTCTGCTTGTGTAATGGTTGGATATTCCTTGTAGGCTAATTTGTGATTTCTCTTTAGTCTGACATTAGATTGCAATGGAGGCTTTATATAATCTACTGACCTTACAAGAACCTCATAGGTAATCAATTAACCTGGTATTGATAATACATTCTTACTGCCATTATGTATTATCTGTTTTTGTCCTCTGATTGGCTAAAGAATGGACTTCCCCAATATGAGTTGGAATAAATGGGTTTTAAATACCAATCTAAAAACTAAAGAAACAAATTTCAATCTCAAGTTTTAATAAAAATAATTATAAGATGTTGAATGATTGCCAAAAAGAAACTATCTACCAAAGATCGAAGAACAAGGATATGAACAACTACAACAGGTCACCTTACAACCTTCAACAATGAGCAAAAATAGTAAAGTAAATAAGTAAATCACTCTGTGATAACCCAATTATTACATTAAAGATATTTCACCAACAGAATGTAAGTATTGTTTGTCTTTATGTGTTGATCCTTAACTGTTGTAAGATTTATTGTCTATGATGTGGCCCAGTGTAATATGAAATATCTACTGAGGATGGACTTCAAATATAAATGGTAACCTGATGACAGAGCTGAGATGTAGCTGTATGGACGAACCTTTAAACCTCACTTTAGATAGATATAGGAACTTTCTACAATTTGCACAAAATACAGTCATATGTTATTCATTGTGAAAGGTTTTACAGATGGAAGTCTATGGTCAAATTTGAGATGGGGAGATTTTTTTACTTCAAATAAAAGATTCCGTTATGTATTGTGTATAGTAACAGAACATGTATATGCAGGACTTGAGTACATTACACTTAAAATGGTCATACAGAAGGCATGACACATTATTAACTAACAAGCTATGGATAACAATTATCTCTGGACATAATTCTGTAATATAATGCAGGATTCAAGAACTTTCTGTTTTCTGTAGTGTTATTACATTTGTTTTTACTTTTGAAAATGATTTTTTAGTTGTGACATATTTAAAGGATTTGATATGATAGATTTGTATAACAATGGTAGTTATTAACAAATCATTTCATTGCAAGAAATGTTTCCATTGTCCGGTGAATAAAAGTTTTATACTTTGTGACATTTCCTTTGATTTTGATACTGGTGTCAGTATGTTGTGAGCATGCAGTGTTGTTTGTTTTAAACTTATAGTTGTAAACTTTAGTTTGTTTAAGTTTAAACATATTGTTATCTGTTTAATTGTCAAGCTATATCAGACAGCTTGTTTAATTCTTAAGGTAATTTTAACTACTAGTTGTAAACAAATAAACATAGGTTGTAGATTAATTTTCTTTGATTAATTACAGGGAAACGATTAGAAATATTAAAAGGTTATTTTAGTTTTGAACAACCTTTTAGATTAATTAAAAGTACATAAAAATGGTAGCAGACCATCTAGACCCAAAATACAATAATAATTTGAATTGAAATAAATTATACACACAAAAGGTATACAATGTAACATTTTATCTATAAAAATCATGATTGAAGTACTTTTTATAATATTTACAAATTTTCTGTATTTAAAAATAATGTATACAATTAAATTCAAATAAAAAATGAAAATTATGATTGGATAACATTTACTTCCATATTCATGTTAGTTTTCGAAACAATTTACACTGTTCATTGTAGCGGAAATGTAAAAGGAGCACAGTTACTTTGTATTGCTATGTTAGTGAGAGAAATAAATTGTTAGAAACACATTTTGTTACATTGTATATTTATTTTGATTATTTGTATGTATATAATAGAACTCAGTAACTTGTTAATTTTGATTGGATTTTTTGTGTCTTTTTACTTTTTCGTATGCTTGAGTATTTTGTTCTGACGGTTTTCCAGGAGTTTTATGTGCGAGTTTGTGGTCAATATTTCTGCATCTTATGACAGTATATCAAGGTGTCATACCACCAATTCAAAACCCCTATATATTCAACCAAATTTGTCTTTGCATAGCTCTGTAAATATTTTACCTTAAAGAAGTTTAATTCATGAGAACCAGGTATTTTACCTTTCTACATGCCAAATTTCAACCAATGTTCTAAATCTTGTAGTGACACATGACGTTCAGGAGGTCATATACTACTATGAAAAGCACTCTGATTATCTGAAATCCTTTAGTAATATAGAATAAGGAGATTTGGTATGATTGTTAATGATTGTTAATGAGACAACTATCCAGCTGAAACCAAATAGGTATTATCTTGTAAAAAGGTATTAACAGTATTAATATTATAATAATGTAAGTCCAAAATAACTACTGCACTTCCTATCTTCATTGGTTTTTAACTTGTATATTGATTCCCATTCCTGACAACTGGTATTTGGTCTGAATGTTTTGATAGGGAACACTTGTTATATAATCACAAAAATTATCGAATGTTTTGTTTATACCTTGTGATAATTTAGTAGTACTTTTATATAGGACAAAAAAGTTTGAAATGTCATCTTTGACCTCATTATAATTGGAGTTTGTGGGGTCGGGTGAATTTTAATCCTTTTGAAAGTATGTGAATCCCCTGTGTTGATAGCGTTTTGTAAGAAAGGTTAGGGCAGTGGATAGTTTGCTAGTACCAGCAAAATAGTAAATTTGCTATTTTTCCGGCTCCATTGAAATTTTTGATATCTACTTTAAATTGATTTAAATTGATTTAAATTTACATACTAATACAAAATTTCAGAAAATTTGTGTTCTCAAAATGTCTTTGGGCAATCTTTCCTCTATGCATATGTATCACAGAAGACCTTGTTGAGAATAAACCAGAACTTGTCTCCTCAGCTTGTTTGGATCATTTAGATAGTCAACATTGATATAATAAAGAAGTACTTTGACTCAGATGCATGGAGATCTGTCCAAAATGTCCACTTGGAAAAACAAAAGATACAAAATATGTGTTGAGGATGCAAACACTAAGGAACTAAGTGTTATATGCAGCTCATGTCTACAAGGGCAACATTATGTCGTGTGAATCTTATTGTGGTATGTGTCCACTTTTGATAAAAATGGAAATAGCTATATATCTTTTATCCAAGTGCAATGGTCTATCTCAATACACAACTATAATACTAGATGTCTACTCCCTCTACAAGTTTTTGTCAAAACTACACTGTTCTATCTCAACATTCCCATTGGATTATAATAGCTTATTCATCTAGTTAGAACAGATAAATATTTTTATAGTATTGTATCTCCACTATTTTTGCTGTAAAATAATTGTTATGAAAATTATCTAAGTAGTACTATGCTTAAATTGTTTGCATGGTTTGAACTCGATCTAGGAGTAATTCTTAGCAAATCCAGCAGTCTAGTCTCGAATCAGGAATATTACACATTTATCTTCAATAGAAATATAGGGATACATTTCTAAAACAACAGTTTTTTGTTGTGAAATGTTCTATCTCTAGAAAAGGGGATTTACTTAAAATCTAAGTGGCTTGTCGATTAAAAAAAACAATCGAAAAAAGAGTAACTCCATGTACGTAAATTCAATTCCTATCTAACTTTTTATTACTAAGTTAAATATTTATGATATTGCGCTTTTAAACTACATTTTCAATTTCCCAACAGCTAGAAAAATGGGAAATACATCATTATAAGATTGACATGACAATATTTTGTCCTGCACCTGATTCAAATCACTCAAGTCAAGTGTAAATCTCAACTAACTTTTATGCAAAATTTGAAGGTACATTTTGAATTGGGGTACATTACATTTTGATTTGTGATACATTACATTTTGATTTGTGTTATATTATATTTCGATTTTAGATACATTCTGGTTAAGTTATACTGCTAACTTCCATCTTTGCATTGTGTAAAAGTAGCAACTAGGCTATATATTTTTTTTTTCAAAACTAGTTTAAGTGACTTTTAAAAAATAAAGTAAAACACAGCAATTTTAAGCACACATGCTAAAGTTTATAAATTGAAGTTAAATTCCTGTTTTAATAATAATTCATTCTTACAAAATACTGTTTTGTATATGTTACTTATATTAAGCTGAAATAGTGATATTTCAATTCTTGTATGTTGATGATGCACACAATTTTACAGTATACAAAAGACAAATTTAGGATTCATCAATTTTTGGAAAGATTGGAACTATTGTTCCAAGTCTTTCCTAAGAAACCGTCCTCCCAAACAAGAAGTAGCACAGGTCTGTGTACATATGCACATATGAACTGTGAAAAACTTGGGGTTATATCTTTGGAGCAGTTCATTGAAGAATGTATGTCTATAAGTTTTGTCAATTCATTCATTCATCTGCCATGATCACCAAACAGTCAGAGATAAGGTGGGGCTTTAATTTCCATGTCCCACCTCCTTAATTGCCAATCACATTGACCAAATCACTAATCATCCTCAGTCTTACATAATTAAACAGATCCTTCATTATACATCTCAATACACAAATACTTGACCTCATTATTGAATACACAAGTGTATATTTATATAGAAATGATAGATTTATTCATTGCCTACATAAAGTGTTCTATAGATTATGTTTGAAAGATAAATGATTTAGGAAGGATTAATAAGAATTTTTTTTTTTCAAAAGAAAAGACATAATATGAAATCTAGATAAAAGGTATTCTAGTAAGGTCTATATTTTACTTGATAAATCTGTGTAATCCTCATCTGTAATTAATCAATAATTTTGTTACTTTTATCAGTCATTGGCTTGAAACAGTCAATAAAGTTTCAAAACTCTTAGCCTGAGTTAAATCCCCATCAAATGTCATTTTGCAATCTTAGTCATTTGAATATAGGAAGTGTATTTTTGCAATAAAGAAGGAATCCCCATTTCAATAAAATAAGTTTTTTAAATCTGTTTACGTTGAAAAGGTACATTTTCAATGCCCTTTGCTGGAAAATATTAAATTATTAACACTCTACAGCTTTCAATCTTCAGTGTCATATAATTGTTTTCAAAATCAGTAAGCAATTTTTGTTTAGAGGAGAAAACTAGTATACATATGTTTCAACTTACCAAATGCCACCAAAACAACCTTTTTTGATTAATTTTTGGAGACAACAAATATCTTAGTTTCTAGTCTATCTGTTGGTCCCATGTACTACAAGGGTAATTGATAAACTTTATTAGACGAATCTTTATTTTGCGGTTTCTTCTGTTACTAAAGATAAAACATAAAAGGTGAAACATGTAATAGGGAATATTATTTGGTGAAGATATGAAACTGCAATTTAAACGAAATTGTGCAAATTAAGAGACTCGCTATCATTGATTCACATTTATTTACTGAAGATGTGCTTATCCTTCTAAAGACATTTTGGGGCCCTTTATAGCTTGCTGTTCGATGTGAGTTAAGGCTCCGTGTTGAAGGCCGTACTTTGACCTTGAATTGTTTACTTTTTACACATTTTGAGTTGGATGGAGAGTTGTCTCATTGGCACTACTCATACCACATCTTCTTATTTCTAGTTAATGCTATTGTCAGCAATAGTGCTATATTAATGTTCTTTTTGTCGAGCCTTCGACTTTTGTCGAAAAAGCGAGACAGCGATCTTACATTCCGTCGGCGTCGTCGTCGTCGTCGTCGGCGTCGTCGGCGACGTCCACAAATATTCACTCTGTGGTTAAAGTTTTTGAAATTTTGATAACTTTCTTAAACTATCCTGGATTTCTACCAAACTTGGACAGAAGCTTGTTTATGATCATAAGATAGTATCCAGAAGTCAATTTAAAAAAAAAATCCTGTTTTTCCGTATTTTACTTATAAGTGGACTTAGTTTTTCTGCCAGGAAATATTACATTCACTCTGTGGTTAAAGTTTTTGTCGAGCCTGCGACTTTTGTCGTAGAAAGCTCGACATAGGGATAGTGATCCGGCGGCGGCGGCTACGGCGGCGGCGGCGGCGTTAGCTAACTTCTTAAAAGCTTTATATTTTAGAAAGTAGAAGACCTGGATGCTTCATACTTTGTATATGGATGCCTCATGTTACGAAGTTTCCGTCAGTCACATGTCCAATGTCCTTGACCTCATTTTCATGGATCAGTGACTACTTAAAAAAAAAGTTAACATTTTTTGTAATGTTAAATTCTGTCTTATTATAAGTAGTAGGATAACTATATTTGGTATGTGCGTACCTTGCAAGGTCCTCATGCCCGTCACACAGTTTTCACTTGACCTCGACCTCATTTCATGGATCAGTGAACAAGGTTAAGTTTTGGTGGTCAAGTCCATATCTCAGATACTATAAGCAATAGGTCTAGTATATTCGGTGTATGGAAGGACTGTAAGGTGTACATGTCCAACTGGTAGGTGTCATCTGACCTTGACCTCATTTTCATGGTTCAGTGGTTATAGTTAAGTGTTTGTGTTTTGGTCTGTTTTTCTCATACTGTATGCAATAGGTCTACTATATTTGGTGTATGGAATGATTGTAAGGTGTATATGTCTAGCTGGCAGTTGTCATCTGACCTTGACCTCGTTTTCATGGTTCAGTGGTCAAAGTTCAATTTTTGAGTTTTGGTCTTTTTTTCTAATACTATATGCAATAGGTCAACTATATTTGATGTATGGAAATATTTTATGATCTATATGTCAGTCGCGCAGGTTTTATATGACCTTGACCACATTTTCACGGTTCATTGCTCAGTGTTAAGTTTTTGTGTTTTGGTCTGTTTTTCTTAAACTTTAAGCAATAGGTCAACTATATTTGTTATATGGAAGAATTGTTAACTGTACATCTCTGCCTGGCATGGTTCATCTGACCTTGACCTCATTTTCATAGTTCATTGGTCAATGTTTAGTTTTCTTGGTTGATGTTAAGTTTATGTGACAGTTGTAATAAAGCTTTATATTTAGGACTATCAACATAATACCTATGATTAGTAAAGAAGGCGAGACATTTCAGCGTGTGCACTCTTGTTAAAATTTTAATAACTTTTTCAAACTATCCTGGATTTCTACCAAACTAGGACAGAAGCTTGGTTATGATCATAAGATAGTATCCAGAAGTAAATTAAAAAAAAAATTCCTGTTTTTCCGTATTTTATTTATAAATGGACTTAGTTTTTTCTGCCAGGAAACGTTATATTCACTCTGTGGTTAAAGTTTTTAAAATTTTAATAACTTTCTTAAACTATCCTGGATATGTACCAAATATGGACCTAAGTTTGTTTATGATCAAACGCTAGTATCTAGAAGGAAATTTTTATTTAAAATTTTGTACTTGTTTATCCATATTTTACTTATAAATGGACTTAGTTTTTCTTCCAGTTACCATTACATACAGTCTGCAGTTAAATTTTTTAAAACATTTATTAGATTCATAAACTATCCTGGATTTTTACCAAACTTGGACAGAAGCTTCTTAAAATAAAAAAATTGTATGGAGAGGAATATTTTTATTAAAATTTTTCCTCATCTCATTTTTGTTGAGCCTGCGATTAACAGCAAAAGTAGGCGAGACACTGGGTTCTGCGGAACCCTTACGAATTTTTTGTCCATACCATACCTTAATACCTTAATACAATTTGAAATTATTCAAACTACTCTTCCAATCTTTCGATGAGTGATTTCCAGCACTTTGATTATCAGAGCCAGCAAAATAGCCACTGCCAAAGGTTAATTATTTTTGGGTATCGACGTTACGCACGTTATTGCGTCAATACCGTGTAATCAACCAGTCCACACTAATAAACAGCTTTTCTATAAAATCATAACAGTGAAGTTATATAAATTTTTTATCCATAGACTAGACTAGTAAAAACTATTCCGAAAAAAAACTACAAACTGTTTTATCATATTTTACAATAGTCTAAAATAAGGACAACATATTGACAAAACGTCCAAAATATGCGTGTCAGACGTAACAGACTATACGCATAATAACTTTAGCAGGGGTGTTTGTGTTCTTCAAAACAGTGTTATATCCGCGAAAATTCGAATGAATGATATGCTTTATATATAAAGTATTACAATATTACTGAATATGCGTTCCTGTAACAACCAACGTTATTTTTTGGCAAAAACAAAAAGTGTCCATTATGGTCAGATTTAGGAAAATCTTAAGTTATCAAAATTTATAGGTTTCAAAATGTAAGATTATATGAAATTTCGTTTGTGTAAATTATGCTCACAAAAGTACATATATAGACCATATCAAAATCGAATTTTTGCAGCACTCACATCACATATAAAAATGCAGCGGCTTCTTGCAAATGTCTTGCAAGATGTCCAATGTCGGATTTCGCCGCTTTTTACAAATAAACTGTCATTTGCGACGTTATTATTGAAAATTGAGATTTGTTGCTTGCTAAATATTGCTTCTCCGTAATTGTACTTTAACTCTACGAAACAGCTACACACTTTTTGATAATTTGCGTAGTCAAAACGACTTCGTTTTCAAAGAAATGGAATGTCTTGCAAGTTTGTCCACTGAACGATTTTCATACGTTTTGAACGTTGTAAATTCGGGACGCTATTTATGGTGGATCATCTGTATATATTTCCTCAGATAGAATTTTCTTGATAGTCAGATACTATCAAAAAGACCACAAAGTATAAAAAAAATCCGATGGCTGGGGTTATTCGTTTAGATGAGGTTCTTTAGTTGTGAAAAAATTGTGTATTACGAGAGGATAAAAAATAATCTTTTTCAAATTTTCAAATTTGGGGAGCGTAAAACTGCGATTTTTTTTTATTTCTCTGCAATAAGATTCATATGTATAGAACTTGAAAGTAAAAATAAAATTGGACCTGAAGCGTGGCTATATACCTCTCCATATCATACAAGGCTTGAATAGAATTAACCTTTTTTCTGACAATCGTTTCATCTCTTAATCTAATTGTTCCGTTATTAAAGAAAGTACAGTAAATTTTATAAGCAAGACCCGTTTAACTTGTAATTCCCGACAAAATTTTTTTAATTAAATCAAAATATATATCTTCTTCCTTTTCGGGTCAAAATGGGGAAACAATGCATTTTATTACGTTTTATGTCAATTGGTCTCTGGTAGAGAATTGTCTCATTGGCACACATCATACCGTATATATCTTCTTTTTCATTTAGACTTATGCATTACCCAAATACGATATATTTTGTTGTTTTTTGCTTACGTTACTTTCAGTGGGAAATATTTCATGCATATTCAGTACAACCAAACATTAAGAAGTATCAATATTGATGTGCAAAACAGAAATTGCAAGCGAAATAAAAAAAATATCCCCAATATAATCATGATAATCATTAATCACCGTAAAACGTAAAAAAAATGACGTTACCATTTGAGACGCAATATCGTGCGTAACGTCTTTCGCGTATTTGGTTTGTTCCAATTATTTTGACTTTCTGTATCTTCTTCCTATCTTTTATATACCTTGATGAAAATTGTTGCTGGTTCTATCTAAAATTAATCGTTGGATTGTTGTTTTTATTTCCCTGCATGAATTTTTATGGGCATTATGTTTTTCGGTCTGCGTCCGTTCGTCCGTCCGTCCGTCCGTCTGTCCCGCTTCAGGTTAAAGTTTTTGGTTAAGGTAGTTTTTGATGAAGTTGAAGTCCAATCAACTTGAAACTTAGTACACATGTTCCCTATGATATGATCTTTCTAATTTTAATGCCAAATTAGAGTTTTGACCCCAATTTTACGGTCCACTGAACATAGAAAATGATAGTGCGAGTGGGGCATCCGTGTACTATGGACACATTCTTGTTTACGCTGATTTTGGAAATTGTTTTGTCTTGATGCTGATGTACTACGGTTCTTTCATTGTATGTACTTTCTTGTCGGAATCGTCCTACATTGATATATATGTTTTGGTATTTTCTTGTCGGAATCTTCCTACATTGATATATTTGTTTTGGTATTCTGATTGCTTATTGGCCTATCCGATTGGTGCTTGATTTACTGCTTGGGCATGCGATTTGTTTCCTTTTTTTTTAAGAAAGTGTTTTCAGAATTATATTCCTTTTTAAATTCTGTTCCGTAATTTGATTAAGGATGCTTGTTAAATATCAACTTCAATGTTTTTTAATATACCACACCCGAATAATCTTAAAAATGAGACCTATAGTAGCAGGTCCTTCTAGTGAAACACACAGACTTAGTATATTTTTGGGTATTCTTTTGAAATCAATACTGAAACACTTACCAAATTTTGTTCGAGATAATTTAGAAAAGTTGCATCATCCAAGAATACAATTATAGTATCTTTTGATGAAGTAAATCTGTAGAAAACAATACCACTCGAATATGGATTAAAACAATTGAACTTTGGCTTTGAAAAATTTCGTTTCGAAGTACCAGATCGGATAGAGAAGATAACTTTTTTCTTCAAAATAATTGTTTTGATTTCAATGATCATTTTTACAGAAGAGTAAAGCCGCCACTCCTCCAAATTTATATTTACTTGGTAATGGCGTATTTAGAGATTCAGATGTACGAACAGTCTCAATTATAATTTGGTCTCCAATTCCATAAAAAATATTTTAGATAATTAGAAACGTTACTTGGATGACTGCTTTATCTTGTGGACATTTAGTGCAGAAATTTTAAATGAATTTAGAAATTAAATCAATAGTATCGACAAAAAATATACAGTTCATCATGTAATATAACGATAAACAATTACCGTTTCTTGATTTAATTATAATTAAAAAAAAGATACAATTATTGAAACGGATATTTATTTCAAACCCACAGACTCGAAACAATACTTACTCATTCAAAACACACAAGGACAAACATAGTTTATAATCATTTCAACTTGGTTAGAATTTGTAACTGTCTCATATTGCAATATTGAAATAAGAAATACACGACTTCAAGAGATAAAAGAAATATTATTAGAAAAACTTTAATTGGAATGGAACGTACAAAAGTCCTAGACATTCAAGACCTACGAAGACCACAAAATACGGTCAATGGTACCGAGAAAATATAACCATACGTATTATCATATAACCAGAGAAATACAAAAGCTTACAACTTTATTTATCGAAATATACCCACACTGAAACAAAGAATGAAGCTCTTGCCACGCAGAAAATTATAAAAAAAATAAATGGAGAATGTGTCTATGGGACACAGATGATTTCCCCGCTTGCATATAACGTTATATAGGGACACATCAAGACGGTAATAGTGACGCCACCCAAATTCGAACTTGATCTGAGTTTTGTGGTTATAAGTATTGTGTATAAGTTTCATTACATTTGGTAAAGGCAAACTAAAGTTAGAAAACGGAAACCAATTTCGGGACGTACATTAGGACGTACGTACGGAATAGAATAGATAGAATAGAAAATTGTATTTTAAGTAGGGTTCACATCAAACATTACAAACATAAGCTCTGTAGAGCTTTTTGCCGACATTAATAACAATAAAAACACATGCAATATTAAGACATATAAAACATATAAAACATACACATTAGACATACAAAGTAAGACAGCTATATTGAATAAGCAAAAAAGTTCATATATAAAAGCATAGCACAAACTAGTAAAACACTAAACTAGATTATAAGCATATGCAAAGCAGACAAAATAAACAAAGCTAAAACTAGGACTAGGACGGACGTACAGACGGACAAGGGTAACACTTAATATAAATTTTTACAATTAAAGGTGGTAGTTCTTAGGAGTGTAGAAGTATCACATACTATGTGATTATTTGGATATTCTGGTAAAGTCCTAAAAAGGAATTTGATTGGTTTGTTGGACCTCTCTATCCTCAGCATTTGAAGTGGGCCTATACATTCCTGTGGTATTAATCTTAATTTCTTTCATTGTTTGAAAAATCTCTGTCAGGGATGGATTTCCTGGACATCTCAAAGAATGTCCACACCAGCTTCACGAAATAATAGTCAAATACTCTGATACATGTACCTCTGTCCTGTAAGGAACCTAATTGTGATCTGATGAAAACAACAAACAAATTTACACGATTGAATGGAATGGAAGACTTTATAAAAATCTAAGAAGCTAACGTTTCAAGAAACCCCATCATCATTCATTCATTCAAATGGCGATGGAACCTCATCAATTGATTATATCTTTGTAAATGACAGCCTGGCTGACAAAGACTACAACACTATAGGACTGGATATGTTCAAACAACAGCTGATTACTATCCACTGTTAACGGAAATCGAAATAGAAATTGTAACTAAACTTTGACACAAAATAATTAATTCAACCCTGGTATCTATGATGAGTTTATTTGATATAAAATGAGAAAAAAAAATGTACAACAATATCAGGAATGTTTAATCAAAATCCTTGAAAACAATCCACTTAACTACATAAACAATTCAACTACAGCAACCAAACTAGCGGATGCCATATTAGCAGCTCAAAAAGGCATAGTACCATCAACCAAAATAGTAACACAACGAAACAAACATGTTTTGAATGATAAAATAGAACATTGATTGAACAAATCATCACTTAATAAATGGATGCAAGAGCTAGCTATAGTGAAACAATGCAAGAAAGAAAACGAAATAACTAGAAAGCAACTGCACAAAGCCAAGAAAGACCAGAATTTGAACGACAACGAGATGATTCGCTACAGAAGATCATGAACGCTAAACAAGGAGACAGTAAAAAATATTTCATAAGCCTGTAAATGCAGAAATGAAACTTGAACTTGAAAAAAAAAAATGCTATATCAATTCTTAAGGTAGAAGGCAAAACCTTTTTTTACAAAAAGTTTGGAACGAACATTTCAGCAAGCTCGCAACACCTGAGTCTAATAACCTAAATTATGAATATACCAACAAAGAATTCGATATAGACAGTCACGTTATTGACAAAATTTGTAAACAAAATGCTGACCCCCTAGTTTGTACACCAGAAGAGGTTGACAAAACCATTGATCAGTTGAGTACCAACAAGGCACCTGATATTTACGGCATTACCGCTGAACACATAAAATATGGTGGAGATACGTTACTACAGGCAATTACCTCTTTAATAAATAACATCTATTCTTCCATAACCGTACCAGACTACATAAAACATGGTTTTCTTACTAAAAATATTAAAAATGGACTTCGAACCGAGGCAAACCATTATAGAGGAATCACTGTATTTCAAATTAATGGGGGGAAAAAAATTGTTAGCATCATTGATATTCTTCAAAACCGACTACAAAGAGGCTCCACTCCAGGGGTATCACCACTATACAGTGTCCTCACACTGCTAGAATCCATAGCAGAACTATGGACCAGACGATACCGGTTTTTCACTATTGGATGCCAGGTGAGTCTGCATTTGATGTCGCCAATCTTGACAGCTTACACCGTCAACTTCTATCAGGAGTAAGTGGAACCCTCTGGCTCTCAATTCGCCAATTGAGTGCATATGCCATAACCTCCATTAAATAGAATGGTCTAATATCCAAACTGTTCCCTGTACAACAAGGAGTAAGACGAGGTGGATTACTTCGCACCAAACTTCACAAAGTAAACATAAACGACAAACTGGACCAACTAGAAAACGCGGTCTTGGTACCTACATCGAATATATATATTGTGGATCTCGACTTTGTGCAGACGATATTGCAAATTCTCTTACATACCTCTAAACAATGATTAGTACGGTTGAAAATTATGGCACTAAAAAAATACACAAACTAACCTACAAAGAGTTTTGTACTAAAGCACGGGCTACCCTCAAGCGATACGGATTTCAAATACAAAAATGAATCGATCAGATTTATCTGTACATATTAGCATAAAATACAGCTAGGACTTGAAAAAACTGTCAACACCCATGTTGATGAAAACATCTCAAAGGCAAGGCGAACTATATACAGCCTGATGCGTGTTGGTCTTCACGGAAGAACGGGCTTAACCTAATAACTTGTTCACATATTTATGTACATCCTGTACTCATCTATGGAATTGACATTCTACTACCTGACAAAAAACCTCATGTTGCCATTAGAAGTATTCTATCGACAGGTAGGTACAATTCTGTTGATACCCAATTACATCGTTGACGCAGCTATTTATACTATTACAGTAGTCATTCCAGTGCAATGCACTATACACAAAGCAGAAAAAAATATATACAACAAAATTTGTGGTATGGAATTCTCAGTAGAAAAAGATCTTGCCCAAAGGCAACCTTCAATATCTGGATTTAACTCTCAAACCTGGGTTTTCTAAAATACGATGCTTACTGGCACAATACAGTGACCTTCAGCTCATGAACTTATACAGAATCCAGTCAGTACATACCGATGGAAAGCAACAGTTAGGAAAGCAGTTGACAATGTTTGATCCCTCTGCTACTTATCCACAAATAATATATTCTGGCGAAACACTCACCCCTGTCTTGCAAGTGTTGGTACCTCCAATCATGAAATTATCCGTCTTCAACCAAAACTAAAGCTCTTAACAGGAACTTTATATCATTTACAAAGCAACAACGCTGCATTTAACCAAAACGCAATAGATCCAACTTGTCTACTCTGCAATGAAAACTCAGAAACTGTTGAACATTTTCTTCCAGATTGGAAAACTTTGCATGATACCCGTATACCATACCTGCATGAGTTAGACAGCTTTCTATGTAGCTTTAAAAACTGTGATAAACGCTTTAACCTAACCAGTGCAGTAATAGATAAACAGCTTATTTTAGATCCAAGTAGACTGTTATGTGATTGTGATTGTATATGCAATAATATAACAATTGCTTTAAAGTAGAGTATATACTAGTAACCAGGAAACTCTGCTACTCCTTCAATTTCCAAAGAAATGGACCGTGAAAGATCTTACCGTCTGCCAAACTAAAAGGTCAACGACTGTAGCCAACTTGCACCTCGAAGGGCGTATTCTTTTTTTATTTGCATGGCCAGCAAACATTATCAGCAATGCAAGATCTACAATAATGCCAATATGGCTGAAACCATTGGTTGACCCCTTATAGTTGTAACTGCCGGTAAAACACGATTTTTTACTCATTTTTGAGATTTGAATATTATTTCTAAAACTTTAATAGATAGGTAGAAATTGAGAACGCAAAAATTATCAGCAGTACTAGATCTACAAAAATGCTATCATGACCAAACTACAGTGGATGACTCCGTATATGAGTTATTGCCCTTAAATGACGAAGGTTTTTTTAAACTGATTTTTTACTTTTGCCTATTATTTCATTTTTTGAGCGATTCAAGCTTTTAGGAACCTCTTGTTTCAATTATGTTTTGAATTGGGATATTGAGTCTAATTTTCGAATTAACATGTCCAGATTATTCTAATGTTTAATCATAAGCTCAGTAGTCAGTGCTTCAGTGCTGACATGATTTGTGACAGATCTTTCTTAAATTGTCCGTTTATACATTTATAAATTATTAAGAAACTAAAGTTACAATTTCCTCGGGCAAAGTTGACCTAAGATAAATTTTGGCTATTATTTTTAGGTCCTTTTTGATCATATAGCTCCTCAAATATTTCGATCCTTATACATCCTTGGCTTTAAAATATTCGGCTTTGAGCGTTCCTGATGAAGGTTTACCAGAAAAGCGCTTCGGATACATGACATTTATAAAATGTTGTTTTCATTGTTTTTTAAATTTTTGATGGAATGAATGAGAAGTTAGCGACAACCTGGAGAATGGTAAAATGATATCTTTCACATTTCACGATATTTGAATGTTACTAAATTATGAATATTTTATGAATACTACAATATTCTATTCAATATAATAACAGTTGTTATGTATTACATGCTGTTTAAATGAACAGTTGTCGTTTGTTTATGTGTTACATGTTTGTTTTTCGTTCATTTTTTGTACATAAATTAGGCCGTTAGTTTTCTCGTTTGAATTGTTTTACATTGTCATTTCAGGGCCTTTTATAGCTGACTGTGTGGTATGAGCTTTGCTCATTGTTGAAGGCCGTACGGTGACCTATAGTTGTTAATTTCTGTGTCATTTGGTCTCTTGTGGAGAGTTGTCTCATTTGCAATCATACCACATCTTCTTTTTTATAGTTGATTCCCTGTTTTAAATGCCAATGCATTAGTTGCCCCAAGATTATGCCGACATGTTCATTGCCATGTATAAAACTTTCGACTTTGGACGGAAATTCGTTTTAAGAACATTTAAAATCTACAATGAAACAATGCATCTATGTTTATTTCTATTGAGATGCATTCAAACTTGTGACTCAATGGGAATTATTGATAATTTACACACTTTTACAAAGACTTTCTGATGAGAGATATTACATTACGCATTAGCTGTCGTTTAAATCAATTTCAAGACAGAAGTTGTATAGACTCGTGTAACTTCATTGATCGTGTCGGCTGCTATAAAAGTCGTGGATGCCTGACATAGCGACCCTAAATTAGGGTGTGGATGTGGTTTACAGAAAAGAGAATAATGGCCAAAGAAAAAAGAATAGAGAAAAATGAGTATAAAAAAGAATAGAGAATAATTGGGAAAAATTAAAGAATAAGGTAATAAAATACTGATTAATACAGAAATGAACCTTGTACAGAACGTGCAGAATAAAGAAATCTTGTAATAACAAATAAATATAATAGTAAAATGATTATCATGAGCATTTTACAGAATAAGCGTTATTTTTTGATATTAAAGAAAAATGCCCCCAAAAATTAAAGAATACAGAAATAAGGGACCCCCTATCCAGACCACCTTACATTCCGTTGTCGGTGTCGTCAACATGTAGGTGATATCTGTGGGTAAAGTTGTTTTTAAACATCCAAAATTTATCAAACCTTTCATAAAATTTTACGTAATTTGGACTGAAGCTTCTTCATGGCCAAAAGACAGTATCCAGGGCATTTTTTTGTATCCACTCTTATAAAAAAAAATAAGTAGAAGTGCTATAATTGCCAATGAGACAACTCTCCACCAGAGACTAAATGTATTTTATTGATAAGTAGAAATTATTTTTTTGCGCTTCACATTTAGATGGAGTCTACGGTAAAAATGTTTTTGCCATCAATAATTTCGTCAATCCCAAATGGAATTTGATTAAACTTTCACAAACACTTCTTGATAGAATCTGTGGAACAAAACTTTGATTTTTTTCCTAAATATTTTTTTTTAATTTAATGATAATTAGACTATATTTTTCACTAAATATTTATAGATAGAGTCTGTGGTTAATTTTGTTGTAGACATCAGTAAATTTGTCAAACTTTCATAAAATTTCATGAAACTTGGACAGAAACTTTTTTTATGATAAAAATGTTTTGAAAAAATATCTTTCTTTCATCTTCCTTATACTGATAGGTAAACATCATTTTTGCTGTTTACATTCACATACTGTCTGGGGACTCGATTCTTCATTGATTTATGTCCCTTTTCCACTGGTCTAACATCTACTCCACAGATCCAATTAATTAAATTGTGGGCTCACAATTAACTTAACGTTTCGTGGACATAAAAGAATGTTCATGCTTATCAAATAGTAAATCTAAAAAAAAAAATGATCAAAAATCGATATTTATGCCATTGAATTACTGAGGCATTGCATTTGTTTAATGTAAAGGAAATCAAGTTATAATAAAACAATTAAAAAAAAATAATATTACTCAACAGTTCGGTCAGTTATTAAATAAACGCTTAGCTAGATGATAAACAGTTGTTATAGGTTTCGTAAAAGGTGAAGCAGGAACCTGTAGTTGGTTTATATCTGTCATATTTGTTTTTCGTAAATTGCTTTGTTATAAAGTAGGTCGTTGGTTTTCTCTATTGAATTGTTTCATATTTTTCATGTCGGTGCCTTTTAAAGCTTACTATACGGTATGGGTTTTTCTCATTGTTGAAGGCCGCACGTTTGCCTATAATTGGTGACATCCACTACTTGGACTTTGGTAGATAGTTGTCTCATTAGCAATCCTACCATATCTCTTTATTTTTCTTTCATGTGCACCCTTACGGAGCACCTGGGATCAACCCCCAGTGTTTGGTGGGGTTTTTTGTTGCTCAGTCTTTAGTTTTCTATGTTTGTATGTTGGTATTTTTTGTTTTTAGCCTTGGCGTTGTCAGTTTATTTTCGACTTATGAGTTTGAATGTCCCTTTGATATCTTTCGCCTTTCTTTTACAACCACTGGGTCGTTGTCTCTTCTGGTGGACATTTTGTCCCCGAGGACATCATCCGCCCAGTAGCATAATATAAATGAATTTACGAAGATCAAACAGAACACTGGCTCGGACGTCGCCCAGTATAAAAAGGTACGAAACAGACGTCACCATGGACACGGTGTCGTCTGATATGGCAGGTGTCCCCTCATCACTAGACATGGCAAATATATTTAATATGACAGAGTCAGAATATCATACTAATGACAACAGCAATAATCTTCGTACGCAGCCGTGTTCAGTTCTTCTACAAGAAATTTTGGATTTTAATGACTGAACAACACTGTCTCATTTCGAAATGTAAAACCAGAATCTGCAAAACCTGTAAAATTTCAATAACAGATACTCAGTTCACTAGCAGTTTAACTAAAATATCTTATTTAACCAGAAGCTACGCTGACCTGAATTGTAAATCAACAAATCTCGTCTACAGATTAGAGTGTAACCTTTGCGGATTGGTATATGTCGGTGAAACGAAATGAAGGCTTAATAAACGTATGTGAGGCCACAGATCAGATATCAACAACAATGCAAGCGACATTGTTTACCAGCATTTTAATCAGCCTGATCATTCAATCCTTTCTATGCAAGTTCGCATCATCGACAGGACTAACAATCCTCATCTTACAACACCTCTCCGTAGACAAAAGGAAGACTAATGGATTCGACAATTGGGAATTGCGACACCATATGGTTGGAATGACACATTTGATGGTATTGGTATTATATCTAGTCCTTCCTGTAGCTCGGAGAATGTGATGAACATTTTCAGCTCTACTCCTCAACGTAGACGCAGTCGTGGTCATCGTCATTATACATCACCTACTCTCCATGGTGTCTCTATTAATGACCTGCTGCCATTTATACAAAAGCCGTTAGGTATTCATCACATTCGCGCGAAGCTTAATTCATTACCCCTTTCAAAACTTCATTCTCTGTACAACTTATGTTTGGAAACCATTGTTACAACCCCAATCAAACCTATACAAACTTCCAGCTACTATCGCGGATATTGCAAGTCACAGACTTTTCAAACCAGTTCGCATTGGAAAAGATGAAAAGGAGAAAAGATCCTTTCTAAAACTTTCCTTTGACAACAAAGGTCTCGATGCCATCAACTTGGGCAATATCCTTCATCATAAATCAGTTCACTCGAAAATACCTCTCTGTTTTAAAGATCAGTCTGTACCTACTATTTCTTATACCTATACCAAACCAATTGGAACTAAAATTTTGAATTACAAACAAGTGTTACAGGATCTCAATATTGACAACTATCAAATCTAAACCTCCCGATTGTAACTTTGCTAGTTCTTCATTCATATATAATTCTGCTGGTCACGTTATTACTGGTGACCTAAACATTGTCAATAATACTTCAATGCGAAATGCGTTATCTGAAAGCCCGAAATATCGCGAGCCTTAATCAATCAATTGAAAACACAACTTCAAAATACAAATGGATTCAGTCGAGGATTATGCCACGCAATGGATTAAACACGAGAAAGAAGACGTATAAATAATCTTTCCGAATGGATTAAGGCTTATGAGGTCGTTGATACAAATCAGAATTAAAAAAAACTGAATGGGTCTATGAATACCCATGCTACATCAATCTTTAAGACCCAAATGCTGCAAAAAATTTGTCCTACCTCCATGACAAATATGTTGTTGTCCCCGCAGATAAAGCCCCAAACAACATCGTTTTTGTGTGTAAATAATAAATGAATTAGGTATTGGCAATTCACCTGGAAACTCAACATATACCCCCACGACTCTTACCGAGGAGAAAATCCTGGATAATCATACGTCTGTTCTATATTCATTTGGAATTTCAACCAAAGATAAAGAACTGGAACTTCCTTCACTGTATTGGATACCCTAACTACATAAGTGTCCTTACAAACAACGTTATATTGCTGGGTCTTCAAAATGCTCCACGAAACCTCTTTCAAAATTATTAACATCAATTTTATCAGCAACCAAAGCCGGTCTTCAAAGTTGTTGTGAAACTACCTATTCCAGAGGTGGCGTGAATCAGTTGTGGATAATACAAATCCAAAGATCTTTTTATTGTACATACAATCCAAGACTCATTCATTTGACTTTTCTACACTTTACACAAGTATTTCCCATTCCAAACTAAAAGACAAATTGAAAGAGTTGGTCCTGCTTTGTTTAATAACAAAAAATGTCCAACGTAGATACAAGTATCTAGTCTTAGGGAGAGATAAATCGTACTTTGTAAAAAATGGCTCTGATTCAAACAAATAATTCTCTGAAACTGACATTACAAAGATGCTTGATTTCTTGATTAACAACATATTTGTTACGTTTGGAGGACGTGTTTTTCAACAAACAATCGGCATTTCCATGGGAACCAACTGTTTTCCTCTTCTTTCCAATTTGTTCCTTTATTCATGTGAGGCTGACTTCATACAGGAACTTCAAAGGAAAAAAGAGAAAAAGTTAGCAGAATCCTTTATCTTCACTTTCCGCTAGATAGATGATGTTCTCTCACTTAATTCAAAATTTGGTGACTATGTTGAACGCATCTATCCCATCGAACTGGAGATAAAAGATACACCAGAAAAAGTTAAATCTGCCTCGTATGTTGACTTACATCTAGAAATTGACAATGAGGGTCGGTTAAAAACAAACTTTACGACAAAAGAGATGATTTCAGCGCCCAATTGTGAACTTTCCATTTCTATGTAGCAACATTCCATCTGCGCCTGCTTACGGAGTATATATCTCCCATTTTATACAATACTCCATTGGTTGTATTTCCCATCATGATTTTCTTGATAGAGGGTTGCTACTCACAAGGAATTCCAAGTGGTGAAGTTGAAATCATTCCTTCGTAAATTTTACAATTTGGTTGACCGTTATGGAATATCCGTTTCACACATGACAACGAATATGTTCCAATTGTCGTAACTAAAATCCCGTTCCCTTTTCCGCAAATGTGACAAATTAGACTTATCACCGGGTTTGTACTAACATGAGCAACACGACGGGTGCCACATGTGGAGCAGGATCTGCTTACCCTTCCGGAGCACCTCAGATCACCCCAGTTTTTTTGTGGGGTTCGTGAAGCTCAGTCTTTAGTTTTCTATGTTGTATTTTGTGTACTGTTGTTATCTGTTGGTCTTTTTCTTTTTTAGCCATGGCATTGTCAGTTTGTTTTCGACTTATGAGTTTGAATGCCCCTTTGGTATCTTTCGCCTTTTTTTTATAGTCTATGAAGTTTTCCTACCTATTTGTAATTCTGAATTGATTTTTTTTGAATTTCTAACTTCCTTTTATTTGGAAAGTTGATTGTTTTCCCTTTTCTCATTTCTAACATCTTGTTGTTTATCGGTAAATTTATTATTTTTTATGTGGAAGATTTTAAGAATAAGATTTTAATCAATTTTAAAAATGAAAACAACATGTTATAAATTTCATGCGTCCGAAGCGCTTTTCTGGACTTACCTTCATCAAGAACGCTCAAAGTCGACCATTTGAAAGCCAAGAATGTATAAGAACCGAAACTGTTGACCAAAAAGGACATAAAACAAGAATGTGTCCATAGTACACATATGCCCCACTCCAACCCTCATTTTCTATGTTCAGTGGACCGTGAAATTGGGGTCAAAACTCTAATTTGGCATTAAAATTAGAAAGATCATATCATAGGGAACATGCGTACTAAGTTTCAAGTTGATTGGACTTCAACTTCATCAAAAACTACCTTGACAAAAATCTTTAAACTGAAGCGGGACAGACGGACGACGAACGAACGGACGGACGAACAAACGGACGCACAGACCAGAAAACATAATGCCCCTGCTACTATCATAGATGGGGCATAAAAATAGCAAAATCCATCTAAGGTCAACTTTGCATGAGGGAGTTGAAACCTTAGCTTCTTTATAATTCAAAAATCTATAAACGGACAATATTAGAAAGGTTTGTTATAAATCATGTCAGTACCGAAGTACTGACTACTGAGCTGATGATACCCTCGGGACTGATAGTCCACCAGCAGAGGTATCGACCCAGTGCTGTAAAAAAATTCTTTGATTAACATTTCTTTTACATCTTTTTTTAAAAGTTATTGGTGGTCACTTCTCATGTGTTTTTTTTTATCCTATGCATTACTTACACTGGGGTTAGCGACTGCAGTAATTCAATGTACCTTTATCCCTACATGGCGGAGCCTGACATGATTGCTAAGATTGAATTTTATCAAATACCGTAAATAAAGCCATCTTTACACAGAAAAAAATCATCGAATGTTCTTGTCTTATCAATCATGACAAAAACGTATCAACCATAACACAAAAACGTATTTATACTGTTAACGAAAAACGTATCAGCCATAACACACAAACGTATTTATACTGTTAACGAAAAACGTATCAACCATAACACACAAACGTATTTATAATGTTAGCGAAAAACGTATCAACCATAACACACAAACGTATTTATACTGTTAACGAAAAACGTATCAACCATAACACACAAACGTATTTATAATGTTAGCGAAAAACGTATCAACCATAACACACAAACGTATTTATACTGTTAACGAAAAACGTATCAACCATAACACACAAACGTATTTATACTGTTAACGAAAAACGTATCAACCATAACACACAAACGTATTTATACTGTTAACGAAAAACGTATCAACCATAACACAAAAACGTATTTATACTGTTAACGAAAAACGTATCAACCATAACACAAAAACGTATTTATACTGTTAACGAAAAACCTAATCATCTTTTTAAAATGACTTAAAAAAATTGTAATGATGTGCGTAACTTTTAATTACAAACAGAAAGTGATGTTCGTAATTTAATTTAAGGTGTTGGTAACTGTTTCATTATGTACGTAATTATCAGTTGTACATAACTCTCTACATATATCAATTGTTAATTCGACAAATAACGTTTACTATACCATTGTGTCAAGTTACTCAAATAAAACGTTATTGTTATTGTAGTGAGCTTCCCTGGAGACAGGTAATTGTAGAGGCATTTTAAATATTATAATTAGTCATTCAATACGCTTTTTGAAAATAGTAAATACTCATTTAATCAGGAAAAATGTCACAATAATACAAGCGAAAATTCGTAATGTTGAACACATTCCCATTGAGACCAAAATTATGACAGTGATACATATAAATGTATAGGAAATTCAGCAACTACATGGTTTTACAGAAACAAATGTAACCAAAGACCAAACCATCATTGTGGTAAAAATTTGGGTTCTCGTTCTTTGAATTTTGTAAGTAATTATTCAAAAGCAACATAGTGAACGTCTATCATTGCATTACTATATTTAAGGCATGAAAAACCTTACTTTTTCATGAGCAACACGACGGGTGCAGACATGGGGTCAATTACTTTTGAAAGTAATTAATTACATTCAATTACAATTACAAAATCTTCAATTAAAGTACACATTACATTTGACCTTTTTTGACAATGTAATTAATTACTTTCCAATTACTGGGCAAATGTAATTAATTACTTCAATTACTTTTGAAAGGAAAATTTAGAACATGCATTTATTCTATCATATGTACATAATTATCATACATTGCTTTATAGTAATAACAAATGAGATCTACAGTGACTATTTTCAAATTCAGCCAGTATCAAAGAAGAGTAAAAGTTAAATATCTGGTGTGTTCAGGTAATAAAGAAAAACAAACATAAATCTGAAGTGCACATAATACTTTGTCTATCAGGAATGGTTAGGACTAGATGTCTGGTTTAATTCAATGCGCAAAATGATAAAAAGCTTTATTCAATATTTTGAAAATATTAAATTTTGTTTAATTACCTATTGAAATTTTATGTTTTAATGTATTTCATTGAAAAGGATACAAGAAGAGAGCCCTATAGATAATATTTTTTTTTTTTTTATTTTGATCACAACTTATTAAAAATTATTTTTCCTAAAGAAATGATTTAGAAAGTCTGACTTTTTTTAAAATATAATGTAGTTCTAATCACAAATAATTAATTAAAAAAAAAATCATGTACCTAGGGGTATATGTATCTCTCTCTAATTGGCTCTACACCTGTTTAACATGCAAACATAACTGTTGTAAAAACAGTCATTATATGATAAAACAAATAGCCAGAGGTTATATTTATTGATTGACTTATGACCTTTCAAATTGATTATGTTAAATCAATGTCTAACAATATCCATCTGAATATACATGTAGGTAACAAGCTAATTAAGGTATAAGACAGTGACTTACTAATGGTTTCTTTTAAACACAAATTATGGCATGTTTCTACAATATTTTTTTTTCTTTTTAATTTTTTGTTCATTCATTACAAAATAAAGAATCTTCCATGGTTGTGTAATTACAGAAGGTATACTGTGAAGGCTTTGATTTGTCAGCTAACTACATTTGCTAAGGTCATGGCTTTTCATAAATTTTTGAGAAAAACACAAGATTCAATCTTTCTGATCCCAAATTTCAAATGTAATTGAGTTGTAATTGAAAAGTAATTGTCAATTACAGACAATTTTGGCTTTGTAATTCATTACTTCCAATTACTTGTAATTGAAAAAATGATCAATTACACATTACATTCAATTACTTGAGAAATTGTAATTAATTACAGCCAATTACAATTACATATTTCAAGTACCCCATGTCTGGACAGTTGCCACATGTGATATATATATATATATATATATATATAACATAACAGGATCAGTCTTTACATAGCAACATTTAAAGGTACAGCACATACAAACAATTGAAGCATGACATATGACTAAATACAGAGCACATGTAACATATAAAGCGAAGCATCATATATATATATAAAACACACACAGGCATTAAAAGCATAATATATCGATACAGACAAAGCACATGCAATGATAAGCATAATTACATAAAACACATTCAAGCAATAAAACATAAGATATCAATACATATCACGCATGGAAAAACAATAGAAAAGCACTAGTAGAAACACAAGCATGATATGAATGTAAGCAAATAAAGATAGATATGAATAAAGATCAAGCAGGCTTAAAAGATTAGTTCGGAGGCAACAAAACACCAAGTAGAAATATTTTTTTTCAACCGGCCAAAGTTTGATAGACTCCTTTCTTCATAAGGCAACGAGTTCCATAGCAGGGGCGGATCCAGGATTTTAGGTTAGGGGGCGCAAACTGAAATTTTTTTGAGGTAAAATTATCGAAATATTCTTTATTAAGTTGAGGACAACCCATGTTTTGCAATTTTAGGGGGGCGCACGCCCGCCACGCCCCCGCCTAAATCCGCCCCTGCATAGTCTTGCGTAACCAAAGTTTTTCTTATTTTACTTTGTTGTTTTCGGTCGTGGTATATCAACTATGCCATTGTACCTACAATTATATGCACTTTCGTTAATGGTAATCAAATTATGTAAAAAATCCGGACTTGAACTATTAACTATTTTATATGTCTCTAATGTCATTGTTCTCATCCTTCTGATTTTTAGTTCTGGAAGTTTAGGCTGTTCCAGAAGAGTGTTATAAGAGCTGTTGTAGTCGTCGTAAATGAATCTTGAGTGCTCGTTCTTTTTTTTCGATATTTTAGGGTGATTTTGTTCACTTCAAAAGTGCCATGTAAGTGGACAATACCTGAGGTTTGAAAGGATGAAGCAGTGATAAATGTAAAGTTTAGATAGTCTGGTCAGATGAGTTCCAAATCTTTTTAAAACATTTTGAGTTGTCGTGCTGCTTTATTTTTGCAAATGTTTGAGATGTGTGTATTGCCTTGAAATCCAGTTAAAAGTCTATATAAAGAACTGTCTCGGACAAACAGTTGATATTGTAACTGACCAGCTTATTTAAAACGTTATACCAGTTCAGCCATCTTTGATTCCCTGTTTTTGTCTTTTTGTTGTTGTTTTCAAAACCTCGATAGTCTAACATATACAGTCTATTTGTGTATAATAATTATGTTCTCGTTTCTTTCCCCCATTTCATATGATGTCCTAACTAATTTTGAACAACAGGTACGTTATATTGATTAAACATAAACGAATGTTCATTTATAATTGTATTCAAACATGGATGAGTTTTATGATATCTGATTGTTGTAATGATTTACTTTATTAATCATCGAATAATATGCTCTCCAGTAATCTGGTTGTTCTTAAACATAGGGAGAACCAACACAGATTTTTGTCGAGCCTGCGACTTGGCGTTCACAAATATTCACTCTGTGGTTAAAGTTTTTGAAATTTTAATAACTTTCTTAACCTATCCCGTTTGAATGGTTTTACACTAGTAATTTTTGGGGCCCTTTATTAAGTTGATAGTGGGTCTCATTGGAGTCTAAGCGTGACCCGGGATTGTCGATTTTTTTTAATCGTGACACGTGAAAGTCAAATTATTGTGCCGTGAAAACGGGAAATGAAGTCTAGCGGGACACGGGAAATTACAAAAAAATGAGATTTGCTTACGTAAATAGTGTGACCCCCTTTATAGCTTGCTGTTCGGTGTGAGCCAAGGCTTCGTGTTGAAGATCGTACTTTGACCTATAATGGTTTACTTTTATAAATTTTGACTTGGATGGAGAGTTGTCTCATTGGCACTCATACCACATCTTCTTATATCTATAAGTTTTCTTTCAGTTAACATAACATTCACTCTGTGGTTAAAGTTTTTAAAATTTTATTTCCTTTCTTAAACTATCCTGGATTTCTACCAAACTTGGACAGAAGCTTGTTTATGATCATAAGGGAGCTGCCATTTGATTTTTATGGGGGGGGGGGGGGGCGGGGGGGGGGGGGGGGGGGGGGGGGGCTAGGATGAAAAATTTTGCCCTGCATTTTTTTTAGTTGTAATCTCTGTCCTGCCTTTTTATTTTTCACTCTATTCGGTCCTGACTTTTTTTTTAAAGTTATTCCTGACTTTTTTTTACATAAATTGTCATCCTGACTTTTTTTTTTGCAAAGTGTCTCATCCAGCCTTTTTTTTTACTCAAAACTCCTGTCCTGCCTATTTTTTTCAAATTTCATCCTAGCCCCACTATAAAAATCAAATGGTAGCTCCCTAAGATAGTATCCAGAAGTAAATTTTGTAAAAAAAAATCCTGATTATCCGTATTTTACTTATAAATGGACTTAGTATTTCTGTCAGTTAACATTACATTCACTCTGTGGTTAAAGTTTTAAAAATTTTAATAACTTTCTTAAACTATCCTGGATTTGTACCAAACTTGGACAGAATCTTGTTTGTGATCAAAAGCTAGTATCTAGAAGGAAATTTTGTAAAAATTTATTTCCTGTTTTTCCGTATATTACTTATAAATGGACTTAGTTTTTCTTTCAGTTAACATTACATACAGTCTGCAGTTGAAGTTATTAAAACATTTATTAGATTGATAAACCATGTCATTAACTGTGTCTATTATGTGCATTCCCCTATCACACTGAAAACATAGACAACAGCAAAAGTAGGCGAGACACTGGGTTCCGCGGAACCCATACGAATTTTTACAGTTTCAAATATGTTTACAGAAATGAATATATTTAGACATTGATATTAGAATAATTGCTGAGAATCCTCATACCAAAATTTATGACGAAAACGACAACTTTTTCTTTCTTAGAGATATCAAAAATTGGCCGTAACTACAATATTTTATTACAAATTTAGAAATGTATAGTGGCGGTATGATTCCCACGTTCAGTGAAGGATTTTAAGTTGCATTTCACAACCAGGTTTTCCAGTACAGTACGATTATGTACATGATGTATAAAGCTTTCAAATTTAGGAAATTGTCTTTAAATCTTTTTTTTGTTTGGTTTTATTGAGTTTTTAAATAAGTTTATAATTATGTTACATTTTGTACTATTGTTCAAAATTTGCGTCTGATAACTTTTGGGATGATCATTTAGTTCGCCATTATATAGGTTGATGCCAAATGTTTAATTCTGAACTGAAATACCGTACACTGACTTTTAACAAGGTCGTGTTTTCTGGTATTTTTTACGTTGCTGTTTGAAATCTCACCAATATGAAATCTCTTCATATCACCAGGTTAAGTATTGTGAGTTTGTTTGCAGTAATATTTCAGTATTTGTATTTGTTGGTTATACATTTCACTGTTTTTAAATGGTTAAGTGTTTTTCCAGATCTGATTTAATTTTAGGTCCTTTATAGTACCTTATGTTATTCCACTGATCAAGATTTAAAATAGAGGAAGGATTGAGATCTATAAAACTATGTTAACCCCTCCACATGTGCCTGTATAAAGCAAATACACCTCATCGAGGATTATCATAATGTTTTGATTGGTGTCTTGGGATTTGTGCTGATTACAGATTTTTTATAGTCCTCTTTTTTGATTTGAGTCGATTTTGGAATTTATGTCTTTCATGGCACATGTGTATTGTTTAAGACTGTATCACGAACGCCATTATGTTTTGCATGACAGTTTAAGGAATAACTATGTCACAGATAACCACAGAACTTATCATAGCTACAATCCCGTACTCTCTTCCTCGAATGTGACATATCACAGAATTTTGACTTCGAACGAGTAACACGACGGATATCACTGGTGGAACAGGAACTAATGTGGTAAAACACTGTTAAACGTATATATTTATATTTATATATGTGTGTTGTTCATTTATGTTCAAACTGCTTTTTCTTTATGTGTATACTAGACTATTGTTGTTTTTTGTTTGTTTGTTATTGTCTTATTAATCATTATGTCTTATATTGTATTATGCTCCTTGTGAGTCCAGTTAATGCAAATAAAACATCTTCTTCTTCTATACCCTCCCGAATGGTCTCGGTTCCCCCTAGTTTTTGGTGGGATCTAGTTACTCACTCTTTAGTTTTCTACGTAGTTTTTTGTGGACAGTTGTATGTCTTGTCATCTTTTTTTCTTTTTGGCTTAGTTTTGTGTTATTTTTATTAGACATAGGCTTTAAAAATGCCCCTTAGTTTCCCCTTATTTTTAATGTGTATAATATGTATCATACGTTTTATTGATTGCTCTGAGCCGATACCACTACTGATGGACCGGCAGTCTTATAGGGTACCAAATAGTGTTTTGGAATCATGTGTTTTATAAATAATTTTAATGTACTGAAACTAAGGATGTTAAGGTCTCAGTGGTTCTGGTCGAACTGTAGAACGGGTAAGAAGCTTTCAAATATTTGTTATTACTAAAGTTATCTGTATATGATAATGATAAAATCAGTGTGTACTATAAATGTAATAAATGAAATCAGGTTTGAACCCTAATTATTTATTGTTTTCTTAAGGGAAAACAATTATTTTAATTGGAACATTTCTAATCAATCTGCATATTGTTTTAAATACAGATTTACTGAAATTCACTATAACCCTAGGAGACTTCCGAATGGGTTGTCATTACTAATTTGTATGTTATAGATAATGGAATCACAGAAATTAGACAGAGGATGTTTTGTGTGTGGTAAAGGTGAAGCTAAGAGATGTTCATCTTGTAAACAAGTTTTGTATTGTTCTAAAAAATGCCAAAAGGCTGACTGGAAAAGTCATAAAACGATGTGTGTTAAAACAGATCAAAACGCTAACTACAACGAGACACATGTCAACCGGCCGTTGGTAGAAACAGATAACCTTCCTAAGATACAACTAACAAGTGCATTGTACGACTCAGCTAAAACCAAGACCAAGGACCTGTTCCCAGGAAAGAATGTCCTCTGTTCATTGGATGACCTGTCTCCAGCCCCTAGATTTGATGCTGTTTTTCTGGCTTACATTACAGGGTATCATCCTTATGTATTTCGCCATGCAATATTCATTTTGGTAATTCTATTTCTTATAAAAATAAAAAGATGTGGTATGATTGCCAATAAGACAACTTTCTACAGAGACCAACGTTAAAACAAATATGATATACAACAACAAACGACAACCACTGAATGGAAGTCTACTGCATTGGGACAGACACATACGGAATGTATCGGGGTAAAATATGTTTGCAGACGCCCAACCCTCCTTTAAACCTAGGACAGTGGTGAAATAATACAACATAGGAACAAACTATAAATATCAGTTGTAAAGGGCTGGATTCTTGTACATTTTAGAAAACGAGATGCAATCATTCATTTATCAGGTTATTTATAGGTTAAACTGAAAAGAATACATGACATCTATAATATAAAAATCAGGAGATGTAATATGATTGCAAATGAGACAAATCTCCACCAGAGTTCAAAAGAAGTGAATGCAAGCATATTTGTTTACAAAAAAAGAGCATCTATTCATACACTCTGCTGTAGTTGGGATGAACTAAATTTGTTATTTGTTATTTTCTATTATTTATGAGTTTGTTAATGTCATGTTCGTTCGTTTCGTATACATGCTATTCAACCTCAATAATAAATTTATATTTAAAAAAGAATTGTATTTTTCACACTTTTTCTCTAAAATTTGCTTTACCTTAAATTAGTTATATTATGCGACGATATTATTTTATAAATCTTAGCTCTGTCGTGTTCATTATATACAAAACCCCAAACAAATACAAAACGTTTAGAATTTATTGTTAGTCAAATATGTGAGAGTAAAATCTATGTCCGGTATCAAATCTGTGTCTTTTCCTCAGATATGTGTTTTTTGATGTGATGACACTCAAATCTGTGGCCCTTTGTCTAGCCACAAATCTGTATCCTTTCTTAAGATATGTGTCCCGTGACGTCATGACACTCATTCAAATCCTTGTCCTTTATATAAAGTAGACCTTCAAGTAATGTTACTCGACTTGGGACAGGCACATATATAATACGGCGGGGTCAATCCTACCTCAATTTGGCACCATTGTAAAACAACTCAACATAATAACAAACTGTAAAAATGTGTGATTCTTTAGTCATGTCGTAGAACAAATGACATATTTAATAGATTGCCCATTATTTTAGGATATAAATAGTAAGGAATCGTTTTTGACCTTCTACCTGGACTACGACAAACCAGAACCTTACTTCACATGGGAAGATGTCAGACCAGGGAAGTTCGTTGTTATACAACTACCACATCTTCATTACTTTATGGACGGCCAAGTTGGATTCAGGATAGAGGAACCATACGAAGTCAGATTCCTTGATGGTTGAACATTCCGATGTTAATAAAACATTTAATTAAGATAGACATCCTAAATCGAGCATTCATTTGAGGATCTTTGGGAGACACCATCTTGAACGTTTTTATTTTTGTTAATTTTGTCCAGATCGAATATTTGAAAATATAAAACAAAACAAAGAACAATTATCTTATATCATTTTAGACCAATTTGAAAAGCCTGTATTTCACTTTATTCCGTTAAAGATGTGCGTGTCGCAGTGCTAAGCTAGTGGAGCTGAGTGAACGGACTGATTTTGATAATATTGTATCTTCTTTCGATTATATTTCTCTCCAATTATATCTTCCTCCGAAAATATGTCCCTCTGATTGTATCTATTTCCGATTTTATCCCTCTTCAATTATATCTTCCTCCGATATATTTCCCTCTGATTGTATCTACCTTCGATTGTATCCCTCTCCAATTATATCTTCCTCCGATATATTTCTCTCTGGTATCTACTTTCGATTGTATCTCTCTCCAATATTTCCAGTTGTATCCCTCTCCAATTTTATTTTCCTCCGAAAATATTTCCCTCTGATTGTATCTACTTTCGATTGTATCTCTCTCCGATTATATCTTCCTGCGATAATATGTCTCTCTGTTTGTATCTACTTCCGATTGTATCTCTCTCCAAAAATATCTTCCTCCGATAAAATATATCCCTCTGATTGTATCTACTTCCGATTGTATCACTCTCCAATTATATCTTCACTAGTTATTGGTAAGAACATGGTTATAGTCTAATCGATGAATCGGTATAAATTTTAATTCGTTCTCTTCCAAATGAGCTCATTATAAAAAGCTATTCACTTCACATACATTGTTTTAAACTTTTCTTAAAATGGTTATATTAGGGAAAAACACAGGCAAATTGCAAAATAGTCAATTTGCAGTTTGAGGGTATTTCGTAGTCATCTACAACATGTCATGACTCATTGTACTTAAGTATATGCTAAGGACCTGTGTAGATTCGTTGTTGTTTTGGGTATGTTTGTGGCCTGTGTAGACTCGTTGTTGTTTTGGGTATGCTTGTGGCCTGTGTAGACTCGTTGTTTTGGGTATGTTTGTGGCCTGTTTATACCCGTTGTTCTTAGAGTATGTTTGTGGCCTGTGTATACTCATTATTCTTAAGGGTATACTTGTGGCCTGTGTATACCCATTGTACTTTTATTTATGCTATATTGGTCGGTCTAGACTCGTGGTGCTTTAGTAAATGTTAAGGGTCTGTCTAGATTTTTGTGTTTTAGTTTATGCCTGGGACCATGCAGTCTAGACTCTTAATGCTTACGTATATGCTAAGGACCTGTCTATATACCTTTTGTTTTAATTTATGCTAGGGACCAGTCTAGACTCGTGGTGCTTTAGTGTTTTTTAAGGGCACGTCTAGACTCGTGGTACTTTTGTATATGATAAGGGCCTGTCTAGATTCCTGGTGTTTTAGTTTGTGTCAGGGGCCTGTCTAGACTCGCTATGCTTTAATGTAATGCCAGGGTCCTGTCTAGATTCCTGGTGTTTTAGTTTGTGTCAGGGGCCTGTCTAGACTCTTTATGCTTTAATGTTATGCCAGGGTCTGGTCTAGATTCCTGGTGTTGTAGTTTATGCTAGGGACTAGCCTATATTCGCGGTGATCAAGTATATGCTATATGCCTTGCCCTGATGAAGGCAGCAATAAAAGCACTGCCCCCTTGCTTTTATATTTTTAGTGTGAATAATTTTGTAAAATGGATGGATACACCACATCATGGTCTTGATAGCCTGACTAGTTTACAGGCATTCAATTTCATGGGATTAAACCAGTTTAAAGCGCACATGGTGTGATATAACCATCTTATGTCATAGTTAAAGTGAGGCAATATGGTGTGATATAACCTTCTTATGACGTAGTTAAAGTGAGGCGATATGGTGTGATATAACCTTCTTACATCATAGTTAACATCAGACAGCATGGTGTGATATAACCTTCTTACATCATAGTTAACGTGAGATAACATGGTGTGATATAACCTTCTTAAATCATTGTTATCGTGGACAACATGGTGTGATATAACCTTCTCACCTAATAGTTAGCATGAGACAGCATGGTGTGATATAACCTTCTCACCTCATAGTTAGCATGAGACAGCATGGTGTGATATAACCTTCTCTCCATATTTGTGTATAATAGTAATAGAAAACGTCTCATACTATTTCAGACTGTTTATATTTTGGTTTATCGGACTAGCCTTAGTCCACAATTGGACGACCATTTGATATTCAAAAAAAGGCCGGGGTTGATATGGCAAGCCGTTTTACTATTTATTCTAACTTCAAGATATCTCGTATAATATAGAAGATATCTCATATAATATAGAAGATATCTTATATAATATAGTTTTATAAGATATCTTATATAATCTAGTTTTTATAAGATATCTTATATAATCTAGTTTTTTTAAGATATCTTTTAAATTTAAGAAGATATCTAATAGATATCTTATATACTTTATAATATATCTTATATACTTTAGAAGATATCTTATATACTTTAGAAGATATCTTATAAACTTTAGAATATATCTTATAAAGTATATAAGATATCTTTTAAAACTAAATTATATAAGATATATAGGGAGGGATTGTGCTTGATTTTCATATGTTGAAGACATAATCTTTCAATCAGTTTAATTGAAGTCTGAAGCTGGCATGTCAGTAACTGCTAGCAGTCCTTTGTTAATTTATGTATCATTGTCATTTTGCTTAGTTTCTTTTGTTACCTATTCTGACATCGGACTTCTTTTTAACTGAGTTTCACTGTGCATATTGCTGTGTGTTTGTTTATTCTACATTGGCTAGAGGTATAGGGGGAGGGTTGAGATCGCACAAAACATGTTTAACCCCACCGCATTTTTGCGCCTGTCCCAAGTCAGAAGCCTCTGGCCTTTGTAAGTCATGTATGTTTTTTAATTTTAGTTCATTTATATGTTTTGGAGTTTAGTGTGACGTCCATTTTCATTGAACTAGTACACATGTTTGTTCAGGGACCAGCTGAAGCCCGCCTCCGGGTGCGGGATTTTCTCGCTGTGTTGAAGACCCATTGGTGGCTCATGGTTTTCTGCTCTTTGGTCGGGTTTTTGTCTCTTTGACACATTCCCCATTTCTATTCTCAATTTTATAATATATAAGATATCTCATAAAGTTTATCAGATATCTTATAAATATTTCTTATATTAGAGATCTTATTATTAACATACACTATCACACTATATCATTTTACCATATCATGGCGCGCGGAAGTAGTCAAGGAGACAGTATTAATTTTTTCAGGGGTTGACAGGATACATGTAATCGTTTTTAGTTTCAACTTCAATGTTATTATGCAAGAAAATTTCATAAACAATGATTTTATATATGTTTTTTATTTGGTTTTCACTTTACTTAGGGCTTTATCTCTGATCTTATTTCAGTGTGCACTGTTCTTATTCTACGTATTTCACCTTTATCGATATTAGGAAAATATGTTTGGTCGATTGCATATACCATTTTGTTTTAGGGGTGTTCAGATTCAATGTCTAGTTAATGTATATTATTTAGCGTTGTCTGCGAGAAACAAATCATTTCTCTGATAAAGTATCTAAATTCAAATCCAATATAAATATAGTTAACATATATATTTTATTGAACTGTGTAAATTGATCGGAATGCGAATGCTAACATACACCTAAAATTCTTTTTTAGTGTATTCCGTTTAACACATGACATTTGCGCGGGAACTTCTTCCATTGAGATCGTAATATAATTGAATTTGGGGATTATTGTAATGTGAAGTAACAGTAATTGACATTTGGATGTAATATGATATTATTTATTTCTTCTATAGTACATAATTTGACGTCAGGTTTGTACACATTAACAGGTTGGGAACAACCCCTCAAACGAGGGGTAACCCCTCAATGTAATGACTATCCCTTTTATGAGGAGTACATTTCAAGTGTTAAAAAATATTTTTTTGTTAAAACCACTTTTTAGTACAAATGAGCAAATATTTATATTATTTGAAGAAACTTTTCCCAAAGAACTATACATCTAACTAGTATTATATGGTCAAAACATGTCCAAGAATTTTGTAATATTCCTGGACTCTTCCTTATTAATATTATTAAAAATAAGTGGAACCCTCTTTTAGAAAAGTTGTTCCAAATATTATGAATTTTTCCCCTTTTAAGTTAAAAAATCGAAGTTTTTCTGTTTTCTTTTTTACAACAGTAAAACGACCCCTTGTCTCAGGGACAGTCCCTCATTTACGGGATATCCCTCATTAGGAGTCAGTATTAATTTTTTCAGGAGTTGACAGGATACATGTAATCGTTTTTAGTTTCAACTTCAATGTTATTATGCAAGAAAATTTCATAAACAATGATTTTATATATGTTTTTTATTTGGTTTTCACTTTACATAGGGCTTTATCTCTGATCTTATTTCAGTGTGCACTGTTCTTATTTACGTATTTCACCTTTATCGATATTAGTTTACCATATCATGGCGCGCGGAAGTAGTCAAGGAGACAGTATTAATTTTTTCAGGGATGACAGGATACATGTAATCGTTTTTAGTGTCAACTTCAATGTTATTATGCAAGAAAATTTCATAAACAATGATTTTATATATGTTTTTTATTTGGTTTTCACTTTACTAAGGGCTTTATCTCTGATCTTATTTCAGTGTGCACTGTTCTTATTCTACGTATTTCACCTTTATCGATATTAGGAAAATCTGTTTGGTCGATTGCATATACCATTTTGTTTTAGGGGTGTTCAGATTCAATGTCGAGTTAATGTATATTATTTAGCGTTGTCTGCGAGAAACAAATCATTTCTCTGACAAAGTATCTAAATTCAAATCCAATATAAATATAGTTAACATATATATTTTATTGAACTGTGTAAATTGATCGGATTGCGAATGCTAACATACACCTAAAATTCTTTTTTAGTGTATTCCGTTTAACACATGACATTTGCGCGGGAACTTCTTCCATTGACATCGTAATATAATTGAATTTGGGGATTATTGTAATGTGAAGTAACAGTAATTGACATTTGGATGTTATATGATATTATTTATTTCTTCTATAGTACATAATTTGACGTCAGGTTTGTACACATAAACAAGTTGGGAACAACCCCTCAAACGAGGGGTAACCCCTCAATGTAATAACTATCCCTTTTATGAGGGGTACATTTCAAGTGTTAAAATTTTTTTTTTGTTAAAACCACTTTTTAGTACAAATGAGCAAATATTTATATTATTTGAAGTTTATTTGAAGAAACTTTTCCCAAAGAATTATACATCTAACTAGTAGTATATGGTCAAAACATGTCCAAGAATTTTGTAATATTCCTGGACTCTTCCTTATTAATTTTATTAAAAACAAGTGGAACCCTCTTTTAGAAAAGTTGTTCCAAATAAAACAACCAGTAAAACGACCCCTTGTCTCAGGGACAGTCCCTCATTTAAGGGATGTCCCTCATTTGGGGGGTTGTTCCCAACCTGATTAAGACTCTAGTATACTTTATAAGATATCTCATGTATTTGATAAGATATCTTATATAGTTTATAAGATATCTTATATAGTTTATAAGATATCTTATATAGTTTATAAGATATCTTATATAATTTATTAGATATCTCTTATAATTTTCTTTATAAGATATCTTATAAACTATATGAGATATCTTATATAGTTTATTAGATATCTTGAAGTTAGAATAAATAGTAAAACCGGCTTGCCATAGGTTGACTGGCTAGGATTTTTAGCGGATTGAATATCTTTTTACATTTGTTGCTGTGCATGTTTTAATTTTTTGTTGTGAAGCTGAATATTCATTTTAATCCTGTCTTTGACAAAATAATTTATTTTCAGTTCTTTCAGGTCAAGATATTCATTTTCAATTTTAAATCCGCGTACACCATCCCATAGGAAATCAAATAGTCGTCCTCTAAGAGAACACACAATAAAAACAAATGAACGATTTTCACCCTAACTATTGTTATTTAATTGCAAATTGTATAATTTATCCATCAGCCTAAACTTTATCTGCCATTGATTTCCCATAATACAATAGTTTACCATTAACAATTGCTCAATAAAGTATAAATACCAATGATTTAAATCCTTCGTCATAGTCACTGTTAAAAGTCTTTGTGTCTTAATAAACTTCCAAATCTCTATTAAATATCGCATGGTGATGAGAGTTTTGTGGACATATATATTATAGCATGAATATGAGCTTTCTGTGGATATGTATAGTCGCATGAGAATGTACTTTCTGTGTTTTATACTAATTTTAAATTGTGTGGCTCTGAGTGAAATGTTAGATAATCTGCAAATACAAATAGGTAAGCACAAAATCTTCTTTTCTTATTATGTCTTTTTATGACATAGAATTTTAAACAGGTTAAAACAAAATGTTTCATAAGTGATATATTTTTTGCCATTGATTTAAAGATTAGAAAGTTTATTAGATAAATATTTTGTTTGCCATTAAAATGCAAACAGGCATATACACAATGTTTTATCTAACATAATATAATGTCTTTTAATGCCATAGGACTACATACAGCTTTACAAAATATCTGTCTGTTAATGCCATTCGACTAAATACAGCTACGTACAAAATATCTGTCTGTTAATGCCATTCGACTAAATACAGCTATGTACAAAATATATGTCTATTAATGCCATTCGACTAAATACAGCTATGTAAAAAATATCTGTCTGTTAATGCCATTCGACTAAATACAGCTATGTACAAAATATCTGTTTATTAATGCCATTCAACTAAATAGAGCTATGTTCAAAATATCTGTCTATTAATACCATATAACTGCATACTGAAATGTACAAACATTTGTCTGTTAATGCCATCATAGCATGTTTGTCTTTTTGTCTTTTAATGTTATAGATCTACCTACATACGGGTGTTATGCAAATTAATGTTTGTCTAACGCCTTAAAACTACATGCAGGTTTTTATTTATAATGTATTTTGATGCCATAAAATAACATACAAATGTGTACAAATTGTGTGTCTTTTAATGCCATAATACACACGGAGACGTACAAAATGTGTGTATGTTATTGCCATAGAACTACATCCAGGTATGTACAAAATGTTTGTCACACACAAAGTTATCCTTTCGATGTACACGTGTCCCTTAGTTAAATTCTAAAGCTATCCTTTCGATGTTCACGTGTCCCTTAGTTAAATTCTAAAGCTATCCTTTCGATGTACACGTGTCCCTTAGTTAAATTCTAAAACTATCCTTTCGATGTACAGGTGTTTCTTTATTAAATTCTAAAGTTATCCTTCCGATGTACACGTGTCTAAAACTATCCTTTCGATGTACAGGTGATTCTTTATTAAATTCCAAAGTTATCCTTCCGATGTACACGTGTCTAAAGCTATCCTTTCGATGTACAGGTGATTCTTTATTAAATTCCAAAGTTATCCTTCCGATGTACACGTGTCTAAAGCTATCCTTTCGATGTACAGGTGATTCTTTATTAAATTCCAAAATTATCCTTCCGATGTACACGTGTCTAAAGCTATCCTTTCGATGTACAGGTGTTTCTTTATTAAATTCTAAAGTTATCCTTCCGATGTACACGTGTCTAAAGCTATCCTTTCGATGTACAGGTGATTCTTTATTAAATTCCAAAATTATCCTTCCGATGTACACGTGTCTAAAACTATCCTTTCGATGTACAGGTGATTCTTTATTAAATTCCAAAATTATCCTTCCGATGTACATGTGTGTAAAGCTATTCTTCCGATGTACCGGTGTTTCTTTATTAAATTCTAAAGTTATCCTTCCGATGTACACGTGTCTAAAGTTATCCTTCTGATGTATACGTGTTCCTTAGTTAAATTCTAAAGCTATCCTTCCAACATACATGTGTCTAAAGTTATCCTTCCGATGTATACGTGTTCCTTAGTTAAATTCTAAAGCTATCCTTCCAACATACATGTGTCTAAAGTTATCCTTCCGATGTATACGTGTTCCTTAGTTAAATTCTAAAGTTATCCTTCCGATGTACATGTGTCTAAAGTTATCCTTCCGATGTACACGTGTTCCTTAGTTAAATTCTAAAGCTATCCTTCCAACATACATGTGTCTAAAGTTATCCTTCCGATGTATACGTGTTCCTTAGTTAAATTCTAAAGTTATCCTTCCGATGTACATGTGTCTAAAGTTATCCTTCCGATGTACACGTGTTCCTTAGTTAAATTCTAAAGCTATCCTTCCAACATACATGTGTCTAAAGTTATCCTTCCGATGTATACGTGTTCCTTAGTTAAATTCTAAAGCTATCCTTCCAACATACATGTGTCTAAAGTTATCCTTCCGATGTATACGTGTTCCTTAGTTAAATTCTAAAGTTATCCTTCCGATGTACATGTGTCTAAAGTTATCCTTCCGATGTACACGTGTTCCTTAGTTAAATTCTAAAGCTATCCTTCCAACATACATGTGTCTAAAGTTATCCTTCCGATGTATACGTGTTCCTTAGTTAAATTCTAAAGTTATCCTTCCGATGTACATGTGTCTAAAGTTATCCTTCCGATGTACACGTGTTCCTTAGTTAAATTCTAAAGCTATCCTTCCAACATACATGTGATTCTTTGATGATTTGTAGTCCTTTCAGTGTTGTTTAAGCCTCGTTTAAGGTTTATTGCATCTAAAGGTGTACTTCCTAGGTATATATTTCAAAATGATCATACAGGGTATCAAATTAAATAGTATATTTTGTAAGTTTTTACCAAGCCACACGAACAAGATCGGCGAATAAACAAGTTAGTGTAATAAACTAATTTGACTGGGAAACAGCTAAAGCTTATGTTAAGGTAATCCACTATTTTAATATAGGAACAGAAATAACAAATATAATCTCTACATTTCCTTATTAGATCCAAAGGCTACAATATAGAAAGAATAAAAAAAAATAGATGATATTTAATATTAAAGGTATAGCATTAACTTTAGGAAGTAGCTGTATAATGCCCATTTGATACATAATTGGAAATCAAAATAACATTTGAAAGACACCGTATGTAAATATGACGTTAATTTATCCGTTATTATGTTTCAACCTCTCATTTATAGCAACACGTTTATCTTGTCATTACAAATTAACCCATTAAATTTGTCTTTTTGTTTAGATAAGAGCTTTATTGACATAATTTCTGTATGAACAAATACAGATAATTGGTGTACGGTCAATGAGACACGGTAGGTTAGGGTGTCCTGCGGTAGAATGTTAGTTCCCGATTCTGTGCAGTTGGGTTTGTTTACATGGTATAAGAATGTCAATAAAACAACCATTATGTTGATTGCTCTTTCGCCACTACGTTATACGTTCCTCTCGAGTATATTACAACGATTTTTATTGCAAAAGACGTTCAAATTCGTAAACGGAATTGTCCTGATAATGCGCTAGTGATGAGAACATTTGTGCGGGTTCTGTGCACTTTTTATTTGAGTATAAAATGATAAATATTCAAAATAATTGATGTAGAAAATATGTGTAATAGATGGTAAAGACACTTAGCAACATTATTTCAAATGAGAAAAATTAAGTCTGTTTTGTACATTTTGGAATACGAAACCATGCATTAAATTGACAGGTGTATCATCACTAACTACATTCGCTCAAATACCCTATGAATATGCCTTTTTATTATTATTAAAAAAAAATTTAATTTATGGCTGACAGTTTAAAATGTGAAAGATTTTTTTTATCTTTTATCTGTTAAATGGTGCGCTTCAAAAGAAAAAAAAAGAAAAGTGACGACTATGCGCACATTTACATGGGAACGTGATGTCACCTTGAACATGTAAAGTGGGGACGGGATCAAGTACAATTTAAAAAAGTCTTACCCTATAGTAATGTAAGGCAATAAATAAGATGCGGCTTTGGTATCCTGGATCACGTTTCTCTGGCAAAAGGCTAATTTCGTGCTGTACTCGTGATATTTTAACTGTTAACATTATGTGAGTAAGCAATCTATATATTCCGCAGCTAAAACAGGATTTCTTTGTAACACTGTATTGATAAATGAAGATACAACCATACGATTGTTTGAGGGAAAGGGGAGGTCGAAAATAGATTTTGATAGATTCATACAGCGTTTATCTCATGCTGAAGTTAATACACTGCAAAATATAAACAGGTATCGTTTTTAGCTCACCTGGACCAAAAGGCCATTTGATCCATTGCTATCAATTGACAACTGCCGTCATAAAATTTTAAAAAATCTTCTCTCTCTGAAACTACTAAGCCAATTGTAATCAAATTTTATCTGAATGTTTATTAGGAATGTAGGTAAAGATTATTTCCGGGTAATTGATCCATCAAGAAATAAGACAGCTGATGGAAAAAGATAAAACAAAGGGGATACAACTGTAGTTTTAGTTTAATTTTGAAATACTAAAGTAAAATATTTACAGCAATAATAACATACTCACACCTTGTCGTCCAATGGACGATCAGTATTTTCTCTTCTATTCAAAAGTTTTACAGGACTTTAAATTTCCGAAATATTAAGGATTTTCTACCCCAGAATAGATTAGTGTACCTTAGCTGTATTTGGCAAACCCTTTCGAAATTTTGGGTTTTCAACTCTTCAATTTCCTACTGTAGTTGGCCTTTTAACTTTTTTGATTCGAGCGTCACTGCTGATGAGTCTTTTGTAGAAGAAAAGCGCGTCTTGCGTACAAAATATGAATCCTGGGTTTATTTTCAAAGTACATGGATTTCCACGCACCATAAAATGCTATACATTAATGGCTTTTCATTGCGGTTTAATTATTAAAGTGAACTCTTAATTTTTATGAAGTGTATAATCCCTATAGGAAATTTTCGAAAGGAAAAGAGCAAATAAATCATGAGTACTGTTGCTTGTCTAAATCATTATAAATGAAAATCATAGGTTAGACAATACTTGGTCATGTTTTATGAATAGTTAAAGCTCAAGGCAAAGCCGAGGGTTTTTAATGTTCATAGAACATGACCAAATATTGTCTGACCTATTTAGAACATATTCACACATATGATGAAAAAAGACAAACAATGATAAATCAACTTTTCGAACATATGATAAAACTGAATCAATAAATATTAATATTACGATCGTTCCATCATCAGATGCTTACTTTTTCACTGCTAAACGTATTGGTTTTTTTTCAAATTTCCTTTGCTTTATATATCAACAGTCATTGTATCTTTAAAAATGTTATAAAATTGAGAATGGAAATGGGGAATGTGTCAAAGAGACAACAACCCGACCATAGAGCAGACAACAGCCGAAGGCCACCAATGGGTCTTCAATGCAGCGAGAAACTCCCGCACCCGGAGGCGTCCTACAGCTGGCCCCTAAACAAATATGTATATTAGTTCAGTGATAATGGACGTCATACTAAACTCCAAATTATACACAAGAAACTAAAATTAAAAATGATACAAGACTAACAAAGGCCAGAGGCTCCTGACTTGGGACAGGCGCAAAAATGCGGCGGGGTTAAACATGTTTTTTGAGATCTCAACCCTCCCCCTATACCTCTAGCCAATGTAGAAAAAACAAACGTACAACAGTACGCACAGTAAAACTCAGTTTAAGAGAAGTCGGAGTCCAATGTCAGAATAGGAAACAAAAGAAAATAAACAAAATGACAATAATACATAAATAACAACAGACTACTAGCAGTTACTGACATGCCAGCTCCAGACCTCAATTAAACTGATTGAAAGATTATGTCTTCATCTATAACATGGACTCAAGGATCCGGAGTACTAAAAACGTTAAGTATTATCTTACCTACACGTTTCCCGAATTTTCAATTCTTTTCCCCACTTCCATTTATGTACCATTATATTACGTTTGCATATTCAGACATAAACTTAAAATGTTTTTATTATTGTATATTCTTGTTTCATTCATAATAATTAGACAAGCAAAAGTACTCATGATTTTTTTTCTTTTGCTCTTATCTAATGAAAATTGTCTCAAGAGATTGCACACCTCGTTAGTGCAGTTTTTCACTATCATTATTAATCTACAAAGTCATTCGTGTATAGAAATTTATAGTGCACGGGAAGCCATGTACTATGAAATAGAGTAGGAAAATACTGATTTTTCATTGAAAGAGAAGTGATGAGTACGTTCTGACAAGAGGATAAATTTTCTTAAAAAATTTAAAGTTGAAGTTTGAATAATAGTATTGCAAACGTTATATAATGGTTCATATATGGAAGGGGAAATGATAATTGAAGAGATGAAAACAGTATAGGTACACTCAATCTTAATCTTATTATTATACCAGACCTTAGAGTCAATGTTATAATATTTTTATAAGAATATGACTGTTGATATATTTAGATATCAGACCACCAATTTAGAACATATGTAAAAGTAGTCCTTCCATGGCAAACAATAATAATGCTTTTGGTGTCATTGCGCTCCATAGTATACTTATTTAAGATTTTCGGTTATTTTAAGTAGTAGTTGCCTTCCGAACGGTCGTGTTTCACTACAAGACTTTAAACATTGATTGAAAATTGGCATGTAGAAAGGTTATACATGTACACTTCATGATATACCTGTTTTCTATGAAGATAAACTTAAGGTAAAATATTTAGAAAGCTGTGAAAATTGAAAAAAAAAGTTTGAATAGATAGGGATTTTGAATTGGTGGTCTGACACCTAAAGCAAAGGAATTTGTAAGAAAATAAAACCCTACACATTTATTAATAAAAAGTAAGCATCTGATGTTGTATCTTTATTTTAATATATATTGCTTAGGTTTTATCATTGTTAAAAATATACAATTTTCGAAAAGCTCATTTTTCATTGCCTGTTCTTCTTAAATGAAGGAATTTGAGATATACAAGTATTAAATTTTACCTGAAGCAGACAAAAACTCTCCTTGTTGTCCTCACAAAACTATCTCAGTGCTATTACTACAGGCACTTGTTTCTATCCATGGGAAGGTCGACTATCCATATGTAATAGATAGTCGACCGTCCCATGGATAGAAACAAGTGCCTGTGGCTATTACAACTATTGAAGTGACAATATCACTCGCAAATGTAAATATGTTATAAATTGGTCAGAAAATATTGAGTCATGTTTTATGAACACACCTCCAATGACCAAGTAGTGTCTAACATGGTATAAATAACCAACAGGTCAAGGTTACTCTTCCTTGCAATTTTCAGAAAAAAAACCCAGATGACCAACTTTTGAATTAATGCCCCTGAAATGTTTTTAATTTTTTTTTTTTATCAAATTTTGCAATTTTTAGTATTATCTTGGAAACATTTTTACATAGTTAGAAACTTTTAACAATGAAAATGACCATAAAATTATAAACCATCTACTACTTTTGTGAGCAACCCACGCCAAATGTGACAAAAGAACTAATAATGTACGTATTATTTTTCAGTTGAAAAGATCGCCATAAGGTTTTATACAACTCACCATTTCTATCGACCGATTTTACGTTTTTGTTCTGAAAGAGTACATAAATACTTCTTGTAGTCCATCGGATGCCTGAGAACAAGAATTATTTATTTTCTGAATTTCTTGTTTTTGATTTGATTAGTCGAATGACATTAACAGACAGATATTTTGTAAAGCTGTATGTAGTCCTATGGCATTAAAAGACATTATATTATGTTAGATAAAACATTGTGTATATGCCTGTTTGCATTTTAATGGCAAACAAAATATTTATCTAAAGACGTATACAACCGAAACGTACTTAGTGCAAAATACATTAGTACATGTTGAATAACGAGAGGAACGTCCAAATTAGTGATTTACTTTCTATTTTTCTAGTGTCTACCGATGCAATTATGTCTAAAAATAGGAAAAATTGACTGTTTTCATAGGCTACATTAAGCCGAAGTTTGTATAATTTAATGAACTGGGATTATCAATAAGGTATAATAAACTGGGGATTATCAATAGTAATCCATTATCTGTATACTTAACTGGGGATTATCAATAGTAATCCATTATCTGTATACTAAACTGGGGATTATCAATAGTAATCCATTATCTGTATAATAAACTGGGGATTATCAATAGTAATCCATTATCTGTATACTTAACTGGGGATTATCAATAGTAATCCATTATCTGTATAATAAACTGGGGATTATCAATAGTAATCCATTATCTGTATACTAAACTGGGGATTATCAATAGTAATCCATTATCTGTATAATAAACTGGGGATTATCAATAGTAATCCATTATCTGTATACTAAACTGGGGATTATCAGTAGTAATCCATTATCTGTATAATAAACTGGGGATTATCAGTAGTAATCCATTATCTGTATACTAAACTGGGGATTATCAATAGTAATCCATTATCTGTATAATAAACTGGGGATTATCAGTAGTAATCCATTATCTGTATACTAAACTGAGAATTATCAATAGACTAGTAATCCATTATCTGTATAATAAACTGGGGATTATCAATAGATTACATTATCTGTATACTGAACTGGGGATTATCAATAGATTACATTATCTGTATACTGAACTGGGGATTATCAATAGTAATACAGTATCCGTATACTGGATTATCAATAGTAATACATTATCTGTATACTAAACTGGGGATTATCAATAGAAATACATTATCTGTATACTAAACTGGGGATTATCAATAGATTACATTATCTGTATACTGAACTGGGGATTATCAATAGATTACATTATCTGTATACTGAACTGGGGATTATCAATAGTAATACAGTATCCGTATACTGGATTATCAATAGTAATACATTATCTGTATACTAAACTGGGGATTATCAATAGAAATACATTATCTGTATAATAAACTGGGGATTATCAATATTAGTACATTATCTGTTAAAAAACTGTGGATTATCAATGGTAATACATTATCTATATAATAAACTGGGGATTATCAATATTAGTACATTATCTGTTAAAAACTGGGGATTATCAATGGTAATACATTATCTGTATAATAAACTGGGGAATATCAATATTAGTACATTATCTGTTAAAAACTGGGGATTATCAATGGTAATACATTATCTGTTAAAAACTGGGGATTATCAATAGTAATACATTATCTGTTTAATGAACTGGGGATTATCAATAGTAATACATTATCTGTATAATAAACTGGGTATTATCAATAGTAATACATTATCTGTATAATAAAAAGGTGATTATCGATATTAGTACATTATCTGTTAAAAACTGGGGATTATCAATAGTAATACATTATCTGTTTAATAAACTGGGGATTATCAACAGTAATACATTATCTGTTAAAAACTGGGGAGTATCAATGGTAATACATTATCTGTTTAATAAACTGGGTATTATCAATAATAATACATTATCTGTTTAATAAACTGGGGATTATCAATAGTAATGCATTATCTGTATAATAAACTGGGGATTATCAATAGTAATACATTATCTGTATAATAAACTGGGGATTATCGATATTAGTACATTATCTGTTAAAAACTGGGGATTATCAATGGTAATACATTATCTGTTTAATAAACTAGGGATTATCAGTGGTAATACATTATCTGTTTAGTAGACTGGATTATTGATATTAATACATTATCCATCCAATAAACTGGGTGTTATCAATAATAATACATTATCTGTTTAATAAACTGGGTATTATCAATAATAATACATTATCTGTTTAATAAACTAGGGATTATCAGTAGTAATACATTATCTGTTTAGTAGACTGGATTATTGATATTAATACATTATCTATCCAATAAACTGGGTATTATCAATAATAATACATTATCTGTTTAATAAACTGGGTATTATCAATAATAATACATTATCTGTTTAATAAACTGGGTATTATCAGTAGTAATGCATTATCTGTTTGATAAACTGGGGATTATCAATAGTAATACATTATCTGTTTAATAAACTGGGGATTATCAGTAGTAATGCATTATCTGTTTGATAAACTGGGGATTATCGATATTAATATATTGTCTGTTTAATAAACTGGGGATTACCAATGGTAATGCATTATTTGTTTAGTAGACTGTGAATTATCAATATTAATTCATTATCTGTTTAATAAACTGGGTATTATCGAAAGTAATACATTATCTGTTTAATAAACTGGGGATTATCAATAATAATACATTATCAAGGTATCTGCTATTATTGTTAAAAATGTCGATTGGTTTATCTGAATCTTTAGTTTTCCCTTTCTCAAATTTTCCATGAATGCATATTCACAAGAGTAAGAAAACGATCTGCAGAAATATCCTAGGAATTCCGATAAATTAGATATAAAGAGATGTGGTATGAGTGCCAATGAGACAACTCTCCATTCAAGTCACTATATGTAAAAGTAAAACATTATAGGTCAAAGTACGGCCTTCTACACGGAGCCTTGGCTCACACCGAACAGGAAGCTATAAAGGGCCCAAAAATGACTAGTGTTAAACCATTCAAACAGGGAAACCTACGGTCTAATCTATATAAAAAACGAAAAACAAGAAACACTTTTGAACCACATCAACAAACGACAACCACTGAACATCAGATTCCTGATTTAGGACAGGTGCAAACAAACGCAGCGGGTTAAAACGTTTTAATAGGCGCCAACCTTCACCCTACCTGAAACAATAGTGTAACATCACAACATAGAAAGACACACTATAAAAATATCAATTGAAATGGCTTAACTCAATCAAAAGACATGTTAAAAAAAACAAGTGAACATACACTGAACGAATAAATTTGATCTATGACACAATGTAAATACAAAATTAATAAAACAAGGGGATTAGATGTTTAACAATACCAGAAAGACAACCATAATCTTGGACAAAATGCCGCCAAATAAAATAACGTACACAGGTAAATAAAAATAAGTTTGTTGTAAGGTATACATGGAGTACGGAAATAATTTTTACAAAATAAATAATTTTGTTGTTCCTAGTAAGAGAACAAAAGTGAAAATTTATCGGCATACTAAACACTTATCAAAGGTGGCATATATTAAAACTAGTGAGATTATATATAAGGTCCGTGTAACACTTATCAATTCAAAAGTTTAAAAAGTTTTCAAATTTGAGATTTTTGGAATTTTGATTAACGTTTTAAAATATCAAAATTCAAGAGTTTTGAAATTTTTGAAATTTTGAAATTTTCACCAAAGGAGAAGTTCCGGTAAGGGCCGATTTTGGCCTAAAACTTAAGGTTCATCTGATGAAAGATTTTAGACATTTTTTAAACACGTAAGTGTCTACTTTAGTAAATTCGATTAGATTGAGTGAAAGATTTGAACTGGTTTAGTCAATAAAAACGCTCAAATTCAAGCTTAAATATTAAAAATCTATCAAATATGCCATAATATGTCACTTTTCATATGTTTTTTGACTAAAATGAAAGTGGCCGCATCCGTGTTCATCCTCAAGCTTTATAATGTTATGTATTATCATCAAATACAACTTACATGTAAATATTAAGAATGAACACAAATGCGGCCACATCCATTTAAGACGGAAACCGTCTAAAAATTAACTCAAATGCTAAAATTGTGAAGATTTCAGTAATTTAGCATGACTTAATGATGCTAGTACCCGATACATGTGCATTGTATTGTCAAAAACAGCCCATATTTATGTAACAGAGGTATTCTACTTTCCAATAAATAGCTAAAAGTTTACATTTTAACAATTTTGTAAAACTGCTATATTTTGGGGCCGAAAAGGGGTCTTACTGGACCTACTCCTTATGAAAATTTTAAAATTCTAAATATCGTTTTTAAATTTGATGGTTTAGATATTTGGTCAAACTTTAAAAGTACTAAATTTAACGTGCAGTTTTGATTATTTCGCTTTTTGAAGGTTTGATTTTTAAATTTTTGATTAAGATATCAAAAAATAGAAAACGGGCGAAAAGAGGGGTACATGTAAAGTGCGAAACGGAATAAAAGCGGAACGAAACGAAACAAAACGAAACAAAATGAAATGAACAGTTACTGTTACTTAAAAGTTAATGTATAAAATAAACCAGAGGCAGACAGTTGTAAGCGGTGAAAAATTGGATAACAAAATAAATATTTCTCAAAAGCGGAGAATTCATTTTAAAACAAGAAACACTGCTCTGATTATGATCATTCTGAGTAAGGAATAAAAAGAACGAAATATATCAAATAATCTTTAATTCCAAAATAAATGATTTAAAGAAGAAGTCGTTTTTCTTTAAACAAATTGGACATCACATGAGATAACAATTTTTTAAGGTTTTGCATCTGTTAAAATCTAAACCTATTTAAACCTGCACCAAACAAGTTGATTTACGTTTAAAAAAATCTCTAATATAAGCTTAGCGTTACAGATAGATTATTTAGGACTATTTGGTTTTTCCAAGCGCCCATCATGTAGGAGTAACAGTGAAAACTGACCAACTCGCAGTAGGCCAAATAGTATGAAAGAGGTTGAGTATGTATATATTTTCTACTGAACTTTAAGCAATAAAATGGCTAAAAACACGTGTATTCTCTCAAATTTGATTTCAAATTTTTTTGTTTTACTTTAAGACTTCTTACTATCTGCAATCATGTCGGCAGATGAAATCATTGAATGTACATTTCGAACTATCATCTTTAACCTTTTATCAACTATTTCGGTTTCTATAAATTGTTGGGCTTCAAATATTCGGATTTGAGCGTTCCTGATGAAGGTGGATCCAGAAAAGCGCTTTGGACGCATGTAATTTTTAACGTTTTGTTTTCATTTTTTACTGCATTCATGGTGTCGCAATGAACGTTTTGCTAGCCTCAAAAGTTGGAGGTTGTTGATATCTATTTTTTACACTGCTACCCGCTATACACGCTGAATTTAAGAGTAAGATCAAATATTAGTAGCTTGGAGCTATTATAAGGTATCTAAATAAACTCATCGTAGATACCAGGGTAGAAATTTTGTATTTGCGCCAGACGCGCGTTTCGTCTACAAAAGAGTCATCAGTGACGCTCGAATCAAATAAAGTTAAAATGGCCAAATAAAGTCAAATAAAGTTAAAAATGCCAAATAAAGTAAACGTTAACATTCAACTCATCGTTCTGGGTTTGTAAAAGCTGAATACATTCATACCATATAAACATATACCATAAACATTATTTTCAGCCTGCATATTTATGTAATAGTTGCCGCTGTACATTAAGCGCCCATCTATCCATTTGTAGATGTCGGCATTTTGAAATCGTGATATGAAATACATTTTCAAAAGTTAAACGATAAATGGTAATCTATTTGGGAGTCGGTAATATAAATATTGTCACTAAGGTGACACTAAATTTGACTTGGGTACTTCCACGAGGGGCTTCAACAATGGTACATTTTTCAGGTGCGGATCAATGAATTTGAAAAGGTGGGGCCTAGTCGGGGAACGACCATTTAACTTCAAACGGGGAAGGGTATGTCTTTTTTTCTTAATTTGATGAAGAAAAAAATATTCTGTTTAAGCAGAGGACAAAAAAAATATTCTAAATCTAGATTTTCCTCATACCCTATAGTGTTAAATTTTGAACAAAATAATTTGATTGATAGCGTTGAAAAACTAAATAAAATTGCTTGCGCGAAAAAAAATTTCTGACTCCGACAAAAAACCATACCCCAACCCCCTTGATGTTAAATGGTTGCTCCCTTAGACAACGTTCAGACTGATGCTTGAAAAAATTATATGCATTTATCATATATGTAGCTGCATTAGGGGTCCTAAATCCGCCTATGTTTTTAAAAAGCGAATAAAAGGTAAAGGGATTTTTTTTTGTATTAAGGAATAGTTCCGTATTTGTTATTTGCGCATTTTTAAGTTATCACATGACACTCAACTTTGAGCAAAGTACAAGTACGCAGCGAAGTCTAGTCAGAATGGGGCGTGTAGAAAGTGTGTCAAGCTCTCTTCACGTTAAGAACCCCTGCAGTTACTCGTTGGTTTGTTGCAAGGCAACATCTCTGTCCCTATCCAATATACCCTCATTTTTCAGTGGCATCTAAATTTGACGATCTTCGTCCTGAACGGACAGGACCTACCTATTGTATTTATTGTTAAATTTGTTGAACATGCATGAAATATTTGCAACTGGCAACCAACAATCAATCATTTAAAGTAGGTCGTTTATATACAAATTAAAATGTAACTTAGGTTTCAACCCCCTCGGGCAAAGTAGCCCTTAGATTGATTTTGATATTTTTAATTTTCCTTTTGGCCTCACACCTCTTCAATTTTTTCGCTTCTTATATTTACTAGACTTTCAAATATTCAGTTTTCAGCGTTCCGTAGGTAAATGCTATACTTAAAACTCAGCGTTTTACATTGTCCTGGCTTTTCGAGAGCAACATTGGTGTATGGCCAAAATGGACGTTAAACATAGAAAAATTCATCGCGCAGAGAGCGTGGCACTCTCTCTACACGCCCCTATCTGACTGGACGTAATTGCGCACTTGTACTTTGCTAAAAGTTGATTGTCGTACGATAACTTAAAAATGCTCAAATAACAAATACGGAACTATCCCTTGATACAAAAATATCCCCTTTCCTTTTAGTCGCTATTAAAAAAAAAACAGAGGCGGTTATAGAGGGCAGGGGCCCGCCCACCCCTAACGGAGCTACAAATATGATAAATGCATATCCTTTTTACAAGCATCAGTCTTAACGTTGTCTAACTAGGCCCCTACATTTTCAAATTCATGGGATCCGCACATGAAAAATGTACCATTATTGAAGCACCTCGTAGAGGTATCCAAGTCAAATATAGTGTCACCTTAGTGACAATATGTATATTTCCGATTCCCAAATAGATAACCATCTCGATTGGTCACTTCAATTTGATCATATGTTTATCGTTGGTATGAACTTTTAAAAAATATTTCAAATTACGATTTCAAAATGCCGACACATACAAATGGATAGATGGGCGTTTAATGTACAGCGGCAACTATTACATAAATATGCAGGCTGAAAATAATGTTTATGATTTACGTTTATATGGTATGAATGTATTCAGCTTTTACAAGACCAGAACGATGAGTTAAATGTTAACGTTAGATACATTTTGAAAGTGTCCTGGCTCCAAGCTACTAATATTTGATTTTACTCTTAAATTCAGCGTGTATATCGGGTAGCAGTGTAAAATAGATATCAACAACCTCCCACATTCGTCACTAGCAAAACGTTCATTGCGACACCACGAATTCAGTATTATAGTTTGTAGTTGTGATTTTATTTTTTATTTTCTATTCGTATGTAAAAGTAAAGATAATTAATCACCCAGTTCATTTGTATGACTTTAGTTTAAAGCAACTATGTGCACAGGATTAATTTGTTTTACGCAGTTTGATTCGGAAGAAAGTTCGACATAATTAGTTGCACAATTACTAACACAGTTCCAGACCTGGGGTTAATTACATGCCAAAGTATTTAATTACATTTCAATTACATTGATTTTTAAATGTAATTAATTACATCACAATTACATGGATTTTCAAATGTAATTAATTACTTTACAATTACATTGCCAATATAATTAATAACATTTCAATTACTTTTATCCAAAGATATGTAAGAGCTGTATCATTTAGAATAAAATCATAAAAACGACAAGAGGCTAGTATAATGAAACTTTTATATATATATGTGCACTTTTCAACAGTGAAAAAATTCCAACAAGATTTGTGTTATATAGATCCAAATTAATATATTTTTTATTCTTAAATTTTTCTTAAAATTTCACATTTCTACTAAACATGTTAATCTAGATTTTAAAGGTTTTCTTGTGTACCTTATGTGAAATTTGACGAAACGTTAAAGCTTGTTAAATGGTAGCATTTTCCAGGCTTGTCTTTTGGCAAGTATATTGGACGCCCTTCTTGTATGTTTTGACTGCTGTATTTGAATTTTTTGCAGAAACTGTTTAAATGATATCCATCTGTACTGATGTTAACATATAAATATGATAGTTTAAAAAAAAACATTGCCTAATTTGGCATTTTAATCAAGGGAAAAACTTGAATTTAATAATTAGTTTAGTGAAAGGAATAACCTGAGGCTAAGATTATTGTTAATTGTTAGAACAACATATTTACAAATTGCATGTAAATAAATTGGTATCGTTTTTAATTTTTATATTTTTTATGTAAACATGTGAAAAAATTAATGAGTCAAATACAAATTAAGATTATTAATAATTATACATGATATGATGATTAATTAAATATATATGGTAAAAAAAATATTTAAAAAAATCAGAGTACCAAGTGCATACTAAATGTAGGAAAACATAAAATTTACCAGTTGCATCAGAAAAGCCAAAAAAGTTAACAATTTCCATGCAATTATTTAAATGTAATTCAAAGTAATTGAAAAGTAATTCATAATTACATGGCAAAAAGGCTATGCAATGCATTACTTTCAATTACATGTAATTGAAAATATGCTCAATTACACATTACATTGAATTACATTCAAAATTGTAATTAATTACAGCTAATTACAATTACATTTTTAATTACCCCAGATCTGCACAGTTCTATGCTAATATTCTTGTAATTGTTATGAAATACACCAAATAACATAATCAGAAACCTAATCTTGATTTATATCCATTTTTTAGGAATTTACCTGTGACGTTACTATTTGTGGCGTTGATACATTCTTGTGACAGACACACAGTTCGTAATTCTATTAAGCTGTTTTTGTGTACTATCCTAAATTAATTTTAGTTTTTCGTTGTTATTCTGTGGTTAACATGTCGAAATGTACTAATTATATTATTTATTTATGTATTTCTCTGTCTTGGGTGTTCTTGCGTTTATTTGTGCTGTATGCGTTATGTAATGTTGTCTTTTTAGCGGTATATTTAACATTGCCATAAAGCGCAAGGTTTGGCTAGCCACAAAACCAGGTTCAACCCACCATTATTTCTTAAAATGTCCTGTACCAAGTCAGGAATATGGCAGTTGTTATCTAATAGTTCGTTTCTATGTATGTTGCACTTCAGTGTTCTGTTTTTTCGTTGTCTTCCCCTTATAGTTGATGTGTTTCCCTCGGTTTTAGTTTGTACCCCGGATTTGTTTTTTCTCAATCGATTTATGACTTTTAAACAGCGGTATACTACTGTTGCCTTTATTTCCTACCGTATCAATACTTAGAACTGAAATCAAATATAAAAGGCAATATATGATCGTCATGCAATCGATAAAAAATGAAAACAAAACGTTAAAAATTGCATGCGTCCGTAGCGCTTTTCTGGACCTACCTTCATCAGGAACGCTCAAAAGCCGAATATTTGAAGGCCAACAATTTATAGCAACCGAAATAGTTGATAAAATGTTAACTGAGATGATCGTTTAAAATGTACATTCAATGATTTGATCTGCCGACATGATTGCAGATAGTAAAAAGTCGTAGAGCAAAAAAAAAAAAAAAAAATCAAATTTGAGGGAATACACGTGTTATGAGCCATTTTATTGCCTTAAGCACAGCAGAAATTTAAACATAATTAAAACTACCACACTTATTGGCCTACTGCGAGTTGGTTAGTTTTCGCGCTGGGGAAACCAACCGAGGTTGTTCTGGAGGGGTGATATTCCCATTGTATATTTTTTCCTTGATTTTATATATTTCCAGAATTTCTTCCCAAGGTTTGGTTTAGTGTTTTCTTCATCCTCTTGATTTAGGATTTGTCGAACATAGTTGTCGTGGGCCTCGTTCATCGTCTTCTTGACAAGGTCTCTCATCTGTTTGTACTTGTTCCAGTTTTTCTTGGTGTTATGTTTTTTGGCAGCATTGTATTTCGCTGTCTGCGTCGTATCAGTCTTTTGATATGTGTAGAGATCCATGGCACATGTTGTTTACTACCTGTAGTTTTCTGTGGGATGAATTATTTAGTTGCTTGTAGTTTGATCTTTTTGAAGTATGTCCAGTTTTCTTCTACGGTGTTCATTCTGTTTCTAAAGTTGTCTCAGATGTTTTCTTTGAGTTCATTCATATCGCCTTTTTTAAATAGGTGCACCAGTCTTGGTTTCTTTTTTGATGTTTTGGCTTTCATATCTATATTTGCTATGACTACTTGGTGGTCACTCATTCCAGGATGTACGATTTTACTAACAAGTCCTGGGTTGGTTTTCATGAGTAGGTCTAGTGTGTTTTGTCCTCTAGTTGGTTCATTTACCATTTGGTTCATGTCGTTGTTATTTGAGATTTCAATTAGCTTTTTATTTAATGCTTTTACATATTGTGGGTTAGGGTTTACAGTGGTTGTTTGCCAGTTGATATGTGGCAGATTAAAATCTACTCCAAGTATGACATTTGGTAGGTTTTGGCTTGTGTCCATGATGCAGTTAATAGATTTTTCAAGTTCTTCAAGTTTTTCTATGTCACTGCATGGCTGCCTATAGAAGGTACCTATGTATAGGGGTTGTCGTCTTCACGACAGAGGATACCAAAAATATGCCAAATATGGGAACCAGTAGAACTCCAAACATCAGGAAGTTACATATCAGATCGGAAGGGGTTGAGAAACAGCTTAAACTCCTAGACCCAACAAAGGCAAACGGTCCAGATGAAATATCAACTAGAATCTTGAAAGAAGCACACTTCGAAATTGCACAGTTCCTCGCAAAAATCTATGAACAGTCCTATGACAGTGGAGAAGTTCCTGCAGATTGGCGACAAGCAAACATCACAGCCATCTACAAAAAGGGGGACAGAAGTGAAGCAGTTAACTACCGCCCCGTATCGTTAACCACAATATGTTGTAAAGTCATGGAACACATAATCTACAAGCACATAATGGAACATCTTGAAGAACATCAAGTCTTATCCGACTTCCAACACGGATTCAGACATAACCGATCATGTGAAACCCAACTATGGGATAACATACAACACTTCACAATTGATTTCGGCATGGCTCACTCAGCGACACCAGAGAGTATGTCTAGATGGAGAAGTCAGTGAGAACAAACCAGTACGATCAAAAGTTTCACAGGGTACAGTATTGGGACCACTTTGTTTCCTAATATTAATCAACGATATGGGAGAAACAATCTCATCACAATCAACCCTACTTCTTTTTGCTGACAACTCGCTACTATATAGATCCATCAAGGGTAGTGAGGACAGTTAACAATTACAACAAGATCTGACAGAATTGACTAAATGGGCGGAGAGGTGGCAAATGACATTCCACCCAGCTAAATGCTACACACTGAGGGAAACAAGAAAGAAAAACCCAACAATAAAAGAGTATGAAATGATGGGACAACAAATATCCACAGTTCACCAATATCCATACCTCGGAGTCGAATTATCAGAAGATCTCTGTTGGGATCCACACATCAAGAAAGTTATCACAAAATCCAACCGAGTACTAGGATTCCTAAGACGCAACATCTGGAATTGTCCACAAGACATCAAAGCGCAGGCCTAAAAATTCACTCAGATCAGTACCTCCACAGATGCCTACAAATACAGCTATATACCACGCACCATCACCGACTGGAACAGCCTGCCTCTGGAATGCTTCAAGGAGCAACTTCGGATACTGCAGCTGTAAACAGAAACCACCTGTTTTTATCCAATTTTAATTGCACTTGTAAATACTGAGCACGCAGGTTGACGTTTGCACAGCAGTATCTGCGTTATGGATTTCCACTGCAGATCAATAGTATAGATGTAGATGTAAAGAACCAAATAGTTCTGAATAATTTATCTTAACTGCTAAGCTTATATTAGATTTTTTTAAAAATGTAAATCATCTTGTTTGATGCCGGTTTAAATAGGTTTGAATATTTTTTTTTCAAAAGATGCAAAACCTAAAAAATTTCATTACACTGTTATCTCATGTGATGTTCAAAAAAAAAATCAAACCGACTTCTTCTTTAAATTATTTATTTTGCAATTAAAAATGGTTTGATATATTTCGTGCTTTTTATTCCAAACTAAGAATGATCATAATCAGAGCAGTGTTTCTTGTTTTAAAATGAAGTCTCCGCTTTTAAGAAATATTTATTTTGTTTAAGAAATAATTCATGAAAGCCATAGATTTGTTGGAAATTTACACATGGCCTGGGCCGTGATATTCGAAACTTATCCTGAGCGTTAGCGAGGGATAAAGTTAACAAATATCACGGCCCAGGCCATGTGTAAATTTACAACAAATCTATGGCTTCCATGAATTATTTCGATTCTAATACGACAAATACGGTCATTAGAAAACAGAAGCGAGGGTGGGTATGCCGTGTGTGTGGCTGTTCTTTTTTACTCCCTGTTAGATAAAGCTAAAACATTCTAATAAATCTGTAGCTTGCATGAATTATTTCGTAAACAACCGCTAGAAAAAATGTGCTTAATTCTTTTAATTCTCAAACCCGACATTTGCAATTTTTAATTAACATGTTTTTCTCGTAAGCTACCGTCAAATCCAAAGTTGACATTTCGTAACTAAGGAGCCGCCATGTTAACTTGCTGAAATCAGTAAATATGCGAATAATGCAATAAAATAGAAAATAAAACAACACCTACCTCAAAAATCCATTTTAATGTAATATTATACGAATTTCGATGGTTCACGTAACTGAAAAACCTTCAGCTTTAGCGTTTTCATTTGTATGACGTCATGTTTTGAAATGACTTGAATGCGCCAAAAGCATTAATGGACTTTCGCGGAATTTTAGTTTATTTTGATTTTGTAGATTTCTCCGAGTTCTTGTGCATTAATTCCTTTTGTTATGCATCCGAATTAGTATAAAAGTCCTGTAGTCTTTTTTCAATTGCAATTCTTAAAACAATAAAATCGGCATAGCGTTTGTAAATAGGTTCCAATACATGTGGATTTACTAGGGAGGTATATTGTAACATCCATTATTATGTATATCTCTGAGTCTGCGCTAAGTATAGATATATCGAGAACTTTACCACGGTGTTGTTTACAAAGCGAAAGAAGCACGTCATATTAGAATATCTAATTTGTCACCGCTTACAACTGTCTGCCTCTGGTTTATTTTATACATTAACTTTTAAGTAACAGTAACTGTTCATTTCATTTTGTTTCATTTCTTTTCGTTTTGTTTCGTTTCGTTCCGCTTTTGTTCCGTTTCGCACTTTACATGTACCCCTCTTTTCGCCCGTTTTCTATTTTTGATATCTTAATCAAAAATTTAAAAATCAAACTTTCAAAAAGCGAAATAATCAAAACTGCACGTTAAATTTAGTACATTCAAAGTTTGATCAAATATCTAAACTATCAAATTTAAAAACGATATTTAGAATTTTAAAATTTTCATTATTTGGTTAAAATTTCAAAATTTCAAACATTTTCAAAAATTTGGAATTTAGATATTTTACAACGTTGATCAAAATTTCAAAAATCTAAAATTTGAAAACTTTTAAAACTTTTGAATTGATAAGTGTTACACGGACCATATAACACTGAATTAGTAAACATTAGATATCAAAAATACATTACAAATTGTATCAACAGGTCAAATTAACACGAAAGTACGATTTGAGATTACTCGCAGTTACTGAAAGCTAGTTTAAAGCCAAAAACAATTAATAATAAAAAATCATGCATCAGAGACTAAAATCAACAAAAACACATCCCAGAGATTTAGTGTTTTAACGTCATGGACAGTCAAAGAAGATATGACTTGTGCAATGCCAAAATAAAAGTACCGACAGTCAGTAGGATAGTTAGGAGTTAACCTGCTAATAAATATGTATAATGTAATATATAGATAGAGTAATCTCTATATAGGAAACGAACGTGGATGTGTATTTATACATCCCAAAAAAAACCGTTTGAAAAGAATACAAATTTAGTTATGTTTTAATCTGCTGATGACAAAAACGATATTTGTGCCAATGTAAACTATATTCAAAGATCTAATTACAACATTGGTAAGATAACCTTTAATAATAAGTTTGTTTAAAGGTTCGAGATGAGTTTACACGGATCACATAGTGATTTTCGCGCTTTTAGTACAAGATTACCGTAAAATTTAGGATGTGAAATACTGTTTTTAATAAGTTTTCTACAGGTACAGCCAAATCTTTGTATCTATGAAAGAATTTAGTAAAAGTTTAAAGCAATTTATGGTTGACGATAAAAATCTTGCCATGACAACCAAAAATATCGTCAAGCAAGAAATTCATTTAGCATTGAGCGGAATATAATTGCTTATGATACACGTGTATGTAGTTCTGTCAATCGTAATAATAATACAGGGCATGTTTGAAATCTTTTATGAGAATATTTAGCTTCAAACTACTGCAATAGGCACCAATCTTTATTTTTCTGTTAATGACTGCCTATTGATTAATAGATTATTTTTTAACAACAAACGTTAATTCTTGTATGGTGATATGCATTGTATTACTTAAATTGGAGTGCTACGTCGTTCGGGTTATACTGTAGTTAATTGATAAATATGACGATTATGTCAGCGGGAATAATAGGTATTCTATTTTGGTCCAAAAAGCAATTTTAAAGCAACAAATGCATTTACCAACAGGCTACCTTTGTTCCTTTTATCTCCTTTATTTGGACAAATTTCAAGTACTTGCTTTTTGTGTCCACAAAATTACAAGCGCTATAATTAATTTTAGTATCATTTTAGAAATGCAAAATTGAATACATATTGAGTAAAATCCAATGGTGATATCAACATGAAAAGATAAAAATAAACAAATCTATTTGTCATATTTTGCATTATTGCGTTAGAAGGATGCATTGACGTTTAAAAGAATTTCAATTGATGAACTACCAGGTATTCTTTTACCATTCTGAAAAAAGTATTTTGATACGTCTTAAGTGTGGATTAATGTTCTATCAAATTTCTTAAAAAAAATGAATACAATTAAAATTATCTTTATTAGCGGAAGCTTCCTGTGGGTCCTTAAAAGTTATTTAATTAAACATTAGGTAAACAACATAATATAAAAGTATACTGCATGCACAAAATAAATCATCATTAGTATTTGTATGAGTATTAGCAAAGACTTAGAACCTACTCGTTTAAAAGAAATTAGAATACTATCTTTAAACGGTTTCATCGTATCGTAATCTTTTTAATCTGAGGGCAAATTATTCCATATTTTTACATCACACCACTTTTAAGTTTTCTTAATATAATAGGTCTTTGGTTTTGGCAGGTGTAGTTTTATTGTTAATGAAACATAAACAAATAGACTATAAGCCCGACTCCGTGTGCAGGATTTTCTAGCTGTGCTGAAGGCCCATTGGTGGCATTCAGCTGTTTTCTGCTTTTTGGTCGGGTTGTTGTCTCTTTGACACATTCCCCATTTCCATTCTCAATTTTATAGTAAATAGCTGTTTAGATCAGCATCATTTGGACTTTGGTGGATAATTGTCTCATTGGCAACCATACCAAATTCCCTTATTGTCATGAGACAAAACAAATATCTTATTCAATGGGATAATAATGCAGACTCCATTGTTCATTTAAACGATGGCTTATACAGAAACTTATAGAAAGTACAAAGCACTTCATAAGTGTAAATCAAAGAGTTTTTTTTGTGTACATGGATTTTTATTTTGACATTGTAGGTTAAACTTATCAACATGATTCAAAGATTGTACAACAGGACAGGGTGACATGTAACTATACATAATTAAGAATATAAGAACATTTGTCATGGAAAGAGTTTCAAATATGTGTATTTTTAACTGTTATAGGTATGTTTGGCATTGACGATAAACTGCACATCAAGAATGTAATGTTGAGACACCATGGAACAACCTTTAGGATAAATGTTTCTATGAATTTTCACAAATTTAATGAATCCTTCATGTACTGTTCCAAATGTAAGTACAATTTAGCGTTCCTTATTCGTAGACTTTACAATGAAGTAAAATGCATCATGCAGATAAAATTGGAAGTTTTGTTAATGATAAGGACATTTTTAAGAATGCAAACGGAAATTTAAAGCTACATTAACGGTACCAATTTTACTGCACCAGATTCACATTTCGACAAGTAATGTCTATTCAGTGATGCGCGATGCCAAAATGCCTTTATTGTTTTAAATTGAAATGAATGCATTAATGCTTGCATTTACCCCTTAAAAAACACACGAATTATCTAAGAAGCTCGATCGTGTTTACTTAACAGCTAATGTTAATTTTCATACCACAACGGATGACATGACGGAATTGAACATAAACCCCAGCAAAAAAAAAAAAAAAAAAAAAAAAAGTAAAAAGAAGAAAAAACCCTAAATAACCAAACTGACAATTCAAGACAATATGTGTTAGGAAAAAGTTGTATGCTTTATACAAGGGAACAATTCTGACCGGTGATTTAAGTTTATATTTCATGAAGATTCCGTAGAATATTTACAATCAGGGTTTGAAGCCACCAACTCTTAGATCTCTTAATGTAGAAGCCCTGCGATCCATTTATGCATCTAATGTCAGTGTTTACTATTATATTTCAGTGAGTGAATTTAAAATGTCTACCTTAGATTCTGTTTGTTTACCGTCATCCATAAAATGTACATTGTTAGATACTTTTGATGAATTTGCAATTGGGTCCATGATTTGTGGAACACAAAAACATTACGCTTCGCATGTTATTACCCAAAATATGGAAACTACACAGTTTAAAGAATCTGATATTTTACTTCAATTCATCAAGATTGTACATTGGAGAAATTTGGTGCTTTTCTATCAGAATAAAACCGGTGAGTAAAAACACTGTAAACGATAGAATGATATTTGTGGTGTTATAATTACACAGATAACTAAATCGATCGGTATATTACAATGGATTCTTAAAGTTTGACTAGCTGACTGTTGTTATTGTTACCGTTAATACAATATGTTCCGGTATCCTATATAACATTCAAGTAATTATAACAGTCAGACTACACCTGGCGACTTTGTTTTTAATAAAATTGCACTGACCGTATTTTTGATTTGGAACAGTTTTACACGAGTTATAGTAAAAAAGAAAAGCATTCATTGTCTCAAAACATTAAATTTATTTGTATTCGTCTCAAAACATGTTACAATTGTTCGGAAAAGCATAGCATTTTATCTGTTTCTCAGCCTTGCATAATTTTGTTTTTTTTAAATAATATATGGTTAGTCTATATATGAACATTTATGGTCTTATATCCTAGCGATACATATATTTTGGCAGTGCGCAAGGCAATTCTTTTCTCCGATTTTGAATGACGTTTTTAGACTAAAATCCGTTGAATGTCATTGTGTACTGATTGCTCTAGACATTGATATTTTAGTCTACGAAAATATGGAAGGCTTTAAATGAGTTGAGCAATATATTTGCTGCAACTCATTTAAAGCCTTCTTCTCTAATGAGAAAGCTAAATATGCTAGATATACTTATTGGAGGTGTGATAAGATGATTGAAGCTGTTAATGTTCTCCTTGATAACATTTATGTACGTTTCGCCAATGGGGTGTATCGACAGGTTGTAGGTATTCCTATAAGCACCAATTGCTCCCCTTTAATAGCAGACTTATTCTTGTATTGTCACAGTTTATGCCCAAACTCAGTAAAGACCCGTCTAAATTGTATTTAATTGATAAATTCAACAACACTTATCGTTATCTTGATGAAATTTTTTCGTTGAATAATCAAGAATTTTCTAAATATACAGCCGAAATTCACCGAAAGGAACTTACTTTGAATACATCAAATTAACCGGTAATAATTGTCCTTTCCTATGCCCGTGTCTGTTGTGACGTTTTCGATATCAATGATTGTAAACTATGTATTACTGGTAAATTATTAAGTCAGGGATTTCGTTACCAGAAATTACTTAAAACCTTTACTAAATTCTGCCATAGATACAAAGATTTGGTTTGTAAGTTTGGCTGTTCTTATGTTGTACTGGTACACAACTGTCCCAGGTTAGGGGAATGATTTGGGGCCAACAAAAAAGTTTTAACCTCGCCACATTCTGTATGTGCCTGTCCCAAGTCAGGAGCCTAAAAAAAGTAAAATAACAAAAATACCGAACTCCAAGGAAAATACACAACGGAAAGTAATTGATCAAATGGCAAAATCAATAGCTCAAACACATCAAACGAATGGAAACAACTGTCATTTAATTCAGTGGTTGCCGTTTGTTGCTGTATATCATATTTGGGTTTTTCGTTCATTTTTTTGTACATAAATCAGGCCGTTAGTTTTCTCGTTTGAATTCGTTTTACATTTGTCATTTCGTGGCCTTTGATAGCTGACTATGCGGTATGGGTTTTGCTCATTGCTGAAGGCCGTATGATGACCTATAGTTGTAAACGTGATTTGGTATCTGGTGTAGAGTTGTCTTATTGGCAATCATAGCACATCTTCTTATTTTTGTATTAATCACAACAAATGAAATAGTTAAAACTGGCTCTGAACTAGCCGTACTCCAAGATAGGTATCTTGTTTTTTATGTGTGCTTCGTGTCGATCTGATATGTCAAAATCTTTCCAACTAATTTTTACAGTTTGTTCTAATATTGCACTGTTACTGGATGGTCTTGTGTGGACGAGACGCACGTCTAGGTATTGAATTTTAAGCATAGTACCTTTTGTTAGCTATTACTCGTGTGTTTCTTTGTCTTTGTTCTTTCTCCCATTTATTTGTATTGTGGTCCTGTCATGTGATGTTGTCGTTTTGGTGTTGTGTTTGACGTTGCCATTAAAGCGGGAGGTTTGGCATGCCACAAAACCAGGTTCAACCCACCATTTTTTTCTTAAAATGTCCTGTACCAAGTCAGGAAAATGGCGATTGTTATATTATAGTTCATTTCTGTGTGTGTTACATTTTTAATGTTGTGTTTTTGTTGTGTCGTTGTTCTCCTCTTATATTTGATGCGTTTCCCTCAGTTTTAGTTTGTAACCCGGATTTGTTTTTATCTCTATCGATTTATGAGTTTCGAACAGCGGTATACTACTGTTGCCTTTATTTACGTCACTGTCTTAGGGATGAGGAGGGGTGAGCGTTCACAAGTATGTTTAACCCCGCAACATTCTCTATGTATCTGTCATACAAAAGACACAAGCAATAAAAGCGCTGTTCCTTTGCTTTTTGTGTGTGTTTTTTTGTTGATGTTGCTGTGCATGTATTGATTTTGTGTTTTGGATGGATACGCCATATCCTTTGTTTTTCTATTATGTAATTCAGTGTGGTCGTTAGCTGCTTTCTATTGTATTTATGTTTCGTTTATTATTTTAGAATTAATCAGGCCGTTGATTTTATCTATTGAATTGGTTCACATTTTGTAATGGCGGTATGTGAGAGTCAGGAGTTTGACATTTGTTTTCCATTCGTGCCGTTGATTGATTTAGTAAAGCATTTGATTTTGCCAGGTTTTATGGACTTCCCCTTTTTGAATGTGCCTTGGATTTCGGTATTTTTGTTAATCATTTTTTATCATTGACTAAACGGTACGGAGTTTGCTTATTGTTGATGGCCGTATTGGGACATAGTTGTTATCGTCCTCAAATTAAATTTCATTGAATAATTTAATAGATCTTCAAGATAGGTCTTTAGGTTCTTTATTTAATTGTTGTTTTATTTAATATTTACGATGAAATGTTGCTCAACCAAGAAGTTTAAATCAAATAACAAATTATGAAGTCACCTTTTAGCTTTCTTAGATATGTGATTAATGTAAGAGATAATTTAAGTTATCATTCGGACCATGACATTAATAACCACATATAACATTCGCAAACGGTAATTTAATATGTAAATAGCATAAGTGCATCGCTTAAAATAAATAGCGATATATCAATCACCACATATTTAATCGGAGGTTTATCAAATTTCCTTAATGTACATATGTAATATTGTTTGGTGGACGTAGTTGTTTATTCATATTCACAGAAGCATATGGCACGTGGTCTTGAATCAAAGTTAAATTTAAAACTTGAAAATCATTGCACATCAATTAATTCATAGACAGAAATTTCACTTACTTTTCCCCCTCAAGGGGTAAATGATTTTCTTTTCACGGTTATTTTACTGGAATTTTCAGGGAACATTTTTGCCTGACTTTTCCATGGTAATTTCATGTCATTTCAAAACAACACAAACTTCACCACAAACCATAAAATCACAATGAATACCTCTGTGATAGTAAGCCTTTTTTTCAAGCGGTATAAAATCCTACTAGTGTATTGAACGATGTTTTTGTCTGTCGTTGGAAGAACACGGAATGATGTCGAATTAATATGACAAATTCAATATAAAAGTTAATTGCTTGTGAAAAGAGCTTAGTTTTGCAACGTCTTCTAGAATAAATACAAAACACCCTTCTTTTTCAGAGCAAATCACAAGTTCTTTAGTAGACGACTTATCTGATATCGGTGTAGGTGTTTCCATGGTTAATACAGATAGGATAAATGATAAAGAGCTTATCAACTACATTATCCAGTCTTTTAAAGAAACCTCGAATATGCTAGTTATTTGCTATGAAGTGTGCATACAGAGTGTTTTACAGTTGGTAAGTTAATGACAGAATTCATGCAAACTTTGCACAATTGCAAGGAAAGTTATCTTAATACAAAATTCACCATAATCGTACTAAACTTTCGCGCACTTTTCTAGATTTTCACTGAGAGGAATTTGGATGCCGGATTTTCAGTTTAGTTAAGGTATCGGAGTGTATTCCAAATATTTCCAATTTGTCTCACACGTAATATGGTATAATATTTTTTGATTTACAAAGAATAGATGTAAACACTTCTATCTTTTGACATTTCTCATTTCGCATCTGGTGCAGAAAAATTGGTACCGTTTATGTTATTAAAGTAGTTATTATTTATTCATATTACTGATTAGTAGATGTCTGCAGGTTGATATTTATAATAACTTTTAAACAATAACCAGTCTCTGCTCTCATGTATCATACCACATAACTAATATAGATTCCATGAACAATAAATGGAAGTGTTCAACTTAGGAGGAACCCATATACTTGCCATTATGAATACTACAATATTACACACATAACTTTTTAATAACTATTAACTATTTTTAATCTTATTAGCATACTAATACTAAAACACAATTGTATAAACACTAAACTAATATCATATTCACAAACAATATTAAAACCCTTGTACATAATACATGAAATAACATTAAATGTATCATTTGGCTCTCTAGGGGACTACTAATTAAAACATACTAGAATAATTAAAATTACACAACTCAAAAACACTACCTTCTCTACTTAAAAGTTCTTAAAACCTGTTTTATAACCCAGACAGTAAATAAAAATGCGATAACATTTGGTAGAACCCAGAGAGTTGAGAATTTAAAACATACATGTTTAAGAACCTGTGATAGATCCGAGAAAGGTGTTTTAAATGAGAATTCCTGCGGTAGATCTCAGCAGATACAAATATCTAACTTAATTATCACTCTTAAATCAAACGAAGCCTTAATTTTATACAAGATGTATTATTGAATTGGGGGAAACAATTTCCCTGAAATTAAGTTGGCCAAATTGAATGAGTAGCATGAGTGAAAGTCCCATGAATTGATACATATTTTGTTGAATGTTTCAAAAATTCAATAGACCATCATTATTGATGAATCTACTTGAATATAATTAGAATTATGAAACAGCAATAATAAAACAAAAAATACAAAGTTTAGTTCTTAAAACATTTGACTCCTTTGATTCAGAACAAACATGTATTAACAATTAGGAAAACACATATTATTTTGTGCATTGCAAACAGTTTTTGTGTCCGATCTGATGTAACGTCTATAGCAATCGAATTACCATCTACCTAATGTTAATTTATCTCTAGACAAAGAGTGTAATCATACTCTTCACTAACAAATAAATTGGAGTCTGGTCCATGATCTTTTTGAACTTGATTATATCTTCTCATCGCATCAAGTGGATGGAACATATCTTTTTCAAAAATAATAATGGGAATACATTCTCGAAATAGGTCACATTTGGAGTAATTCAGATGTAATATGAAATTAAAAAAAATTATCTAAGTTTATATCTTGGATTAAAGGTTTGTCCGGCCAAGCAATTTGTACTGCTTGAGGAGGTTCAAAGATCGGAGAAAACAGAAAAAGCTTGATTAAATGCACGCTGCAACATTGCGTCAATAAATGGAGAAAAAAACTTCATAACTTGATAACTTGAATTATAAATCATTCAGAATATGAGATTTATTAGGTAATCTCTTAATCTAACATTATTTTTAAAACTTTTTTATTATACATATACACTTTTAGCGTGCACAAATGGTAGTTATGTCTAATTCCTGCTAAGTGTAATTTGATTCTAGCATATGCTTTCATTAGACAATTCTTACAATATGTTACAAAATAGGTTAAGCAATCTTTGTCTGTTATTGGCATGCTATTTATATGATACATAGCTATACAATTTAAAAACAGTGAAAGCCAGAATATAAGCCTTTCTAGTACTTATGCTTAATGGAGCCATCCACAGTACCTCATCTTACTTATTTAGGCTAGGTGTAAGTTCCTTTCCGCTTGCTCATTAAAATCATTATGCTAGAAATTGTTGATCAAAATTAGGTAATTATTTCCACAACCTTAAGTTATCACATATAAACAAAGTTCACCTTTTCTGCCCTGTTTTACCCCCAAATTACACAGGCAGTAACGATAGTGTACCGTAAAAGAAATGCTATACACATTTTTTGTATTCAATATTTCCCTGTGAAAATCACCTGGCATTTAAAATAATTCATGTTCTTACACGGAAATGTCTTGATTATACAAATGAGATTTATCTTCTTAGTTATAACATATTATTTCATCATGCTGTATTCATTGTAATAGTGCTCTGAAATATGGGCCATTGCCAATTATTGTAATTGTGTTTATGTCAATAAGATATTTGTATTTGGTTTATTATTAAATTCCCATTATCCCTACGTACCCTTCCTTGGATCTCTATATATTTCACAGACAAAAAGTGCGATTATTATCTTTGTGAGAAGTCTTGGTAACCTTTTTGTCTGAGGTAATTTTTCTAATCGCCATCTTGTATTCAATTAAACAATTACACACTTTTAAGCCAAAAACAAAAATGTTAATTGCATAGTTATCTAAACCAATTTGGGTGTGTTTTTCCGCGAAACATTTTGTGCGAACATAAATTTTGTTACAATTTCTATTTAATGTTTTTAAAAAGGAGGCCAAAGGATAACCATTGGCGATACCCGGGGTTAAAGTCTGTGTTCGCGCCAGCAACCGTCTTGAGAAAATATGAACATACGAGTTCATATATTGGTGTAGAGATGCATCTTTGAAAGACCGCAAATGCGTCATCATATAAGGGTCACATGTTTTATATTTTGGCTTTGTGTGTTCTTCATGCATTGTTTTCAGAAAAACCTGGCATGGGATATTAATGTTTTTAACATTTAGTGACCTACACTATGACTTTTTGTATGAATGCATTTTATGGAAAATAACCGCGTCCAATAAAACGAGGTTCATTGTGACATTTATTTTATTCTTTATTGGCTTTAATAGCATTTCGTTCGAGTTCTGAACTTGGATACTACGTGACCTAAAGTATTTTTGGTAGGCGAAAAGATGTATTTATGGGTACATGAACTGGTTATCAGCTCCCTCTGAAGAACAGTTTAATCTTCAATAGATTATTTGATTTTTCAAATTTGAGAATAACTTATTAATGAGCCTATTGCATTAATCCTGAAATAGATTAAACAAATTATGGGTGGGAAAATAAATTCTCTACAAACGCTATATGCAGAATTGAAATTTTCGTTTCTTTGCATTTTTAAATTTGTTGTTGGCAAAACAAAAAAATGTTTTATTTATCAAAATTGTCAGTGTATTTCCTTAGAACTCGGTTAACAAAACGGATATGGTATAAACAACTCCGACATTATAGAAATCACCAAACACACTTTCGAAAAAACACGAATGAAAGGATCAATGCTTTTATTACTTTTAAAATGAACAAATATTAATTCTAATACTGTGATTTGTTACACTAGAAAGAATCTGATGCCAAAAACATCAGACTGTTTACTTTGATAATAAGATCGAATTTGAAATTTAATCAAATATGTTGAAAAACAATGAGATAGCAAACACCACAATCCTTTCGATAAATCAATTTCAAGTTCTATTCTTTGAAATAAAAATAATATTATATAATCATCGATTAACTAATACATAACTATTGAAATATTTACTGTCATAATAAAAAGAACTTATCTTGTCCATTAAAATGTAAAATAAACAAAGACTTGTCAACAGTTTTGTTAAGTATACTCTACACAAGTTACCAGATAACACCAAATGAAATATACACCGAAGCTTCCAAAATTAAGATTAATAGCTGTAAGTCATCAATATAAATTCGTTCAAGGTTTATAGAGGTTTTTAATTTGTGAACTATCAATATAGGAGGCACATATCATAGAACCCCCATAAGATAAATTGAGGCTTAAGTTGTAAACAAAATTTTAAATCTCATAAATTGATTAAGAAGACACAAATCAAGACAGTATACACAAACTGAGGAAATCACATGAACTCCAAAAAGAAGAGAGAGTACGTGCATCGACAAATATAACACCATTATTCTTAAGCCTTGAACTGTAATGTAACTTATAGAAAGACTATTAATCATACTGTTTACCGCAGAAGAATTAACACGTTAAACATTAAACATATATGCTGCATATTTAAGGAAAAGTCAATTTTAACATACACTATATCCAAGCAAAAACTGAAGACTCTATTGCCTATCAACAAACGTGTGTACCTATATTCCCGAAGACCGTAAATTCAAGTATATATACTTTTGATGAGTTATTAACTTCCCTAGAAACATAACTGATCAAGATTGTTAATAAAACAATTTTGTCTGTACCAAATTTTTCACTATGACACCTCTTTTCCTCGATTGTGACATCACCAAATGCCGCCTTTTTCCTCGCTTGTGACATCACCAAATGCCACTTATTACCGAGCCTTTTCTTGTCATGAGCATAGGCCAGATGTTTCAATTAGAAAATGAACCGATTTCTCCGGCGAAGCACCTGAAGGAGTCCAACTCCGTTTTTTCTGTGGAATTCTTACATGCTCAATCTAGTATTTTTTAAATGTTCATCAGTCATGTTTCCTCCATAGTGTTGTCTGTTTTTCGACTTATATTTTTGTCCCACTTTGGAATTTTCTATCCATTCTTATTCGATAAGTCATTCATAAATTGTATTTTTATTTCAATAATTATCTTGAGAACATACTGTATCAACTACTCGATAAGACAGTCAGGTGGTAGTTTTATAAAATGAAGGGATTGCCACTGAAAGGTTACTTGACATTAGATCAACATCACGGCAATAACTACCTTGTTCCTTATCTTTTTTTTGCGTGATGAATGTTTACTTAACAAATCTCTTACAGGGATAAAAAAAAAGTGAACATATTAAAAGGTAACAATAGTCTAAAGATGTTCAAAACTCGAAAAACCATTTTCAAAAAACCCGACATTGTTCTTATTTCAAAAAAACAAACCCAATGGTTGGTGTTATTAAGATCATTGGCTGTATAACAAGCACATTATCGATCTGATGAGTTTACTGATTTTTATAGTTTGTTCTTATGTTGTGCTGTTACACCACTGTCCCAAGTTAGGTTGGGCGCACGCAAACATGTTTTAACCCGCCACATTGTATATGTGCCTGTCCCAAGTCGGAAGCCTGAAATTGAGTAGTTGTCGTTTGTTGTGGTTTATCATATTTGTTTTTCAGTTATCGTTTTGTGAAAATTGCTCTTATGTCTTGCTGTTGAATCACTGTCTCTGATTAGGGTAGGGTTGGCATCTGCTAACATGTTTAACCCCGCCATATTCCGTATGTGCCTCTTCATAGTCAGGAGCCTGCATTTCAGTGGTTGTCATTTGTTTATGTATATCATCATTTTTCGTTTATGTTTTTTACATAAAGTAGGCCGTTAGTTTTTCTCGTTTGATTTATTTTACATTTGTCATTTCGGGACCTTTTTATAGATTTCTATGCGGTATGGGATTTGCTCATTGTTGAGGGCTGTAGGTCTTATTTTAACATTTATATGTCGCAGCGTTTATCTCTTTTTAAGTATTAAACCCTGTCTCATTTTCATCTTGATCAGTGTAGTTAATTTGAGACAGCAGTAGTTCAAATATCATAATCGATTAAGAAGATACAAAGCAGGGTAACAAAACTAGCACTGAATGAATCGCATTAACTCCAGAAGGAGAGAGACTGGATGTGTTGACAGTGTAAGCTTCTCATGTTTTGCACGAATCACCCGGCATGCAAATAACCACTTAGTCAAAATTTCACAATCGGGAATATGATACTATCGGTCAATTTACAGATCAGTTGCCCATTTTGGTATTTAGAACTTTAAGACTGCAGAAATCTTAAATAAAAATAAAGATGAAAAATAAATAGTAGAATCATTCTAGTCTTGTATATAAATACAATACAAATTGACTCTTGTAAACAATCATTGCACTATGGATCAGCAATATTTATTTTGATATTACCTTTTAAGATAAGTCTATCTGTTCAGAAATGTTTTTTTAAACACTTTTTTGTGCTTAATGGATCGGGTGTATTCCGACATCTTGCATTGTAAAATAGCAGATGACAATCGGTCTACATCGTTATGGAAATATACAAATTTTTATTGAAGAATGCTATTTATTAATAAGACTTTTCAACTGAATGCAGATAATTATGTACTCTCTGTTAGAACGACTGTTTTTACAAAAAGTTTGATTAAATTTTTTTGCAACTCATTTTTGGTACTCAGATAATATTATCTTGTACAAAAAGGTACAGTGAATTACCTATTTTGTTTTGTAGTAAGAAAACAAAACAAGGTCATTTCCAATGTCCAAAGGCGCATTAAAAGAGCCTTCTTATAATATTTTATTATAAAAGTCTTTCGTTTAGTTTTCTTTCTATTCACACAAAATTTGTTTGTTCAAGTATACGCTTTATACAATCTGACAATATTGCACATGTTGTAGCTTGACAAAAACACTTTTTACTATATTGTTGAATAAGGCATATCATACACTACATTTTGACAAAGTATTGAAATAGTTTTATAGTGTAGTCTCCCCATCTACCCTAATGATATTACCATAAAAAACAGAATGCTTTCAAAGTGTCATTTCATATTGATTACCTGCAAGTAAAATCATACTTCCACAAACACCTTTATTGGAAATAACATTCTACCAATTTGTGATATCTCTATCTTTATTGTGGAAGTTTATTAGTAATATGAATATAACGTTTAATGAATTCAAAGACACCAGGCATATCGTATCTGTATGTAATGCCTGATCAATCATTTTTTTTACGAAAGTTTTATCTTCGTTTGTTTTATTTCATCGTCTGGTTTACAGAACGTCAACAGAACTTTAATTGCATAAACGCATTTAGATGAAACAAATATGTTATGCATTATCTTCTTAAATTACACTCAGAGATGTAGATTGACTATGAATTATAAATGAAATGACATTGTTAAATTGTCGAAAACTCCCCAGATAAAAAAAATGCATTATTCAAAACTGGAGCGAGGTATTTACCCCCTGTAAAAGCTTACCATGAGACTTTTTACGTTTAGTGGTTGTACTTTTGGCAAGTTATTTTTTTTTGTGGAATTTTGTTTTTTTTAAATTCTTCTCAAACCATTATGTTTAAACCTTACAAAATATTTCATAAACAGATATTTTACATCAAATGACCATAACAATGATATTTCATTCCAACAAAAAGTGTTGGCTACTGGGCTGGTGATACTCTCGGGGACGAAAAGTTCACCAGCAGTGGTATCGACCCAGTGGTTGTAAAAAGTCATCGAAGATAACAGGCATTTGATTTGGAACGCTAGACGCGCGTTCCGTCCACATTAGACCCTTCAGTGACGGTCGAATATAAACAAAAATGCTACAATAACTATTCCAATATACCCCAAATCGATTCTGGTTTCCCTATATCTAGTTTATAAATGTAACTCCTTCAAAACTTTGCCTTGTAATAAACACTACTATGGAACCGTAAGGAGTGAACCGATATCATTACCCAACTGTTGGAGTTGTAGTTGATATGGACATCATTGTTATGTGGAAAGGTTAAGGATGTCAAGATAGTTATCGGACAACAACTGTTAAGCAACTGAACAAGAAGCAGACAACGATATCTAAATATTTTGTTGTACATACTAAAAAGGTACTAGTTTGGTTCAAATTTATGTCAAATTCGTAAACTGGCAATTCCAGGAAGAACAAATGTTTCAAATTGCAGTCGTCATGCAAAAGCTATTCAAAGTTTTCTCTTTAACACATTTTTACCGTAATTTAAGTAGCTGGTAAACTTATATTATATTAAAGATATAAGTAACAGTCAAGTCCTTAATATTCTGTGGATTCATTTGTGTTCGGGGCTACCCATTTTCGTAGAATGAGGAAATATTTTATTTTCGCGGATATTTGATTTTGTGTTTTTGCCAATGTTTGCATTAAACCTTATCCTAAAATTGGGATATCACCAATAATAATCAAAAAGTAAAATATATAAAAAAAAAAAAAAAAAAAAAAACGAACTCGAAGGAAAATTCAAAACGGAAAGTCCCTTATCAAATGGCAAAATCAAAAGCTCAAACACATCAAACGAATGGAAAACAACTGTCATATTCCTGACTTGGTATAGGCATTTCTTATTTCCATATGTAGAAAATGGTGTATTAAACCTGGTTGTATAGCTAGCTAAACCTCCCACTTGTATGACAGTCGTATAAAATTCCATTATATTGACATCAATGTGTGAACAAAACAAACATAAAAGGTAAAAATGTCAAATATAGGGGTACAGCAATCAACAGTGTGTTATTATCTTAATCAATACAAAAACAAACAAATATGTCAACAAAGAAAAACAAAATGGCATATAGACAAAGCGCATAAGCAAAAATGAAAGACAAGAATACAAAAAATGTATAAGTACCGAGCCACACCAAGGGGATATTTCCAAAAATGGACTAAACAGTAAAGGTAATAATTTACAAAGACAAAATAAGAACACTATAACACGTTATTAAGATGATAAACAACGTCAGTACCTAAAATCTATACTTCAAGATCATCATGTATTATTTGCGAAGTAGATACGGAATATTTATCAATAAAGTCTTGGTATCTTCCAATGAACTTTTTTAGAAACAGGACGAGATGTTTTTTGACACAACCTTGGCTCATCAACTTTCTGCTCAGACACTGGTGACGTTTTATAAAGTCTGAGTAGCAGCTGCAAGCTCTTGAATACCGAATGAGTTGGGAAATGTATATCCCATATGCAGGTGAAGTTGGTATATTGCTTCTAAGGTGGGGCAAATTGATAATTTCAAAATTAAAATCGTCCCGTTTGTCATAGATTCAGGTACTGAGATGACCGCTTATGTCAAATTCGAGGTATAAGTCTAAAAATGAGGCAGAGGAAGCCATGTCTGTTGTTTCTTTAATTTCTAGTTCTGAAGGATATATTAATGGAACCCAATCAGAAAAGTTTCTGCGGACAGGATTTTTGTCAATGTAATGGACAATTCCTTCGTAGAACATGCAGATGAGCCGGCAATGTACCGGTGTTTGTACGGAATTTTGTGAAGCTTAGGTATCCAATACAAACAAGGTAAGTCCTCAGATTTGCTGTTCAATGTAATGTTCATTGAAGACATGAAGGACTTATGATTCGCCAATATCTCATCCTTGTCAAATGATAGGTTTTTGTATGTGGGATTACATGAGTGCTCATTTATTCCTAATTCTTTTACAAGACACTCGCAGTAGTACGATTTACATACAAAGACAGTTTTATTTGAAGCTTTGTCCGCAGCAATAACAACATATTTATCGTGAGGAGATGACAGATATTTCACAGCTTCTTCGTCTCTCAAAAACGGACTTTGGTCGATCATTCACACAGTTTTTCAACTTATGAATTCGACGTTTTATCAGATACCTGATTGTTTTGACCCATTCTGACAAAGTTTCCAGTTCAACTTCTTTTCGTTTAGCTCATGCTCTGGTGTAGTCCTCAATGGAACCCATCATTTTTTTGAAGTTATGGTTCCAATTGATGTGTTGAGGTTCTCTAAACTTAGTACCATGAGATATCACCTTTCGGAGATGTTCATGTTGAATTATGTTTAGATCCCCAGTAATAACATGGCCAGAGGGGCTGTAAATATAAGGCGAGTGGGAACAGTCACATGTCAGAGGGTTATTTAAGGTATTGTTCCAAATCAAGGTCCTGCAATGCTTTCTCATAGTTAAATACTTTAGGTGTAATGGTTTTGATGTAACTGTAGGATACAATAGGAACAGACTGATTTTGAAAATAAAGTGGAATTTTAGATGTTACCTCCTTGTGATGAAGATCGTTGCTGATGTTGATTGCATCAATTCCTGTATTAGAAAACTGAATTGGAAGGAACTTCCTCTTTTCATCAGGTAAAGGTTCGGATCTTACTGATTTAAAAAGACGGAAAAGAACTACATCGCAAATTATACTGACCAGTCTGTTTATTGGTGAAAATGTATTTATGCATCCCTTGTCAAGTGCATAATCTCTCAAACATTTTAGAAAATTAACACGCAGTGAAAAAAGAATAGTTCTAATGTAATGTAACCCTAGCGGATGATGAAGATATTAAAGAAGGTCATCAAAGCTCCCATAGGGCGATCTAGATTTGCAAGACTTTTTTACATTGGGACGATGGTAATGTTTTTGCCCATGACTAAGCTGGTGTCTTAAAGTAGTATTATTAATAAGCTCATTACATTTACATCACTGCAGGCTGGACAAATTTCCTACTCCTTTAGTGTTATCATTGAAACCATATGGCATTGCAGTACCTTGTTCCCTTATCCAGAAATTTTCTCTATCTTTGCGGAAAGGAGTATTTAGTATATGGCTATTGGTGTGGTGATAAATTTTCTCGATGATGCGTACTTTCATAGATTAAGAAGGATCATGGTCCGGTTGATTAAAGTGGTTATAAAGAACCCTGAAATGCGGATCTTTATTATCAGACCGTTGTTGATTCATCCTTTGATTCAAACTACAGTATCCGACAATTTGGTTATAGATAGATACAGTATTACCATCATAATATCACTCCCTTTACCACCAACAATAACAATGACGCTATACTCAAGCTTGCTGTCATTGAAGGTTGCAAGTTTATTGAGCCTGAAAACAATTATAAATTGTAAATCATCGTCTTTGATCTCTTCAGAGAAATAACCGATGACTAGAAACCAATAAAACACCAACACGTCATGCTTCTGATAAGAGAAAGGTCAATATTATATTTAATTTTTAATTACACTAATTAAAAGTTATTCCTGCTTTACTTTTGTAGATTTATTTAAAAGATTGATTTGTCGAATTTTAAAATTCAATTACATATGTAAATACATATGGATTTACTTTGATTATGGATTTATTTGATATAAAATAAAACGTTTATCGTTACAGCATCTGAATAAAACAAACCTTGAAAATATAAAATTGAGATACAACAGAGGTTCTTCTCATCATTCCTGATAGTTACAAGCATGATACAGTTTAACGAATTCTACTTATTTTGAACATCTAAGTTTCCGAACCATTAATTCCGAAAATTCGATGCAAATAAATCATGACTGTGTTGATATAGTTACACTACTTTATTGTACATCTCAAAATATTTCTGTGCGGGTAAATTGTAAAAGGAAAACAATATTAACGGAAATATTTACTAATAATAACACTAAAGTATAAATGAATAAAATTGAGAATGGAAACGGGGAATGTGTCAAAGAGACAACAACCCGATCAAAGAGGCTAAAACAGCCCAAGGCCACCAATGGGTCTTCAACACAGCGAGAAAATCCCGTACCTGGAGCCGGGCTTAAGCTGGCCCCGGTCCCAAAACAAAAATATGTACTAGTTCAGTGAAAATGGACGTCACACTAAACTCCGAAACATATAAATGACTACCAAAGGCAAGAGCAAAAATGCGGTAGGGTTAAACATGTTTTGTGGGATCTCAACCCTCCTTCTACACCTCTAGCCAATGAAGAATAAAAAAACACACAGCAATACGGACAGTAAAACTCAGTTTAAAAGAAGTCCGAGTCCGATGTTAGAATAGATAATAGAAGAAACTAAGCAAAATGACAATGATCAACATAAATTAACAAAGGACTACTAGCAGTTACTGACATGCCATCTCCAGTCTTCAATTAAAATGATTGAAAGCTTATGTCTTCATCATATGGAAGTCAACCACAATCCCTCCCGTTAGGTGTTTAGTATCATACCATTATGAAATATACGAGAAAAACATAACCCGTATCATGCCAACAACTGGTTTTAGAAGAAATGTGTTTATTTCCGATTAAAGACCATATGAGTGAATCAATATTAATTCCAAAAATGCCAGCTTTAATTACCTGATAACAGTATCGTAACTATATCCCTTCTGAATAGGTTTGTTTAAAGGTTTGATTAGCTTTTGAGGTGATTGACGACATTTTTGTGCTTTGTATAGAATACTATCATAAAAGATTGGATGTAAAATACCTGAACATATTTATATTTACGAATGCTGTCCTTGTAACGATGAAAAAATTTAGTATATGTTTTGACAAGTTTGTGATATCGAAAACTCTAGTGTAATATTTTTCAGTAATACAGCGATTTCTTTTGTTAAAATCAAATGCGTTGTTACAAACACGAGCGAAACGAACAAGTTGAGATATAAAAACACCATAAGATTATGACAAGGGAATAGTTAACAATAGGAAATGAAAACCATCTCTTTATAGTGTTCAAGTTTTTTGTGTGATATGTGCAGCAAGTAAAAACATAACTTGATTACAGTACTTAGCAAATTAGTTTGCAGAGCTACTTATTTTTTTTTTTATAAATGAAAGGAAAAAGCCGTTTTTATTTTTTTCATCAATAAAACTATATTTACCTAAGCATTTTTGTGAACTAATAACTAAAAAGCGTACTTATGAAGAAAGTGCCAAGAATAAAAATCCAAACTTTTGAGTTTATGGCCCTGCAACACGATATCCTACAATACGAAGTGCAATATATCATATGTCCTGCAATATAATGATAATGATAATGCTTTGTATGACTAATAGGGAATAAATACAATACTTATTTAATACAGGCACTATTTTTCGTGTGACATCATTCAGAATTGCCTTGTGTTCGTGTCTTTCATTTTAAATTGTGAATAACGGGCAAAGTTTACTGGTTAGAACATATTTTTGAATTCCTAGAACAGACGGGTTCATTATAAATATAAGGGTATCGTCCATACCATGAACAAATTCAAACGTGCAATAGTTTTACGCTTTGCTTTAAGTCATGCGAGGGAACAGTAACGCGTTACTCTAATCTACATGAACTATCTGGTAGAAGTTGTTCTAGGGTACGCGAACCAACTGCAACGAGTTGTTCTAAGGTACGCGAACAAACTGCAACACGTTTTTCTTGCAAACGTGTCAACAATTACATTTCGGCCCTTCATAGTAAACAACGTTTTGCACAGCGATATATATTCATTTTATACAATATAGAAAAACTGTAAAACAATCAAATCTAGTTTACTCTTTTGTCATTTAAATTAGCAAGCGGCTACAAAAATGTTGGTAAAACGGGACTTTGTATTTTTAACTATACTATAAAATAACTAAACAAATGCATGTCCCCGCAAACAAAGTTCAGATGATAGATTGAAATCAGCCTGTCGGTAAATTCGTCAGTCTGTTAAACTTACATTTGAGTCATTTGTTCAAAATTTGTAGGTCCTTTTTGGTCAAGTAACTCTTCACCTGTTTTAGCTCGTATATCCTTGGCGTTTAAAATAGTTGTTTTATGGCTTATGAAGGTATATCTAGAAAAAGCTTTTTGGACGCATGAAATTCATAAAGGGTTATTATCATTTACATACAAAACAGGTTTGTATCCAATTAGTATTTCTGGATTCATCCAAGCACTTCCTTGAACGCATGCAATTTCAAACTATTTCTGTCTTTCTGAGAATGAATCAAAATAGAATACCATAGCCCACTCCCCATCAAATAACGTGGATACTATAGGAAATAAAAAAGGTTGCTAATTTGATAGTATACAAGGAATATTTTAATGTAAAATATATATCACAAACGTACACAAAGAGAGCACAAAGTCGTAATGTACCTGTAACAGGAAAAAAACGGTCATCAATTGGTCATAGTACGATTTCCAATACTGTGTGAATCAACAAGATTTAATACTTTTTGTTAACAATAATCTACACATTAATGTGATAGAATTTAGCTCGTTCAAAAAGTTTTATGAAACGTTTTGCATTATTAATTATATTTCACATAATTTCCCTTTAGACTATATGTGCTGAAAGTTAAACTGTTTGTTAAATATAAAAATAAGAAGATGAGGTATGATTGCCAATGTGATAACTATCCACCAAAGTTCAAATGATGTGGATGTAAGCAATTAAAGGCAATCGTATGGCCTTCAACAATGAGAAGAACCTATATTGTATAGTCCGCTATAAAAGGCCCCGACATGAAAAATATGAAACAATTCAATTGAGAAAACTAACGACCTAATTTATAACAAAACAATTTACGAAAATCAAATATGACAGACATGAACCAACGACAACCACTGAACTACAGGCTCTTGACTTGGTACAGGCACATAAAGAAGTTTTCTGGTACTAGTATTTCAGTCTAATAAATGGGGGAAAGTATTGTTCAGCCTGAAACCTTGAAAGAATATTAAAGATGAAATATTGTACAGTAAACCCAAACAGACAACAACAAACGATTACTTATGTTTTAACAAACGGTAGTTTGAATTTTAATCTGGGTAAATAATAAATAGACAAATAATTACCTTACACAAGTCATTACGTCAATAGAAAGGCCTATCGTTCTGATACTCCAAATGGGTATATAAGAGATGCAATCACTCCATTAAATGTGGGTTATTTATTGATAGGAAATCATCTATATAACTGAAAGTGAAATTAAAGATCAAGACTCATATCAAAGCAAAGGTTGGTGTTCAAATCGGGACTTGAAAACCGATCCAGCAAGAATGACGATAAAGTTTGATACCAATACAATTTGTACGTCATATGTCTCTGTGATGAACTCTATCAAATTTTAATATAAGGAGATGTGGTATGATTTTTTTATACTTATTGGGCCTTTTAAGTTTTTTATTCGGGCGTCACTGATGAGTGTTTTGTAGTCGAAAAGCGCATCTTGAGTACAAAATTTTAATCCTGGTATCTATGCTGAGTTCATATCGCCAATTAGATAACTATCAACCATAGTTCAAATGACGTGGATATAAGAATTATAGGTCACATAAAAAAAACCTATACAGTTCAATCATTTATAAAAGGCCTCGACTTGAAAATTGCGGAACAATTCAAAGGAGAATACTAACGGCCTAATTTATAACATTTCAATTTACGAAATACAAATATGGGGCTAAAAATGATGATCATTGCTCGATCCTCATCTAAACTGTGAAAGAAGTGTAAGAGCACAATATCATAACAAAGTAAAAATTAGTTGCAAATGGTATGTTTTAAACATAATGCTTGGTATAAAAAGAATGACTAACGTTTTTCAGTACCGAATCTATCTGGAAGGTAAAAAAAAACTTGCAACAATCTGACGGAGTAATAATTTCATATTTTTGTGTAATGCAAAAATCATCCAACGTTAAAAATTATGGCCTAATAGTAGTTTATCATTTAGATCAGTCCAATACCGAAGAACAGGATATTGGACATGAACACTACCGGTACTAGTGGTATATTCATATTATTTCAATATATACTACTCGGTCAGATACATGAAACGCCTGTGAACACACCATTAGAAAGGCATAAACTGAACTGTCAAAACCATTCAATATGAACCTTTATTGATGTGCTGTGGCCTCTCTGTACGCTCAATCAATGCGTAATGTATAAACTGGAAATCAAATAATAAAAATCATATCAATACTGAAACTGGGGGTGCGTTACGGATGTTGATTTCGTATATTCTGCTTTTAATGCAAACAAAAACATTTATACCTATATTTGTATTCAATTTTTATAACAAATGGGATATAATATCCTAATATTACGATGATGTATATAGAACCCGTAAATTATAATACGATCAACATCAACTCATTGATCCTTTGAATACACTTATTCTGAAATGTTATCAATTTAACACCGTAGTAAAAGTTGTTTATATTGTTTTATCGGTACTAACATTGGTTTTGTTTTTAATAATTTGATATAACTAATTATGTTTTGTATACAGTTCTGAAAGCAATAAGTCCTACATGTTGTCGATACTATGTAATTATGTTCTGGTTTTGCAAATGTAATGATTTAGTCTGGGAAAACATCATTTATTCATTAGTTGCAACTGGGTTTCAACTAGTTATCAATAACTGCAAGTATAATTTGTCTTTTGTCTTTATGTTAGTTCGTACCAATCTGATGAGAAGGGTCCTTTCTAACTTATGTTCACAGTTTGTTCTTTCTTATATTCTGCAATACTACTATCCCAGGTAAGAGGGAGGGTTCAGCTCTCTACAACCTCATTAATGTATCTGTCACATTTTAGGAGCATGTAATACGGTAGTTGTTGTATGTTCCTGTCTGTCATATTCTTTTTTCGTTTATTATTTTGTCTTACATCACGCCGTTAGTTTTCTCCATGGCATAATTCACATTTTGCAATGTCGAGGCCTTTTATAACTGACTATACGGTATGGGTTTTGCTCATTGTTGAATGCCATACGGTGACCTAAAGTTTCTCATATCCACTCCATTTCCACTTTGTATGATAGAAAATTAAACCACATCTCCTGATCATTATATACTTTATATATTTTCACCATCAACATAATTTGAGCCTGTCGATTGCAAGCCATATATCATACTTCATAGCCTATAATCGAAGGACGTAGAGTAATTATGACATGCTGACATATAATTAATTACTATGATGAACATTAAGAAGACATAAACATGGACACAATATTTTGAATTTGAATAAAGAAATTACGAAGCAGGACTCGGTCGTTAATTAGACCTAAGTAAAATGAACACATAATCGTGTATTAATTTCCCTTGTGTAATGTTAATAAATAAATTATTTGTTTGAAAATAAATGTAAACGATCTTCGTCAGAAGCATTAACAGGGGATTTAACCATAAAATGACTTAATTGTTTACCCTATAGTCATTTCATCACATGTAACAATTAAAAAATATTGACACTTTATAAAAAAAACATTTATCTATTAATAAGAAATACATAATAATAAAAACAAGTCATTTCTATACATTTTCGTTCTGTGAGACGCTTCTATGTTTTAGAATGTATATTTTATGTTTGATTTTCTCTTTGGGACATTCTTATGCCATAGGAGAAAAAGGAAAATATTAAAAATATCGAACTCCAAGGAAAATTCAAAACGGAAAGTCCCTTATCAAATGGCAAAACCAAAAGCTCAAGCACATCAAACGAACGATATACAACTGTCATATTCCTGACTTGGTACTGGTATTTCTTTATGTAGAAAATGGTGGATTAAACCTGGTTTTATAGCTAGCTAAACCTCTCACTTGCATTCCATTATATTGACAACGATGTGGGAGCAAACAGTATATATAAGCATTTAATTAAGGAAATGTGTTTTAAAGACCATTTGACTTAAATGTAAAAAGTGTTTTTATTAATTTTTTACTAAGAAAGGTAAAAAGGCGTCTTTCTCGTATAGCATTGCTTATAGGAAAGAGTTTTGTGTATAAGCTGTCAGAAAAAGGTAAGACGAATCAAAGCTTTAATTCGACTTATAAGTGGAAGAAAATGGACAACACAATAAATAAAGTCTACATAACACTATTTACAAAGGAAAGACTGGACGAAATGAACCCCACATAAAATCAGGGATGAAAAATTCTTTGGAAGGTTTAAGAGTTTCTGCTCCACTAGCTAGGACTCTTATCTTTTCAGTCATGTGCATGATATAGGGTGAAGAATCATATAAAAGGGAGATATTTTGTTTCATTCAAACAACCAAATAAATAAGGCATCGGTCTAAATTTAAAATGTCTAACCCAAATACATGATCAAATTAGAACACAAAAAGCCCTTCGAAATAAGGAAAGACGCTAAATGAAAATTACACTTTGTAAATTTCTTTTCCGGATTTATAATTTTTGGGGCCCTTTATAGCTTGCTGTTCGGTGTGAGCCAAGGCTCCGTGTTGAAGACCGTACTTTGATCTATAATGGTTTACTTTTTAAAATTTCTTGACTTGGATGTAGAGTTGTCTCATTGGCGCTCATACCACATCTTCTAATATCTATTTATCTTCCTCGATCATCAGGAACGCTTAAATTCAGCAGAAAATTTAAAAAATAAAATTGTTTTTGCTGATGAAATGCCTTTAATAATGCTCGGTGATGCATTTTTCCAAATCAATAAATATGGGAGTTATTTATTTGTATCAATAAAATATTTCATTAATCCAACAATTAGCGACAATATGATACCGCTGAATCCTGCTGCTTTCACTTTCAAAATGAACTATATTTTAAAACAGTACAACAACAAAAAGTAAGATCACAAAGATACTGAACTCCGAGGAAAATTCAAAAAGGAAAGTCCCTGATCAAATGGCAAAATCAAAAGCCCAAACACATCAAACGAATGAAAAACAACTGTCATATTCCTGACTTGGTACAAACATTTCGTTATGTAGAACATGGTGGATTAAACCTGGTTTTATAGCTAGCTAAACCTCTCACTTGTACGACAGTCATATAGCATTCCATTATATTGACAACAATGTGTGAGCAAAACAAACAGACATAATAGGTAAAAATGTCAAAAATTGGGGTCATCATTGTGTTGTAATCTTAATCACTATAAAAACAAATAACTATTTAAACAAAGAAAAACAAAATTGCATTTAGACACTCTATAGACAAAGGACATAAGCAGAAAAGAGAGACAAAAATACAAAAATGACCATAGCACAATATCACAATGTCTCGAGTTTAAATACCTAGCCACGCCAAAAGTATATACCAACAATGGACTAAACAGTAAAGGATAAAATATACAAAGTCAAATGAAAAGAACACTGTAACACGTGATTAAGATGATAACGTCAGTACCTAGAATCTATACTTCAAGAACATGATGCATTTTTTGTGAAGTTAGTACGGAAGTGCCTATACCAAGTCAGGAATATGACAGTTGTTTTCCATTCGTTTGAAGTGTTTGAACTTTTGATTTTGCCATTTTATAAAGGACTTTTTTCACTTTTTTGTCAACAAGATCTTTGTATCTTCCGATGAACTTTTTTAGAAAAAGGACGAGACGTTCTTTGACATAACTCTGGTTCATCAGCTTTCTGCTCAGACACTGGTGACGTTGTTTGATAAATATTCCGTATCAACTTCACAAATAATACACGATGGTCTTGAAGTATAGATTCTAGGTACTGACGTTGTTTATCATCTTAATAACGTGTTATAGTATTCTTTTATTTGTCTTTGTAATTTATTACTTTTACTGTTTAGCCTATTTTTGGCAGTATCCATTTGACGTGGCTCGGTACTTGTAAACCCCGTCATTATGTTGTTGTACTATGGTAAATTTTTCTATTCTTGTATTTCGTTTTTGCTAATGTGCTTTGTCTATATGCCTTTTTGTTTGTCTTTGTTGACATATTTGCTTGTTTTTGTAGTGATCCATTTGACGTGGCTCGGTACTTGTAGATCCCGTCATTGTGTTGTTGTGCTATGGTAAATTTTTGTATACTAGTCTTTCGTTTTTGCTAACGTGATTTTTACCTATTATGTCTGTTTGTTTTGTTCACATATCGTTATCAATATAATGGATTTTTATTCGACTGTCATACAAGTGAGAGGTTTAGCTAGCTATAAAACCATGTTCAATCCATCATTTTCTACATAAAAAATGCATGTACCAAGTCAGGAATATGACAGTTGTTATCAATTCGTTTGATGTGTTTCAGCTTTTGAGTTTGCCATTTGCTTAAGGACTTTCCTTTTAGAATTTTCCTCGGAGTTCGGTATTTTTGTTATTTTACTTTTTATAAAGTCTGAGTAGCAGCTGCAAGCTCTTGGATACCGAATGAGGTGGGAAATGTATATCCCATATGCAGGCGAAGTTGGTATATTGCTATTAAGGTGGGGGAATTTGATAATTTTAAAAAGTTAAATCGTCTCGTTTGTCATAGATTCTGGTACTCAGATGACCACTGATGTCAAATTCGAGGTATAAGTCAATATATTAGCAGGCCTATCTCAGTATTCAATTATATTAGCTTTAGAAGAGAACTTTGTGATAATTATAATGCCCTTAAGACAGTTTTATTCGTTACAATACATATGATCACTACTGTTTTAATGGTGTTCGTGTTGCTCCGTTTTTAGTTTTCTATGAGGTATGATGTTGATTTTTTTTCTTCCTCTGCGGTCATGGTTTTCGTCTTTTTATTTTAAAATGTTTTTTTGGCTTTATCTGCCTTTTTCAATATGTAAATGCACTGAACTGCGGCTCTAGGATTTTCAACTTTTTTGTCAATACTACTTTCCCTTTGGCAGTCTATATATCATATCATAGGTCTTCCCACTGTCTGTATCACTCTGCTCAGCTCTTCATAAAATTGCATATCATGACTTTGTGGCGTCTAATACGTTGACCCGAACATATCACCGACATCATTATGAATGAACCGACGTTAATAAGTTTTCCCCGAACTTATCACGTCATCTTCCGTTTTGCTGGTGAAACAAAGAAAAACACTTGTTTCTATCATGCAATAACACAAAAACAATCCGATAAATCGATTATCAGCTTGTCTGCGTATTGATAATATAAAATATCAGCTGCTCGACACAATATGAAGCCTTTTTTAAATCGTTAGCTGCGCTCACTCGACAAAAACTTCATATTGTGACTCACAGATGATATTTAATAATATCAATGTGCAGACAACCTGATAATCGGTACATATTTCCATTTTCTAATTAACTTAAACGTACATCATTTACCTAGACGTCATTTAATCCTGATTCCTTAACAAAAGATAAGGGACAAACAATACAAATCTACAAACTCAGAATAGCAAACCCTATTATTATCATGTATTAGTTTAAAAGTATAGAGAAACGGCAAGATTAGTCAGATTATTTAGTACACTAAATATTTCTCATAAACGTGATTTTCTTTTAATTCTTGCCAACATGTTGTTAAATCAAATGTGCAGTATTTTTGATAAATTTGTACATATGGTTCATACATCTCTAAATGTTTAATGAAATGTTCGAAACTCTTAATCTACATTTAAAACAAAATTAAAAATAATATAAAACTAATACAATTATCAAATACAACGAATTAAAAATAATATAAAACTAATACAATTATCAAATACAACGAATTAAAAATTATTAAGATAGAATATATATATTTAATACATTTTGAAACAATTAACTCTCGACATTTGGCATTTAGAATGTTGCTATAATCACGTGGACGTTTTACGACAGAAATAAAGATTTTTTGTCGATATTTGTCTTCATTTTTTTTGTATACATTATTCTGCCACAGTAAAATCTCATCAAGGATAACTGGCATATAATTTGGTACGCCAGATGAGCGTTTCGTCTACATAAGACTCGTCAATAGATTTGTTGTTATGACATGAATTTCGATTTACTTTGATCGTTGATAAATTTATATATAGGATATTGAAAATAATCTGATATAGTGAAATCATTAATTAATTTTGCATCGTCATCAGAGCACCACATTATAAATTCTTTTGATCTGAAATGGTATATAGAAAAAAAATGATTGAAACAATCATGTATCAAATGTTCAATCGGGATATTATAAAGGATGAAACTAATTTCTATTTAGTGAACAAATGTAATATACAGAACTTTTATGAAGTGTTTTAATTAGAAACATGCATGTTTTGCACGATATGCCCTATTGTACTACATCCTTATGTAAGTGAATCAATTCAAACAATACAACAATTTACAAGGAAATGTATAGTTTTATCGAATGCATACACAAAGAGTTAGCAAAACTATCCTTATATTTTAACCCAATGGTTGACTGTGGTATAGAAGTATGGTCACCTTGACTTCCTTGCTAATGTGGGGCTTCTGTTTGGCCATGCGTGATGTATAAATTCGCAGCCACGTTCGGTCGGAAATTAGACGTTTATCCGACGCCTCTTGTATGATGACTTCCACGCTCCCTGTGCAATAAGAATAATTGCACCAACTCTTCGAGGGGTCCGTAGGTGACTGGTTGCAAGGCATAATGTAAGACTCTTATTCAAATAATACCACCATTTACATTGGTAGTCCAAAACTCCTCTTTATCCATGTCGGCCTACCTTTGCAAAGACTATAACTTATTGTTTTAATTGTTTACTGATGGTTTCTCATCCTGAATATGCATGAAATAATTGCCAACGGACGTTAAGCAAGTTACAATCAATCAATCAGTCACTGTCTTTTACGTATTGTGAGGCAAGTTACTCAAAAAATGATGAAAGTATTTTCTTTTGAATAATAAGATAGCTGACCATCATTGGAGAGACATTAATTGTCGAAATATGCCTACTGTGCAGTAAAATAAGCACCGTTAATGTAGTTATTTAAAGTTTTCATAGATTCCACTTGGTGCTTGGCCCATGATTTTTTTTATTTGAACGTTGCTTCAGAAAAAAAACTTTTGAAATTGTAGAACGCTTGGTTTGTGTATATTATGAATGATTGTTGGTGTTTAAAGCCACTTTTAGCACTCTTGACTATATCGTTGCGGTCAGTTTTTATTGGCGTAGGACGCCAGAGTACCCAAACAGAACCAACGATCTTCGGTAGAAAAACTAGCAATTCGAGTCATTTAAGATCAGAGTCGAATGATCATACGATGTACGAGGTTCAAACTCGAAACCTCAATTATGTCACGTAGTTAGTGATAATGAAGTTGAATTACTTAGACCCTTGTATGTATATACACGTAAAGTGATGCTCAGTTTCCGAAACTGGTCTAACTAATAACTAAAATAAAAAATCTTATTAAATAGATTATTACCTTACTTTCATTCCTACAATTAAAGGAAACTTATTCCATTGCCACAGTTTCAACGTACGTATTGAAATGAAATCATGCATTTCGTATTTACATTCAGACTGACCACTAAATCTATTCTTGAATGAAACCAACGAGGCGGCAAATTAAGCCTTTAATACTTTATAATATTTTACGTTTGTAAAATGGTTTTAATCTTTTTCTTCATGATAAGAACTCGCTAACGCTCGTATCATTTTATCATAATCATTACATATGATATGCATTGTCATTGATCATGATGTAAAATAAGATAATTACAAAGCAACCAATGATCAAACTCAAATAGATTAAACTAAAATCAATCAGGCAAATAAACTACGGAATTTACAAAACAAACAATGATCAAACTCAAATAGATCATAACTAAAATCAATCAGGCAAATAAACTACGGAATTGCAAAGTATTATGTCATGAATCGAACTGACCTACAAAAGCAGTCTTTCATAAACCATTAGATAATCAGAGGAAAATGACAAAAAATTGACAAAACATTTCAGAATATTTTGGTCCGCAATGTTTTACAACTTCGCACTGTATTTGTCCTTTAAACTTTTTTGATTCAAGCGTCACTGATGAAACTTTGAATACGATACGCGTGCGTCTGGCGTACTCAAATATTAACCTGGTATCTTTGATGATAGATATAAGAAGATGTGGTATGAGTGCCAATGAGACAACTCTCCATCCAAGTCAAAATTTATAAAAGTAAACCATTATAGGTCACAGTACGGTCTTCAACACGGAGCCTTGGCTCACACCGAACAGTAAGCTATAAAGGGCCCCAAAATATTACTAGTGTAAAACCATTCAAACGGGAAAACCAACGGTATAATCTATATAAAAAACGAGAAACGAGAAACACTTATGAACCACATCAACAAACGACAACTACTGAACATCAGATTCCTGACTTAGGACAGGTGCAAACAAATGCAGCGGGTTTAAACGTTTTAATGGTACCAAACCTTCACCCTTTTTCTGAAACAATAGTGTAACATCACAACATAGAAAGACAAACTATAAAATATCAACTGAAATAGCTTAACTCAATCAAAGGACATATTAACACCATTGAACATACACTGAACAAATAAATTTGACCTATGACACAATGAAAATACAAAATAAATAAACTAAGGGAAGAATAATAAAAGTAACATGTTATATCGGTAAGAAAAGTTAAACAATTAAAGAAAAACAATATGCTCGAACAAAAATACCATCCAGTTGCAATAACTTTAAACACAGGTAAATGAAAATAATTTTGTTGTTAGGTATACATGTACAGTACCAATAGAGAAAGGAAATATTTTTACAAAATAAATAATTTTGAATACAAAATAAATAAACTAAGGGAAGAATAATAAAAGTAACATGTTATATCGGTAAGAAATGTTAAACAATTAAAGAAAAACAATATGCTCGAACAAAAATACCATCCATTTGCAATAACTTTAAACACAGGTAAATGAAATAATTTTGTTGTTAGGTATACGTGTACAGTACCAATAGAGAAAGGAAATATTATTACAAAATAAATAATTTTGATGTTCATAGTACGAAGTGAAAATTTATAGTTATACCAAACACTTATCAAAGCTGGTATATAGACCAGATATTACCCTGAATAACATTAAATAACAAAAAAGCAATACAATTAGTATCAACAGGTCAAATAAACAAGAAAGTACGATTTGAGAGTACTCGCAGTTACTGACAGCTAGTTAAAAGCCAAAACAATTAATAATAAAAAATCATGCATCAGAGACTAAAATCAACTAAAACACATCCCAGGGATTTAGTATTTTAACGTCATGGACAGTCAAAGAAGACATGACTAGTGCAATGCCAAAAATAAATGTATCGACAGACAGTAGGATAGTTAGGAGTTTAACCTCTTTATAGATCTAAACGAACGTGGGTGTGTCTTTATACATCCCACTTGAAAAAAATACAAGTTTAGTTATGTTTTAATTTGCTGATGACAAAATCGATATTAGTGCCAATGTAAACTATATTCAAAGATCTAATTACAACATTGGTAAGATAACCTTTACTAATAAGCTTGTTTAAAGGTTCGATGAGTTTACACGGATCACATAGTGATTTCCGCGCTTTAAGTACAATATTACCGTAAAATTTAGGATGTGAAATACCGTTTTTAATCAGTTTTCTACAAGTACAGCCAAATTTACTAATCAAATCTTTGTATCTATGAAAGAACTTAGCAAAAGTTTTACGTAATTTATGGTAACGAAATCCTTAATTTAATAATTTACCAGTGATGCATTGATTACGTTCGTAAAAAGCCTTTTTTATGATCGAGTTACCACTGTAACATGCAACTGAAATAAGAGTAAAACTGTCTTATGTTTCAATTATTTCAGGTTAACAATATGGATCGGACAAATCTTGATTTTGGAGCTTTGATACAAAGAGAGACTAAATGGATAGTATTATCAATGGACCATAATACCAGTTCATTTGTTCCTTCTTTTGCTTACAATATTTCTAACATAGCAGTTATCGAAAGCAGTGATAGCTATCTGCATATTTGTAACGGAAACACGGTATGTTTATTACAGTTTTCCCCAACTGTTATATAGGCTTCCAAATACGATATATATACTTAAAATAGTTTTCATGCAATTAAACAATTCAGTCAATGGGCAAAATAATGGTGAATTTAGATTTTTTTTGTAAAATGCATAATGATCCTTAAATGTTTAAATGACTGGTTTTCAGAGGGATTCCACAAAATGTATGAAATATTGTAGACCTATTAATGACACAAATCAAATGTATTAAAGCACAACAAATATTTCCTGGAAAATAAAAATAATATTTCTTTAACTTCGTGCGTGGTAATTATCATACATATGCAGCATTATTGATATTCAGAAACTTCCATAGTTATAATATAATAACATATATAATATACAAAACTAAATAACAAAGAGCTGGCAGTCATCCATTTGATACTGGCTTGTTGTGTGTGTAAAATATATCCTAATTCGTCAATCGATTTTAGATATACAAATCATATGAAAATACTTTAGTAAATCACATGAATTTCAAAAGAACCGGGTGTGTCGATTGGGTAAACGTCGTATTATATGCATGCATCAACTACCATACGAATCCAGACTCATTAAAGTTGTCATGATAGACTACAGTTTTAATACCAGATATGTCTCTGTTAATACATAGCAGACAAAATATTCGGTAAAGGGCACTGGGCATTTCATAAAAGAGGGACGAAAGATATCAGAGGGACAGTCAAACTCATAGATCGAAAACAAACTGACAACGCCATGGCCAAAAATAAAAAGACAAACAGACAAATAATAGTACAGATGACACAACATAGAAAACCAAAGACTAAGCAACACGAACCCCACCAAAAACTGGGGGTGATCTCAGGTGCTCCGGAAGGGTGAGCAGATCCTGCTCCACATGTGGCACCCGTCGTGTTACTTATGTTATTACAAATCCGATAAATAGTCTAATTCGGTAAGTCACATTCGTGAAAAGGGAGGGTATTGTAGTTACGACATAAGGAACATATCCGATATCATCTGTGAAACGGTTATTCCATAACGGTCAACCAACTCGTGATGGCGTCCGTAAAATTTACGAAGGGATAAGATATACACAAACCTAATTATAGTTGATTTTTATATTGCAAATTTTCTTTTGGAACAATGAAAGGTACCCACCTTACGAAATATATATTTTGCGCATAGGAAAAAATATAATTCCCTTTTACAAGGTTTTTTTTATAGGTTTTTTTTTCCAGATCATATCGTCGGAAGATCTTATAGTAAACCAATACTATTATAAAGAAGACTTGGAAAATGCGATAAAGACTACAGCAATATCATTAATTGTAAAGGTAATAATTTTATTGTCATCTTCGATGTCAGAAGTCGATATCAAGGGCATAAGCTTCTGAAGAACCAGATGAAACTTATTAGTATGCACTCAAAGAAGTTAACCTTTATAATTGTAAATGAATAGTATTTTCTTCTATTGCGAAGAAACAGTTAATCATGTATTCCTATTACCAGGTCTAGAGAAGGTCGCATTACTGATGAGACGTTGATCTGTTTCTGAAGTATATTTTATTTCAACTGTCTGGTATAGGTTCAATACAAAAAAAAAAAATTAAAATTCCGAACTCTTTACAAAAAAAAAAATGATTTCATATATTTAAGGTTTTAAATGTTTTTAGAACTATAAGTATAATCTTTAGGTAAAAGTTTGTTTTAAGGACTTAAAATTAAACAAATTATGTAAATTTGAAATACTCAAATTGAAATGAGCGACATTAATCTAATAAAATTTAAACAAATTTTATAACATTGAGACAAAACTTTGTAAGGGCAGACCAAAAGGTCTATAATTCTACATGTTCATCACGTCACTTCATATATTGATTTTATTCTTATTATTAGACGAATTGCCGAGAATTATCAAAATGTTAATTGATTATAAACACTTATTTCATGTATAAAATATAGCAATCGTCAGAAAAAAAACCACCATGACATTATTATGGAAATTCATCAGACACAGATAAAGACATATCGATTTAAACAAAAACATAAACATGCAAGAACTTTTTATTTAATTAACAAAGGTTTAATTACGTGACAATTTCCGTATTTGTTAACCTATTTGTGTCGTCGTTAGTCGGCTTTGGACATACACATAGGCTTTTACGTAAATCAAAATAAGATGAATTGGCAAAGTATCAAAGTTGCAGAAAAAAATAAAAGGCAACGAAATAGCAGTTTATATGTATGATATTACTTTAACTAGCAATTGACGCACACCTGGTGCTTCGACACGATATACGTCCAAAAATCGAAAAAAAAACTTTATAAAATCAAAACATTTTTCTTGACAAAAACAATGTGTAGTTGTTTATATATATATACATTTCTGAAGTAAATATGAGTATGTGTAATTCCATATTGTTTACTATGATATTCTGACATTTACATATCTTACATTTACTGATCTTGAATAATGCAAAAATGTATATTATGACAAATTAATACTTGATCTTTGTTTTTTAATTGTTTTTACTTATTTATTTACAGACCTATGCAGGAATTCAATCATTCAAAGTACAAACTTTAATTTTCACAAAGAAAGGTCGTCAGTTGGTTGATGTTCCGTTTAAAATAAATCTCAGTCAAATATTACTTCAGGGAGAACTGTTTCCGAACACAAAGTACGGATTTAATCAAAAGCAATTGTTAGTGACAACGCTGGAGGTAAGAATAAGAAATAAGTATGATCTAGGGAACGAATACGATGAAAATAAGAGGCGACAATAGTTTATCGATATTCTAAAAAAAATCAAAATAACATTTTATAAATGTTATGCTTCCGAAGGGCTTTTCTTAACTTACTTTATCAGGAACGCTCAAAGCCAATTATCTAAAAGCTAAGGATGTACAAGTACTGAAACACGGAAAGAGCTATATGAACAAAAGGGACCGAAACAGAACAGCCAAATCAATCTTAGGTCAATTTTGAACTCATTCGGAATATACTCATCAAGAGAAATGACGGAAACGAATGAACTCTTAACGGAGTGAACCAGTGCTAGCGTTTCCTGCTCTATATGCTTAACCAGCCTTTCCAACCGAGAATAATCGAAAGAATAAGGAATAGAATAGAAAACAGTATATAAACTTTAAAGCATCAGTAACATTTTGAGGCTAGTACATGTAACAGGTATATAGATTATAGTACCTACCAAACTCAAAATCGGATATTTTAAGAAAAAACTTATACCTGTCTGTTTGTTAATCAAACATTTCAAAAGTAAGACAAATGTATTAGAATTTAATGAATTTGGATAGATACCACATGTGGAGAAGAATCTGCTTACATTAACGGAGCACATTAGATCATCCCGGTTTTTTGAATGGGTTTAGTTTTTTATGTAGTATTTGTAGACTATGTCAGTATCTTTTCGACGTATGAGTTTTGACGCTAATGTTAGCACTTACAGGTCACCGTTTGGCTTTCAAAAACGTACAAAACCCATATCCTATGATAGCTATTAAAAGACAAAATGTAAACATAATTAAACGAGGAAAACAATGGTCTGATTTATGTTAAAGCAACACAAGGAAAACAGATATGACAGACATCAACCAACAACAACCATTGAAATACATGCTCCTGAATGTGTTTATTGCAGCGAACATATTTTTATTTATAGTTTTACATTTTATGTGTTCTAGAACAATGCACAAATACATGTTATATATAAACTATACAATACTAATTTCTATCAGTATATTGATTATTTGTTCACTGGGTACTGGGTTATTGTTCCATTAAAGTATACATCTCCATTTTCATAATAATATTATCTACAAATTTGGAAATGAACTTGATATTTAGTTAAAATGATTTTTGTTTTATTTTGTTGTAACACCACTATCCCAGATTAATGAAAGGATTGAGCGCTCGGACACATATTAACCCCGGCATATTATTTATCCGCCTTTTCAAAGCAAGGCGCCTGTAATCAGGGATTGCCGTTGGTTGATATCTATATAAGTGTTTTCCGTACATTGGGGTAGTATAAATCAGGCATATATTGCTTTTTAAAATTGTTTCACATTTTGTTATTCTAGGGCCATTTAAAGTTATGTTTTATGCTCATTGCCCAGTCAAATGGTGATCTGTTATTTTCACATCTTCATCTTTTAAATTTTTATGGATAGTTTTGTAATCGTCACAATCAGCACACATCTCCTTCTTATTAAATTGTGATTTTAATGAATTCTAATATGAATATTTCCAGAATACGAAAAGCCCCGACGTCCGTCTAAATAAATTGGACAGTAAAATATTGGTGAAAATATAATTTCTTATCAATCTAAATTGCATTTCCTATTTGTTGTGTTTATAACGTCTTCCATGGAGTTATATTTCAGTGGCAACCATTCAATGAAAAGAAATCGGAAGGAAATTATACTGGATTCACTATGTCTGTTTTACAGAGATTAGCACACCAGTTAAATTTCACGTATGTAATTTGAAAAAAATAAGTATAGGTGGTAAAATCCTTGACTGGATGTCTCTATCCTTTCTATGCAGATAATACATTCTTGAACCTTAGTTTTTACAACTAAAGATTAAGTAACATAAACCTTTTAAAACCCCATATGCTCTAGAAAAGTAAACAGACCCGTCTCTCCGTAATAGCTTGTTGCATGCATTGTGTGATAATACGAACTCTAACAGATCTTTTGAATTTAGTAGTTTCTACATAGTTGCATGGACGGTTATGTTTTATATTAACTATTTTCAAGCCAAAGACGAACTACCGAAAAATATTGTGCCGTTCGAATTTGTTGTTGACATGTCCTTTATTATTACAAAAAATATGATTAAGGATTGTAAAATATTTGAATTTGCTGAAAATCAATCAATTTAAATGGAATATAACAGCTTACTAGGTATTCCTGACATTTTCTTTTGTAAAATCGTCCTGAATATGCATGTCATATTTGCCACTGGACGTTAAGCAATCAATCAACATTTAAAATCTATCACATCAATTCTGCTCCAAATTAAAGCAACGCATCAAATAACCATGGACATTACTTTTAAATTGTACAAGGTAAACCATTTTTGATTGAGAATTTTTTAAATGTATTTTTCCTGTTAAAACATAAAAACAAACTGTTCACTCAAAGTAATATCTACGATTAACCGGACATGCTTCAAATAAAAATATTGTTAGCTCACTTGCTTTGTTGAGGTTTGAATTTATTTTAGGTTGTTTATAATTAACATACTAAGATTTTCATAGAATTGAATATACAATAGAGAACACGGTACAATTATTTACTCTCTTTAAGACAACAGCAACGCTAATCATTGGTTAAAACACTAGGAGGGAGGATTTTTAAACGGACGGCATCGTGCACAAAAATTTTTTCCAATAACCGGTAAACGGGGAAATTGAAAAAAAAATGTTTTACAACAATTTATAATTGTTTGAATTTAAGGCATTTTATAATTAGGTTGATACTCAACTGATGCGTCGTGACAATGAGAAAAAAAGAAGAAATATTCAGTGGTACAGTTCATATACAATCTCATGGTGCCACATTTCAACATTAACCGGTTTATAACACTTTAAACTTGTATTAATTTGGCATGAGTATACTGATGCAAGCATTATATAAATCAGGCGGCATATTTTTACAAACAGGTTTAGGATAATTGAACCGGAAGATGGACAATGGGGAATAAAGAAAAATGGTTCCTGGACAGGAATGATCGGCCTTCTTGAAGACAGAGTGAGATATCATAATCTAACAAAAACATACTACTACATACATTGACTGAAAATATTATCATTTGATTAGTGTTTCCCTTTCGTCATTGTCTTGCACATATATGCACACTAACGTAACCTATAACGCCTCTGTCAATGAAACAGTATAAAGTCAGACGCGTGTTTTCCCTCCTTTTTAGTATAATTGAAAAAAGTTCGAAAGAATAGTACAGGTAAAAGGAAGAGTTCAACGCGCACAAAATAAAGCCAAACATGCAACAACTCACCCTGCGATTAGCCTTTGAGAACACAATACAACAATAAAAATTTTGACGGTAAACATTTCAAATAAAATATGTTACTCCACTCGGAAAATATGAAATATATATATATATATATCTTAAAATATACATGTCAGTTGATTGATTGATTGATTGATTGATTGATATTGTTTTCTTAACGTCTTAAGTCTACAGGAAGTAGGGAAAGAAGTTCCTCTGTGCTGAGTTATTGGTGGATATTTTGTATAGTTTCCATGGCTATATATAGCGGAAAATAAAGGTATACGTAATACAATTTTGCCTTGCAACGGCACATGTACGGACCCTTTAGCTAGCACGAGGACTTGACGTCCCCAATTCCGACCGGACGTAGCTGCGTATTTATACATATTTAACGGCCAAGCAGGCATTCCACTTTAGCTCTTTTACTCTACATCCCAGTAAAAACTAAGGATTTGCAATCTTAGTGAGATACATGTATTAGATAAATTTATTTTAAAAAAAATGACAACTCTGTATATAAAGAATAAAAATACATGATATATTTCTTTTCTTAAATATGTAAAATATGATTTTCAGAAAGTCGACATTGTTGCCGCTCCTTTAACAGTTACTTTTGATAGGTCACAAGCCGTTGATTTCTTGTATCCAATTTTCTTTGACACTAACAGGATCGTGATAGGGCGACCTATAGACGACGATGATAATAAGTGGAGGACTTTGATAGATATTTTTAGTGGAACTGTGCTGGCTTACATTGCTGCTAGTATAATATTTGTCACCATATTTTTATGCTTTGTGGAGAAGGTTAATCCTTATTATTTCTTTGAGAAAAATAAAGAGAAGAGTCGACTGAGTAAATTGTCTGATTGTGTTTGGTACAACTATGGAGCACTGTTAACTCAAGGTAGTGTGACAATTATATATGGAAAACGCCAAAATAGGTTATACATTGAGATAAATGACAAATGTTTCTGTGTCAATTCACCATGGTTTTAATAGAGAATAAGAAAATGGTGAAGATATAAAAAATATGGTAAACACCAAGTGAATAATTATTTTGCGTTGATACACGGTAAGCGACATAGACACACCGGAGCCTTCAGTTATTTTTGTTGATACAAAAATTGGTAAAGATTCATATTAAAACATGGTTCTCTCATAATTCACAGTTTAAATGCATAGATATTGAGACAAAATGCACTTAGACTATCTTTATATTTTTTCAAATCCTATACCTAAATAAACAGGACACACTCATTAACAGACATTTATCATTCTTAACATGTACACGTGTGTAACTGATGTATGTGCCCACGACACGTATGTCTTGATGAACCATCATCTGATGAGCATGATACCAAACGCCGCATAGGAAGCAAAATTTATAAAGCAAATCGGTTGGAAGGGTATTGATTTTTTGCCTGATTTCAAATATTTTCTCTTTTACTTGCTTATAATCAATTCCCCAAATTTATGTTCAGTTATTTAATACTCAATTTAGGAGGAACTAATACACCAGATTCGCAAACAGGACGAACTGTGCTGAGTTATTGGTGGATATTTTGTATAGTTTCCATGGCTATATATAGCGGTAACTTGGTGGCGTTTCTTACAGTTGCCAAAGATGAACTACCGTTTACTACAATGGCGGAAATGGTTAAACAGGACAAGTATAAGTGGGGACTTTATGGTAATGGCGCTATGCACAGCTATTTATCTGTAAGTAACCTATTAGATTAATCTTAAAAAAAATACACCTGTATATGAAGACAAAAGTAAAATAACAAAAATACCGAACTCCCAAGGAAAATTCATATCGGAAAGTCTCTTATCAAGTGGCAAAATCAAAAGCTCCAACATATCAAACGAATGGAAAACAACTGTCATATTCCTGACTTGGTACAGGCATTTCCTTATGTAGAAAAAGGAACACAGTGTATGCATCGAAATTTTAATCGGCATATATATATTCTTTATTAAACCTGAATATGACCGACAGACTCCAACTGATAAGTACGAGCTCGAGTGATCTCATTTTCTTTTTTATTTAGAACTGTTCACAGGAATAGTACCATTTACAAATTACTGACTGTATTTTCAACTTTCAATTTTTGTTTACGAAGGTTAAAAAACAATTTTTATGACTTCATCACTTCTTCCCCCTTCTTTACCATCAATATGTGATGCACTTTCAAAGTCAAATTTATTGTCCGTTCCCGCAGAATACATCATGATAATGTAACTTACAAAGACAGTAAGGGTCCACAGTTATGTCCTACCTAGGATATGTATAAAAGGAAATGCGTGTTTAGCGTCAACGATACAACACTCAAAAGAAAAATATACCCAAAAGACATCTAGAGGGCAAAACAAAGTCTTCCACGATAGACATGTGTTATTACAATGTGACAAGCTCTTAATAGTGCTAAGTCTAGGAAAGTTGTAAATAGATCAAAGAGGAAGGAACAATCAAAGATCTACATCTGGAATGAACATCAAATTCTCCGAATGAGAAAGAAAAACACTTTAGGATATGATACTTTGGGCAGGAACATGGATATGTTGCGGATATAAGTCAATTGGAACAATTTGTTTATGACTGCCCGCAGTTTATAAAAAGTACCTGTTAGTCTGGATAAAAATGGAAAAAAGAAAGTATGGAACAAACACATTTTAAAAATGAGAGTTAGAAAAATTGTAATTATGTTTATGAAGATTTTTGAAGGGAAATTATCGGATGATAGCAATATATCTTGATATATTATATATTAACTTATGTAGGACACTGAACATAAAGTCGATTTGAAATCATCTTTTGTTTTAATTGTTTAGGAATCAACCTTGCCGATTCATAAGGAGGTCTGGAATGGAATCGTAGATTTTAATCACAGTGACCCAAGTGTTCTTATGTCAAGTGAAGATAAACAATTTGATAAAGTTATCAATGGGAACTACGCATACTTTGCTGTAAATTTGGTTGCACAATATTATAAAGTTAGAGGATTTGACATTATCATACTACCAGAAATTATTGCTACAATTCCTAATGCTTTTGCACTTCAAAAGAATTCTCCTTATGAAGAAATGTTTTCAAGCGAGTAAGTATATAAATAAAATTCATAGATACCAGGATTGAAATTTTCTATGCCAGACGCGCGTTTTGTCTAAAAAAGACTCATCAGTGACGCTCGAATCCAAAAGTTAAAAAGGCCACATAAAGTAAGAAGTTAGAGCATCGAGGACTCACAATTCCGAAAGTTTTTGCCAAAAAAAGCTAAGGTTATATATTGCTTTGGTAGAAAATTCTTAGTAATTCTGCCTTTAACAGCAACACACAAACAAACAAACTCAAACGTATAACATGTTTACTTATATTGTTGAAAAAATCGTTATAACTTGAGATGAAGAACGGCAATGAAAACTTTTTACCATATCCCCCTTTTTCCATTTTTTATCTATATACTACGTAGTTGTTTAGTGCTTGCTTAATTTGTATATTTAAGTGCACTTTCTTTGGATTCTCGATTCTGCGATAAGAAAACAGTATTTTATAAATACCGCCTTGTTTATAAAATTCATGACTGAAATCGAAGGATAAATAAATGTATATGAACAAAAACAAATAACAAAGAATTTTGGGTGACTATTCTGTCTACTATTCAAAAGTGTGAATCGTAGATACAAATTCCTTGTTTAAGGTCACATAAAAACTTTTGTTTGTGAAGCACTATACTGGTTCCAACCGCAAAGACGTCATCATTATACTGGACTTTCTGATCGACAAGATATCTCTTGGGTTTGGTGGATATATATAATAATTTGTCAAAATGTAGTTTATATCATGCTTTTTTCCAAAATATAATAAAAAGTATGGGTCACCGGACTTTTTTTCCTGCTACAGCTTTTGCAAAATTGTCAGATTTTGTATAGATTATGCATGAAAAATCCAATTTTTTGTGGTAAAAAGAAAACTACACCATAGAATTTTAAGATAAAATGTGAGAACAAAGCTCTTATAACATGCTTTCAAATAAGAGAAAAAAAAAGTAGGGTCACCGGACTTGTTTTCTTGCTACATATTAAAATAGGTAAATTCACAACACTTTCTATTATAAAAATTACTTACAAAGTTATCTCCCGTACTATCTGAGTTATCTACCCCTATGTGGCAAAGTTGAAAAAAAATGAATCAAATAAAAATATTGTGTTTTTTAGAAAATACAGCCGTAAATATGATAAAACCCATAATTTTCTATATTAACATGAAACGTCTTACACATGAATTACATACTACTCTCAAAATTTGCACATTTCATTAAAGATCTAGACCAATTGTTATCTGCTACTTCAAAATCCAAGATGGAGGAAGACACCCAAGCCACCTTAATATATAAACATATCTTGCAAAGTCTTTTACCTCACTTTCAGATAGATTGATGATGTCCTATCACTCAATAGATATAAGAAGATGTAGTATGAGTGCCAATGAGACAACTCTCCATCCAAGTCAAAATGTATAACAGTAAACCATTATAGGTCAAAGTACGGTCTTCAACACGGAGCCTTGGCTCACACCGAACAGCAAGCTATAAAGGGCCCCAAAAATTACTAGTGTAAAACCATTCAAACGGGAAAACCAACGGTCTAATCTATATAAAAAACGAGAAACGAGAAACACTTATGAACCACATCAACAAACGACAACTACTGAACATCAGATTTCTGACTTAGGACAGGTGCAAACAATTGCAGCGGGTATAAACGTTTTAATGGTACCAAACATTCACCCTTATCTGAAACAATAGCGTAACATCACACCATAGAAAGACATAATATAAAATATCAATTGAAATGGCTTCACTCAATCAAAAGACATATTAACACCAGTGAACATACACTGAACAAATAAATTTGATCTATGATACAATGTAAATACAAAATAAATAAACTAAGGAAAGAATAATTAAAGTAACATGTTATACCGCTGTGAAATGTTAAACAATTTAAGAAAAACAATATGCTTGAACAAAAATATCAGCCATTTGCAATTACTTTAAACACAGGTACAATTTTTTTGTTAGGTATACGTGTACAGTTCAAATAGAGAAAGGAAATATTTTTACAAAATAAATAATTTTAATGTTCATAGTACGAAGAAGTGAAAATTTATAGTAATACCAAACACCATACAAGCTATAACCCACTTTCACTGAATCTTTGCATCACATATATCTCAGTAAACTTGAGATAAGTGATATTACCGAAACTAGAATGTCTGATTCATATCTTTTATTCAATAATTACACAGATAGACGACTTCAAACTAGAATCTATGACAAACCTTTCCAATTGTCAATTTCCCATTTCAAAGCATTGACATACCCTATGCTCCACCGTATAATGTTCATATATCTCATTTAATATGTCAAGTTCGTGCGTGTTCGCACTATAAGACATCCCAGGGGTATGCTACACGTAACACCAAAACTGCTTCAGCAGAATAAGGAAGAAGAACGACAGAAATCGACACTACACAAGTTTTACGGTCACCATCACGAATTGGTTGGCCTATATCATGTGTCTCTGTTCATCTTACTAGCGACATGTTATCACGGTCTTAGATCCAGAATACTAATATTATTTTACTAACTGTGTCCTATTCTCGATTATGGCATTCCGACGGATTGTGAATTCGCGGGTGCTGCATGCATAGCAAGAGACACTGACCTTGTCGGCGCATCCGGTCTCGTTACCTTTTGGAGTCGATGAGATTCCCTAATTTTTGTTGGGTTATCTTGATTTATGTACTCTTGATCAATTGACGAGATTTGAACATTGGTAAACTACTGTAGCCTAAGTTAACCTCAAATACAAATAGCAAAAAACATTAATAAAGTATATCATTTGCTTCTATCTGATTACCGTTTTGTGGTTGATTCAAGCATTAAAGAGTTGCTGTGATCTTCAAAATATTAGGTCTGTCATACTCTGAAGATTGAAAAAAAAGGTTACAGTTTTCCCAATCACTTCATCGATCGACAAATGGTGAGATTAATTTTCGTATACATTATTAGGTAAAGTAAGAATTCCCCAAAATCAACTTTGTAAACTTATTAAATAAAAAAACTACTTATTTCCTACACACTATTACTAATATATATATTTTCCATCAGTGAAAAAAAGATTCTGCTTTGAATACTTTATCTAAGAAACTTTGTAAATTGCTAATTTATTTATTTTGTAGGATAATGCGAATGCACGAGAATGGTCTGATAGACACTTGGCTGAAAGCTGGTTATCCACCGAATATAAAAACGAGTATCAAATTCCAAGCCAAAGTAATTGAATTTCAAGACTTACAAAGTGCCTTTTATTTGATAGGTATTGGTGTCACTTCTGGGGTTATTTCTTATATTTTAGAAAGGATACTCCATAGAATTCCGAAATGTAAAATTAGAAAAAGTAAAGGAGGTGTAAGATTGCACCGCATGCAGTCTTTTGATTTATCAGCAATTAAATAGTATGATTGACAAATGACAATTTTCAGCATTATTGATATAATAAAAATTAACATAATATGTAATTAATTAATTTCCGTTTCAATGCCATGTATACTCTAAATCCTCTTTATATCCTACTCAAGTATAAGCCGGTTTTGGACTTTTCAATTATAAACTAAATTTTCATGTGAACTCGTGCTGACCCCGCAAGATCATTGACCAATAAGAAAGATGTAATCCAATCATGCACTGGTCATTATTATCTAATCATGTTATCTAATTTCAACAATTTGTCGTTTAATTAAGTATGGTAAATCTGACCCCTTGACCAGTACAGAGACATCATAAATTTACAGTATAAATAGCTCACTCTTTGTTTAAGTCTGAGTAATAAACAATTAATACAGAATTATCTTCTCTGCTGTCTTAAATGATTTTATTCAGCTTAATTTTCAATTGGGAAATAAAATTGGTTATTAATGTACAAATAAGAGAAGCGCTATGATTGCGAAAGAGACATATATCCATCAGAGACCAAATGACGCAGATGTAAGCATTTATAGGTCGCAGTGCGGCATTCAAATATGTACAAAATACATATTGTATAGTAAGATATTAGAGGCACGATATGACAATTCAAACTAGAACAGTAACAGCCTGATTTATGTACAAAACAATTAACGAATAACAAATATGATAGAGAGCAAGCAAATGTCAACCATTGAATAACAGGCTAATAACTTGGGACAGTCACATATAAAATGTGGCAAGGTTATACATGTTTGCAAGCCTTCAAACCTGCTTCTACCCTAGGAACGTGGTGTAACAGCACATCATAAGAATAGATTATAAAGATCAGTGGAAAAGGCTAACCCTCAGCAGGTCGACAAAAACAAATAAAACAACTTACAAAAAGGGTATGTCAAAGTACCGATCTAAGAGTACTCACAGTAAATAAAAGCTAGTTCAAATTGCAACGAATCAATCTATCATGTTTTCCAGACTAAAATCAATCACAACTTTAAGAAACCTTTTGTAGGATCTGTTTTACTATAGAAAAAAATCGATTTGTTAGTTTAATGTCATGTCAAATGTTATTTTTCGAGAACGTCGTTGTGTTAAACTACTCATTTTGCATACAATATTGCTCATGCTAAAACCTCTGTCCTATAAATTTGACATGACTAATTAATACAATTTATACAGTTTATTAATTAGGATTCATGTTCATGTCGGTAAATCTTAAGTTATGGTTAATAGATTTTGAATATTTTACATTGTTCATATGTTAACGTATCAACGTGTTAACGTGTTGACGTATTGTCATTTTGATATCATCATTAGCATTATACTATCAAGTGCACACAGTCGAGAATATATCTATGTTAACAGTACATTACTACAGTTCATTCCCAAACACCCTATCCCAATTTGAAGTTTTTGTTCACTTTTGCTTTGTTTCTTCAGTTGGTTTTATTTCCATGAGTTGGCTGTTGAGGGTTCCTGACGACGATTATCAAAAATGGGCGTGCTTCGTTGAGCAACGACAATTTTTGGCTTGTAATATTTATTTGCTGCCATTGGGTCAAAACGTTAGTTAGAATATGCAAATAAGGAAATCATTGCCTAATTTGTTTACACAGCCTTAATTCATTTATGTCTGCAAAAAAGCATCCCTCAAAAAATGTTAAAACTATTTTAATTCCGTCCATTAAAAATTTATATATCATCGCAATTTTAATTTACTGTTTTCTGAATCATTTTCATTTTTTATTGTTGTAAAAGAAAAGTACATCATTGTATAATGCCAGCCACACATTTTGAAGAAAACATCACATCAATTAGATTGAAATAAATACTGATTTTTAAGGAAATATATTAACATCAAAATGATTAGAAACTCCCTCCTCTAACTACAAAGTGCGGAAAGGCAACTTGGCATTGTTTTGTCAGTTGTTCAATATTTGAACAAACCATAACATGCACATCTTAATTCGAACAATGATAGGTAAGAACAATGAGCTGTGAATGAAAATGAACGATAAATTGAAATATATAGGTATATACTATTTAACTGATATAAAGATATATATCTAAATAGAAATGAAAAACAAGCATACACATAAAGCTTGTCTGGTCGTTAACATCGATGAGTGTTGGTCCAGAACAGAGGGAATCTAGAACCGAAGAAAATCCCATGAAGCTAGAGCAGAATACAACAAAACACAATCCAGAATATAACAAAACTCTAAAACGATAACAATGAAGGACAGCAACTCATGACTAATATTAAATGAATGGGAATGTGGAATACAAGTCAATGACACAGACATCCTACGATTCCGAAATCAAAAGACAACATGAGGTCAACAGCGGGTGTTTAAACGAGTGTATTCAATATATAAAGCTATACACCTAAACAATCCAGAGTTTAGTAGAGCTGTGAAAAAATTAAGCGCCAAGACTATCAAATATCTGCAATCAGCACCTAATTCCCGAAGTGACAAAAATAAAAAGCAACCAATAAAGATAGCTACTGACTAGGCTCCTGTTTTTGGAACGGTACATACACATTTTATTTGAGATCTAGTCTCAACCTCCAGTCTCGGACGGGATGACTAACAAAAGGTCCTTCATAAAAGAACACTCACTACTGAACGTCTGATGTCTAGAATAAGAACACTCACTACAGAATGTCTGACGTTAGTGAAAAGATTGATTGGTATTGCTAATATATGACTTGATCGATATGGTACATTGAATTGTTGCCCTCAGGAATTTCATTCTGCCATGTGCATTTGAATTTTAACAACGCTTAATGTCACCCAAAGTTGTTTTGTAACAACCAAAACGTCCTATTTAACACAATGGTGGTACATGTATTTACCTATGATTTTTAAAGGCAGTGCTTTAATGCCTTTCTAGTTGCCGTGTTAATATTTCTTTCCGCGATATCCAACTTATCTACGTGGGGGGTCATTTAGCTCCAAGTAGATCCGGAAAATGTTGATTCTCTCCTCTTCTTATTGTGGTATAAAATGTTTTTTGTCTCATTTCATTTACATTGGGAAATAGAGAAACGATCATTGTGTTTTGTTAGTTTTAAAAACTTTTGATATATTTGTATTTTACATTTTAAGCAGTCAACCGATTGACAAACTAGAATTATTTGAATTCCGTGTGGAAAGAGGTCGGGTTAATTTCGAGTGTTATCTGCAATCTAGATGTTTATAAATCATTTCAGTCGTTGATATAATAATTAAAGGTCGACTGAACATGAATTATATTATACAATTTAAAGCGCATTTCTGTTTATGCACGCGAACCCGTCTAACGTTATTGTTATTTCGCAGTTATATAAAGTAGCAAATTATCGTTCCTGAATAGGTGTTGTGTACCTGGATGGAAACTATTCATGGTAAAACTCTATTTTCTTTTTAAAATATATAGTTATATATGTAATCGCCATGCGAATAAACCAAAGTCAGTTTACAACCACAATTATCGTTTTAGAATAAAAGGGGGTGGTTAATTCAAGACGTCATAATTTTTTGGATTACGATTCAATGTGATCTGTTTGAGATTTTTTGGTGCTTGCTACAATTATAATGATTTCTTACAAGAGGTATATCATACTGAGAATTATTTTAGCAGTAAATATGCTTATGTAGTAATGACAGGAATGCATAAGCTATGCCTCATAGACTTTCTTGAAAAATATCAATGACAATGTTAACAGGAACAAAACAATGACATGCTCTCATCTATATTATAGTTATTTAGGTACAAACAATGTATGTTTGTTGCATACGTCTCTCATTGTTTGTCCTTTGGATTTACATAACATACATTTTGATGTACATTGAATCAGGCTAACATAGTTTTATCCAGATTGTAATGAATAAATCTAGTTAATATTTTGCCAGGTTACGAGTACAAAGGAATTATAGTTATCTCGTACCATTGTAACTCGTACCAATGTCAACTCGTACCACTAAACAAAAACTCGTTCCAATGCAAACTCGTACCACTGCTAACTCGTACAACGGTAAATTCATACCATTGTAAACTCGTACCAACTTATTTAAATGCATTCAAATGGTGTTTAATGATGAATATATACTTTAATTTCACTCAATACCTCTTAAGTCTGTAAAATGTATATAATTTGAAATTACAATAACCAATTTGTAGCTAATTTTCCTTGTCTAATTGGATAGAGAAAACCGTGGCAGATTGGCTTTGTTGTCTCCCTTGAATAGACTCTTTTTTAAACTTTTACTGACAACTATTTGATTTAATTTTTAATCATTCCAAATCAGTAACATTGAATAGATTTGGGTATTTTTCTATTGTTTCTAAAAGGAATTTTATTTAATGAAAGAATTTATTGATTGTGTTTTAAAGGTTTAAAATTGTTTATGACCAACAGTTAGAAAGTATGAAATTTATTTTTATACAATATTCAGCACATTTCAGCAGAATATGACCATGCTTATATGATTATACAAGTTGATTAGTTAAAGATAAAAAAAACAAGTTGATTAGTTAATAATCAACCAATAATCACACAATCAAAGGAATTTAATATATTTATTAGCATGGTAATTAAGAAATTACATTTGTATTTTTGTCTAAGTTTTCATTAAAATCTGGTATAAATTTCAAAGATATTTTAATTTTTTGTATAAAGCTTAAAAAAAAATAATCATAAAACATTCGTATTTTTGTCTAAGTTTTCATTAAAATCTAGTATAAAATTCAAGTAATTCAACTTTTTTTATTTAGTTTACCAAAAAAAAAATCATAAAACTTTCGTATTTTTGAATATATTTTTAATGGTACGAGTTTGCAGTGGTACGAGTTCTGATTGGTACGACTTCCCAGTGGTACGAGTTTACGTGGTACGAGTTTACAATGGTAGGAGTTAATTTGCTTCTGTACAAAGTATGCATTGCTAATGGAAGTTCATTTAATTATCAAAAAACTAATGTTTTATAACCTTTTTCAGGGCACAAACCCACCATACAGAGACTTAAGTCTACTGCCAATCCCAGCCTATTTTCCTGGACCAAGCAAGAGACTGAATCGTCCGCAAAAAGAAAAATCAGGGCAGTTTCCTGTGAAAACAAATCAACTAAACAATGAATATTGTAGTAGAAATCTAGAGGAAAGTTTTGATTGTAAAGTTGGTTTTCCTGAAAAAGTAATTCATACTGCAGACAGGATTTATGACTGTCCACCACCAACTGCCGAGCTAATGTTGAGCTTCACAGATGGAATTACGCAAACACCATCAATGCCTATATTTTCAGCAGAGAATTTTGAAATGAAGACACGTGACACAGCCATGCATTTTTATACCGGTTTAGAGTTGTATACTAAATGTTTATTTGTTTTGACCACACTTGGTCCAACAGCACATTGTTTGAGATACATATATTTTCAAATTGATAGGGTGTCATTTGAAAATCAGTTTTTTTATGACTTTGATGAAATTGATGCATTATACAACCAACTTTGAACTGTCTAGATTCTAGATTGAAACTAGTGTTAAGAATATTGTGTAAACATGGATTGTTTTTATGTCTAAACAGTGGCGTGAGGCTAACACTTGGCCATTTAGTGGTTTAGTCAGGTATTTTTCGCCATCCAACTTAGAATTAAAGTTTCCTACAACTTGGATTATTATTGACAGCACAGAATATCCCGTGATAAAACCTAAAGCTCCTAGAGCTCAGGCAACCTTTTCATCATATAAAAACAGAAACACTGAAAATACTTGTATGTTCGACACCTGGTGGTTTAGTCAACTATGTCTCTAATGCATATGTTGGTTGTACCAGTGACTGTGAATTAGTTGAAAGATGTAGAATAGTTCAATTATGTGATCCAGGTGACAGTGTGATGGAAGACAAAGGTTTAAATGTGCAAGATTTGTTTGCTCACTTTTTTCAAAAAAAGAAACAGAATTAGTTCCAAAACTCTTATACGGGATAGAAAAGTCTCCAATTAACACGTGCACATAGAGCTAATTATTGGACTTGGCAAAACATACAAAATTCTAATAAATCCTATGAATGGAACTGAAACAAAACTTTCATCTGAAATAACATTTAGTTGTTTTATGTTGTGTAATTTTAGAACTTGTATTGTGCCAAAGGATGCATAAATAAAAGTGACACAATGAAGTTTGTTCTGATATATATATATATAAATATTATTTACAATTACATGCACATGTAAATTGTAATGCATATAAAAATAAGGAGATGTTGTACATTGTATGATATTCAGTGAGTTTATCGAACCAAAGTGCATAAGAAATGGGTTAAGCAGTTACAGGTGTTACTGTCACCATACAATCTCCAACAATTAGAAAAACTTGTACTGTGTAAAAAATTTCAGAGATCTTACAACTAAGTTTTGTTGTCTCACCTTGACTTTGGTGAATTGTTTATATCTCTTGATGTAAATATAAAAAAGAAGATGTGGTATGATTGCCAATGAGACAACTCTCCACAAGAGACCAAATGACACAGAAATTAACAGCTATAGGTCACAGTACGGCCTTCAACAATGAGCAAAGCACATACCGCACAGTGAGCTATAAAAGGCCCCGAAATGACAATGTAAAACAATTCAAACAAGAAAACTAACGGCCTAATTTATGTACAAAAAATGAACGAATAACAAATATGCAACAAATAAACAAACGACAACCACTGAATTACAGGCTCCTGACTTGGGACAGGCACATACATGTACATACAGAATGTGGCGGGGTTAAACATGTTCGCGGGATCCCAACCCACCCCCTAACCTGGGACAGTGGTGTAACAGTACAATATAAGAGCGAACTATAAAAATCAGTTGAAAGAGGCTTAACTCATCAGATGGATAAATACAAATACAAGTGGACGTGGCCGGGTAGTTGTACATCCAAACAACAAAAAGACACTAAGTACAGATCTGACAGTACTCGCATTTACTGACAGCTAGTTCAAAGCCACAAACAACTGATAAAAAAATCTTGCATCTAAGACTAAATTATCAATCCGTAAGCTCCCTTTAGAATTTTATAAATTTTAGATTTTACATTTCTGAGTTATGGGGTTTTATTCATTAAAAAGGGGGGGGGGGGATTTTCCAGTTTTTGGACAACAACTCAAAAATGCTTTAAGCAGTTCGCATGAAACTTTGGTGAATTATTTATAGCTATTGATGTAATCTCCCTATTGATTTTCATAAATTTCAAATATGACATTGAGAAGAAATTGAACTTTATTTGTTTATAGTCTGGCAACAGATTTATGAAGTATTGCGCAACAGCACAGTGTATTGCACAACAGCAAGAAATCTTTAATTGAATATAAATTCAATTCATATAACCGATTTCAAGTTCTTTGACTACATTTATTCAGAAACTATAATATGTCAAATATTTAATTACAATCCAAATTCAGACCTGTATCAAGCTTGAATATTGTGTCCATTTTTGCCCCAACTGTTCAGGGTTGGACCTCTGTGGGTGTATCCAGCTGCACTCAGCGAATCAGTTTATTACTTAATTAAGAACTCCTTTTTGTCGAGCCTGCGACAAAAGTCGCAGAAAGCTCGACATAGGGATAGTGATCCGGCGGCGGCGTTAGCTAACTTCTTAAAAGCTTTATATTTTAGAAGGTGGAAGGTCTGGATGCTTCATACTTTGTATATGGATGCCTCATGTTACGAAGTTTCCGTCAGTCACATGTCCAATGTCCTTGACCTCATTTTCATGGTTCAGTGACTACTTGAAAAAAAAGTTAAGATTTTTTGTAATGTTGAATTCTCTCTTATTATAAGTAATAGGATAACTATATTTGGTATGTGCATACCTTGCAAGGTCCTCATGCCCGTCAGACAGTTTTCACTTGACCTCGACCTCATTTCATGGATCAGTGAACAAGGGTAAGTTTTGGTGGTCAAGTCCATATCTCAGATACTATAAGCAATAGGTCTAGTATATTCTGTGTATGGAAGGACTGTAAGGTGTACATGTCCAACTGGCAGGTGTCATCTGATCTTGACCTCATTTTCATGGTTCAGTGGTTATAGTTAAGTTTTTGTGTTTTGGTCTGTTTTTCTTATACTGTATGCAATAGGTCTACTATATTTGGTGTATGGAATGATTGTAAGGTGTACATGTCTAGCTGGCAGGTGTCATCTGACCTTGACCTCATTTTCACGGTTCAGTTGTCAAAGTTAAGTTTTTGAGTTTTGTCTTTTTTTCTAATACTATATGCAATAGTTCAACTATATTTGGTGTATGGAAATATTTTATGATCTATATGTCAGTCACGCAGGTTTTTTTTTTTACCTTGACCTCATTTTCAAGGTTCATTGCTCAGTTTTAAGTTTATGTGTATTGGTCTGTTTTTCTTAAACTATAAGCTATAGGTCAACTATATTTGTTGTATGGAAGAATTGTTAGCTGTACATGCCTGCCTAGCATGGTTCATCTGACCTTGACCTCATTTTCTTGGTTCATTGGTCAATGTTTAGTTTACTTGGTTAATGTTAAGTTTATGTGACAGTTGTAATAAAGCTTTATATTTAGGACTATCAACATAATATCAATGATTAGTAAAGAAGGCGAGACATTTCAGCGTGTGCACTCTTGTTTCATTCATAAATTACTTTATACTTGGAAATATAATTTTGCTTGGAGTTATTGTTTCTAAAAAAAGTATTGTCATTGAAAGAGTTGACATGTTGCAATGTACATTTATTCTACATAGTTCTATGGTACCAAATCAAAAGTTTATATTAAAGAAAGAAGTCAAAGGTTTCCCATCATAGTTTAGTTACATACATTTTTTTTTGTACCTGAGGTCGTTTAATATAGATCATTATATAAATAAGGAGATGTGTTATGATTGCCAATGAAACAACTATCATCCATACATTGTACTTACCAGTAACAAACCACATTTGCAAAGTTGAATAAAATACAGTTGATAACATTTACTTATTACTTAAAAGAAAATGCCAAACTATTTTAAACAGTATTTGACTATAAACATAGATAAAAAAGGTACAAACTGGACATAATGCACTAGTTCATAAACAAGTGAAAACAATCGCCTTCATATAGTGCTCAGAATATGACATTCATAAAACTTGTTCAATATCATTAGAGAACTCTAAATCTTAAATACTGAAAGCCACCTCTGATAAGTACAATGTACTATGCAAGATAATGATATAACTGGACTAAAAATACACACAACCTGTAATTAACTGCCTTTACAGCGCTTTCGCGCTTTGATTATTTATAATGCCGTGTCGCAGTTTGTCGTGCTTTTCGCGTACACGTTAAGTTGATTATAATGATGTCGTTAGTTCCTAACAAAAATCCTTCAGCACCTTGCAACTTCTCTCCCAATCTTAAATGATTTTAAAGAAAAATATTTGATACAATGCGTAAGTTTTCAGTTCATTTATTTATCTAAGTATGCTTAAACTCATTTTGCATCTTCTTCGGGTAAAGTCGTTTGGTTGCTCTGTTTAGATAAGGTAAACGTAGGGAAAACTTCATTTTGTCCCGGGCTACAGTAATGTATCGACTTTGTTTGCTGTTTTCTAACATATTAAGTAATTGCGGGTCTATTGCCAGTTTTCAATAAACTCTTGAGTCATCAAGCAGAAAATGCTTACCCTTTCAGAATGTTTGAGTTCACTAACGATTTTTGTTGGTGTTTGAGTTCCTAAATCTTTAGTGTATTGTTTCGGGACTGTTGTGGTGTCGTTATTTGTGTTTCCTTGGTCTTAAGACGTTTCTCGATTTACAGTTTATAGACGTTCCCTTGGCAGCATCGCTTTTTACACGACCTCAAAATATAGCGCCTTGTTAAATAGTGAACGTTTGATTTAATAAGAATACAGTGTTATTGAAAAATGTCATCAACATTGGGAATATCTGCAGAGAGCACGTGTCCTAATATTAGTAGCTATATTAAAAATATTTATCAAACAGTTGTTTTAGTATGTTCGAATTTTAGCTATATGTTGCATCTGTTGCCGTTACAGTGTACAACTATTAATTCCTTTAAATTATTATCTCCAGGTTGATACGATATTTCAGATCGTGAATTTCTTGTCATGATTTCCTTCATAGAGGGTTCATGCTTACAAAGAAGCTATTGAATTAAGGGTTCCAAATGGTGTAATTGAAGTCATCCCATCGAAAATTTGATAGGCGCCGTCACTAGTTGGTTGACATTTATGGAATATCTGTTTCACAGATGGCGATCAAAATGTTTTTATTTTCGTAACCACAAACCCGTTCTCTTTTCTGTGAATTTGACATGACAAAATGAATTCTATCATCGAATTTGTAATTACATGCATGAGCAACACGACGGGAACGGGTGCCACATTTGAAGCAGAATACTCTTCCGGTGCACCTGAGATCGCCCTAATTTTTTGTAGGATTCTTGTCTTTATTGTTTAGATTTCAATGTTATGTTTTGTTGACTGTTGCTTGTCTTTTGGTGGTTTTTCGTTTTTGGCTATAGCGTTGTCAGTTTGTCTTCGACTGAATACTTTGAATATCCTTTTTGGTATCTTCAGCCTCTATTTTAAAAAAGGCAATTACAAAAGTTACTAATTATTAAAAAAAAATGGCAACAACACATGTCTTATGAATCTGTATAACAGTTGTTTTATTCGTTGTGTTCGCCTTTTAAAATTTATTTTTATAGGAGGATGTTTTCTATTTTAGGATGTTGGTTGCATATAGAGAGCATTATATAAAATGGACAAGATATTTGAGTTGCCTCTCAGTATTTACATACATCATTTGATACATTATTATTAAGCATTGATTACTCGTAGTTGTGGTTTGATGTATTTAATACTACTGTAATTGTTTATGTTCCAGTAAATTTTAATTTTGTGCAATTTTCATTGTTGTGGGTTACATTTCAAAGCTGATAATATTGGTGGGGTTGGGTGATATCAAGAAGGCTAGTTTAACCCAAGACATATTTAAGTAGGTAATCCAAACTTTCATTTGCTGTCATCTTTGACATCTTGGTATTTTGTCCAACAAAGAAATTAGTAATTATAGTAGATTTATTCATCATCTTTGTTTATTATAATGACAATTTGCAAAAGCTAGGGCTGTTGCATATATATTAATGTGTATATTATTGTAAACCAAATGATGTTTCAGTGACAAACACATCACATCTTTTGATATGCATACTTAAAATATAAGCTTCATTATTATGTATAAACAGCAAAATATTTCATTGAAATTAATCCATAATATATGGTTATAACATTTGCATTTATAGTTCAATAAATGGTATTGAATCTTCAATTAAACCAGAAAAGTTTCTAAATATTACTGTTGTTAATGTTTACTGTCATTTTCACCAAGATGATGTTCAGATACTTTGATCTCAATTGTGCTCACGTCATGTTGTCTAGATCCGGAAAACGGTAGTAAAACTAAAGCTGTCATGATGAAAATAATTGTGCCAAAGTAATAAGGTACATTCTCATTGCCAATTATTTCTTGTAGATACGCTGAAATGTTTTACTTTGAAGATAAGAAACATATTACATTGAAATAAAAATCATTTCATATTCAAAAAATAAGATTGATGAACATATTATATTCTGACTACTGTACAATTTATCAGTTGCGTATTTGTATTAAAATTAATGTTTCAAAAAGCTGAGAAAATTCATGATTATGATTTTATAGTCTCATTTGAGATTAAATTTGCAAGCATTTGAAGCATTTGTCGTTCAAAATGTTAACCAAGCCTTCCTTAAATAAGCGCGCTCACGCTAATGTTCAAATCGCCACATTCTTTATGTGCATGTTATTACATAGAAGTGTGTGATCTCCAGAGGTTATCTTTGATTGCTATTGTCATAACTGTTTTTCGTTCTTTTATTATATAAATCAGTCCGCCGTTTTTTTTATTTGTTTCATCTTTTCCCGGGCCTTTTGTTGCTTACTATACATCATACGATGTTCCCATTGCTGAAGATCTCTTTTCTGTATAATGATGATCGTTATTTTGTTATCAAGAACTCCGTATCGGATATATCATTTTGCCATACTATCATTGGAACACTGGTGCTAATCGTTGTTTTCCGTCAAATTCCCAGTAGTCCAGTACTCATGATTTGAATTATAAAGTTCAAATGAATTAAAGTAATACATTTTGTAATGAATGGTAATGAAATCAAGGTTTCAAATGTGTCAGGCAAATTTGAACTGCGATACTCTTAAATTTGCAGCTGAGGATGGTTTGTGCAAGCACAAATATGCTAGTCCAAATTAATCAATCCCGACATGACAAAATGTGAAACAATTTAAACGAGAAAACCAACGACCAGATTTATAACAAAACGATAAACGAAAATAATATCAACCATTGAATTACACTTTACACAAGTATTCCTCATTCCAAACTAAAAGACGCATTGAAATAGTTGGTCCTGCTTTGTTTCATAAAAAGAATGGCCAACGTAGATACAAGTATCTGTCTTATAGAGGGATAAATCGTAAAAAATCACTCTGATTGAAACAAAAATTCTCTGAAACTGATATTATCAAGATGCTTGATTTCTTGATTGACAACACGTTTGTTACGTTTGGAGGATGTGTTTTTCAACAAACAATCGGCATTCCCATAGGAACCAACTGTGCCCTCTTCTTGCCGACTTGTTCCTTTATTCATATGAGGCTGACCTCATACATAAATTTCTTAGGAAGAAAGAAAAGAAGTTAGCAGTATCCTTTAACTTCACTTTCTGCTATATAGATGTTCTCTCACTAGATAATTCAAACTTTGGTGACTATGTTGAACGCATCTATCCTATCGAATTTGAAATAAAGGATACAACAGTTACAGTTAAGTCTGCCGTCTAAAAATACACAATGAGGGTCGCTTAAAAACAAAACTTTACGACAAAAAAGATGATATCAGTTTCCCAAGTGTGAACTTTCCATTTATATATAGTAACATTCCAGCAGCGCCTGTATATGGAGTATATATTTGCCAGTTAATATGATATTCCAGGGCTTGTATTTCCTATCATGATTTTTTTGATGGAGGGTTGCTGCTCTCAAGGAAGCTATTAAACCAAGAGTTCCATGTGGATGAATTGAAATCATCCCTTTGTAAATTTTAAGGACGCCGTTACCAGTTGGTTGACCGTTTTGAAATATCTGTTTCACCGATGACAACGGATATATTCCAATTGTCGTAACTACAATTCCGTCCCATTTTCCCGGAATGTGACCTACCGAATTAGACTTATCACTGGGTTTGTACTAACACGACGGGTGCCAAATGTGGAGCAGGATCTGTTTTTCCTTCCAGAGCACCTGAGATTACCCCCGGGTTTTGGTCTTGCTCAGTCTTTGGTTTTCTATATTATGCTTTGTGTACTTTTGTTTGTCTGTTTGTCTTTTTCTTTTTAATTTTAGTTAATTTTCGACTTGTGAGTTTGAATGTTCCTTTGGTGTCTTTCGTCTTTTTTTTTTAAGGCCCATGAATTGGAAAGGAATCTAAAGAATTTGGCGCGGTTTAAAGTGTCTGTGAGCCATACATTTTAAATTTTATTCTTATTTTATTCACAAAGAAAAGTTAAAAGAACTTTAGTAATAGTTTTTTTATTTGCTTTCTTTATTGCTATCATGAATTTATAGCTGGTGTTTCCTTCCTAAAGGCTTTTAAAATGAAAAAAAAAATATCGGTATCTTTGACAATGCAGTATTATTTGGACTAGTATTGTGAAAATAATTGTGAAGTTTTGGATCTCGTTCTATGTAATTGTATGCATTTCAAGATTTTTTATACGTCACAAAAAAAACGACACTGTCTGTGGTGTCCTGTGCTGTCGTTAATGGGAGATGTTTGTTGTTATTCTTCGGTTTACATGTTGTAATGTACTATAATATTATTCATTTCTCTGTGCTGAGTGTGTGGTCTTGCGTTTGTTTGTACTATATTCCTGTCAAGTAGTGTTGTCATTTTAGCAATATTTTGTAACATTGTCATATAAGCGGGAAGTTTGGCTAGCCATAAAACCAGGTTCAACCAAACATGTTTTTCTTAAAATGTCAGGAATATGGCAGTTGTTATCAAATAGTCCGTTTTTATGTATTTTGGCGTTTGTTTTTGTTGCAGTTCAGTGATTCTGTTGTTCCGTTGTTTTCCTCTTATAGTTGATGTGTTTCCCTCGGTTTAAGTTTGTAACACGGATTGGTTTTTTCTGAATCGATTTACGACTTTTGAACAGACTTATACTACTGTTGCCTTTATTCATAGCATGCTTTTTTATTACTACATCTAACTACCTGCTAATGGATTTCCTGCAAGTATACCAAGACCCTGCATAACCAAGGACATACTTATTCCTCGACCATAATATTTAGGTTCTGTTATGTTTTTAATTGCCAACGCATATCCTAGATTCACACCCCCTAGAAAACAAAATAATAACAAGATGGAAATAAGATGGTGCAATTTAGGTTTTGTTTGTCTAGGCAAACTTTCAAAAGTTAAAAAGTATGATCCAAGTTTAAATTTTATTTTTAAAACGTGTAATGGAAAACATATTTGAGCAATGTACTGTTGTCATGGCCTTGGTAAGATATTCCTTTTGTTAAATTTGCATCATATGGAAGATTTGCTAGATTGAAGCAAAAGAGACTAATCGAAAGAGCATTTCGGCTGAAATTTACTTACAAAATAATTTCGAAAAATCTGCAAAACATGCGCTTACTGTGTGTTTCCACATTTGTGACATAAATTATATAAAACTTCTAACCAGTTTGAAATATAGATATTTAAGAAATTTTAAGTTGGAGATAAATTTACTATAAATTACAACAAATTGTTTGTTGGCGTCTTGATTCGATTTATTTGTTTGTATATATGTATTGTTTAGATATTCAACTGGGAGGTTTTAACCCATCATTTTCATTGCAAACTTCCTGTCAGAAGTATGAAAAGGTTGTTTTTTATTCGTTCCGTTGATTGAACATTTGATTTTGTAAGTTTACCTTCGGGTTCGATAATTTTGTTAAGGCATTTTTACTACTTTAAGTATTATATACCAACATCAAACAATCACATGTTTGAAACATGACGCATTGTCCATTTGACAGTTTTGATATTATATAATAATTACATGAAAATATGTAGCAATATCCTTTATCGTTACGTTCCGCTGTAATTCTTCTCAATAAACAATTCAAAGTTTATTTGTTATAATTAACGCATCTCATCGAATGTGAAATAAAGAATACCATCGATACAGTTTAGTCTGTCTCATATCTTGACTCACATCTAGAAAGGAGTAGGGGCAATAAGGCTCTTATTTGGCCCAAATATTAGTGAAAATTTAAAAGTTATCATACATATTCGTAAATTTGTCATAAAAAGACTAAGGTAAAAGTTAATTCAGAAAATAAAAACAAATTTCATATTTATTGAGTAACCATGGCAACAAACATTGACGAAATTTGTTTATTTGGTAAAATTTCTTGATTTTCCTTGTTTTTCATCAAATTTTAAGTATGTTTTAGACTGGTAAAGTATGTGCGCACCCAAGAAACAACTTTATATTTGGTGAGATTATGTCAACAGTTATAATAAAGCTTCTCTTAAATTATTTTGTTGTTTCTTGGCTGCGCACGATGTTTCCGCAATGGAAATAATGATGGAAAACTTCATGAATTCTGTATTTTTCATTGTTTTCATGAAAACGGGACATATAATGACGTAATTGTGACGTCATCAGATAATAAATCTCATGCTTTTCATTTATATTTCTTGACTTTATACATTTCCAATTAGTATGTGGAAATTTGAAACAGTTGTCAAACATTTTATTTTCTTGGGCCAAAACTGTGCCTTAATGCCCCTACTCCTTTACAATGAGAGTCAGTTGACAACTGAAGTTCGTACACAATAAAAGAGATAATTTTAGTTTTTCATTGTGAAATTTCCAGTTCTATGTATCAACACTCTAGCAGCGCCTTTATATGGAGTATAGATCCCCCAGGTTATACGATATTCAAGACCTTCTCTGTCATTTTTTCATTAATAGATGATTTCTGCTTACAAGGAAGCTATTGCAACAAGAGTTCAAAGTGGAGTTAAAGTCATCCCTTCAAAAGATTTACGGACACCATCATGGGTTAATTGGCCATTATGGTATAACTATGTGACAGATAACCAAGGATAAATTCCAATTGCCGTACCCACACTCCCGTCATCTTTTCCTTAATTATGACGTCACCGAATGAGACTTATCGTTGAATGAGTACTCAACATAAACTACATGATGAATGCCAGTTTAGATGGGATTAGTATTTCTCAGTTTTTAATTTTCTATGTAGTGCTTTGTGGACGTGTTTGTCTTTCCTTCGTCCTTCATTTTTTCCATGAGGTTGTCAGTTTCTCTTCAACTGATGAGATTTAATTGTTCCCTTAGTATCTTCCACCCTTTTTCTGTTTTATGATGTTTAACGTTTGTTTAAATTTTGAAGTGATATATGCATATTTGTATGAGAAAATATTTATGTTATATGTCTTAATACTTTAGGTAACTGCCCTTACCATTTAGCAACCCATTTAATAAGTTGAATAAAAGAAACTGATACAATTGGTTGGAAAATGGAACGATCAGCATAGACAGTCCAAACCCTGCCAAACAGGCGCTCCATATTTTACATACATAGAATGAATACCTATGTGATATAATTCCAAAAGAAATGCGTCCTAATATGTCCATAATGCCACTTCCAACAAATGTAAGGGAAACACTTGCTACACTTATTCCTCTAGCTGAAGCAGTTTCAGGTATAAAACCTACAGGAAGTAAAATACCAAGGCTATATAAGAAACTTGCAAGTACATATAATATAAAACCCGTGTTTTTACAAAACGCCATGTCCTTTTCTAGCTTCTCTGTTTTTGATGAGACAACTTCTGTCAAAAGAAAAAAAAAATGTAAATTTTTTTTACATTATACAAGTTTTCACAAAAGAAAGAATAACAAACTGGCTGTTCTGCATATATCCCCACACCTCTTTTCATTCGTTATAAGATCTTGCATGAATGTAAAAACTTTTTTTGTTCACATTTTCAGGCTAAATCCCTCGGTTGTAGCATCACAAAACGCGACTTAACATAATATTTTGCCATGATCAAAACGATAGGTGCCTATAGCGTAACAAGATCTGCCTAAATGTCCGGAGCACTAAAGTTTACCCACCCATACTGTTATTTATTAAAGTTGCTTTTGCTTAAGTTTCCAATGTTGTGTTGTGATTTGTTTTATATAATTAGTTCAATGACATTAAGAGTGATATCAACCGGGTTTTAATTCAAGCATTCTCATTCGTTCAAGTAACAAGGTAAGAGAGTTTACAGATTTAGATTCAGATTCAATAGTTTATTAAAGTCTCAACACTTGTAATACATGTAATAAAATTATTATAATATATAAATTGTATAAAACAGTAATTTTATAAGTTAAAATACAAGTACCATTCTATAAAGAATTATGAGAGATTGCAGAAATTCCAATAGATTATGAATATATATTTATCATGTCTATTAAACATTCCCGTTCTATAAAACATATAACAACATACATTTATCATGTTTATAAAATATTTCAGTTCTGTAAAAATATAACTATCAATCAAGCATATACAAAACTATTTCTTATAGTTAAAATATTAAAGCAGGTCTTGGCAACCATTTCATAACAATCAGTACTTTTAAAAAGATGTATAAACTTATCATCATCAGATAAATTATCAAAATTAACATTACTTCTTTTAACTTAGTAAAATAAACTTTCATCCAAACCTGCATTTAAAGGACAGTCTAATAAAACATGTTTCTCATCTTCAATTTGATCATTACATAAAAAGCAACTCTTTCATTTACAGTTTTGTTTTCCTAGCGACCTGTTTCTATTCGCAAAGGGGCGACACCACACCTAAATTTAGCACATGCACTTCTGTATCGACTTGAAATTTTCTTACTCAATTATATCTGTTTCAAAAATATCTTTAAAAAATTTATAAGTCCGCAATTGCATGTACTGATAGTTAATTGATTTAGTGATGTCTTAGGTTAATACAAATGACATTTTACAACGAACTTTGGTAATTACAGCAACACAGCGTGTTCCACTAAGGGAGAAAGAACTGCTGATCATTTCAGTTCATTATCTTGGACTTTGCTTGATTTCGTGTTGCTCAGTTTTTAATAAAGTTAGTGTCTAAAAAACCTCTTTAAATAATTGTGACCAGCCATAAGATTTCCAGGCTAATGGAGGTACCAGTGTCTAAAAAACCTCTTTAAATAATTGTGACCAGCCCTAAGATTTCCAGGCTAATGGAGGTACCAGTGTCTAAAAAACCTCTTTAAATAATTGTGACCAGCCCTAAGATTTCCAGGCTAATGGAGGTACCAGTGTCTAAAAAACCTCTTTAAATAATTGTGACCAGCCCTAAGATTTCCAGGCTAATGGAGGTACCAGTGTCTAAAAAACCTCTTTAAATAATTGTGACCAGCCCTAAGATTTCCAGGCTAATGGAGGTACCAGTGTCTAAAAAACCTCTTTAAATAATTGTGACCAGCCCTAAGATTTCCAGGCTAATGGAGGTACCAGTGTCTAAAAAACCTCTTTAAATAATTGTGACCAGCCCTAAGATTTCCAGGCTAATGGAGGTACCAGTGTCTAAAAAACCTCTTTAAATAATTGTGACCAGCCCTAAGATTTCCAGGCTAATGGAGGTACCAGTGTCTAAAAAACCTCTTTAAATAATTGTGACCAGCCATAAGATTTCCAGGCTAATGGAGGTACCAGTGTCTAAAAAACCTCTTTAAATAATTGTGACCAGCCATAAGATTTCCAGGCTAATGGAGGTACCAGTGTCTAAAAAACCTCTTTAAATAATTGTGACCAGCCATAAGATTTCCAGGCTAATGGAGGTACCAGTGTCTAAAAAACCTCTTTAAATAATTGTGACCAGCCATAAGATTTCCAGGCTAAAGGAGGTACCAGGCTAATGGAGGTACCAGGCTAATGGAGGTACCAGGGTCAAAATGAGTTTTTAGTATTTTGTATGAAGAATGTATAGATTCAAAACATCCTGATAAGTTATTTTGGAGGGGATGGGGTTCAAGTGATAAGTTATTTTGGAGGGGATGGGGTTCAAGTGATAAGTTATTTTGGAGGGGATGGGGTTCAAGTGATAAGTTATTTTGGAGGGGATGGGGTTCAAGTCTTCTTAAATATTCAAAATTTTGTTTTAGCTTTAATAACTAAGTAACTGTAGGATTTTAATTCGGTTGCTATAGCAACAATGTAGCGGAATCTGCAATCAAAATAATAACGACTGCAACTTTGTTCTTTCTTTAGTAAGGAAAACTACTTCATTGCTAAGAAAGTGAATAGCAAGATATTAAATAAACCATCAAGGAGCTATGTATTATTAAATATGCTTTCTTATATTCATCTATTGGGGTCATTGAGGGACCTGATGGGCAGATGGGCAGGTATATCTTGCTTGAGTTACATGTACCGATATATCATGTATATGTCGATACAGATGTTCATATTTACCTTACAACGTGAAACAATGAGATTTACTTTATTAAATATCAATGATTCAGGAGAAAGGAATTTACGCAATGAAATTTAAAAGATAAATTATGTGAATCTAGAACGCGATTCTAAACGGGATTTTAACCGAAATTATTAATTTTTATGTAAACAATTTAAATGTTTTGCATATCTTGACACAAAATGCAAATTTCCTTAAGTCATGAAAACACTAAACTTTCTTTTACCACGATATAAAAGGACATTCAACTACAGGTGCCCCGATTACGTTACGTGATTTTACATTACGGCGGGTCACATATACTAAATAAATGCTACAGTTATTTACCGATGTTCAAAATACTAAAATAGTATTTGAGTAACATAAATAATATACAGCTTTTTATAACTTACCTTGACTGACTAATCTTTGCGGGAAAACAACTGCTCCACATACAACAAAGTTCAACAAAATAGCGGAAAATATCATCATTGCATCGCTGAATCCATATTTTGAAAGGAGGAACTCAACCGTAGATGGGAATATTATTCGACTTAGGGAAATACCAGTGGTTGCAATTGAAACAGCTATAGACTTCTTTTTATCAAAATAAGCATCAATAGCTACTACACCAGTAACATATGTTAAGGCATTTCCCAGTCCTACAATGTTGTATATAAACATCAATTGCTACTACACCAGTAACATATGTTAATGCATTTCCCAGTCTTTTAAAAAAAAAGTTTTAAAAGGCCAAATAAAGACCGAAATATTGCATTCCCCTCTCATATAATGTTGTATATAAACAATAATAAATGGATACCCAAATTCTTTTTTTCGGAATATTTCATCGGACATATAAAAGATATCATAATATAATAAGTCTGTTCGTTGTACTGTATAACCAAATTCCTACAAACAAATACTCTTACCTAACTAAATTGCAGTCTGTTTACATGTTACGCATGTCTGCATACGACTTATCAGTGGCACTCGAAAGAGTCGGAAAGCCATATCAAATAAAAAAGAGCATTGAAAACTAAATTCCATAGTTAATAATGTGCCAATCCTTGCTCAAGTCATCTATGTCTGGTGATAGAATGCATTACTGTTTCAAATAATTGAACGTTTTATAAACAATTGTTTACAGAAAATGACCGTATTAAAGATATATAATGTCAGCAGTAGAGTCTTGAATTGTTGGAGGGTGATACCCTCGGGGATAAAGCAATAACATCAAGACAGCGGTTTAAAAAACTCATAAAAAAAATGTTGTTAATAATTAAGTAAAATTTTTATTTGAAAAATAGCAAAATAGTTGCCAATAGGGAAAGAAATGATAGCGAAAGCCCACACTGGTCTTTCTGTGTAAAAAGACGTACACAAAACGTTTGGCGGGATAAAAAGGGACGTACAGAGAACAAATTAATGATCTTACACTAAATTTATATCTATCTTGATTTTTAATAAAAAAAAGAAGTAATGATAATTTGTAAAGTATCATCCGTGTATCTGACGGTGCTACAATACCGGCTTACATAAAAGTTCAACCAAGTTAGCATGGCAGCAAACAAACATCACAATAAACCGACATAATTCAATACCTAATTAATTCTTCATACTAATTTAAAGATCGTTTACCCGATATAATAGATAGAGATATCAGTAGAAGGACAAAGGAGGAAGCAAAAGCTGACATCAAGCATCCTGTAAACTGTATCAATCCACCAACGCATAGCACCCGTCTTATACCAAATCGTTCTATAAGGGGCACTGTGAAGAAAGCTGCAATCAAATAAATATGTCTAAAGTATCAAAAAAAAAACATGGTAAACTAATTCCAATACATTATTTTTACTGGAAATTATTTCCTTTAATGTTACTACACTCGAAAAGAAGTCATACTTTTATTGAAACTTTTGCAAAAAGTCTGAGGTTTGGTCCAAGTCATTGCTTAATAAAATAAGTACTTCCCTCTATATCCATGTAATAACAGCATGCACGTCATTTTTAGAGTTAAACTACATTATTTTACTGGAAATTATTTTCTTGAATGAATATAAGCTGTCATAATGTTTATCATTTAGACTACTATTTAAAGTGGGTAACAGAAATGACATGTATGTGCAATCAGAAATTTACATCTTAATGTCGTTTATATCATTTAGTTGCCCTCTTATAGAAATACACCTCATATATCCCTGTACATTTGATGGACATGATAACATGAAAGTTAAAAGAAGGATGACTAAACCTCAAACACCATTAATCACGGATATGACAAGGCATGCGTGTAAGTATTGGTGTACTTGAGACAGCAATGTTATACAATGCTGCAGAAATATCAGTGAAACACATCTTTGATGCTGTTTGTTATCTTTTTAGCTTCTGAAATGTGTACAATAATGAAATAGATATAATGAACATGTTCCTGTATGAATTAAACACTACAAACCTCCAGTATAGGATACAGCACCATTTATTGAACCTATAATACTTAACACTGTTAAATCAAATCCGAATTCATCTATCATATATGTGTATAATATTCCAATACTCGATCTTAATGCTGTTGATAAACATAAACATAGGCACATAGCACATGTGACAATCCATCCCCAACCGCCATCTGGTTTCATATCATATTTTACATTATTGTTACTTCTTTCCTTGAAGTGGTCTTTTGTATTAAGTTTGAAAGACTTCTTAAACACCATTATATAGTTGAATAATGCTCTAGGAACACAATGAACATCACATCCCGAAATGAAAATATTCTAAAGTCGATTCAATACACTATATATGTATACATGTATATAAAACAGATGTCAAGGTCACGTCCGCTTTTACATGTTTTATATAAACTTATTGTTATATTAAAATATGAGGATGTGGTATGATTGCCAATGAGACAACTCTACACCGGAGACCAAATGACGTAGAAGTTAACAACTATTGGTCACCGTATGGCTTCCAAAAATGTTTTTGGGCACCTAACGCTCCCCTAACAAGGTTCAGTGGTGTAACAGCACATAATCAGAGTAAAGTATAAAAATCAGCTGAAAAGGGTCTGAACTCATTAGATCGACACAAAACACAAAAACAACAAACAAAAGCAATAAAGATTCAAAATACAGATCTGAAAATACTCGCAGTTACAATAACAACTTATACAAAAATTCTGTATCCAAGACTAAAATATTAGTCAGCTGACATCCATATCCAATGGATTTAGTGCGAAATCGTCATTAACAGTCAAATGATAACATAATATGTAAAATTAACTCTATCTAGAAAATGAAAGACTCTCTCAGATACCAGTAGCCTGTTTTCAAGAAAGGACAAATCATAATGCATAAAAACACTCTGATTAAAACAAAAATTAATCGTATCTGCCGTCATCAAATTGCTTGTTTTTCTTTTTCTAACATATTCATGACCGGTCATTTTGATTGACACGTTTGATTAACAGACAGTCGGCTTTATTGTGTGAAATGATTGGTTCCTCTGCTTGTTTTTATTTTCAAGTTTTATTATTCCCACTGTTAACATTCAACTTCTGTGAAGCATTATTCTAAGAGTGCCATTTTCAGACCTTTCGATTCCTGTTATAATTTCTGTGTTAGAGCGTTGTTACTTCAAATAAAGCTATTGAACCAATAATTCATAATGATAAAGTTTACGTTATCTTTTTGAAAATAAGAAGGTACCAAAGAGATATTCAAACTGACATGTCGAAGGCAACAAGGCAACCATTGAATGGCAAAAAACAAAAGACGACAAACAGACAAAAATCATGTGTCAAATACCGTGTTGCTAATGCAAGTACACCTTTGGTGATGAGTCTAATTCGGTGGTGTCACATTCGAGGAAAAGTTCTGGATTGTGGTTACGAATTTTAGAACATATTCATCGTCATCTGTGAAATAAATATTCCATAACGGTCAACTAACTCGTGATAGCGTCCGAAGGGTTGACTTCAATTTAACCACTTGGAACCCGTGGTTTAATAGCCTTCTTATTAGCAGCCTATTTTATCAAAAAAGAGATATATACTCCATATTCAGATGCAGCCGAAAATTTGATACTTAAGGAATGACTGTAATATTTTTTCTGTCTATGGAGAAATAACATAAAAAATGTGGTGCACACTAAATAACCCGCGTAGCGGGTTATTTTAAAGTGTGCACCACATTTTTTATGTTATTTCGAATAGACAGAAAAAATATTACAGTCATTTCTTATAATTTAATTCTAAATTCCATTTTAAACCGGAGTAAACCATGAAAAAGCGTTGATGACGTCACGGTCACATGACAAAATTATGTCTATAAGCTGATAAACAAAACAACGTCAGCCAATCAGAAGATGAATTACATCCAAAATTAAATTATAGAGAAATGGAAAGTTTAAAATGACAGAATAATGATTTGGTTGGCAGTTATTGAATATATCTGTCACAAATGACCACGGATATGTTGTACTTGTCATACCTCAAAAATCACGTGCTCTTTATCTCGATTTTGACATCACCGATTGAACTTATCTTCCGACTTTTTATTTTCACCAGCAACTTAAAGGGTGCTCACTTTTACAACAGATACTGCTAACTCTCCTAGAGCACCTAAGTTCATATTAAAATAACAAGATGTGGTATGATTGCCAATGAGACAAGTCTCCATCAGGACCAAATGACGTAGATGTTTTCAACTATGTGTCACCGTCCGGCATACAACAATGAGCAAATCCAATACTGCATTGCAAGCTATAAAAGGTAAAATGACAAAATGTGAAACATTTCAAAGAGAAAACAAACGGACTGATTTTTGTAAATACCAATAAATGAAAATTACCAAATATGGTACACAGGAACAAACGACAATCACTGAATTACAGACTCCTGAATCCTTTTAAAAGGGTTCATTTTGCTTTGTTTTCGTTTTCAGGGTTGTATTGTGTCATATGTATTTGCAAACGTCTATAGATTCTACTGGAAGCAATCTGGTATGTTCTTATTTTTCCCCCAAACATTCACATTCAGTCAAGTTGTTGAGACAGAACGAATTAAGTGATATACTAGAAGTCGACAAAATACATTTACCAATCAAATAATATATAATGCTTGATCATCTTTAACAGAGTAACACGACAGTCGATAGAGTCACTGAGTTCATGTCAGTTTTTGATGGACTTCATGTAGTTCAATAGTTTTACAGTTTTAATAGTGTTTTGTGGATGTTGTTTGTCTTTTGATTGAGATATTTTTGGCCAGAGTGTTGTCTGATATTCTTCATCTTATGATATTTGATGGGACACATGGTATCATTTCAACTTATGGTGTTTGATTGGACACATGGTTACAATTCAACTTATGGTGTTTGTTTGGACACATGGTATCATTTCAACTTATGGTTTTTGTTTGGACATATGGTATCATTTCAACTTATGGTGTTTGATTGGACACATGGTATCATTTCAACTTATGGTGTTTGATTGGACACATGGTATCATTTCGACTTAAGGTATCTGATAGGACACATGGTATCTTTTCAAATAATAGTATTTGATTGGACACATGGTATCTTTTCGCCTTTTTGTAATCAATCGATGCATCCAGGTGAATCCAAAAACGCACTTTACGGACCTTTAAATCTGAATTGATGCATTTTAATCCAAGAAATAGCTTCACAATTTTTGTATCTGAATTTATGCAGGTTAACATCAGGTAAAATTTGTCAAAATCTTTGTGTTACTAATAAACCTCTAATAGAACATATTGCAGGTTTATTCAACCCAAATCTTTGTAATCTAACATGTTTTTGTGCAAAACCACAGAACAAAACCAGAATTTAACAAATAATAATGTCGCAACTAAACTTTTATCAGAACTAAGGCTGCGTATTATCTTAAAAATAAATTGAAATCATATGCAATCATTCAACCCTTCGATGCAAAGTTTCACAAGAAACATTTCGATATTATTTCAAAACTGTCTTCAACCGCAAAATATAACGCTGGATACATTTTGATTTTTTTAGATAGATTGTTGAAAAATATCTAAAGTATATTGTGTAGTGTCTTTAATATTTCATGTTTTTAACAATTTTCTAAGTTAGACACTTTATAACTACAGGGTAATGACCATACCTGTTGATAGAGCGGCTTCCCTTTGAACGTTTAAAAAGTTGAGGCTTTTAATTTTTTTCACTTCCAAAATACCACTAATTTAATGTGTACTACAACACCGAAATAAGAGTAACGTTAAACTTATAGGTAATAAATTCCTAAATAGGTTACATCATGGGTATTCTTAATAAATTTAACAGGTGCAGCTGCCTATGAAGATCGTAAACTAATAATGGTAAATATTATAATCTCTGAAATAAAGTAATAATGCCAACGGTACCAGTTTAACTGCACCAGTTGCGCATTTCGACCAAAGAAGTCTCTTCAGTGATGCTCGAGGCTATAAATTTGGAAATCAAAAACTTTTTAAGTGAATTTGTTATATCTAAAAACGACGACAAATAAGATGTCAATGCTTATTACAGTCACGATGTTACACCACTTTTGCCATTTTGGCACTTTTTCATGCTATATATATATATATATATAGAAGATTCAACTATATATACTCAAATTCGGCGACCCTCTACAAATGTTTTACCATTGAAATAGAAATTTCAGAGGCAATACAGTTGTAACATATTATTTTCAAGACAGTTCGTGGGAAAGGGATTTGAGAATTTTTTTAAAGTAAAGACGACTCAATTTCTTTATCAATATCTACATGTATAGTTATGCCTTTACTAACGTTACTTATAAAGAAACAAAAAATAATACACTATTTATAATAATGTAATAAAAACAAGTTGTCGCGTTTATACACTGGTTAATTTACATTTTATTTCCGCAATATGTTATTTCCAAACAATCACAAGTGAAATGAGTGTGTGGGCAATGGTTTAAAATCTTTTATGTTAATTACGACTTTTAGTACACAATCTTGACACTTATCAAGGTTATATTCGTACAAAATTAGATTGTTACGTATTTATCAAGGTTGTATTCATACAAACTATGATTTTGAACAGGTACATGTGGGATTATACTCCCAGTTTCTATATAAATAAAAGGAGATTTCAAGTTCAAATTCTTTATACAGAAATGATCATTGCAAAATAACTTCTAAATTCCACACACAAAAACAAAAACACATTATCAATCTACATCGTTTGTGTTAATGAATTTTATCGCGCTTACGCTAAATTGTTTTTTGGTTCTAGTTCAGAGGGTTTAAGGACTTGCAACAAAAATATAAAATGTATCTATAAAAAAAAAGAAGTAAAATGACAAAAATACCGAACTTCAAGGAAAATTCAAAACGGAAAGTCCTTTATAATTGCAAAATCAAAAGCTCAAACACATAAAACGAATGGAAACAACTGTCATATTCCTGACTTGTTACAGGCATTTCCTTATGTAAAAAATGGTGGATTAAACCTGTTTTTTTTTTAGCTGGCTAAACCTCTAACTTGTATGACAGTCGCATAGAATTCCATTATATTGACAACAATGTGTGAGCAAAAAAACAGACATAATAGGTAAAAGCGTTAAAAATCTATATGCAACTTACTTCGTTAGTTAGAGCAAGTAGATATTTAGACGTTTGTTTACAGTTCTTCATTTAATGTGGATATATTACATTCTTCAGATCCTTTTTTACAATACAAAAATAACTTTATTACATTACTATCAGACAATATTGTAATATACACACACACACACACTGGTCGTCTGTCATTCACTTTACATCTCTAGTTTAAGCACACAGCCCCTGCAAAAACTCTAATCTTGTCTTTCCTTCCCTACTTTCATATGACTGTACGAGATGTATAAAGACAAGGCCACGTACAGTTGTAGACATAGACATAGAAAACTTTATTTTAAATCGGCTTAGTATGAAACATATTAACATAATATCTGGTAAGTTTTTAACGAATATAAAAACGTATACAAAACAAACAAAACAAAGTATCATGAACATATAAAACATACAACTTAATAAAGCCATGCACCAACCTTAATTACAGATTATTTCTGGCATGTTCTGGTGGATAGTTATCTCATTAAAAGTTACTCATTTGTTACGTCATAAATGTTGGAGAATTTTGGTCAAATTTTTGAATAATTTGGCAAAATTTATGACAGTTTTCTGAAATATTAAGAGTGGCGCCACCCCTCGCCCAAAACTATTTTTGCTGAAATATGTTTTATGTAACATATTGTTTACTTGTCAACCATAATGTTAATGGGCGAGGGGTGGTGCCACATATGAAATCATGGATAAAAAAAGGTGATTTGTTTTTATAAAATTCAATAAAATGAAATCTATTCCTATTTCACGCAAATCTATTTATAAATATGGGGCAGTTTTACTTACTTTACTTACTTTACTTTAGACAATAACACATTTAGCAATACATAAAATTTTATTTACTCAAGCAATTGAAGCCTGAAAATACACCTTTACATGGCCACCGTTTATTTTTGTTACTGGCTTTACTCCTTTAGCGCTTTTGAAGCGTTTTCGAGATTTAGTTTCATCAATAATGCTCAAACCAAAACATTGTGAAAGCCCGCCAGTATAAGACCTAAATACGTGAATAGCAATATGACCACATGAGACTTTAAAAATATCCAATACGTCTAAGGTCTACTTTGCATGTGGGAGTTGGAAATGTTTCTTAATATTTTTCTGATTTTTCGACGGAGAATTTAAGAAAGTTTGATAAAAATATTTCAGTACCAAAACATTGACTTCTAAGCTGGTGACATCCTCCTAACCTAACAGTCCATGTTTAAAGAATTTATTCAATTTGGAAAGAAAAGGTCTTTAACGTTTCGAAATATACAGCTGTTATGATGCCTTTCTACAAAAATGTATAAAATGTAAAATGTAAATAAAATGTTAACTGGTAGTCAATGTCTATGCTCAACAATTTTACACAGTTTCCCCATAAGTATTTTGTGGGACAGAACGGGATGCTGTGTAGTTTAACAATTTTAATATTTTGCTTATAAATACATAGAAGAGTCTTTAATAACTCCAAATTTAAGATTTTGTCCAACAAACCCCAAAAAGTTTCTTCACAAAATTTAAGAGTGCACAGTTTTGCATATAACTACTACATTCATTTCATGAAAATTGTAAGTATTCTCAAAGTCATACATCATTTTTTCTAAAGCTAATCAATCCATATATACTTTAGAAAATGAATGTATTTGACACATACATTCCCTAAGAATAATAGGATCGACACATGTGTTATTAGTGTATTAATAAATCCAAGTAGAGTTTGAACAAAAACAAACATAATAGGTCGGAACTGACTTGCTTTGAAACTGTAAATTGTTTTCAATGATATTCGATACGAATATAAATAAATCATGATTATTGTGCCATGTTATTCAACAAAAATCCATGTAATCATATATTCAAAATGCCAATCTTTCGTGTGAATCAATTGTAAAACTTCTTGGCGTTGACATTGATTATCATATAAATTTTGGCATTCATTTCAGTATAATATGTAGGAAATCATATCTGCAACTGAATCATATTATTCATCATCGTGTGGGGTCTTATTTGATCAAACATGCATTTATTTTGAGCAATTCAATTTTTGCCATTTGCCTTCAAATTTTTGTACTGAGAAAAAAATAAAAATTGATAAAATGTAAAGTGAGCACTTATGTTTGTGCATAAATACCGTCCATGTTCATACGAACATTTGTTTGAAAAAACTATGACGCCTTTACACTGCATATTAAAAGGCAGAGACAAATTGCAATTGAAACCTTTTTACATATTTGATAAATTCGCACATGTTTGTTGACATGATTTATTAAATTTGAAATAAGGTACCAGTTGTTTACCGATTTTCAAATCCATTTAGAAGATATATTGAAACGCTGCCTCCCTGGTGCTAGAGTCGGCCACCAGAGATCACAGGGTCACACAGAAAAAAGAAGTTAAACGGTCTATAAAGTGTTAGGTTCGACGTCCAATGTTTACCGTCGGACCAGAACACGTTACAGAAAGGGTAATAGTAATAGTTGTAATTATATATATAGTCTGAGTTACGAAATAAAATTTCTAAATAAATAAAATTCCATATTTTATTAGCACTAAAATAAACATCGGCGGAGAGAATAGGTCTTGCAGGCTCTGTTACTGGTCTGGTCGGGTCCCTGGTAATGGTTGGTCTAACAGTAGACAAAAAAACTTTTGATAATAACAAGATACTAGTATATAATTCAACAGTTAAGTAACAAGGTTGTCACTTATTTAGAATATTTCAATAATCCCAATTTAAGGATATTACCACCATTCCACATTATACAACATCAACTCAGCATAATAAAACCAACAACATATTAATACTTTAGAACCGTCAATATAACAACATAAGCACTGTCGCTAACTTAACAACCTTAGCACTGTCACCGACACGCATACGCTTAATTTGCACCGTCTCCGGCAATCTTAATGAGCACCGGTACCATCAAAATCATTTAGCACCGTCAAAAACAACTTATACACAACCACTAACAACATAAGCACCGTCACAGACAAACTTAAATTGCACCGTCTATATAACTACATTAGCACCGTCACCGGCAACCGTATTTAGCGCCGTCGGCGGCAACCCGATTTGGCACCGGCACCGACAACCTTAAATAAAAACAAAGTCAACTTTCAACGGTTGGTTGTAATCAGACACATTTTAGCTTCTATTCAAATTTGTCACTTTCCAACTTTGTTAACCCAACAATCCGTCGGTTCTGTTGTTGCTTTTGCTTTTATATTTCCGACTGACCATTGAAAGAGCTTGTTACATATTGTTTACCAATCGGCAACCATGGATCACACAAGGGAAATTCCCGTAATGTTGATATTATTTGTAAACACGGATTGATCTTCATCAATAAAGATGGGTTTCGACTTAAAATCTATTAGTAGATCATTAGAAGAGTTTTATTTGAGTTTATAGTTTAATACGGTAACTACACGGAAAATATGGAATCAGTACGTGAAATAAAACTTCCTAATATACACAGGACTACACACATTGAAACAACAGCCAAATAACAAATTTCAAACAAACAGCATTCCAGACCATTCAAGAATGAAAATATGTTTTTTTATTACATTGGTAGCATTGAATTACATTGATTTCCCAGTCAAATAAAAACCGATAATTTCACATGTGAAATAAACGTGGTTATTTCACTCTCTGACGTCATACAACAAAAGGCGTTGTCAAGACGTCGATACAGTCGGAAAGCTGACCCCGGTTTGACCCCATATCTTAAAGCAACAATGGAAGTCATGTGATTACCATATATGGGCATTTTTTTACCAAAAAAAGTGAAGCCCGTTTTTTGGAATTTGTAGTTTTTTGCATGAATTAAAACTAATTTGCTTTTAAGTGAACATTCTTGAGTATATAAGAAATATATTGATCCACTCAATTATGGATTAAACTAATTTTTTCTCTCAAAATGTGTCTTCAAAGTCTAGGTGTTGACCAAAAAAATCGGTCACTGGAAATTAAAATCGTAATTTTCTTTCTTAACTTCTCGGGAAGCTATGCTGAATTTAAATTATGTCATGTAACCTAACTTTGACTATGATATGTCAAATTTGTGCCACTTAATACGCTGTAATACGCAAATGTGCCACTTCGATGTGTCGATATTTCTGACGAAGCGGGGCCGATAGTAATTTACGAGTTACGTCCCTTTGTTTGACACTCTCATGATCAAACTATTATTATATTAAGCACCATATGCTGTTATTTACATGAGGATATTATTAAAATAATTTTATTGAATATATTTTGATACTAAAGACATGTGCAAAAAAATTAGCAAAACACATTTTATCACTTTTCAGAACTCAGTCTCAGTGAAATACTCAAATAGGCCCTATGTCAGTATGTGCCATAATATTATTATTCCAAGAGTTAATTTAATATTTATATTTTGGTAAGTATTTATACTGCTGTAACCAAATTATTTCAACACAGAAATAAATTTCTACTTTAATCATACAAGGGGTAGCCAAAATATTAATGAATAATGGATCAAGACAGGATTAAAATGATCAAATACAGGAACTCCTTTTCATTACTGATACCTGATCCTACCTTTTTCATTTAAACTTAGTAAACGAGACCATAATGAAAGTATTCTGAGACTGAATGTAAATTCTTCATTATTTGAAATAAAAGGAAATTAGTTTGCAATTCTTGTATGAAAAAAACTAAATATAACAATCAATTTTGTCTCACTGATTCCATGCAGATTCTAATGAATGGACTCAAATTATAAAAAAAACACTAAACCAATAAATAAATGGTTCTAATCATGATTATGAACTTGAAAATAGACAAGAACAAAAAAGACTGGGTCTAATATTTTTCTTCTTCTATTTAATTTTTTTTTAACAATTATGCATTTTTATATTTATATAAAAGTATTTCAGAGCAGATTCTGAGTGCCAAGTCAACAATATTATGTTTTAGATCACAAGTCATAAGTAAGTCACACTTCATGTCAGTATGAACATGCTTCGAATAAGAGTGATTAAAATGCTAGTCTGAAAGAGATTGTTTTAAGTTCATATTTAGGACAAGACTTTTTCATTTACCTTTGGCAGTTTTGCAGGATTACTTCATCACAATTTTTTTTATAATATTATAAACGATGAATGAGTTTTGGTTAAGGTTGTGTTAAGACAGTATACGATTTCCTTACCTTGTTTTAGTTAAGTCAAACAATTCACTGACTTAAAGAGAATAATTAATCCAGTCAAATATTCACAGCTGAACTCGCCATTGCTTATTCAAACAAACACACTAAATGTGTGTACATTGTGTAAAGATGCAAGTAGACATCGATGTGTAAGATAAAAAAACTACAATGTCAAAAAATGTCTTTCGTTTGGAATTTAGTTCGAATGGGGTTTCCTAAGGGGTGATAGAACGTTAGACTTGATTTTTGTTTTAACTTTGAGATACTTATTATTAATTTTTTATATAGTTTGTATAATCTTTGTTTATCTGGAAAAAAAAGAAGAGAAAAATAAAAGACAATTTCGCATAATTCTTAAACGACGATCAAAGGCATTACGTTATTTTTAAAAGACGGACAATTTATAACATGTTAAAGTATTATTTTCTTTGATAATAAGAACCATGCTTGAAAAATCGAACGAAATCTATTTTTGACCCTTATGGCAAGTAAGAAACAGAAAAAAGAAAAAATTCCAAATTGGCGCCAAATTATTTTTTCCGCGAAATTAACGCAATTTCAGAATGGCGGGTTTTGATATCAGTCCCATTGTTGTCTTAAGAAAGTAGCAACAACGGTCGTTTCTAAGGGCTTGCTTTCCGACTGGATAACGTCGGATCAAAACAAATTGTGAATGCGTAGAAAAAAGATATAGTTCCTTACATTTTCTACATTAATTTCATTAAAAAAAGCCATTTGCCAATGTAATAAAAAGAATAACTAATCAAAGAATTCAAATATCGAAAAATATTCAACTCGTGACCGAACAACACTTTTATTCGAATCAAGGAACATAATTAATTCGTCAAGAATGGAGATTAACGGCAACCTCCAAACCCCCACCCCCATCGTGTCTCAGCGCAAAATTTGTATACAAAAGTTAAACAAATGTCAACAAGTATTTCGTTGGTTTCGTAAGTGTTTCGTACAGTATTCATCAAATGATGGGACCATTGAATAGTTCATAATCTCTTTCTCTAACTGCGTAAAAGTTGGTATCGATCCCTTTATGAGAATACACGTCTTTTTCGGATACGGTGATTTCTATCTCTGGCGACTTGGCCTGATTTATATTTGAAACTGGTAGAAGCACTAATCCCGATAAAACAAAAATCAAACATCCAAAGTAATATGGCATATCTCTACTTCCAGAAACGTCCCTAAGAAAAGCTGGAAATAAAAAAAAATTAATTGATCCAATTTAAAGTATTGATAAATTATGAGTCAAGATGCACCTTATCAGTTGCCTTATGATGTTATATCTGTATGTATATTTATCATTTTGGTGAATTAATCGTAGATGAAAGATGCATCTTTAATATTTAACCACAATGTTTAAAGACAATTAAGAGTGTGACATATTGCTATATTGCTATAACAGACTGTCTATTGTTGAAGCCGTATCTACGCTAGGTGTTTTCAATGGTCTTTTTTTGTCGGAGTGCTGTTTTATTGACCATTATATCTCATCTCCTTCCATTCGAAAATGAAAGTATAATTGTAGAGAGTATTGGCTGGAAGTAATAGTTTTATAGAAGACAGAGCACATGTTTACTCCTTTTTATGACGATTTTGGAAACAACGTATCTAATGTTTCTGAAATTTAATGAAATTGTAATGATTTAGAAGCCAACTAAAATTATCGTTTTTATACCCCGGTGTAAATATGATACATGTGAGTGTCAAAAACAGTTAAAGCGTAGAAATTGTATGTACTATTCATTTGTTGTAATGGGATATTGTATTTATACATTTTAAAAATCTCTTATGATGCTGTATATAATTGCCAACGAAACAACTCTCCACAAGAGACCAAATAACACACAGAAATTAACAAATATAGGTCACCGTACGGCCTTCAACAATGAGCAAAACCAATACCGCATAGTCCGATATAAAAGGCCCCGACAAATGTAAATCAATTCAAATGAGAAAACTAGGTGTTGACCAAAAAAATCGGTCACTGGAAATTAAAATCGTAATTTTCTTTCTTAACTTCTCGGGAAGCTATGCTGAATTTAAATTATGTCATGTAACCTAACTTTGACTATGATATGTCAAATTTGTGCCACTTAATACGCTGTAATACGCAAATGTGCCACTTCGATGTGTCGATATTTCTGACGAAGCGGGGCCGATAGTAATTTACGAGTTACGTCCCTTTGTTTGACACTCTCATGATCAAACTATTATTATATTAAGCACCATATGCTGTTATTTACATGAGGATATTATTAAAATAATTTTATTGAATATATTTTGATACTAAAGACATGTGCAAAAAAATTAGCAAAACACATTTTATCACTTTTCAGAACTCAGTCTCAGTGAAATACTCAAATAGGCCCTATGTCAGTATGTGCCATAATATTATTATTCCAAGAGTTAATTTAATATTTATATTTTGGTAAGTATTTATACTGCTGTAACCAAATTATTTCAACACAGAAATAAATTTCTACTTTAATCATACAAGGGGTAGCCAAAATATTAATGAATAATGGATCAAGACAGGATTAAAATGATCAAATACAGGAACTCCTTTTCATTACTGATACCTGATCCTACCTTTTTCATTTAAACTTAGTAAACGAGACCATAATGAAAGTATTCTGAGACTGAATGTAAATTCTTCATTATTTGAAATAAAAGGAAATTAGTTTGCAATTCTTGTATGAAAAAAACTAAATATAACAATCAATTTTGTCTCACTGATTCCATGCAGATTCTAATGAATGGACTCAAATTATAAAAAAAACACTAAACCAATAAATAAATGGTTCTAATCATGATTATGAACTTGAAAATAGACAAGAACAAAAAAGACTGGGTCTAATATTTTTCTTCTTCTATTTAATTTTTTTTTAACAATTATGCATTTTTATATTTATATAAAAGTATTTCAGAGCAGATTCTGAGTGCTAAGTCAACAATATTATGTTTTAGATCACAAGTCATAAGTAAGTCACACTTCATGTCAGTATGAACATGCTTCGAATAAGAGTGATTAAAATGCTAGTCTGAAAGAGATTGTTTTAAGTTCATATTTAGGACAAGACTTTTTCATTTACCTTTGGCAGTTTTGCAGGATTACTTCATCACAATTTTTTTTATAATATTATAAACGATGAATGAGTTTTGGTTAAGGTTGTGTTAAGACAGTATACGATTTCCTTACCTTGTTTTAGTTAAGTCAAACAATTCACTGACTTAAAGAGAATAATTAATCCAGTCAAATATTCACAGCTGAACTCGCCATTGCTTATTCAAACAAACACACTAAATGTGTGTACATTGTGTAAAGATGCAAGTAGACATCGATGTGTAAGATAAAAAAACTACAATGTCAAAAAATGTCTTTCGTTTGGAATTTAGTTCGAATGGGGTTTCCTAAGGGGTGATAGAACGTTAGACTTGATTTTTGTTTTAACTTTGAGATACTTATTATTAATTTTTTATATAGTTTGTATAATCTTTTTTTATCTGGAAAAAAAAGAAGAGAAAAATAAAAGACAATTTCGCATAATTCTTAAACGACGATCAAAGGCATTACGTTATTTTTAAAAGACGGACAATTTATAACATGTTAAAGTATTATTTTCTTTGATAATAAGAACCATGCTTGAAAAATCGAACGAAATCTATTTTTGACCCTTATGGCAAGTAAGAAACAGAAAAAAGAAAAAATTCCAAATTGGCGCCAAATTATTTTTTCCGCGAAATTAACGCAATTTCAGAATGGCGGGTTTTGATATCAGTCCCATTGTTGTCTTAAGAAAGTAGCAACAACGGTCGTTTCTAAGGGCTTGCTTTCCGACTGGATAACGTCGGATCAAAACAAATTGTGAATGCGTAGAAAAAAGATATAGTTCCTTACATTTTCTACATTAATTTCATTAAAAAAAGCCATTTGCCAATGTAATAAAAAGAATAACTAATCAAAGAATTCAAATATCGAAAAATATTCAACTCGTGACCGAACAACACTTTTATTCGAATCAAGGAACATAATTAATTCGTCAAGAATGGAGATTAACGGCAACCTCCAAACCCCCACCCCCATCGTGTCTCAGCGCAAAATTTGTATACAAAAGTTAAACAAATGTCAACAAGTATTTCGTTGGTTTCGTAAGTGTTTCGTACAGTATTCATCAAATGATGGGACCATTGAATAGTTCATAATCTCTTTCTCTAACTGCGTAAAAGTTGGTATCGATCCCTTTATGAGAATACACGTCTTTTTCGGATACGGTGATTTCTATCTCTGGCGACTTGGCCTGATTTATATTTGAAACTGGTAGAAGCACTAATCCCGATAAAACAAAAATCAAACATCCAAAGTAATATGGCATATCTCTACTTCCAGAAACGTCCCTAAGAAAAGCTGGAAATAAAAAAAAATTAATTGATCCAATTTAAAGTATTGATAAATTATGAGTCAAGATGCACCTTATCAGTTGCCTTATGATGTTATATCTGTATGTATATTTATCATTTTGGTGAATTAATCGTAGATGAAAGATGCATCTTTAATATTTAACCACAATGTTTAAAGACAATTAAGAGTGTGACATATTGCTATATTGCTATAACAGACTGTCTATTGTTGAAGCCGTATCTACGCTAGGTGTTTTCAATGGTCTTTTTTTGTCGGAGTGCTGTTTTATTGACCATTATATCTCATCTCCTTCCATTCGAAAATGAAAGTATAATTGTAGAGAGAATTGGCTGGAAGTAATAGTTTTATAGAAGACAGAGCACATGTTTACTCCTTTTTATGACGATTTTGGAAACAACGTATCTAATGTTTCTGAAATTTAATGAAATTGTAATGATTTAGAAGCCAACTAAAATTATCGTTTTTATACCCCGGTGTAAATATGATACATGTGAGTGTCAAAAACAGTTAAAGCGTAGAAATTGTATGTACTATTCATTTGTTGTAATGGGATATTGTATTTATACATTTTAAAAATCTCTTATGATGCTGTATATAATTGCCAACGAAACAACTCTCCACAAGAGACCAAATAACACACAGAAATTAACAAATATAGGTCACCGTACGGCCTTCAACAATGAGCAAAACCAATACCGCATAGTCCGCTATAAAAGGCCCCGACAAATGTAAATCAATTCAAATGAGAAAACTAACGGCCTTATTTATGTACAAAATAATGAACGAACTGAAACAAATATGATACACAAAAACAAACGGCAACCACTGAATTACAGGCTCCTGACTTGGGACAGGCACATAAAGAATGCGGTAGGGTTGAACATGTTACCGGGCGCCCAACCCTCCCCTAACCTGGGACAGTGGTGTAACAGTACAACTATAAAAATAAATTGAAAAAGGTTGAACTCATCAGATGGATACAAACAGAAATACATATTACAAAAACACAGGGTGGACGTGGCAGGGTACTTATACATCCCCACAACAAAAGGACACAAATACATATCTGAGAGTACTCGCAGTTACTGACAGCTAGTTCAAAGCCAATAACAACTAATAAAAAAATCATGCATCTAAGACTAAAAACTTTGTTTTACATACCCTATTGCCGACTATGTTTACGGCAGATGGCATTATATAGATTAAAATCTATTATACACAATAATTGGAATATCTATTGTATTGCAATAGCAATCGGAAACTCAGACAAACATCTGTTCTGCATAGCCAAATAATTATTTCAATAGTCGGGAATACAGATATTATTGTATCTGCCGTACCAATTATAGGTTATATGGTGTGTTTTTATATTAAGAACTATTATACTCGTTGATTATACATGTTGGGTGATGAGACTTAAATAAAAAAATAAATTCATGAATAATAATAAAGCGATTATTTTCTGAGTTAGCATGGGATTTTTGTAACCAGTAGACAACATATACATAAGACTCATCACCTATTTGTACTTACCATCAGTTAGACGATGGGTGCCATTAGTGATGTAGGATTTCCTTACCCTTCCGGAGAACCTTAGATCACCCCCAGTTTTTTGTAAGTTTCGTGTTGCTCAGTCGTTAGCTTTTTTGAAGTGTTTTGTGAGCTTGTGTGTCTTTTCGTCGCGTCGTTTTTTTTTCATGGTGTTGTCGAGTTATCTCAACTTATGAGGTTTTAATATCCCCTTGGTATCTTCCGCCTCTTTTTATATTCCTTTTATTCTTTTGAAACATGATAACAGTTAAAACAAAGCAATTACATGAGTGATACGTAAAAGATTGTACATTTACAGATTGTTATGCACTTGTGGTAAATAAGCTCGTGTTATATGGTTTTGACGAAATGAATTGCTAAAAACAGTATAATAAACAATAAGAGAAATATAACTGATCAAAGATACCTGGCTTCTAATTTGGTTTGTGTCAAAAAGGCCAGCCAAATATATACGAAGTTAAAGAGAGTTAAATATCAAAAATTTATAAAAATTATACATATCAACCATATTTCAAATCAACACAGGGATCAAGTCTGGGCTGGTGATACCCTCGTACCTCAGTGGTATCGACCGATTGGTTGTAAAACGCATTAAAGATCCCTGGATATGTGTCATTTCTCAACAAATGCCTTTTTCTTATTGTCTGCAATCGCATTTGAATAATTGCAAAGAGACCAAATATGTGTGGTGGGACCGCGAATAACAAACGTATACAAGAACATTTTAAATTCAACAAACCTGCAAATGGATTCCCAACAAGAGCTCCTAATCCCTGCATAAATAATGCTAGACTGATTGCTCTTCCATAATGTTTTGGTTCAACTATGTTTCTAAGGGTTAGGTTATAACCTATGTTAGAACCTCCTGTAATTGAAAAGAAGGTTGTTAGTTAAAAAACTTTGATTTATATATTGATAGAGACAGAAGACAAGGTAACAACTTGAACATTCAACTATCTCTATAAAGTAAATATCATCCAAATTGTCAAACACTCCAAATTTTCATCTTTTATATACAGTTTAACTTGGTAAAACGAACGATATTTCATGTCCAATGAACCATTGATAAATATTAATTATAATATGACGTGCTTCCTTCGCTTTGTAAACAACAGCTTGATAAAATTCTCGATATATCTATACTTAGCGCAGACTCAGTGATTACATATTGATGGCTGTTACTATTTACCTCCCACGTAAATCCACATGTATCGTAACCTATGTGCAAACACTATGCCGATTTCGTTGTGTTCAAATTGAAATTGAAAAAGAAACTACAGAACCTTTATTCCTATTCTAATGCAAAATAAAAAGAACTAATGCACAAGAGCTTAAAAAATGTATAAAATCAAAATAAAATAAAATTCCGCGGAATTTCGTGAATGATTTTCGCGCATTAACGTCATGTCATAACATGACGTCATACGAATGAAAACTCTCAAGCTGGAGGTTTTCCGTTACGAATACGCCCTAAGTTCGGATAATATCGTATTAAAATGGAGTTTTATTTTTGTTTCATTTTCTATTCTATTGCATTATTTGCACATTTGTGGATTTCAGCAAGTCAACATGGCGGCTCACTCCTTAGTTACGACATGTCAGCTGTGAATTTGACAGTAAATAGTAGCCTACGAAAAATAATGTTTGGGTTAAGAATTATAAGGATTGAACACATTTTTTCTACTGGTTATTTAAGAAATAGTTCAAGCAAGACTTAGATTTATATGAAATTTGAAGCTTTTGTCTTACAGGGGGTAGATTAGAACAGCCATACCCACGGCAATCTTACATTCGCTTCAGTTTTTAAATTACCGTATTTGTCTTATTAGAATCGAAATAATTCATGGAAGCCATAGATTTGTTGGACATTTACACATGGCCTGGGCCGTGATAATGTCCAACAAATCTATGGCTTCCATGAATTATTTCTTAAATAGCATGCCATATTAGAGAGCTATTTCGAATTAAGAAAGGCAATGTTTGAACGATTATAGTCCGAATGTTTTTATTCAATAACGAAACCGGTTTTTTTTTCGTTTATGTTAATTTCGAATTAAACAATCCGGGAAGTTCATATTATTTCAAATACAAACAAAAAATCGTTTTGTGTTTCTATAGATAAATATACATTTTTTTCCAATTTATGTATAGAGAAGCCATGAAAAAGTTTATTCATACAGGTGTCTTCGAGACTCTAATACTTTTCAAAATTGTTTCTACAGGTGTTCAGAAAAAGTATCATATTTTAGAGAAAAAAAGTTAAGAGTACTAAAAGAAAGGACTTCAAAATTTTAAATTTACACTGAAATATGTTGCATTGACGTACAATGAGTTCAGATTTGATTGGATATAAATATCGAAAAGACGTGTTTTTAACTGACTCACAGTGGTTTTTCGATTGCCACCCGCCCTTTTTAATAATATTGTCTTCTCTCTCCTTTTTTAGTTATAATCTTCTTATATTAGAATACTCTTCTAGATATGTATAACTTTACGTACTTACCATTGAAAATTCCATTAATAAGGCCATAAGCAAGAAAATGAACGAATGCTGTCGATAAAGGCACGATCAGCAAAGATAATGCAAATCCAAAAAGATAAATAATCCACAAGTATTTAATATGATACGGTAATCTGTGGGACAGAAATCCAAACATCAGACGTCCAACCACTTGTGTTATACCATTTACGGAAAACGTCAGAGATATATCGTTCTGTGTGACTCCTTTTGACAACGCTGTCTCAGGAAGAAGTCCGTTAGGTATAAAATTTCCTGCGACATACAAAAAGTTCGCCAACATGTACAAGATAAACGACGGCCGTCTACAAAATGACATTCCTATTGGATTTTTGTCACTGACTTTTCTTTGAGATTCTGCAATGAGACACTAGTGATAATAAGTGGCAAAAATACAATATCACATGATCTTAAGTATTTATATAGTACATGGTACATTTTTAATATAACGGAGTTTCTGTATGTTGAAACTTATGCGGACAAATATCATTTGATAATGTCAAGGATTCAGTATTGCTTTGTTTATTTCCCATCCCTTTTATTTCTACATTAAATAAAGTTAAAATGAGTAAATGAATCAGATACCTGCACCTATTGTATTTTTTCATTTTACTAAACCAACATTCTGCATGTGCCTGTCTTAATTCAGGAGCCTTTAAGAGGTAAAAATTGTCATTTGTTGCTGCATATCATATTTGTTTATCGTTCATTGTTCTGTACATAAATTTGGCTGTTAGTGTTCTCATTATAATTGTTTAATGTTTGTCATTTCGGGGCTTTATAGCTTGCTATGCAGTATGGGTTTTACTAATTGTTGAAGGCCGTACGGTGGTCTGTACTTGTTTACTTCTACTTCGGTTGGTCTCTAGTGGAGAGGCAATCGTACATATCTATTTATTTTTTTTTATTTATTTTCAATGCGACAATTATATACGATTTGAAAAATCCTCAATAATTTCTACCAGTTCGTTAAATAGCATTGTGCACTTTCGATAAAAATCAAGATCAAAGGTCAAAGGTAAACAGTTGTTAACTTTATAAGATGTTTGTTAAACTATATACCCTTGATGCTAAATTACAAAAACACAATATTGAAATGAACATAGAAGAACTTAGAATATAGCAAAGTGCTCTCGACCAATGAAATTGAAGGATTTGGTATTTCCTAATTGTGAAGAATGAATGAAATCATGTTTTTAGTAAGGGATTATCCTACTGTTTAGGCCTATTTACAGTTCAAAACAAAGAGTATAATAAATGAGTTAAAACTACCTCAAAGCACATGCATCAGCTTGAAAGAATTTGTGATTTAAACAGACTATAAGTTGAAATTTTGAAACAAACAGAAAATCAAAATAAGATGGTACCGTTAACTTTATTATAAGAATACAAATAACTTCAAATCACAAAAAAAAAACAATATCAAAGCCATGCAAAAAAGAAAAAGAAAAAACAGTTTTAAAATTAGATAAAACCTAAATCTTTAGCTGATACTCTTTCAAAAACTCAGAGTACTGGATCCGCGTTTGGTGAGAATAGTAACATCCAATATCCTGATAAAATTAAAAAAAAAAGTTTAACTTTTGAATGTATTTTAAACTTTTAAAGGCATTGTATTTGAACATGTCCCTGGCATAATGAAGTAGTATTTGATGTAAAGAGCTGGACTGAAATATTGGCTGTAAAATAAAATTTAGTTGTAACTCAAATTTTGAATTTATTGATTTGAACTGAAAATAAACAAAAAGATAAAATATTACATGATTTACATTCATACTCACAATCAGGAAACATTTCTTACTATTTCATTGTACTGTTGTGTCATCTAATGTCTAAAACACAATCTATTATATTTTCCAAAATTATAAGAAAGCCCTTACATCACTAAAATAATCAATGAATGAAATGCCTAAAAAGGAAGTCATGGATTAATTACATAATTGCACTGACAATGAAACTAATTCTTAAATACGACCAATCAAGAGATCATTTGAGCTTTGAGCATTTTACAATATTTTAAGTTTGTAAGACAATGATTATCCCTTTCTTCATGATAAGTCCTCGCTAACGCTCGTACTTAATCATGAAGAAAGGGATTATCATTCTCTTACATATACATAGTCAACAATTGACTTACGTGATTTATTTATTGTTAAGAAGTTAAATAGTTTAAGATAATTAGATGACAAGACAGTTATAGTAATAAATCAAGAACTGGTAAGTAATATTTAAGCTATGGGTACAGTAAACAGATGTGTATATAATAATGTAGTTAAATAAAATAACCAACGATTATATTTGAGAGGCTTTGATGACCGCTCAGTGAGATATTCTCACAGTTGTGAAGAAGGCACAGTATGTACATTTGTAGAAAGTAAAGTCTATGTTCTACAATTTGAACCCCTGAAATCTTTAAATCACAAACCAAAATGATGATCATTTTGGCAATTGTATACGAAATGTGAAAGAAGTTATCTGAACTTTTTGACGACCGGGTTGTATAGCGTTCTTTATAAGGATTTTTGTGAAGTTAATGTATGCAGTATGAAGATTTTCATCGTCATTTTTTATTTCAATACCATAAAGAGACGGAAGGATTTGTGATTTTCTCAAATCTCCTCTTTCGTGAATGATGAAGCAGTATAGTGGGATTCTTAATATTGCTGTGAATATGTTAGTGAGACATTCCAAATAATGATGTTTGCAAATATGATTAAAGGATATTGTTTGAGGCTTGGTTCCTGGAAAACCAACATATTTTTCGAGAAGAGATGATAAAACATCCACAACCTCGCGCTTCTTGAAACGGTCCGAAACTTCTTTCCTCATTCTTAGTGAAACAAATGAAATGTGAAACATCCGATATCCTCACAATTTAGTTGCACCGATTTTTAGACACCGCTGTCTCATAAGGAAATCCGACGCTTTTTTTCTTTTTCTCTTGTAACATAAAAAGCTATATCCACTGTGTTGAAATATGGCTGTCTTAAATTTTCAAACTTTTAAATTGTTTGGAGCAAAGTATTATAAGAAAATGAAACAGTTCTTTAAATCGTTTACTTTTCATTTCTTTATTTTTAAACTTTTCTCCTTCGTATCTACTGTCGAAATATTAAATACTCACTAGTATATGATTGAAACAAAATTTTAATAACAAAGACATTTAGTAGACACATTTATTTACCTTCAGATTCAAGTGGAAAAACCAGGGCGGCACAGACTAAACAGTTCAGGAAAACTGCCGAATATATTAGCATGGCACCATGAAATCCGTAGTTTTCTAGAAGACTTTGACAGACCGGAGAAAACATCGTTCCAGATAACGATCCTCCTGAAGTCGCAAGTGGTATCGCAATAGATTTTTTCTTATCGAAATATATATCCACAGCAACAATGAAGGTAACAAATGATAACGCTGATCCCATCCCTGTCAGAAAAGTAAAAAGAGGAAAGATGGGGATTACAAAAACCTCATTCCGTTTTAAAACATTGTTTGATAAACAATTTTCTTTGCCGATTTATATTTCCCAGAAAGACTGATAATTGTTTTTAAAATTAACGTTGGTTTCGGAAAAAACACACTTGTCATACAAGTGGAAGGTTTTAGTTAGCTACACAACCAGGTTTAACACACCAATATCTTCGGAAAATGACAATACAAAGTCATGAATATGACAGTTGTTCTTATTTTGTGAGTATTTATGAACTTCCCCTTTTTGAATTTACCTCGAAGTTCGGAATTTTTGTTATACATTTTCCGGTTAACCTCGTTTTTTTATTTGGTCGAAACTGAATTAAGATATCAAATGTTCCTTTTTATGCTTCCGTTATTGTAGCGTCACGAAAACAGCGATGGTGTTTGAACTGGGAACTGCGAAATGATATGGTTATAACGACATTAATGGTACAAGCATTATATCTAGTCCTTGTGTAGCTCGGTGAATGTGATGAATATTTTGCTCCCCGACGTAGACGCAGCGATGGTTATCGTGATTATACATAACCTCATCACAAAGTTTCAATTAATGACATCTGCCATGCATACAGAAGCCGTTTGGTATTTATCACATAATCACGAAGCTATATTTAATACGCCATTCAAAACTTATTTCTCTGTACAGCTAATTTTTGGAAACGAATGTTATGATTCTCCTTTCACACTAATACAAATTTATAGATTTCATCTCGGAAATTGCCATGCAAGACTTTTCATACCGGTTGACATTGGAAAAAAATGTATGGGAGAAATGATCTTTTCTTAAACTTTGTTTTGCCATCAAATTTCACGATTCCATTAAGTAGGGCAATATTCTATCGAAAGACAGCTTAATAGAAAAGAGATCCCTACTTTAAAGTTTGTTCCTATCAAATCATATACCTATACCACACATTTTGCAACTGATGTTTTCAATTAGAAATACTTATTGCTAAATCTCAATATTGCCGTCTTCAATTGCAAGTATAAACCTTCTTATTGCACCTGTGATAGTTCTCAATTCATAGATAAATAGGTTGACCTGAACATTGTCAACAACCTTTTCTCTGCTTTGATTAAAAAAACAATCTTTAGAAATGACATCACGAAGATGCTTGATGTTTTATAGGGAAGATATTTGCTACGTTTGAAGGACATGATTTTCAATATTAATCGGTGGTCCTATTGGAACCAACTGTGTTCCTCTTCTAACTTACTTTTTTCTATATTCATATTAGGCAGACAGCATACAGGACATTCCCAAGACAAGAAGCTAGAAGTATCCTTTAACTTCACGTTCCGCTATATAGATGATTTTCTCTCATTAAATAATTCAAAGTTTATTGACTATGTTGACTGCATCTATCCCATCGAACTTGAAATAAAGGATAACACAGATACATTTGAATCTGCTTCATATCTTGACTATCATCTAGAAATTGACAATGAGGATCGGATGAGAACAAAAATTTACCACAAAAGGGATGAATCTGTATCAACATGGCAAGTAGCGCATACATATGAAGTAAATATATCTTCAAGATAATACGATATTCCAGAGCTTGCATTTCCTATTATGATTTCCTTGATATATGATTGCTTCTTACAAGGAATCTATTGATATAAGGGTTTAAGTGGTAAAATTGAAGTAATCCCTTCGAATAATTTACGGACAACATGGCAAAATCGTTGACTGTCAGTGAATAAATGTGTCACGTTTAACCACGGATATGTTCCAGTTGTTGTTATCACAATCATATCCGCTTTCCACCGATAGTGTCATCGCCTAAAAAACCTTAACGCCAAATTTCCATATATCATGAGCAATATTACGGGTGGCTCTAGATGATCCTGATCTGCTAACTATTTAGATCAACTAAGAACACCTCGTGTTTGTGTTGGGTTTCGTGATGATCAATCGTTTGTTTTTTATGTTTCGTTTTGTGGACTTGTTTGTCTGTCCGTCGTCTTTGGTTTTCTGTCATGGCTTTGTCAGTTTCTCTTCGACTTATAAGTTTCATACGTCCCCTTGTTGCCTCTTTTTTAAATTTGAAATTTTGACTGTCTCGAGAGGAAAGATAGCGTATCACACTCTATGCATCGGTATAATCTATATAAAGCATTAAAACATTTATCAAAGAGAAATTGCTCTGAAAGTTTTGTAAACTATAACGAATAGAGATAGCTGACTGTACGGTATGGGTTTTGCACATTGTTGAAGGTCGTGTAGTTGCTTTTATCCGCGTAATTTGGGATCTCGTGGATAGTTGTCTTATTTGCAAATGTACCACATCTCTTTATTATATTAATGTTTTACTCTATATAAGCTGGTATAGTGCAAAAGTAAACCTGTTATTTATCAAAGTATCGTAAATCATATTTAACAAGAATGCCAGCTCGTTTTTCCGTCTGCTTACCTCATTCAATGATGTTAAGAAATATTTTGCTATAGGCATTGTATTACTACAAAGATAAAGGTCCGATACTTACCCAACACTACAGCCATGAAAATAAACAATAGAGGATACAAAGATACAAATGACGACATGAAACAGCCAAGAAATTGGAGAAGTACACCAAAAACTAATACTGGTCTTACATCAAATCGTTCTATCAACTGCACTGCAACCACAGCTGTAAGTATAACGTACAATAATAATTGTTATTTCTTATCAATTTGACAATTTTAAGAATCCTTCTAAAACTGCGTACTATATTTGTGATCTTTGAGACAATGGTCACACGGCGTGTTAACAAAAACCAATCTTGAAACCAAGAAAATAAGATCAAAATCAAGTACAAGCCGTGCTTCAACTAAGTCACTGATAAAGGTGATTCAAAAGAAACTAGTATCGCGAGTAAGGACATTAATATTATCTGTGTCGCATCGATTATAAAAAGATACAATTTAATATAGCTTCTTAATTTATTGGAAAGCGCGAAATTAAAATAAATACAGTCTCGTAGAATCATGATAATCATATCAAGGGAAAGCGAGCCTTATCAGACTGACATACACATCTTTATGATCTTACAACAATAGCATAGATGAAATATAAATTTATTTATCGTAATAAGACTTATGGTGACTCCAGTCAGACAAATCTATTCACCCTAAAACTATTCTATATACGGACCAAATATAACCAATCACACGCAATTATTTATAAACTGAAAACACAGTGACGTTTGCCACATGACAGACTTCAGCATTATACCTTTAGCCACCAATAAACAACATATACCGAATGTCCAGCTCAATCATCTTCTAATATGTATATAGCCTTATATCATTAGTAGAAAATATACTAAAAATACTAAAAGAGTGCAATGTGGTTAAAAAAGAAGAATTAGAATGGAAATAAACGACACATAGTAATTGAATTGGTATTTTCTTGACATTTACGGTATGCAATTGACTATGTATGCAAAAGAAAGCAAAAGTAGAGCTAACTGGACCGATTCATTCTTGCAACAGCCTTGAGTTGAGCAACACAACTATTAGTGTCGGCGTTGCCGAGAGAGCCGTTAGCAAAATAAAGTCAACTTTCATCTTAGCTGAGCAACACAACGATTATCGGCGTCGTCTAAAAATCGTCAGCAATATAAATGTAACTGAAACCCTATCTGAGTTTATCTAACATTATCGATAATAAAATTGAGAATGGAAATGGGGAATGTGTCAAAGAGACAACAACCCGACCACAGAACAGACAACAGCAGAAGGCCACCAACAGGTCTTCAATGCAGCGAGAAATTCCCGCACCCGGAGGCGTCCTTCAGCTGGCCCCTAAACAAATATATATACTAGTTCAGTGATAATGAACGAAGGCCATATATTAAAGCAAAAGCAGTTAACCGATGTTCAAATCTCATAAACCGATAAAATCAAGGTAACACACAAAAAACTGATGGAATTGGCGGCCTACGATAGGAGTGAGACCGGGTGTGTCGACACGTCTCCTGCTATGCATGTATGACCTACCATGCTAATCCACACATAAAAGCTAAGAGCCATCACTAGCATAACGGTCATTGTAACTTTAACAGTGTCACTGTTAGCAATATAAGAGTCTTCTCAACCTTATCTGAGCAACACAATCATTACCGACGCGTTGCTGTAAGAGCCATTATCAAATAAGGTTCACTTCTGCCTCATCAGCGCAACACGTCCATTATCGGCGTTGCCGTCCGAACCAACAGTATCATAAAGATCACCCAAATCTTTTCTTAGCAATACAAAGGGCATTTATGCAAAAATGGAACCACAACAGTCAATTACAAATTGCAAATGAGACAACTCTCCACCTGAGACCAAACGACATAGAAGTTAACAGCTATAAATTACCGTACGGTCTTCAACAATGAGCAAAACCCATATCGCATAGTCAGCTATAAAAGGACCCGAATTGACACATGTAAAACAATTCCAACGAGAAAACTAACGGCCTGATTTATGTATAAAATAATGAACGAAAAACAAATATGATACACAGAAACAAACGACAACCACTGAATAATAGGCTCCTGACTTGGGTCAGGCACATACAGAATGTGGTGGGGTTAAACTAGTTTGAAGGCGCCAACCCTCCCCTTAGAACTACTAGAGTAATCCAGAATTAGTTTAGGAAAGATATTGATAAATGCACTAAAGTTTCTTTTGAAACTCCAGCATTTCTCTCGACCCATGTTTAAGAGGTAAAGGTCAATACATAATTGTGACTTCCTTTGGAATTCCCAGACTTTTACTAATGATTCTGACAATTATCAAGAAAGTCAAAGGTCTACTTCTTATTGCACTATATGCACAAAAAACGCAAAAACGCAAAAACGCAAAAACGCGTATCAATAAAGCGTTGCAATAAATGTATCTCTTAATGCACTCATCTATTTTCTTACTTTAAGTTACGACACTCGTCAATTGACATAAAGCATCAACTGACAATAGATCAAATTGGAATCGTGTATACAAATGTTGTGTTTAAAGTCATAAAAGTCTTACTTTGTAAAAAACCGCATCGGTTCCAAAAACAAATACACAGAGGATGATATCATGAAATGCTGAACTTTTGATATATTGTTGAGTTCGGTCGATTGGTATTTCAAAAGAAGTCGGTATTCAAATTGGTACTTTTTGTGCACCCCTACTTGCTGCCTTGCTTTGGTACTTAAGGCCAGAATTCATACAAAAGCTTTTCAATGACAGAAAAATAATCTTACAAAGTTCGTTAATTTCACTTATCAGATATATTTATAATGTCCTATCACTCAATTACCAACATTTCAGTGAGTGAATCTCAAATTAACAAGTGAAATAAAGATAAAGGACACTATAGTAGTAGGTCTGATTCAGGTCTTGATGTTTTCATCGATGTTATCAAATAGACACTACATCAAACTAGAATATATTGTAAACGTGATGATTTCAACTTTCCAAATCTTCTGCCGTTTACATACCTCAGTTGACACGTCACGTTCTGCAAGTTCATACTGTAGGGAATTCATACGCAGGGGTGTGCAACTTACACATAAATTGCTTAATCAACGTTATGAAGTCATACAACTGAAATCGACACTACATATATGCAATCGGAAACGATAAATTTACCGAAACATCTAATCATTTTACGAACCCCAGAGCAATAACGGCTTTTATTAATGTTCTTCTACACGAAAATAACACTCAGCAACATTATCAATTTATATATATATGTATCTTAAGCGCGGACCTAGTAGAAAGCTGCTTTGGAAATCCCCGAAAAATTAGTGCTGTTTTAAGCATAAAAAGTATAAGATTATAATGTTATCACCATTAATCTGGGTCAATATTATAAATTTTAATAATTGATCCATTCATTTATTGTTTCTAAATGTATAGAACAAACCTCCAGTTAACCCTATGGCAAGATTTATTGAACCAATCAAGGTCAGTAGTGTAAAATCGATACCGAGTTCCTCTACCATGTATTATAAAACAGCCCATTGTTTGTGAAGAACGAACATGTCACTGATAAACCAAGAGCACTAGCGAATGCTACAAGCCAAGCCCAAGGTCCGTCACGTATAGATTTATTCCTTCTTTTTTTGTTTCTAATTTGCACTTCTTGTTTAAGATCCACTGATTTTATCCAAGTCATTTTTCTCTAAATTTTCAATAAGAAACACGGCAGTAAAAGATCAGATTCTGGATGAATCGACCTAAACTGAAATGAATGTACGCAATAGGTGGAAATGATTATCATGAAGCAGTTAGTCCGTTTATACAGCGTTAATTTGTAGCACGATCTGGACACATGCAGTACAAACTGGTATATACCAGGATTGAATCATCCCATTTACATATGTAAATACTAATCAAACATAGTTTTATGTCAAAAAGAAGAATGGTTGCGACAAGGACAATCTGCTTTTATCCCGCCACATATTATTGTGCCTGTCCAAAGTCTTGAACCTCATCAAAAGTTGTCTTGTGTACTGTTTTTGGCATTTATAGCATTTGGTGATAATGACAGATCTATGATAGTCTGTTTAATTTGTCAAATTTATTCCAACTTATGTGGTCTCTGGACTATTTGAAGCTGTAAATATTGTTAAGATACGTGTTTATTGTTAAGGACCTCATGTTACCTTGTGATGTCATGGATTAAATGAGAGACAAATCATCAATTCTGATAGCAAAACAAAAAAATAAAAAAATCCAAGATCCCAAAACCAGACATAAAATATCATTCGACATTTATTCTTTACGTTAGAGATTTCTGTCGACACAGACTGTAATGTAGTTTTTAAATGTAAGTAGTACATGTCTTCTGAAACTATCTGAAAATGGAGATTACAAAATATTGTTGGAATAATCATCTAAAATTTGATATAACCAAAGGTTCAAAACTCTTCCAATTTTCAATTTATGACTTCGAGTGCATGACCTTATCCATATATTTAATTTATAAAGTTGTTGATCATGAAGGGTTATGTATATGTATGCATATTTGTGCGTGATAGTCCAATATAATGATCAGGAGACGGAGTCATTTAACGTTTATCTTGTTTTCGTGATTATTTTGAATACGTTATTGTGATGTGATTTATCTTGTATATAAATAAACAGGATAGAGTGGATGAACATGCACGTATTATGTAAAACAGTACAAGTAATGATTTATTGTATATATATATATATATATATATATAACCAGTCTAAAAGGGTACAACATCACCAAAAAATGACAATAAACGAACAAATGTAACTATAAATATTTCGGATAACAGATATCCTTCATCAATATGAGCACGATGTAAAATGAATCAGATAAATCTATTCTGATTATTAAACTATAGCAATCTTGAATTCTATACAATAAAAAAAGTGAAACAGTTTCACCCGAACATCATATGTAGAGACGCTAATAAATTTTTAAAATTTCCAAAAAACGATTCAAAGACATGCCTAAAATGAAAATAGTAATTATAGATATGAACTGGCACAACTTTATATTCCAAAATGACGTCAGTCAAGATGTTACAACAACTGCGTGTAAATACATTCCCCAAAGAACAGCACTGATCGATATAAGCTGGTAAAATATGACAAACAGAGGCTGCGTATTTATCATTCCAAATAAATAGCAGTTTTATAATGAAAAGAAAAAATAATAGTAAATTTGGGCTAAGGTTAAAAGTTGGACGTGGATGCGTACTTGTATATCCCTACCAAATGAAAAGAACCCTGGTATTTAAACTAGTAAAATTCCAAAAATTCCAAAAGAATCCTTAAAACTGTAAGAGTCAAGTAAGGAAGCCGGAGTAACTGGAAACAAATGATGTCAGGAAAATGAGTGATGGTAGGGAAAATGAGTGACTCATTCTATGTTTTTTCATGTATGCCCTCTGGGGAAACTGTCCTTAGCTTTCTTATCCAAAACCTTTCCCGAGCAAGTCTTTCGGCCCTTGACCAACCCTCGTTGTGGTCTATGATTGTGATTGTAAGGTTTTTGAGATCAGCTTGGGCGTGCCCAGGTGATCTCAAATGACGACTTACGGGGAGGTCGGGCTTGCAGGTGTAGTCACTTCGATGACCATTCATGTTTTTGTATGTGGGATTACCTGAGTGCTCATTTATTCCTAATTCTTTTACAAGACACTCGTAGTAGTACGATTTACATTCAAAGACAGTATTATTTGAAGCATTGTCCTGCAGTTTTTTTTTTCAATGCGTTTCCAGTTACTCCGGCTTCCTTACTTGACTCTTACAGTTTTAAGGATTCTTTTGGAATTTTTGGAATTTTACTAGTTTAAATACCAGGGTTCTTTTCATTTGGTAGGGATATACAAGTACGCATCCACGTCCAACTTTTAACCTTAGCCCAAATTTACTATTATTTTTTCTTTTCATTATAAAACTGCTATTTATTTGGAATGATAAATACGCAGCCTCTGTTTGTCATATTTTACCAGCTTATATCGATCAGTGCTGTTCTTTTGGGAATGTATTTACACGCAGTTGTTGTAACATCTTAACTGACGTCATTTTGGAATTTTAAAGTTGTGCCAGTTCATATCTATAATTACTGTTTTCATTTTAGGCATGTCTTTGAGTCGTTTTTTGGAAATTTTAAAAATTTATTAGCGTCTCTACATATGATGTTCGGGTGAAACTGTTTCACTTTTTTTTATTGTATAGAATTCAAGATTGCTATAGTTTAATAATCAGAATAGATTTATCTGATTCATTTTACATCGTGCTCATATTGATGAAGGATATCTGTTATCCGAAATATTTATAGTTACATTTGTTCGTTTATTGTCATTTTTTGGTGATGTTGTACCCTTTTAGACTGGTTATATATTATATTTTGTAGTGTACTGTATCATATTTATATGATCCATCGCCCCGTAAGATTTATCGTTGGCTATTATTCAGTTATTAATATATATATATATATATATATATATATATACATGTATAACCCCGTAAATTCGTGGGTTACATTAAAGTCTGTTTTTGGTCTATAATTGATACTTTGGCTTCTTAAAACGCAAGACCGTTTTCAATATATAATACAGATTTTTATTTACACATGTTTACAGTTTGAAATACAGGAAAAAGTAAAATAACAAAATTACCGAACGCCTGACGATAAAGGGCATTCCTACTCTCATATTTGCTTCTTTGAAAATTAATAATAATTTTAAAAGACTCCCTAAGCAACAATTTACAAAATCAATTATTCTTTTATTCAAAATCAATCGCTAAGTGTTCTTTATAAAATATATACTATCATTGTCTAACATTATATATAACAATAAACGGATAAGTGTCCCCAGGCCAAACTTTGTGAGGGTCGTAATGGGGTACCTGCATAAAAAATAACGATAAAAAATCTTGCCAAATGACATTAGCGGTAATTTTTGGTCCATGACGATAAAATGTATATTTTCATTAAGACGATAAAAAAATGGCTGATTTCGACGAATCACGTTAAATTCTTTCAAAAAAATAACGGTAACGGATAATTATTTGAGACCTCTGACGAATCACAATAATGATATTTTGACAAATCACAATAACGATATTTTGACGAATCACGATAAAATTTTAACCAATTTGACGCTAACGGTAGCCGAAAATGACCGTTTAACGCCTGACGGTAAAGGGCATTCCTACCCTCATAATTGCTTCTTTGAAAGTTAATAATAATTTTAATTTTTACTGCTCAGGAGTTATGTTCCGCTTGAAAAGATTGGAAAATGGCTCTTAGCTTAGTTAGAGTTAACATTAATGCTTATCTGACGTTGGGAGCAGTTGGTCTGCTGTGTCAACAGCTTAGTTAGGGTTAATATTGATGCTGATCTGACGAGAGAAGCAGTTGGTCTGCTGTGTCAACAGCATAGTCGGAGTTCCCATTTATGTTGATCTGACGTGAGGAGCAGTTGGTCTGCTGTGTCAACAGCTTAGTTAGGGTTGATATTGATGCTGATCTGACGCGAGAAGCAGTTGGTCTGCTGTGTCAACAGCATAGTCGAAGTTCCTATTTATGTTGATCTGTCGTGACAAGCAGTTGATCTGCTATGTCGACAGCTTAGTGAGGGTTGATATTGATGCTGGTCTGAAGCGAGAAGCAGTTGGTCTGCTGTGTCAACAGCATAGTCGGATTTCCATTTATGTTTATCTGACGTGAGAAGCAGTTGGTCTGTTATGTCAACAGCTTAGTTAGGGTTGATATTGATGCTGATCTGACGAGAGAAGCAGTTGATCTGCTGTGTCAACAGCATAGTCGAAGTTCCTATTTATGTTGATCTGACGTGATGAGCAGTTGATCTGCTGTGTCAACAGCTTAGTTAGGGTTGATATTGATGCTGATCTGACGCGAGAAGCAGTTGGTCTGCTGTGTCAACAGCATAGTCGAAGTTCCTATTTATGTTGATCTGACTTGAGGAGCAGTTGATCTGCTACAACAGCTTAGTTAGGGTTGATATTGATGCTGATCTGACGCGAGAAGCAGTTGGTCTGCTGTGTCAACAGCATAGTCGCGGAGTTCCGATTTATGTTGATCTGACGTGAGGAGCAGTTGGTCTGTTATGTCAACCTCTTTGTTTGAGTTAAACCATAAATGCTAAGCTGACGTGACGAGCAGTCAGTCTGATTTTTCAACAATATGACCGGTGTTTTCATCATTGTTGATCTCACGTTGATGGCGAGCAGTGGTGTAGTCTGCAGTGCCAAAAGAATAGCCGGTGTTAAAATAAATCATAATCTCAAATGCTGATATGACGATTTCGATCTGTTGTGTCAACACAGCGAGTAAGCTTACGAATGATAACCTAAACTATGATGTGAAGTTGCTGAGAAAATACAACAAAAATTGTTATATGCATCAATTTTTTAAAACTCACAACTTAAAAATGCTTAAATTTGTGATATATGCAAAGGGTATTCATTTAATTTTCAACTTCTGTTAAATTTTAAGTGCTTTTGAAATATAGGGTGGATGATTGTCTGAGTAAATGGTCCAAATTTTTGTTTCCCATTTTAACTAGGAAGTTAATAAAATTACTCTAATAATACTCGAAACAGTATTGCTGTCTTAAAATGCCGGTCATTACACTTCAACAATTCCAAGAAACCACGAAGGGGCTACTGGTATGAGAAAGACTTTGAAATTTTGCAGTCAAATGTAGGGAATAAAAATCTTCCCTTCAAAATTGCATTGAAGGAATGGGGGAAATAATTTTGTCCCCGTTCTTGATTAACATAGTCAGGTTATTTATGGTGGCGGGCGGCCTTGCCAACTATTTCCGTCGATTGACTAATGAACCCTTTTACACATGCTTTTCAAATTTAAATATATTTTTACTGATGAAAAAATGAAGATCAAGATCAATACTGTTGATTTTGACTTTTACCGTTCAGGAGTTATGATCCTTGGTTGATTGAAAATGGCTCTAAATGTCGTTTCCGCGCAATAATGAACTATTCAACTAATGCTTTACAATTTTCACTTTTGCTGTTCAGAAGTTATAGTGCTGATATATTTGAAAATACAACTTTCAGTTGTTTCCGTGCAATAATGTATGGGCATCGGAGGCCGAGTGATCTAAGTATCTCATCTGCATCACTAGCCTAGATGTCAAAACTGAATTTGTGAGTTCGAACCCGCACGTAATTGGAACGTTTGACTCCGATCTTAATTGCCTGTTTTCCTAACGGAGGTTAGTGGTTTTGTTCAGGCACTCCGGCTTTCCTTCACAAATAAAAACTTGACGTCACGATATAACCAATAGTGCTGAATTGTCATTTAAAAAAACTAACAATCATTAATAAATCAATAACTTATGAACCGTTTAATCAAGACTTCAAATTTAAAATATGATGTTACTGATAACAAAATGGAGGTCAAGTTCGATATTGACGACTTTCACTTTTACTGTTCAGGAGTTATGTATGTTCCTTGAAAGATTGGAAAATGGCATTTTATGTCTACCGTACGATAGATTATGAACCATTCAAACAATAGTTTTAAAATTTAATATGTTTTACTAATGACAAAATTGAGGTCAAGTACCTTGATGGATTGTCAATAGGTACATAAGATGTCAGGTCAAACAAGCCTGAAAGCTCCTCCAAAATACAAAAAATCCTGCTTGCTTTCAATTGCACAGCTCATATCTTGTTTAAGCAGTTATTCCCCTCGAAAATATAAATCATATTAAAAATTTAGATGATGGCTCTCTCAGGCCTACATTTCTTGTCCAATTGTTAATGAAACAAATATCAAATGTTTGTATCAGCAATGTCTTCCACGAGTTCAAAAATCAGTGCCGATTAACTCTTTTACCGGAATTTTGTCTGACTGTGAAATTGAATTTACAAATTACCCTGTGAGCACTTTCTTGTCTTGTTTTATGACATTTATACCAAAGATTAATATTAGCAAAGACATAGACAAGTTATATAATTAGCGCCGATCAACTTTATACTTTACAGGAGTTATGCCCATTAAGAATAGAAATTTTAGGATATTCATTTGAACGCTGTTCTTTACAAACTGTCTATAAGCAAGCATTGCAGGACCTTGATTTAGAAGAATACCTAAAAAAAAGACTGCAGGACAAAGCTTCAAATAATACTGTCTTTGAATGTAAATCGTACTACTACGAGTGTCTTGTAAAAGAATTAGGAATAAATGAGCACTCAGGTAATCCCACATACAAAAACATATCATTTTACAAGGATGATATTTTGGCGAATCATAAGTCCTTCATGGCTTCAATGAACATTACATTGAATAACAAATCTGAGGACTTACCTTATTTGTATTGAGTACCTTAGCTTCACAAAATAAATGAATTATCCATCTGATTGAAAAAAATTCTGTGTGTAGTGAAAAAGGGTCCTCAGAAATACTGTGAAACTGTTTACTCGCGTAGTAGTATTAACCATATGTGGATTCTAAAAAACTCTAAAGAACTTCTGGATAATTTTAAATCTCGATCTTTCTCTGAAATAAATTTTATCAAAAGTTGATTTTTTTAACCCTGTATACCACCATTCCCCATGTGAAATTGAAAAATCGTCTTAAAGAAATAATCCACAATGCTTTTCAATAAAAAAATGGTAGCATACGCTATACATATTTTACTTTGGGATACCACACGGTATATTTTGTTAATAGTGAACAAAAAGGTGAAACATGCTACACAGATGAACAAGTGATCAGTATGCTGGAGTTTCTTATTTACAACATATTTTTTTCAATTTGGAGGTAGACTTTTTCAACAAATTGTCTGTATTCCTATGGGAACGAACTGTGCGCCTCTCCTTGCCGACCTTTTCTTATTTTCATTTGAGTCGAAGTTCCTTCAGACACTTGTCAAAAACAAGAAGATCAAAGAAGCCAGATCATTTAATTTCACATTCAGATATATTGATGATGTTCTTTCCATTAACAATCAAAACTTTTCTGATTGGGTTCCATTAACATATCCTCGAGAACTAGAAATTAAAGAAACAACAGACACGGCTTCTTCCGCCTCATTTTTAGACTTATACCTCGAATTTGACATAAGCGGTCATCTCTGTACCAGAATCTATGACAAACGAGACGATTTTAATTTCCCCCACCTTTGTAGCAATATACCAACTTCACCTTCATATGGGATATACATTTCCCAACTCATTCGGCATTCAAGAGCTTGCATCTGCTACTCAAACTATATAAAACGTCTCCAGTGTCTGAGCAGGAAGTTGATGAACCAGGGATATGTCAAACAACGTCCCGTCCTTTTTCTAAAAAAAAGTTCATCAACTTACAAAGACCTTGTTGATAAATATTCCGTATCAACTTCACAAATAATACATGATGGTCTTGAAGTATAGATTCTGGGTACTAACGGTGTTTATCATCTTAATAACGTGTTAGTGTTCTTTTATTTGTCTTTGTAAATTATTGATCTTTACTGTTTGGTCCATATAAAAATAAGGAGTTTGGTAATGTCCATTTGGTGTGGCTCGGTACTTATACATCCTGCCATTGTTGTTATTGTGCAATGGTCATTTTTTGTGTTCTAGTCTTTCATTTTTGCTTGTGTGCTTTGTCTATATGCTATTTTGCTTTTCTTTGTTGACATATTTGTTTGTTTTTATTGTGACTAAGATTATAACACAATGTTAACTGCTGTACCCCTATTTTTGACATTTTTACCTATTATGTCTGTTTGTTTTGTTCACACATTATTGTCAATATAATGGAATTTTATGAGACTGTCATACAAGTGAGAGGTTTAGCTAGCTATAAAATCAGGTTTAATCCACTATTTTCTACATAAGGAAATGCCTGTAACAAGTCAGGAAAATGACAGTTGTTTTCCATTCGTTTGATGGGTTTGAGCTTTTGATTTTGCCATTTGATAAGGGACTTTGTGTTGTGAATTTTCATAGGAGTTCGGTATTTTTGTTATTTTACTTTATACGTCTTTGTCTCTATATAATAAATCAGTGACCGCTGTTGATAGTAAAGTTGGAATTGATAGCAAATAGCAAGTACAAGTTATTTCTAGTATATTTATTTCATATAATACAGAAAGATACGAAAATAATTGAAATTTATAGAAAACTAGAAAATAACGGATATTGGTAAAAGGGGGAGGGCTAAACAAAGTTGTCCTGTACCCAAGTACCTATGTTTAAAAGATGGTGGATTTATTATTCGCACTGGACTGGGATCTTGTTCCTGCACCTATGATCTTTGGTCTCTGGCGGATAGTTGTCTCATTGGCAATCTTGCCACATCTTATTTTTACATAGATCAGACATATTAATGTTCAGGATTTCCTCTTTAGTAATAGGTACATTAGTATAGTGAATTGACAATACTGTACTTCTTTATCAAGCAGTTTATACAGTATGATAATAAACGATCAAAGTGAGGGAAATCACTCATGGAATGATTGGAAGAGTAGTTTTAATAATTTCAAATCATATTTAGGTATGGTGTGGACATAAATGAACATGAATAAATCACTATTACTGACAATTACATTAACTGCAGGTCTTTAGAAGGATAAGCACTTTTCAGTAGATTAAACGAGCTAATTGTGAATTAAATTGAATGATAGCGGGTCCCTTAATTTGCACAATTTCATTTAATTTGCAGTTTATATCTTAACCAAATAATGTTCCCTGTTACATGTTTTACCTTTTACATTTTATCTTTTGAAACAAATGAAATTACAAAACAAAGATTCTTCTAATAAACATGATAAAGTTTATCAAGTATCCTTGTTAGACATAGGACCAACAGATAGACTTGAAGCTAAGAACTTTATTGTGTCAAAAAATTAATCTAAAAAGGTTGTTTTGGGGCATTTTGTAAGTTGAAACATAGGTATACTATTTTTCTCCTCTGAGAATTGCTTATTGATTTTGAAAACAATTATCATGATTATATGACACGGAAGATTAAAAGTTGTAGAGTGTATTTTAATCAATTTATAATTCAAATATTTTCCAGAAAAGGGCATTGAAAATGTACTTTTTCACAAAAACAAATTTAAAAACTTATTTTATTGAAATGGGGATTCTTTCTTGATTGCAAAGATATATATACACTTCTTATATTCAAATGACTAAAATTGTTAACAGAAGTTTGATGGGGAATAAACTAAAAAAATATTGGTTTGTTCTAATTAAGAGTTTTAAAATTTTACTAACTGTTTCAAGCCATTCACTGATAAGTAAACTAACCTAACCCTTTTTTTGACGATCAATATATTTGAATGGGGATGTATAGTTGGAACCCCCCCTTTTAAAAACGCCCTTGTATATGATTGGCATTTAAGGAGGTAGGGCATTGTAATTAAGGCCCCACCTTGTCTCCGATTGTTTGGTGATCATGACAGTTGTCAATCATACTGGTACTGTATCATTACTCTGATTACGTAATCAAATGACAAAAAAATGCGCTCCTCCTGGATAGCCAACCACAAAATCGACCCCAACCTTCTGTGTGTGGTATGGAACCTTGTGGTACAATTTCATAGAGATCCATTGACTAATACTTAAGTATTTGTCCGGAAACCAGAAAAACCTTGTTCCTTCCCCCCTTTTGCCTCTTATTCCGTAACGGTTTGAGCCATAACCCCCAAAGTCAAACCCAACCTTCCATTTGTGGTATGAAACCTTGTGTTTCAATTTCATAGAGATCCATACACTAATACTTAAGTAATTGTCCATTAACCAGAAAAACCTGCCCCCCTTTTTTTGCCCCTAATTCCTGAACAGTTTGGGCCATAACCCCCAAAGTCAATCCCAACCTTCCCTTTGTGGTACAATTTCATACAGATCCATACACTTATACACAAGTTATTGTCCGGAAACTAGAAAAATGTCTTTTTTTGGCCCCTTTTTGACCCAATTCCTAAACAGTTGGCACCATAACCCCCAAAATCAATCCCAACCTTCCTTTTGTGCTATTGAAACTTGTGGTTAAATTTCATAGAGATCCATTCACTTATACTAAAGTTATTGTCAAGAAACCAAATGTCTTCGGATGACGACGACATGATAGCAATATACGAACGCAAATTTTTTGCGGTCGTATAAAAATAACCTGCACATTAACACACCTTAAAGACTATTACATACTTGAATGAACTGCTCCAAAAATATACCCAATTCACAGTTTGTATGTGCATATGTACATAGACATGAGAATTATAGGGAACTATATTTCAGTGTGTATACATTTTGTAGATTTAGTAGCTAACCTATGCTACTTGTTGTTAGGGAGGCCGGTGCCTTGGGAAAGATTTAGAACAAGTTTCAATCTTTCCAAAAACGATATCATATTGATTGGGGCTTTGTCAGTGAAGCAACATAAAATATATAAAAAGAAGATGTTGTATGATTACCAATGAGACAACTCTCCACAAAGAGACCAAATGACACAAAAATTAACAACTATAGGTCACAGTACGGCTTTCAGTTTGTTATTGAGTTAGGACAGAGGCTAAGAAATGTATTAACAAATTACTTACTCTCAGCCTTAACTGAGTTGGAAACAGTATCACCTCTACTTATTTCACGATTTGCCCATTGTCTGAATCCATTAGTATTTTATTAAATTTTGTTTCCAGTTTAAAGGATTTTGGATCATGGTAATTTGGCCCTTTAGCTAACACATTTCTGAGAGAAGTGTTGTTGAAAATATTGACTTCACCATGGTCAAACGGATCACTTGTATAGTTGCAAATTTGAAAGTTTAGACTTTATGTTATTCCCATATCAACATCTTAGTATAAAATGTACTTTTGGTAGAGGCCTTGGCTCATGTCAAAATATTGGATATTTAGGATGAACTTGTTTTGAAGTTTTTTTTATGAAATGCAGGAATTCAAATTTAAAATAAATGTGGATAGTGTCCACATGTGTCCACAGATGATGCCCCCGCTTGCACATCATATAGTTATAAAGGGACATAACTCTAGAACTGTAAAAGTTACGCCACCAAAATTCAAAATTGATCTGTATTTTGTGGTAATAAGCATTGTGTATAAGTTTCATAACATTTGGTTGAGGCAAACTAAAGTTAGAGAAAGGAAACCAACTTTGGGACGTACGTACGGAGGGACGGACGGACAGACGGACGGAGGGATGTACAGACGGATAAGGGTTAAACTTAATGCCACCTCCGCCACGGTGGGGGCATAAAAAAAGTATACAAGACAAAAGTAAAAAATATTAATACTGTTATCAGTGAAACATGTATTTACATCTGAAGGATGTTATTGAATACATTTATATTATTTATAAATAAAGAGAAATTTCCGATTTTAATGTTCCATAAGACAACCTTACCTTTCCATTGAGTTATCACTGTGAAAACTCCATTAACTGAATAGAACTATGTTAAAATTTAATGCCATACAATTATGTAAGCCCTGTTTCTTATAAGATGAAATCAAATAGTGCATATGCTGCTCAACATGTAACATCATTTTCATCAGGCAAAGTAAAACAATCGACTTGATATCCTATCATTTTTTTTATTTGAAAAAATAACACTTTATAACATGTCACCATAATTCATCAGCAGTAATAAAGTCAAGTCTGATAATTTTGTTTGTCTAACAAGTCTACATTTCACTGACATAATATATAATGAAAAAACTTATGGTTGAATAAATGTCCGGCCAACATTGAATCTGCTTTCCTGACAAAAAATATCAACTGAAAATCAGGCTGAGAAAAATAATATTCTTCAATTTATATGTGTTTCCAATGTTCTAAATCAAAGATTCATTAAATATATCTGACACATGATTTCTTGCAATGTATTAGAAATGTTCAATGTAAAATCTGCAAATTTGTTGTATAAACTATACCCTCATATAGGCTAATTACATGTTATTTTCAAACATTTTAATATCTTTTTCATATGAAAATCCTACTGGATCAAAAGTTCAGACTATACTAACTTCTAAAGTGTGAAACAGACATATTTAAGAATACCACAACAAGTATCAATTGCAAAAAGAGTGCAATTATGTTTATCAAATGTTTGGTTAGGAGACATTGAAGTCATACAGTGAGTGATGTACACATTATTGTTAATGAGAACTGGCATTGTTTGTACACAATACAAAATAATTGATTCCAACCTAACTGAATTTATTAATTCTTTTGAACAGGCAGAGGGTGTTATGTTTTATGTATGTGATTAAACTTAACACTAATAAATGCATAAACATATAACCAATCAATCAATAATAAACAATAATCAATCAATCAATAATAAACAATAATCAATCAATCAATAATAAACAATAATCAAAATATATTTCAAAAATAACACCAACATGTCCAACAAGGCTTATTTTTGAACTTAGAATTGTATACATTAATATTAAGTTTGTTGTTTTCTCTTCATGTTAAAACATATGTCAACATTGCATTAGTTTTATTGTGTTACTTCTTAAACACAGTGGACTTACATTATAACAATGACATATGTCCCTTATGTCTATAAATAGTGTAAAATAACAGTGATATATTTCCGTTTACAATAAATGGTAAATATGTGCCCAAAATTGTATTGCATAAAAGACAAAATGTTTCTAATCAGTTTTCTTCTTACTATTCCAGTAGTATAGGACTTGAGAAGTAATTATACCATTAAATAAACTAGACATAACATATGTCATAATGACGAGGTTGTCTCCTGTTTCCTGTATTGATGTGAATATTCTAGTGATGGCTCCTGAGAACAACAAGAACACTGTTATGGCTGACAACTGACCAGTACTACCATTTCTATAATTAGCTACAATCTGAAGAAGCTACAAAATAAAAAAAAATATGACAACTTTTATTTTGTTAAATCTAGATCTGTGCAAGTTGATTGAATTCTGCAATATACAAACAAGAAAAAAGGAAATAATAAACTGAGAAACTAAGGACTATATCATAGCCAGATTAATCAGTTAAGTTCTGAAGGTCCTATACTATATAGACACATACTGTAGTAGAAAAGCCTTTTATTTGTGGAATAGAACTTTTAGGAAAATAACCACTAATTCATAGCCTCATTATTTTCTATGTTAAATTCTGCACTTTCAAGCATTCATTGCTAATTTGTCTGTAATTCAAATAAAGCGACAGTCATTTCATGTCAAAGCTATACCTTTTCCAGACTTGTGCTGAGAAATTTAACAGACATCCGATCCAGTTGCATATTAGAGCAAATTGGTTATCAAAACAGGTTCTTTTGATCTAAGCAATGGGGCAAATATGCCCTCATTTGTAATTTCATTTAGTTGTTTTATTACTATAAATGTTGTGGTGAACCATTTGGGTCGGAAAATACCACCACAAAATTCAAGAGTAGGGAGAGAAATACAAATCATGTGAATACACAGAATCCCGATCCGATCCTTCTTTTTCTAAAAGAGTTCATTATTCCCTGTTTTATATCTGCTAAAAGCATTTTATTTTACTATAATTTCCATTTAATCTGTGAATATCTGCATCAAAAATAGATATGGTCAAAATCAAAATTCCGCTAATTGGTTGAAATTTACTTTCGGAACACATTGAATGACGTCAGCGGTCTTCGGAATAACCTCATCTAACAGAAACATCTAGAAAGAAATATATAGGCCATTGCTTCAAAAGTAAATAGAACCAACTAAAACACAAAAATATTGGTGAGAACTTTTTTCTTTCAATTCTGAAATGGGTTACAAAAATATATCTATATTTAGCTGGAATGTTGATTGAATATTGAGATTACAGAAAATCTAGTTATTTAAGAAAAACTTTCAACACGAGTTTTACAGTGATCCCTAGTCCATAAGCTTTTATTTGATACCAGAATTAACTGAATATTTTACTTATTGACAATGTGACAACTATTAGAAGAAACTATTTTGTTTAAAATATGTACTATTTTCTTGTATGCTTTTTTCTGACCAGGCCCGAATTAATGGTTCTTTACAATTGAACCAAATGAAGAAAAAAAATGTTGATGACATTCATCATTTCCAATATAATAACAAATAGAATCATAATAATGAAAAAAAAATGCATAAAAAGAATTAATTATACACAAATCTACCCCAAAGTTAAATAATTTTGGACGATTAGACACCATCTTGCCCCAAGCACTCCAAAAACGTTAACAACTATGCAAAAATTATAAACTTCCATCTGTTCTGCAAGATATGGATATGGTGGAAGACCACAAACACAGTTGGGTCATAGGCAAAAAGCATGTAAAGTACTATTTGAAACTTACCTTACTTAAATAGAGAATGAATATATTAACACTCTGGAATGAAGGTAGGATATCCATAAGTTATGGTAACAACTTACCTTTGTTAAACAGAGTACAAATACATGTATATTAACACTCTGGAATAAAGGTAGGATATTCATAAATTTTAATGGTGACAACTTACCTTACTTGAACAGAGTAACAATATATTAACACTCTGGAATAAAGCTAGGATATTCATAAGTTATTGTGACAACTTACCTTACTTAAACAGAGTATAAATATATTAACACTCTGGAATAAAGCTAGAATATCCATAGGTACTAATGGTGACATTAAATAAGCCATGATTAAGGTGTACACAAATGTAAAACCAATAGATCCTATCAGATTCCCTCCATAAAATATCACTAAAGCTGCCACTGACACAGTCTGGATGGCTAAAAATAAACCCTCACCATAGGCACTGAAAAATAATAAGTTTACATAAGTATAAATATTATATTAAGCCTTTAATGATTGTTGCTTGCTTATTGCCCAATGGCAATTATTTCATGCATATTCAGGACAAGAAATTATTTACATGTACAATTAATACAAAAGGGAAGATTCTGCTGAGGGACCCTTGGGCTAGAAGTTTAGACTGGCACTGGAAAACAATGGTATGTTTGATAATGGCAGAAATTTTGACAACAACAGACATTTTTCAGACCTATCACAGACCAGTCGCAAGGGATCTTTAACAGAAGGCATTTCTAATTTGTTTTGATGCAACCATATTAACACGGTCTTGAAAACACCCATTGTTGTATGATGTCAAAGGAGCAAAATTATCGATTTCTATCCGTCTGGTAAATCACGGTATTTCTTTGCAACAAATATAAAAATACCTGATACTACTAACTAAAGTCTTTCATTTGGATACATTTTTTATTTATATGTTTAAAGGAGTAGGTTTAATATGGCCCTTGAATGGCCCCTTTTTCTAGCTTCAATTTCAAATTAGGGTTCATTAACTGATACTACAATGAATCATATCTATTCTAATACATTGGCTAGATAGGAAATATATCTTTTATTGAAAATGTATGTACTTGCGTTCTATTCATGAAGTCAACAATAGCACTCATTTTGATTTTCCACAAAAATTCAATGAAATTGGGGAAAATTTCCATTGATTTTTTGGACAGGAAACATAGAGCACATGCTTCGACAAAAAAAGATCTTTTACCATAATGTTTGTTATAACATTTTAAATATCTGACTTGAATATTGAGTTATTGACGTCTGCACTCTACAATGTATGTTTACTAGGACTTAATTTGGTAGAAATCCAGATGGTTTTGTCAAATTTTGCAAAAATCTCTATTTTTGACCTATTTGGGATGTAAAAATCAACATTTTGAAATAAAACTTTGACCAGCGGTATTTACTGCCCCGGACAATACTCCCCAAGAGGTCAATACTGGTCAATTGAACCTTTCAAACTTCTTTTGACTGACTTATCTATCAATACTTGTAAATTCATCTTTTAGCAAGACCATTTCAAGTTATTTCCCTTGGAATGAAAACAAAATTTTGATGGCCGACATTTTAAGGAAATTCGTAATTATGTTTGAACAGTTTTGAAGCGACTGAGGTAAACACACGATTCATGATTGAATCTAATAGGGACATCGATTTGTACCTCTACAAATTTAAAATGTCGACAATTTAAAAGTAACCAGGCGATCGTTTGAGTTATAATTTTACGATGCATGGGATGAACATTACCACTGATTACGATGTTTGTTTTTATTTTCTGATTGGGTGTGAATTTACGACGGCTTCCTTGTTGTTATCTTAATAAAATTAAATTAAGAATATAGCTGATCTAGTTTTGAATAGTATGAAAAATCAACAAGTTGAACAACGTTTCAATAAAAAAAAACATGGAAAAAAGATCAAAAGCAGAAGAATATGTATAGTATCCTAAAACTATTTGTACAGTTATTAGCCAATGAAGCTTTGATTGGTATAAACATGCGAGATCGAAAAGGTATTTGGTACTTCTTTTGTGCATCTAAAAAGCAATGCATTGCATATGCTCTTGGTCATACAAAGTCCACTTTCACAACACATCCTTAGAAAATCAGTCTCAGTGATCCAGTATTAAAGTTTATAACGAGTTATTGCTTGAAATGAGACAGTTGCACAATGAACATGATCAAGATTCTATAAGCTGAGTCTAGAAGTGATAATTTTATTACAAAAAGAAATCGAATTAACAAACTAATACACATACATTGTATCTTTATTTCTTACCAATAAATATGAAACAATGATATATTCGATTAAATCCCTATCCATTACAGTGCCTTCATATCTATAAAAGAGTGCCCTATAAGTGTAGTCGTCCGTGCATAGGGTGCCCTTAAAGTGTAGCCAATCGCGCTAAGAGTACCCTCTGAGAAAAAATTTACCCTGCCCTTTTCAAAAGCTGCAGGAAACACTATTTCTTCTTAAACAACTACTTTTTCCAGATTTCTGGATGGTGAAGTTAAACTTAGACCATGACTTTCACTTCCTGCATCCCACACCTTTTGGTAGTGGTGAATGATCATGCCAAGTTTCATCACTGAACTTGATTTATGTTTCCTCAAATTGTTCACATCAATATATTTACAAGCCTTTATTACATTTGCTGTGATGGTTTTTGAATGAACAAGAATAAAAATCTCACCTGAATGGAAAACTTTTCTGAAAACCATAGGAATAGTTTGCTGATATAGCAACTAATTCAAACAAGATACTTGACAAACTGATTCCCTGTCCACTCTTGGCCTTTACAATCTTTAGAATCTGTGGCAGTTTTACTGAAAAACAGAACAGTGAGGTCAGTGAGGTTAAACTTCTCCAATCTTAGTCTGTATTATGTTTAAAATCTGTGGCAGTTTTACTGAATCAAAGAGCTGAAAGCTCTGAGGAAAAATGACGCCATTGGCTCTAATATTGGGGTATTTTTGATGCAAGTCTTATCAATGATTATCACATAATTTGCCTACTGAATCTTAGGCTGACTGACAATAGAATAGATGTGAATTGTTTTCAATGTCTATGGCTTTTTTATTTGTTTGTCAAGATATATATATATATATATGTGTGAAGTGAAGATTACTACTGGTTGTTCTTTTGTACAAAGAAATAAATCAAGACTACCTGAACGATCTACACTATTCAAAGTAATATGTGAATTTGTTTCTTGCAATTTCATTATTCTTAGTCAAGGATACATTAACAGACTATCCCCTTCTTTGTAGAATTATTTAACAAAATGATTATGAAGAGCCTGTAGTAAGCAAGCTCTTATACCCCACATAGTCCTTATTTAAGAGATAAGCTACAATTGACCTAGTGACATTGTTATTTTTGTTACTTGAAGCATGATCCATTTCTGTAGATTTAGACAATAGTATTGTTATACTAGTTTGACAATTACAAACATAGTGACATCATTTATACACTATTGGTGGCTTACAACAAAATATAAGAAATATAATAATAATATAAATAAGAAAATAAGAGACAAGAAAGACAGGACTAAGCCACTGGACTATATATAAAGTGCTCCATTACTAATCCTCAGAGGAGCTGGTAATCTATACTTAGAAAAGAAAGATGTTGAGGACTTAGCCTGGGCGAGCAAAATTTGGAGACTTAGGAACAACAGAGTAGATGTGGAGACACCACATATATAGGCCAATCTGCCCTATTTGCTGCCACCTGTTAAAATTAATGCCTAGGGTGGTAATTAAACCCATGTGCATTTTATCTGTTGTTCTCTATGTATATATATATGATATATATATTAAATGCAAAAAATGCAGCTGTAAGGGAGGTACCATTTGATTTTTATGGGGGGCTAGGATGACAAATTTTGTCCTGCATTTTTTTTTAGTTGTAATCTCTGTCCTGCCTTTTTATTTTTCACTCTTTATGATCCTTCTTTTTTTTATTAGTTTATCCTGACTTTTTTTACATAAATTGACATCCTTTCTTTTTTTTTTTGCCAAGTTGCTCATCCTGCTTTTTTTTTTTGCTCAAAACTCCTGTCCTTTTTACAAATACTAATTATATCTAATGTTAAACAATAATAACAAAATAGTGATTATTTCTAAGTATGCAGTAACAAGAACGTGTATTTTAAGTAAACAAACATCAATGAACGACCACATGTTTTTCTGCTGTGCTTGAATTATAAAACAACCCATCAGCTTTATTTACACCAATTTTTGCTAAGACAGACTGTTAAACATGTCTGTTTACATTATAAGTTTTATAAACAATTATTTGTTTTTATGACTTGTGTAGGCATGAAAATATAATGAAGATAACATTGATTTTTACCGTAAAAAATTGAATACACATGTACAACATTCCAGAGATGTTCACACCAAACACATCATACATTTGTAACCATGGATGGTAACGTATAGCCACTTACATAACAGTAAATGTAATTGGATAAGCTACTCGAAACAATAAATAATTTGCATATTCATGGGCGGACACGCAAATTGTGTCAGTTTTTGTTTTGATGGAAAAATGTAAAAATTGGAATCTGCCATTTTGATGTAGAAACAAACTTATTTTCAATCTTGGATTAAAGGACATTGCGCACAGTGCCAGCATATCATGCATAATCTGTCATGTAAAAATATATTTTTTAATTTGTTTTCTACACTTACTATTCTATGTTTAAGTTAATTTAATGTTTTAACAAAAAATATAGGTGGCCCTGTTTATGGGCGTGAACATTTTACATACGGGTACTTTTTGTGTCGACAGATTGTGTCTGCAGCTATAACTTTGTAAACAAAATACATACACACCGCGTTGGTATAACCGTATTACTAATTTTCGATTCTTAAAAACTTCGTCAATCTTGATAAAAAACATTATCTTTCGTATGGATATCAAGATGATTCTGATTATTATTTTTTTAATGATTTTAAGTTCAACTGACAAGAAAGGTTGACATTCTTTCAAGAACTATTTTGTATAGCGATTGGTGATCATTCGTATGTAAAAAGTCAAAAACCATAGAAAAACAGATAGTATGATTTTTTTACGGATTGTAAAGACATGCACATAAAAGCAAAAGCTTATATAAATATGAAAAATATACCAAAGGGATAGCTCAAAATACCATTTAATAACAATAAACATATGGACAGGTTAAGAATGAAATTCTGTATAGTACATAAGTATGTAAAATACGGAACCTAGTTCGGAAAGCGGCTTGGAAGCTGTAAATGACTTCTGGTCAGCGGTACAGGAAAATTGACTGCGTCATTTTCCAAAAACAGAACAGTGAGGTCAGTGAGGTTAAAACTTCTCCAATCTTAGCCTGTTTTATGTTTAAAATCTGTGGCAGTTTTACCGAAAAAAAACAGAACTGTCTGAACAGTATAGTTAAACTTCTCCAATCTTAGCCAACAAGACAACAAATCACAATTGTGGGAGTACATGCATATTCTTAATCCAATGATGATGGACATCATACTACTACAAGGTTAATAGAGTAATATACAACGATAAATACTGTAATGTCTCACATGACACCTTGTGGCCTAATCTTCTCCAAGCTGTGAGACAAAGACCTTTAAAAGTCTTTTGTTTTAACTTGGGCTACAGGGAACAACTATTGAATAGTGATGGGAGCCATCACAAAGGCCCAGAAGTAGGTAAATAAGTAAATGTTGATGCAATCAGAGTTAGTGCAAAAACAATGTATATATATACAAGGGTGTTTAATTCAACTAACCTTTATACCCTGATAAAAAATGTACAATTTCTTTTCATATACCTGACACACTTTCAAATAGTGGTGAATAATCATGTCAAGTTTCATCTCTGACCTCCAAGAGATTTGAAGATTAAAGAGCAGAAACAATTTTCTTACATATGCACAGAGATTGTGGTTAAAAAAAATTAGACCATGACTTTCACTACCTGCATCCCACACTTTTTGGTAGTGGTGAATAATCATGCCAAGTTTCATCACTGAACTCAAGACAGGACAAGCTGAGGATTGTTGGCATTCCCAGGAATGTCCTAATTACATGTAATCTATAATCACTTTTTAGTCATTGTTAGTTGTAAAGCTCTCTTTATTAACCATTCAAAAAGCTAGTGTTTATACTCATTTATAGGCTTGGGACAATTTAGAGCTTCTCAAATCCTAGAGAACCTAATACATGTAACATATCGTATATTTGTAGAACACCATTTATTCACCTCTACATGTCTTTTCTGGATTTATTTTTTTAGTTACTGTCTTTCAGGCTGATCATACCACACCTCTCCTTTCATTTGTAAAAATAAATGTCACTTCTAAGGTGGCTTGAGGTCCTGTAAAATGTAAAGATTAAACTTATTTGCTGTCATCTTACCAAGAATTGATCCTAAAATGATACCAAACCCAAGACACTTGCTGATAACAACCTTGGCACAAGCACCTGAAAATAACAAAGTTAATTTATATTATACTAAAACTAACTTATCTAGATTATACAATGCTTGCCTTTATCTTAGACTTAAAATGTAACTGTATACATGGTATATATACACAATAAATATTGTACACTCACAATGTAACTGTATACATGGTATATACACAATAAAAATTGTATACTCACAATGTCATGCTTCATATACAAATTTGTTTAGACTTCAATTCATCCTCTTGTTCATCTAATTGACTTTTATATTTTTAGCTCTTCAACATTTTTAACAGAAAATATCAACACAATCAGTCCCTTATAACAAAATATCAGAAAGTCTGTAGAAAAGGAGAAAATGCTCATCAACCTGACAAAACAGGTTCAGTTTGCAAACTTGAAGATTTATAACAATGCTATTGGTAAACTACTTTTCAAGAAAATGAATAAGTTGCTAGATTAATCCCCTTGAAAATCAGCATCTTCCAAGGGATCAAACTCAGTATGTAGAAAAGTTGTTGCCATTTATGTTATCATTTGCACTTTGCAATATTTTCTTTGAATCCAAAAAATCCGAAAAATATTTTTGCACAGTAAAACTACATAAAATGAACTATGGCAGTGGCTAATTTGCCAGGGCCAGTTATACCACTGTTGCCTTTATTTAATACATTTGGATCTTCATGTATAGCAATATAACTATCTTACTCAGGATGTTGTTTTAGTACAAGGCAAGAAATATTCACCTCACTCATTATTTTGATCCTAAATATGCATAAATAGTTCCAACTGGATGTCAAGCAGCCAATAAATAAAGGCAACAGTAGTATACCGCTGTTCAATAGTCATAATTCAATTAAGCAAAAACAAATCTGGGTTACGAACTAAAACCGAGGGAAACACATCAACTATAAGAGGAAAACAATGGAACAACAGAAACACTGAACAACAACAATAAACAATCATTACCATACAATGAAAACAACTATCAAATATCTTTCAGGGGCATTTTTTTGGATACATACACATATTTTAATCTTATTCAACATGTGTCATTTACCTAACTAACATACTTCCTCTTGTAAAACTGCATCTGCTATGCTTCGTAAATATATATATGAATTTAAATGAAAATTGACACAGACAAAGCTTACTTGAAGAAAATAACCAAGAACTAAACCACAGTGAGACAAGAACGTCTGATATGATACAGGCACTTATAAATCAAATTACATGTATATGCATTAGCATGATTAGAGCATCTGTTGCTCCTCATTTTTCTTTGAAATAACCCAGTTATAACATGTACATAAAAAAAGAAATTATACAACTCACTTCACTTGTACATGTAGAACACTCGCTTAAAAAAAACTCTTCCAAGAAATATATAAAAACAAAAATATTTTGCTCGCTCGCCCCATATTTTTTGGAGCTTTTGTCCAAAGAACTATTAATCAAATTGGTGTGACCCATTGGCTATTTTGCCAGCGCCTGCAATACAGAGAATTTGTTATTTTGCCAGATCATTGTTAAGCATGTTGAGTGAATTTTATTATTTACTTTTTGAAAAGTACTACGAAAATGTGCATTGTCAACATAAAAGAATCAAATTATCACTCATACTGTTGAATAAGATAACAGAAACAGTATTTTAGATACATATAACCGTTTACAAACATTTATCAGTCAAAGTGAAGATAAGACTTTGTCATGTTTGTAAAAGGAAATAAAAATATTGAGCATCCATTTGTAGCAATGAAATCATATAAAAACATGTAGTTGAAATTACTTCTAAAATCAGTCAAAGTCTTAATTATGCTATATATGTATGCATAAGAATAAAATCTCTGAGTTTTTAACTATATCATACATGTCATACTGTTGTAAAAAAATAAAAGTTAAAAATCTCATTGCATATAAATTTGATAAAACATTATACAATCTAACAAAATCAAAAATGTTTAAATTAAATATGCATTTGAAATAATAGCCAGTTCTTTGTCATTTTTGTCTGTGAACAAAATTGTTTTTAGTGCAAATAGCATAGTTTCTATTTTGCAAGTGCTGGTAAAATAGCCACTGCCTAAAATTATACCCCATTTAGAGTATTATACCCAAAACGGGATATTATGACCCATTTAGGAGATAATCCCCAACCTGTTAAAGCTTTTGAAACAGATCCATTTGGAATCAAGTTATATTCTAACAAAGTTAAAATTAAAGGCCATATTTTGCAAAAAGGGAATCTTCTATTTTATGTAGTGATACCAATGATTTGTATAGTAAGATACACCCACATAACATGTCATCATCATCATGGCACATGTGTTGAACTTGGTTTTGATGAACCTTAATTTGTTGAATTCCCATCAATGATGTACAAAACCAAAGAAAGGTCTTGTACACTATTAGATAAGTCTTATTCATAGGTTTCGTGATGTCTTTGTCGGAGATTTATTCGTGTCCGACCAAAGTTTGTTTACGTTTTATAGAATACAAGGGTCCAAACTCCACAACAGAACTTGCCGGTGTTGTTTTAATTGAGGTATAGTTTCCAATAAGCAATTACACATAGAAAGGGATATTTCATAACGATTTACCATCAAAGAAATTAAATTCTACAAAGTATTTATCAAAGCACGGCTGTGGTACAAGTATCTGAACAGCTTTTTCAAGCATTGTTGAGTTGTCATCCGCCATAGTTGTTTTAATAGAAAAGGAAATGTATGTCGGTCGTCGACGTTTTCAGTTCCGGAATTTGTATAGTTTGACAGTGGGACAATAAGAGTGCACTTATTTATGTGAATATATTCTGCGTCTATTTATATTTAGAAAGAACATTTAATTAAGTTACAAAGGTTCCATAATAAAGAAAATTTAAAATGAAAACTATCTTTAACATGGAAAATAACAATAAATAAATGAACTTCAAGTCCACTATAAGATTGTGTTGGAACGAACTAGAACACACGAATAAAACATATAGCAATATTATCGACCACAAATGTATATTCTACACAAAACTGCTTCATTTGTTTTTATCATGTAGAGGATAATGATAGCATATGTCATCAGATTGAATATGTACTGTTATTCAATATACTAATAAGGAGCTTATTCAGTCTTTTCATCATAAATGTTACAAAACCAATTTGAAAACGCCCGGCTAAGTTTATCAATAACGTTCTTCTGGTTTTCTTTCAAACATTGAACAGTTCTTCTTTGTAGGAATAATCCTCACACAACGAAGATGCGGAGGGTATAATTTTGACCCGTCCGTTAGTCCGTCCGTATGCCAGTTCGTCTGTCAGCCTTTCCGTCTGTCAGCCTTGTTACACGTGTGGAAATACGAATATACTTGACGAAGTGGTTGAAATGATTTTATACAAAAGTAATATAAGTATTTACGGTGCAATTGAAATACTATTGAAATGAACTTCGACAGGAAGCTCATCACATTATTTGTTTTCGCCATGCTAGCTCTATCCATTTTTTGTCGAATCCTCTTCAAACTTGGATTAAGGCTTTCACTCTTCAAATGATTGATTAGTTTGATAAACAAATCAAAAAAATACAGGACCTTCTTTTGGAGGAGGACCCATCTTTTTTTTGTCGCCATCTAATGTTGCTAGCGTCTTTATTTTTGTCTGATTCTTTTTTTCCAAATTTGTTTGGATGTTTTCACGAACAAAACCCGCATATGAGTTCAATAGTAAAAGAAAATTTGGAATGGGGACAATATTTTCGAGAGGGAACTAGTATATTAAATCGTGTTGCCATGCATGCTAGCGCCTTCATTTTTTGTCGAGTCTACTTTAAAGTTGGACGAAGGTTTCCACTCATAAAAACCATTGATGAGTTCGATAATCAGAAAAGTCTGAAAAAAAACGGACTTTTTTGGGAGGGGACACAAATATAACCTATATTATTTCTTGTCACCTGGATAAAACCTTCATTTTTCATCAGATCTTTTTCAGATTTGTTCAAAGTTTCCAATCAGTAAAATCTCAAATGAGTTTGATGATCAGAAAATCTGAAAAAGGACCATTTAGCGGAAGTTAAATTCTGGTCTCGGGGACAGATCCTTCACTTTTCATGAGATTCTCTACACATTCGGATAAAGGTTTTCACTAATCTAAACAACAGAAACTGAACGTTTAATAACAAAAACACAGTGCAATGTGGAACTATTTTTCTGTAGCAATACTTTCAAAAATATGCTTTATCAGTTATGGTGGGATCGGACAGGAATGTGAGCTTGCACATGGCACCGTTCGTGTTGCTCATGTAAGTACAAACCCGGTGATAAGTCTAATTCAGTAGGTCACATTTAAGAAAATAAGTCGGGATTGTGGTTACAATAATCGGGACATATCCGTCGTCATCTGTGATTCAGACCATTTCAACTTCACCACTTGGAATTCTTGGTTGAATAGCTATCTTTTAAGCAGCAACCCTCTATCAAGGAAATCATGAAAGGAAATGCAAGTTTTGGAATATCGTATCAACTGGGAGATATATACTCTATATGCAGGTACTGTTGGAATGTTGCTACATAGAAATGAAAAGTTCACAATTGGGAAGCTGATATCATCTCTTTTTGTTCTCAACCAACCCTCATTGTCAATTTGTAGATGTAAGTCAAGACATAGAGCAGACTTAACTGTATCTGTTGTATCCTTGATTTCAAGTTTGATGGGATAGAAGCGTTCAACATAGTCACTAAACTTTGAATTATTTTGTGAGAGGACGTCATCTATATAGCGGAAATTTTAGTTAAAGGATAATGCTAGCTCATTTTCTTCCTAAGAATCTCCTTAGGGAATCTGAAGTAAGCTACGTATGAAAAAATGAACAAATCGACAAGAAGAGGAGCTCAGTTGGTTCCCAGGAGAAATTCCTATTGTTTTTTGAAAAACACGTCCTCCAAACGTAACAAATATGTTGTCAATCACGAAATCAAGTATCTTGATAATTTAAAATTCAGAGAATTTTTGTTTGATCAGCGCGCCAAAGACCAGATATTTGTATGATGTATCTACGTTGGCCATTCTTTTTTATGAAACAAAGCATGACCAATTCTTTCAATTTGTCTTTTAGTTTGGAATGGGGAATGCTTGTGTAAAGGGTAGAAAAATCAAATGTTTTAATACTATTGCAAGAGGAAGATACTTATATTGTATGTACTCTAACATATCTTTCGAATTTTAAGGTATCCACATCTGATTCACGCCGCCCCCAGAGTAGGTAGTTTCACAATAACTTTGAAGCCCGGTTTTGATTGCTGATAAAATTGATGTTAACAATTTGAAAAGATGTTTCTGGTTGCACTTTGATTAATTGATTGATTGATTGGTGTTTAATGCCACTTTCAACATTATTGTTCTATGTCCACCGATATGCCACGTGCGGGATTCGAACTCACTACCTCAGTGTTGATTTTTGTCCCCCGCGTAACGCGTTGTGGGGGACATGAAAATACCGTCTGTCCGTCCGTCCGTCCGTCCAGTCTTGTTAGAGCTCTCACAGGTACAATTCTTGCCAGATTTTTATAAAACTTATACTATAGGTTAATATCAGCAATATCTCGGACAAGTTCTATAATGGTGGCCGATCGACTTTTTTTAAAAAGAGTTATGCCCCTTGGAAATATTAAATTTATGGAAAATGGCCACGTTAGCGCTCTCACGGGTACATTTTTTTTTATAAAGCTTATAGTAAACTATAAGTAATGCCCTTGAAGGTCTGTTTGAAATATTTAGTATACAACAAAAAAAAAAATGTTTGTCCCCCGCGCACGCTTTTTGTTTATAAATTGTTTTGAAGAATAAAAAAAATAGTTTTTTTTTTAGTTATTGCCCCTGGATAGATAAAATATGTGCAACGCGGGGGACATTGGAACTCTGTTCTTTTATTAGGATAGTGATACAGTAGTTCGACTACGTAGACCACTCGTCCGACGAGGCCCCGGTTGCCCTTGGAAGACCCAGCAATATAATGTTGTTTGTAAGGACACTGATGTAATTTGATTCCTTTATCAAGCAGTTTATGTAATTTGATTTACACACAAAAACGATGTTGTTTGGAGCTTAATCTACGAGTACAACAACATATATTTGTCATGGAGGTAGGACAGATGCTTATCAACATTTAGGTCTTTGAAGATCAAATTACAAATTAAACTTAAAGCCCAAACGTCCATCTACATGTACCTTCATCAGACATACTACTGTAAACATTGATATACTGGGAATCCAACTACAAATTGAAAGTACGCTGTAAGCATCGATTTCTATAAGATTCTAAAAGAAAATTAAAAATCGCATTAGGTCAAATTTACCGAAAGGTCTTGCGAAGTAGCTTTTAGAAAAATTACGTGTAAAGAAGAAAAATATTTAGTCAAAATATATTGACTAATTCATTTGATTACATTAGTATGGAAGTTTCATCCGATTACGCAATTTTGTTGGCCGAGGTATTCCAAACGGTACATTTCATTTCCGTATTAATTGCAAGATCTTTGGCTGCAAGTGTTATTCGTGACAAGGTTAATACAATGCGTAGAAAAACAAAGAAAGGCTCGATTTAACTGGTCATTTTATGGTTGCAGCATAAAAATGTAGTTAAAATAATTAAATGCTTCTTTTTGTAATTTTATAAGTTGTAAAAGCGTTGATCGGGCTCACTTTTTCCCGCGCTTCAATCACAATATGCTTCGGTCAACGCTTTTACTACCCAATTATAGTACAAAAGAAGCATTATTATATTATCTAATGGGATGGGAGGATGATACACTTGGGGACTGACAATCTACCATTAGAAGAAACGACACAGTAGTATTTTTGTAAATGTATGTAGTCCTGAGCTGATAACAAATTCTTATGAAAGGAACAATTCGTTGTATGTATTTTCCAGAACGTATATAAATGCACACGCAAGATGTTTATAGAGCAAGAAGAATATCATTTATTAGGTACGCACAAGACTGATCAACACATATCAGATGTTATTATATGATTAAAAAAATTCTCTTTTCTCATTGGCTAAAAGCATATTATGAATTCTTCTTTGATAAAACGTTAAATTCACCGCGGGAAGAACCACAAGAGGTTAAAATAAAATTTGGAACATCTAACGTGTATCTAAATAGAGATATTCAAAGGCAACATTAATGACGCCTATTTATGCAAATTTTCGATTTTTCTTTCCTTCTAATTTTCGGTATATTTTTTTCTGCTCTTCTTGTTTTAGATGTATTTTTTTAGTACTTTTGATTGAATATTTCAGCTTATGAAAGTTAGCAACTGCCAAAGCAGATGATATATTTAGTATAAAAACAAGGAGCAGTTTGAAAAGTATCTTGAGCAAATACTAGGAAATTGGAGAAGGATACAAAGTCATATAACAAAACAATTGTTGACTTTTGATTTCAGTTGATACAATGATTTATCAACCCCCGAGATATGACATTCACACTCGGCCGTTGGCTTCGGTGAATATCATATCACTGGGGTTGACAAATCATTGTATTAACACCCCCAAGGGTGACTGGGGAATAGAAATATGGTCACCATTGGTCTTCCTCCGACCGGCGGTAAAACCCTCGCTAAAGTGGGGCGTCCGTTTGGCTGTGCAGGATGTACAAGTACGCAGCCACGTCCGGTCAGAATGGGGACGTTAAATCCGATGCCTCGTGTAGAGAGAATGCCACGCTCTCTGCACGTTAAGAACCCTTGCAACAACTCTTTTAGGGGTCCGTAGGTGACCTGTTGCAAGGCAAAATTGCTGTCCCTATCCAATTTACCCTCATTTTCCAGTGGCAGTCTAAATTTCCCCGACCTTCTTCCCGGATGGCCTACATTACAGAACCTACCTATTGTATTTATTGTTAATTTGTTCTCGTCCTGAATATGCATGAAATATTTGCCACTGGACGTTAAGCAACCAACAATCAATCAATCAATCATTGTATTAACCTCATCAAAAGTCAATAATTATATTACATTTCATAAAAGGTTAGCCATGCGTTTCTCAAACTTTTTATGACATTTTTATACTGAATCCGTTTGATTTATCCTGATTGATACTCTAGCCATGGTTTATCTATTAGTTGTAATTGGATTTGAACTAGCTTTCTGTAACTGCAAGTACTCTTATTTCGGTGCTTTGTGTCTATTGTTTTTATGTTAGTCGTTTTTGTGTCTCGTATCGATCTTTTGAGTTTGGACAATTACAACTGATTTTTACAGTCTTTTCTTATGTTGTGCTGTTGCACCACTGTCCCAGGTTAGGGTAGGGTTGAGCGCCCACAAACATGATTAACCCCGCAACATTCTTTATGTGCTTGACCGAAGTCAGGAACATGTAGTACAGTGGTTGTCGTTGGCTTATGTCTGTCATATTTGTTTTTTTCGTAAATTGTTTAATTTGTTATAAGTTAGAACGTTAGTTTCTTGTTTGAATTGAATCAAATTTTTAATGTCGGGGTCGTACAGTGGCCTATAATTGCTTACTACCACTTTACTTTAACACTGGTAGATACAATGTAGTTGCCTCATTGTCCTCATTTTTATCAATTATATGTGTATTAAAAAATACTACATTTATGATGGTCAAATTTCAGACAGCTACACTGGTCGCAAATAATGAGGGAAGGGGTTAACATTGTTTTGCACATGGTCTTGTTAAAAAATGCATACAACGCACAAAATTGACCAAGTGGTGAATCTGATGGCATAATATATTGCATATGAGCAGAAACAAACATTTCCTTTGCAATAAAATGAAAGTGAAAAACAGGGTTTTTTAACTCCCAAATTGTTATTATATTGACGTGTTAATTTTCTTCTTTAATATATTCAACATCCTTTAAAACAGGAATGATGTTAATTTCAGATCTTTTTTTTAGCATTTTCTACAAATAAATTAACCCTCAAAGTTTGAATTTCATTAATCTCAATGGAAATAGCACCTGTATCGAGTGACATTAGTAGGCAAAGACTGACTGGGGTTGATACATTATTCTAACATAGAAATAACATACGTGTTTATGTGATATAGATATAGCATATCATATGTATGTATGTATACCTGTGTATGTGTAACCAGATATCTAGGTAAGTTGCTTATGTTTGTTCTTACTTTTGGATATACCTAGGCGCGACTAACTTAAATATATAACATCTGAAGGAAGATTCTTCATATTTCTGTTGGAGTTGTTTAAATAATCGTTTGCTATTTAAACCAAAATCATGATGACAATGCCTATACCACGGTCCTTTCGTCCGATATGCCTATACCACGGTCCTTTCGTCTGATATGCCTATACCACGGTCCTTTCGTCCGATATGCCTATACCACGGTCTTTTCGTCCGATATGCCTATACCACGGTCCTTTCGTCCGGTATGCCTATACCAAAGTCCTTTCGTCCGATATGCCTATACCACGGTCCTTTCGTCTGATATACCTATACCACGGTCCTTTCGTCTGATATGCCTATACCACGGTCCTTTCGTCTGATATGCCTATATCACGGTCCTTTCGTCTGATATGCCTATACCACAGTTCTTTCGTCTGATATGCCTATACCACGGTCCTTTCGTCTGATATGCCTTTACCACAGTCCTTTCGTCTGATATGCCTATACCACGGTCCTTTCGTTTGTGCAATGATTTAGTAAATACACGGCATTTCATTTTATTTGGATTAATAAGAAAAATGATAGATAGATTACAGCATTACCAAAAATACACGATAAAAAACCTTAATGAAGCTCACTCTACGAGCAAATACATCTGTGTCCTCAAACTGTGCTCCAATTACACCAATCTCGACCTAAATTGAAGAAGGTCACAAGTTTCATCGACTTGTTTTCCAGCAGGATCCAGTATATTACTATTAGTCTACTCGACCTATGCTCCAGCAATTACACCAGTCTACTCGACCTTTACTCAAGCAAATACTTCTGGCTCCTCGTCCTATGCTCCCGCAAATACTCCTAGCTCCTCGACCTATGCTCCAGCAAACACTCCTGGCTCCTCGACATATGCTCCAGCAATTACACCAGTCTACTCGTGCTTTACTCTAGCAAATGCTCCTGGCTCCTCGTCCTATGCTCCCGCAAATACTCCTGGCTCCTCGACCTATGCTAAAAATTAGTTTTCTCAGTTGAATTGATTCATATTTTTCAGGTCGGGGCTTTTTATAGCCGACTATACGGTATGGGTTTTTCTCATTGTTGAAGGCTGTACAGTTGCCTATAACTGCTTACATCCACTTTATTTGAACTTTGGTGGATAGTTGTCTCATTGGCAATCATACCTCATCTCCTTATTTTTATACACATGTCTCCTAGAACTGTACTCAAGTAATAACATCAATATCCTCGACTCATGCTCCAGCAGGTACACAAGTGTCCTTGACTAATGCTCCATTAAATACACAAGTCTACCCGACTTATACTCCAGCAGGTAAATCAGTCTGTTCGAATTGTACTCGAGCAACTACACCAGTCTCCTTGAACTGAAATATAGCAAATATATTGTAATAAGAAAATTATGGACGACGTTGATATCCGCGTAATGTAACATGGTCTGCTTATTGTTCTTTTCCCTCAGACTCTCAACAGAAGAACTACTTCTGTGAGAGTTGGTACTTGATTTTTACTTGATGGGGGAACTAGCATTTGATAATGCCTATGATGGTGTATGGCATTGCTGCCGATGTAAAGGCAGGCCGGGCGTTGATGCCGATGTATTGTTGTCTGTAACTGTTTTGTATTCTTTTTGTTTTTAATTTATTTTATTAAAAAAGTTTGAATTTTGAAACTTATAGGTGTCAGTCGATCCCGGCCTGCCTCTACATCGGCAACAACGCCCGGCCTGCCTCTACATCGGCATCAACGCCCGGCCTGCCTTTACATCGGCAGCAAAGCCATACACCATCATAGGCATTGTCAAATGCTAGTTCCCTCATCAAGTAAAAATCAAGTACCAACTCTCACAGAAGTAGTTCTTCTGTTGAGAGTCTGAGGGAAAAGAACAATAAGCAGACCATGTTACATTACGCGGATATCAACGCAGCAGTCTCCTCGAGCTGAAATATAGCAAATACACCAGTGTCATCGATCTGTACTCCAGCAAATACACTATACTCGATATATACTCCAACAAGTAAAAAAGTTGCCTTGATCTATGCTCCAACAAATACACCAGTGTCTTCGACTTAACTCCAGATCAGTCTCTTCAACTTATGATCCAGACAGTACATTGTACATCAGTCTCATCGACTTATACACCATAGATGATAAGCACGGACATTTTTTATAGTTCCAAAACAGGTGAAATGCAATATATTTACATTTCGACTAATTCTAAATATAAATGAGATGATACATTAATTAACATATGAACAATAACAATTGATATTATAATTTATAACGTTTTCTTTGTACAGTGACTTCCAAACAGAAGCATGGAGAACAAAGCAGCCGTTGTTACGGGTTCCACCAGTGGTATAGGGTTAGGAATAGCTCATCATCTTGCAGCAAAAGGATGTCATATAGTTTTGACTGGGCTTGGAGAACAAGGAATTATCGATAATCTCGTAAAGGAATTCAAAGAGTAATTAATTAATGTATATTACAAATATAGATTTATTTCGTCTTTAAGTAACTGTTCCACTACTAAACTGTCTATTCTACTTACCAGTACACTTGGTACAATCAAAAACCTGATAATAAATTGTTCAAATAAGGCCTTTGAAAATAGTGGAATTAATTACTTTTGGAGTGTCAAAAATTCGTTGGAAGTACTTGATAAATTGCATGCTTATATTGGTGATTTCGAATCTGTTCAAAGTTTTGATTTTTCTACCCTATATACCACTTTGCTTCAATCATAATCTCATTAACAAAAAATTCACACACCTAATTAAATGGGCATTTAAAAAGTCAGAATGCGAATATATATGTTCAAACTCTTTAAGGTTATTTTTTAGTAACAACAAACAAAAGAACTATGTCAATTGGACCTGCTTTGATACGATAACGGCACTTGAATTTTTACTAGATAATATTTTTGTTCGCTATGGAGATTCCGTATATCGTCAAGTTATCGGAATTTCAATGGGGACTAACTGTGCACTACTTATTGCGGACCTGTTTCTGTATTGTTATGAGTTACAATTTGTGACTAAAATCAGCAAAGACCCATCGAAACAACATCTGATACAAAAATTTAATACCACTTTTAGATATTTGGATGATAATTATATTGGCTCTCAAGAATGACGACTTCAGTATGTACACTAAAGAGATTTATCCTGCTGAACTTTTAAATAAAGCTAATACTAACAATGAACACTGCTCTTTCCTGGATCTTGATATCTATATCTTTAACGGAAAGCTTAATACCAAAATTTACGATAAAAGAGATGATTTTTCATTTCCTATCGTTAATTATTCATTTTTAGATGGTGACGTTCCCTTGTCATTATCTTATGGTGTTTATATATCTCAACTTGTTCGATTCGCTCCTGTATGTAACAACGTATTTGATTTTTACGAAAGAAATCTCTGTATTACTGAAAAATTATAACACCCGGGTTTTCGATATCACAAAGTAGTCAAAACATTTGCTAAATTTAATCATCGGTACAAGGACATCATTCGTAAATATAAATCAACATGCAGACATCTTATACGTTCAGGTATTTCACATCCAATCTTTTATGGTAATATTCTATACAAAGCACAAAAATGTCGTCATTCACCTCAAAAGCTAAACCTTTAAACAGACTTATTCAGAAGGGATATAGTTACGATACTGTTGTCAGGTCATTAAAGATGGCTTATTTTGGAATTAATATTGATTCAATCATAGGGTCTTTGCATCGGAAATAAACACATTTATTCTAAAACCAGTTGTTGGCATGATACGGGTAATGTTCTTCTCTTATATTTTATGATGGTATGATACTAAACCCCTAACGGGAGGGATTGACTATGTGCTTGATTTTCATATGATGAAAACATAATCTTTCAATCAGTTAAATTGAGGTCTGGAGCTGGCATGTTGTTAATTTATGTATCATTTCATTTTGCTTAGTTTCTTCTGTTACCTATTCTGACATCGGATTCGGACTTCTTTTAAACTGAGTTTACTGTGTGTATTGCTGTGTGTTTGTTTATTCTACATTGGCTAGAGGTAAAGGGGGAGGGTTGAGATCTTACAAAACATGTTTAAGCCTGTCGCATTTTTGCGCCTATCCCAAATCAGGAGCCTCTGGCCTTTGTTAGTCTTGTATGTTTTTTTTAATTTTAGTTCATTTATATGTTTTGGAGTTTAGTATGACCTCCATTTTCACTGAACTAGTACAAATGTGTTGTTTAGGGGCCATCTGAAGCCCGCCTCCGGGTGCGGTATTTTCTCGCTGTGTTGAAGACCCATTGGTGGCCTTCGGCTGTTTTTTGCTCTTTGGTCGTTTTGTAGTCTCTTTGACACATTCCCCATTTCCATTCTCAATTTTATAAGGTATTTTTCAAAATGTTCCGCTGTTGTGTGAGTTATAATACTAGTTTACAAATACATATGTAGCGTAATTCAAAAATAGTTTCATTTGTTTTCATTACTTACATCCCACTCAGTTTAATTGAGGTCTGGGGCTAGCTTACATGTCAGTAACTGCTAGTAGTCCTTTGTTAATTTATGTATCATTGTCATTTTGCTTAGTTTCTTCTGTTACCTATTCTGACATCGGACTTGGACTTCTTTTAAAATGAGTTTTACTGTGCGCATTGCTGTGTGTTTGTTTATTCTACATTGGCTAGAGGTATAGGGGGAGGGTTGAGATCTCACAAGACATGTTTAACCCCGCCGCATTTTTTTGCGCCTGTCCCAAGTCAGGAGCCTCTGGCCTTTGTTAGTCTTGTATGTTTTTTTTTAAATTTTAGTTCATTCATATCTTTCGGAGTTTAGTGTGACGTCCATTTTCACTGAACTAGTACACATTTTTGTTTAGGGACCAGCTGAAGCCCGCCTCCGGGTACGGGATTTTCTCGCTGTGTTGAAGACCCATTGGTGGCCTTGAGCTGTTTTCTGCTCTTTGGTCGGGTTGTTATCTCTTTGACACATTCCCCCTTTCCATTCTCAATTTTATATTACTCAATATCATGGAAATCTAATTCCAATTCGAATCATTTAACTCGTAGTTGGATGTAGTTTTACTCTTTATACGAAATTATTTTGTTGTTGAATACAATTGTTCAGATCTGTATGATGATTATGATGATGATGAAAAACAGTTCGTAATTAATAACGTCATTAATAAATAAACTGATAACTTTCAGTGTTTGGTGTACCAACTGAGTTATTTACTACTTAACAAATATAAATATAATTTATTGCTTATGGAATGGTCAAAAACTAACCTTTTACTTCTTGAATTTTTGTTTCCAGGCAATATGCAACAATCAAAGTAAATTATGTACCATGTGATTTACTTAAACCTGAAGAGATATCAGAATTTTGTAAAGCTGTGAAAAACTTATATCCTGACGGAATTGATATTCTGGTTAATAATGCTGGTGAGTACGTTATAGTTCAACCAAACACTCTCATTATAGAAAGTGAATTTGTCCAATCTGAAATCAATTGCCAAATATTCACTTGAAGAGATTTCCCAAAACTAAGCAGTATAGGTTAAAATATATTTTTAAGAATTTGCATTAAAAAATTGAGTGCATATGTTATTCCTTTGGTGTAACAAATTACTTTGACCTTTGATTGGTTTATAGAAATATACTCTTAAATGCAACATAAGGTTTAATATTTATTTTTTTGTGATAGCTTTTAACGTTTGATTACTTTATGTTTGATTAAAACTTTTCATTAATATTCAGAATTATATGTTTTCTGAATCACATTATCCATAGTATAGTTCATCATGTACATCTTGTGCTGATGGCAACTAATTGCTATAAAGGCCCCTTTGAAGTATCACAGGCGATCTACATATAGTCTGGTATTCTGCTTTCATCTTATAGGTATACAGTATACTGCTCCTATAGAAGATTATCCGAAAGATAAATGGGACATGATGATAGGGATAACGATGACGGCACCATTTCTTTTAATTAAAGAATTTGTTGCTGATATGAAGCGGAAAGGTGCGTTGAGTATAGACAAATAGATCGTATTACTTGTTAAAAGCATTCACCACTTTCTCTCTCATGTAGTTTCAAGTAGTATTCATAATTGTGTATGTCTTTATTTTAGAAGACAGATTTAAATCCTCAATGCTATTTGTTTCTAGATATTTTTTGTAAATTCTGTGTGAAAATATATAATAATTGCATGCTTCAATCTATTGAATAAAAGACGAACATATAGAGAATAGCGTATACTTATATAAACAGTAATAAACATTAAAAAATAAAATTCACTGAAATAGGAATCGGCGCGGTTAGATCACCATAAAAAATGCCGGCAAAAATGGTTAACTAAATACAAAAAAAAAAGTTGTGTCATTGTAAAAATGTCTTCCCTTTTTGTTTAAGGCTGGGGAAGGATCATCAATATGTCTTCACAGATGGGTGTAATAAGTTCACCTGAAAAGGCGCCTTATAGTGCAGCAAAAGCTGGTCTTATTGGAATGACAAAGGTTTGTTCAAATATAAACCATTGCCATGATGTCAGAGTTATTTATTTGTATGAAATTTTACACCGAACTAATAACAGAAAACGATTGATTTGTTTATTTTGCATTAGAATAGAGATAACCGTATTGTATTTGAGGCTTTTGTCGCAAATTGAGTTTACCTGGTCGTATAAATAAGGTGGGCGTAACGCGGAGCACCCAATTTTATGCATTAAAGCGTTTGCGCTAAAAGTAGATATATTGTGATAAAACTGGTTGATAATATATAGGTCGTATTATTAGAATTCTAATTATTTGTTGTTTCTTGTGAATCATTCAAGATAATTAGGTGGTTATTTGAACTCAGTGATAATAATGCCTTATTAATGAAAGAACGATAACTTTGAAAAGACTTCTCAACAATAGTTAAAATAATAGACACAGTGGAGAAGCGTTGGATTGTTAATAGATACCACTCACCATCCGGGCTCGTGGTATCTTTTTAACGAACCAACGCGTATCCATTGTATCTACATTATGTACAAAATAATTTTATCAAGTTTACACGATGTATGCGAACGAGGGATATGGACGTAAACTGAAGGATAAAGACAAGCAAATAGAAGTACACTTGTATGAACTGTAAAACAAGTTATGAAAAATGTCAGAACTAAAAATGTGAAAAAGTCAAAATGAAGTAAAATAGCACGACAAAGGTTATAAATTCACCGTTATTTATCGACGCCTACTATCAATTTATCATATGATTTTCGTTTATTTGTATTTATCAGAAAACGGGTCGTTTGTTTTCTCTTTTGAATTGTTTTACATCTTGACTGTCATGTCGGGACCTTTTATAGCTTCATATATGGGTTTTGTTCATTGTTGAAGGCTGTACGGTGACCTCTATACCATTTGGTGTCTGGTGGATAGTAGATGATACCACATCTACTTATTTTCATATCAATTGTTTTGACAAAAGTTTGGGTCAGTAGTATCATTCCTTTTGCTTACCTTTTTTATGACTACAGCTATAGTATATGCATATTTGACTTGTCTTCTGAAAACTTGTATTCCTCATTAATAACTTAGAAAGATCGAAAGAAATAGTCAAATAATGTTTAAAAAAGGCCAAAACAGATACGAATATCTTCATAATCCTGTTTTAAGAAGGGAAACTTTATGCATTGTAAAAAACAAATCTGATTAAAAAAAATCTATGAAACTCTGTCTGAAACTGAAATAATCATTAAGCTTGATTTTTTTATTGACAGCATATTTTTTACGTATTGAGAACGTGTTTTTCAACAGACGATCCACATTCATATGGAAACCAACTCTTCTTATCGACTTGTATGTTTATTCGTATGTCACAGATGTCATACTGGAGCTTCTCACACAGAAAAGCTTTTATTATCGTTTACCTTCACGTTCCGCTATATACATGTGTATATACATGATGTATTTTTATTTGAAAATTCAAAATTTGGTGACAAAGCTGATTGCGGCTTTTCCTTTAAACTAAAATTAAAGATAACACAATCACAGTAAAGTATTATCCATGTCTTAACTAGCATTTATAAATTGAAAACAAGGGTCAGTTGGCAAGTAACCTTTAAGTCAAAACAGATGATTTCAACCCTCCTATTATGAACTTTAAATTTTTCTGTAGCAACATTAAAGCAGCGCATGCATATAAAACATATTTTTCCAAATTGATATGATCTTCATTGGCTTGCGTTTTCTTTAAAGATTTCATTAATAGAGAGTTGCTCTTCCAAGGACGATGTTGCATGAAGGATTCAAAATGGTCACCCTTTCGAAAGTGTTAAGGACGCCATCACGATTTGATTGATCGTCACGGATTATCTGTATCATAGATCATCACAAATATGGTCCACTTGTCCTAGCCACAATCCCGTTCTCCTTTCTTCGAAGATAATATCACAGAATGTCCACTCGACATGAGCAACACAAGTGACATTTGTTGAGAATTTCGGTACCACAAATTACTTAAAACCTTTACTAAATTCTTCCATAAATGCAAATATTTGGTTTGCAAGTTTGGCTGTATCTGTAAAATACTTATTTCAGACGGAATAGCACATCCTAAATTGTACGGTGATGTTGTTTAACGAGCCTGGAAATTTATATAAGATCCGGGTAAATTCATCAATCCTTTAAATAAACTTGTTCTTAAAGGTTACCAATTCAACATTGTAATTAGATCTTTGAATATTCTTTTTATTGGTATAAGTATTGATTTTGTTAGCAGTAAATTGAAACCATACTAAATAGTTCTGTTATACACATATGCACTTTCATGGCTCTACAATCTGTCGATACCTATATTTTGCCATTGCACAAGATCATGTTTTTCTCTGACTGTTAACGACGTCTTTACACTATATTCATTTGATGATGGATGTGTTCATGATTTCTTTTATTAGTTGTTATTGGCTTTGAACTAGCTGTCAGATCTGTACTTTGTGTCTTTTTTGTTTTTAGGGATGAATAAATACCATGCCACGTCCGGTCTGTGTTTTTGTTAGATGTTTTTCTGCTTTGTATCAATCTAATGAGTTAAGCCATTTTCAACTGATTTTTTATAGTTTTGTTCTTATGTTATGCTGTAACACCACTGTCCCAGGTTAGGGGGAGGGTTGAGCGCTCACAAACATGTTTTTTGCCATTTCCATTTTCACTGAAGGTTTTTAATCACTTGGAATCTTCCTTTTTTAAAAGCTCTGCCAATAAACTGTAATATAAGAGGTACAAATGTAGTGTATTGTATCGTATATTATAGGGTGTGGCATTAGAGGCAGCACCACATGGAGTGACCTGTAATGCCATATGTCCCGGATATGCCGATGCCCCAAGTAAGTAATTACACAATTACATAAAACTCGCACGATTTTAATAGAAAATATAAAGTGAATATCTAATGGGTTTGTAAACAAAATACATGATAAACAAGGTATCTAAGCAAAGGGTGTCTTATAAACGAATTTAAACGATTACAATGCAGCGATACATGTTTTTATATAATTTTCTTCAGGAGCGACATGTTTCTAGATCATCAGTTTTGATCAACTTTTTTGACAGAGTGTCAATCCTTATGTTTAAATGCATTATTTATAACTTGAAACTCTATATTTGAAACGTTGCGACGAAAGAGAGACGAAAGATCATAGCAAAAGGACATTCAAACGCATAGGTCGAAAATAAACTGAAAACGCCAAGGCTAAAAAAGACCAACAGACAAACAACAGTCCACAAAACAAAACATAGAAAGCTAAAGACTGAGCAACACGAACACCACAAAAAATGGGGGTGATCTCAGGTGCTCCAGAAGGGTAAGTAGATCCTGCTCCACATGTGACACCCGTAGTGTTGCCCATGTAAGTACAAACCCGGTGATAAGTCTTATTCGGTAGGTCACATTCGGGGAAAAGGGGACGGGATTGTAGTGACGACACTTGGAACATATCCGTCGTCATCTGTGAAACAGATATTCCATAAGGAAAGCATGCCAATACCGAGAAAATGCTTACTTGATTGATGGTACTCTCGGGGACTAGTTGGGGCAACCCAGATGTAGTAATATTTGTAACGCGTATATGTAAGAAAAGATATCATCGCGTAGGTTTGAATATTATCATAGCATTACTGATTGTTAAAAAGTTATAATCATATTTTTGCAGAAGATAAATTTGTTATTCCAAGTATCGTGAACACAATTATAAAATTGATCTGGAGTTCATATTAAATCTTTAATCGTATTACAGTATCGAGAGAAATTTTTTTTTTCCCTTCTTCTAGTTTTCCATAATCAGATAAGATCATATGCACAACAGCATAACCTTAGCTATGATGAAGCAATGGTAAGCACTCTTTTTATTAGTTACATTCAAACAAATATGGATATATATATTATAAAAAAATGAGATGTGCTATGATTGCCAATGAGACAAATATCCTTTAATGTCGTCCAAGGGCCATATATTAAATCATATTTAATTCATTGTATAATTATCGTTATAACATTGCTTAATGAACTAGAATATTTGTCTTAGCCACATGTCCACTCGTAATAATTACAGTTTGATTTTTTTATATTTAACTCTTCTCTAATTATGTATCTTTTGTCATTTTTTGTTCTTGCGTGACGACATTAATTGAAATTATGGTGTATTATATGTAGTTAAAATATGTCATCAATATTTGAAATAATTGCTTTGAAAAAATTGAGGACCAAACATTAGTGTAAACATATTTTATTAAAAAATTCGTTATGTATAGTTACAGGAGTAAATACATACGAAATATACAAGACTTAGTTATAACAAAGGACAACATATTGGGTCACATATATCATCAAAATAATGAACGGATCCTTGTCTATGATTTTATTACAGTGTTTTTATGCAAAATAAGATAGTGTATGCTTTAATAGTTGCAATAAAAACCTTTATATGGAGTAAATTGTCAAGATTCAATAAAGGATATATCAGACATTGAAATCGCGTCTATACCAAGATGGTGATTACAATTTATGACTAAAGAACATTAAAATCGTACTACAATTTTGTATTTCAGACTGAAATATTCAAAACAGCTCATCCGACCCAGAAACCAGTAACCATAGAGCAGGTAAGTTATATAGGTACTCGTGTAATGTGGACGCGAACTTTCTAAACAGGTGTTCGGCTACACAGTGATTGAAAGAGACAGGAAAAATACATATAGTTTACTGAGCTTGATTTATTTAGAAACTTTAGACTTATTACTTTAATTTAAAATTTCATTAATTTCTATAAATAAAATTTATACAAAATATCATATATGTATAATCGTTGCTCTCTGTCTCTCTCTGGTGATTTACAAATGTGCTTTCCAAATGTATATTTTGGCAAGAAAAAAAAAGTTATTTATGAAATAGTAAGATTTCTAATTTTAAACTTGTTCTACTCTGAAAATATCATTCCTCTGGGTTAAAGTTAATTTCAAGCCACTGTTCAAATATATTTTTGATTTTCATGCTGGTGCTCTCCTCTCCAAAGTCTCCGTGAAAACCTTAAACCATAATTTATGGGTTTCATTTCTAACGAGAAGTCTAGTTGAATACAATAGACCACTCAAAATAATCATATTGCATCATCTCACCTATTTTTAATGATCGCACAAAAACTATGTATCTGCATATTTATTGAGAAAAAAATAGTTGAATACAATAAACAATGATCATGCATGTACCTTGAATAGTTTTCCTACATAATAAAGAAATACGTACATCTCAACTTATTTTTAGATCATCACTAGGGAGGTATTATATATATTATATAGCTAACTTTTCCGCTCTAGTGTTTGTATGCTTTGATGCCTATTATAATTATTGGTGTCTTTTGGAGTGCAATTTTACCTTTCACGGTCAGAATGTGGAAATGGAAAGGCAAATTCTCACATTAATTTTAGCTTCCGATACAGTGTTCAAAGTTTCCTCCTTTTCACAATACACTACAAACCACTAAAGTCTGAAATGGCCTATATCTGTACTCGACTGTACTGATTTTTACTCGACCTGTCTGAATTGGTCTGAATTTTACTCGACATTACTCGACACCAGTCTTAACCATACTCGACCGTACTGATTTGTACTTGACCCTTATCTTTGCCATTGAAAATAGTCTGAACTATTACTCGACCAGTCTGAAACAGTCTTAACCCATTCTCGTTCTGTACTCGACAAATTTTTTCAGTCTAAACCATACTCGACCAAAGGTCTGAACAATACTCGACCAGTCTGAACCATACTTGACCAAAAAACCTATATTTTTTTTTAATTTTAGCTGTTAAAATTAATTTCTTTTTTTCTGACATGAAAACAGCCACAATAAAATAAAGATATATATAAAAATATATTTTTACATTCTTACATGATTCTCAGATTTATCAAATAGAGATAGTTAAATTAAATTATCTTATATAATTCAATTATATTAATTTTAAAGTTTTAGAGTTTTGTTAAAAAAAAGATTTTCTTTTAACTAAAAACCACACCTTTACTGAGGGTAATAAAACCGTATTAAGGTGCTTCTTGTTTGGCATGTGTGTTTTTTTTTTTTTTTAAACTTAATTTTCCTAAATTCCTAAAGAAAAACTATATAGGTTTCATGGTTATATACAATAGTTATATAATTATCTTTTTAATGAGGTAACAACAGCCAAAAAATCACTGAAATTGTTTAACCTTATATTAGAAATATATCTATTCTTATTATAATTTGGGATAAAATATATATCAAAAGGGGATAAAAAAATTAAAGAAATAGATAAATTTTTTCTTCTGATTAGTGGTAAAGTATAAAGTAATACCTCCTGCTTGGGGCAAACTCATTAAAAATCACACCTGGTCAGAGAGTATTAATTTCTAATTAACATTCATTAAAAATTGCAACATCCTGTAAAACTTAAATCGCAAGGCCTTTTGAATTCACTAGATAAGTAATACACAAGTTTAAGAAAAAAAAGGGCTTTCTTTTTACCTGTAAAACACACATGTACTGAGATAGATAAACCTTATTAAAGTGCTTCTTGTATGCCATGTCTTTAATTTTGACAAAAGCTATTTAAATTTAATTAAAATAAATTTTTTCTGCAACTTTGGAACACATTTCCTTTTTTAAATGGTTATCAAGGATTGCTATGGAAGTTCTATTATCATGATTATCTTAAATTCTTGGTTTTACAAAACAAAGGTGTTATTTTTAAAATTTATGTAGTTGCTTTATATACTATTTTAAATATATTTTAATAAAAAAAATGTTCACTGCATTATTACCGAAACTAAACTCAACTGACACCATAAATCAATACAAGGCTTAAGTAAATGGTGAAAATTGTCCAGTAACCATAAAATATATCTGAAACATTCAAAAAAATTTGAATAACATTGAAAATATATGTCACAATTCAGTTTTGAGATTATTTGATTAGTTTGTTTTATTTTTATTTTAAAGGTGATATATATATGTAAGTGTTGATAAATATGGTGTTGAATTTATATTATGTTTATTGTATAATTTTGGTTTCAATATTCCATATTGAATACATTTTAAATTTCAAATTGTTGTTCAAATTTCTAGCCAAGGGAAATAGCTGTTAAAAACAGTTCCTAAATTGATGAAATACAATAGATAGATACAAAAATTAGGTCTAGGTTGGTTAAGACTTAGTCGAGTATGGTTCAGCCTAGGTCGAGTATGGTTCAGACTAGGTCGAATATGGTTCAGACTAGGTCGAGCATGGTTCAGACAAAAATAAAATGGTTAAGTACTGGTCGAGTACAAGTTCAGACTGTTAAGTATGGTTCAGACTACAGTCGAGTATTATCAAGTAAATTTCAGACCAATTCAGACTGGTCGAGTAAAAATCAGTACAGTCGAGTACAAATATAGGCCATTTCAGACTTTTACTGGTTTGTAGTGATACCTTATGTTGTTGCTCCTCGAAAAGGAGTCTTACACAGAGCACACATTAGACTAACATTCTGTGTTCCCCTAAGTTTATTCAAAGTAGTCCAATCTGTTAAACACCTGTTATACATATAAATGTGTGCTGTAGAAGTATGACCATGATCTATGTATACAGTTTGGATTTAAGGAATGTAGATTTAGATAGCTGTTCACTTCATATTTTGAATTTCTTTTCTTTGACAATTTTTATTACAGATTGCAGAACTAGCTGTATTTTTGTGTTCTTCTGGTGCTGACAGTATTACTGGTGCTTCACTTTTAATGGATGGAGGAAATACAATCCGATAGAACCTCAAAAAAAAACATAACAAAAACAGGAATTAGACTTGTACATTATTTATGTTTTCAAAATATCAAATATCCATCACAAAAGACGAGTTCATACAACTATGTGATTCATTTGACAATCATCAATACAATGATGTTGAAAAACAATAATAGCAATGTCAAATGTATTCTTCTATATTTTCGAAATAAGAATTTTGAATGAAATTGATATCTTTAACAAACAACAGCCCACCTAACTAAATTGCATTGACCTTCATAGCATGCATCTTTTTAATTACAAACATACAAATATATAATGTTTCAAAGAAAAATATACAAGATGGTTTTCATTTAATTGTACTTAAGTACCAGCTTTTAGTCCAATTTTCAAGCCAACATGAATGTGCTCCAATAAGCAACATTGAAAATAAGAAAAGTAAACATGAAGAGAACCATGCATATTTTATCCATTCTGTATGGAGTAATGCAGTACGGTGGTCTCTTTGTTAGAGTTGTAGCATTATCAGTATCGTCGTTTATTGGTTGTACTTGAGTGATTCTATGACTGCTTACAATTATTTCTTTATTTTGGTTTTTCCATAGTTCACGTGTGATATACATATTATGAACTACGATGAATTCTATAAATGCTATAAGATTCATGCATAAACAAAATGTATTCCACACCAGAAGTGGTTCTAATTGTACGGTATCAGGAAAAACGATCATAACTCCCACCATTTGTGTGATCATTGCTGTAAATCCAATCGATACTACGCGGACTCTAGCTGAAACCTCGTTCAAATGAATGAAGAAACCTAGCCATAACATTATAACTATTGCACCTCCAGGTAGGTACACTTGTATAACAAATCCTTTATACACCTGACTGATGTTTAAATCCAGCTTTAAACACGGTCTTCTTTCTGTAAAGGAAACGGTAAAGCAATGTTGTATTTATATTGTAATCTCTGATCTCTAATGTAGTCATAATTCGTATCTTATTTGATAGATTTAGATCCTTAGATGCCAGCGTAATCGTCTGGTTAATAAATCTACCGATTGTGTTCTATTCTCTATTGTGACCTTTTGACTGAGTGTGGATTCGCATGGCGGGCAATGCGTTCATAGAAGGAAACCCTGCCATGTCGACACAATCGGTATCGCTCCTTTTGGTGTTCATAAGAATCCCTCAGGTTTTGTTATTTATCATGATACATGTGATATGTACATTCAAATGAATTTACAAAATTTGAACATCGGTAAACTACTGTTGCCACTTACATAATATTTTAATATTAAAAAAGGAAAACAACAATCATCATAATAATAATAATAGAAATAATTAGAAATTATAATGTTTCAAGAACTCTTTTATAAATCGCCTTATATTTCATCTTGTAAGATAACAAAAATAACCATGTATGACATCCTGCTTCCAAAGAATAATGAAAATTTATATATTATGAAAATTAACCTTTAGCCGTAGAGGCCCCACCAGAACATTTTGAAGTATCTGTACTTGTAACTTTAGAATTCATTGAGAAGAAGTCGACAGAGTAAACGATAGAACTGCCTCCAAACCAAACTAAATCCATTTCGTCTACTGTATAAGAATCTGAAATATATAAATTCAAAACTTTGCATATGATTTTTCATTTACATTTATTCATTTCAATATAAAATGTATACATTCAGAATGTACACTAAAGAGATTTATCCTGCTGAACTGACTTTAAAGTTTAGTGAGACGTCCATTTTCGCTAACTAGTATATATTATTATACCTCAGTTATCATTTTCTATATAAAATATGTACACAATATTTTCCAACTATTTGCCCTCGATGAATCTATTTGACCGCAAGCGTCATTATATTTCGCGGAATTTCAACTACAGCTACGGGATTGGCTATCGGGTTTTTAACAATTCATTCGGGACTATCAGCATTCATCTCAATTACTAACGTCGTTACCGAGTCGTTTAATTTATTCTGTTGTTTTGAAAAAAAAATGAAGCTTTAAACTTGCAATTGCCTGCTTGTTATTGGAATGCATATTTACAATCAGATAATTGTCATCACTATGTGTCCGTTGTCTCTTACAAATGTAAAAATGAATTTTGGTCAGCTGTGTAGTTCAGTCCTTGACATAACTTTGTATCTGTTTTCTCTTTTGGTATAATAAAACACTTACTGACTAGATATTCGTGGAATAGTAAGTTTATTGTCCTTTCGGATACAACTATTTCCCTCGGCTACGCCTCAGGGCAAAAGTTGCACCTCGGGGGACAATAAACTTACTATTCCACTCATAAATTATTCTTTAGGGGCCAGCTGAAGCCCGCCTCCGGGTGCGGGATTTTCTCGCTGTGTTAAAGACCCATTGCTGGTCTTGAGCTGTTTTCTGCTCTTTGGTCAGGTTGTTGTCTCTTTGACACATTTCCCGTTTCCATTCTCAATTTTATGTTATTAGCATTAGTTATAAGGAATGTGTGTTTCCATTTTAATGAAAAAGAAAGTGGTAAACAATTGCAAATCATACAACAATAGTATAAACATGTGTGCAACAAACATAACAGATTATTTCTTTTCCTATGCGATATGCGTTGTATATGGTTCATGTATATAATTGTTCATTGACCTTGTCCCACATTTTCTTTTATACACAAACATAGCTAGTCAACAGCTGTTAAAGCAATGGTGAACCATTAAACCGAAATAAAAATAAGTGGAAACAGATACTTCTACTTCAACACGGATCTTCTAGAAAATAATTACGAAATAACCCCACATGCAGCAATCGTTTTCAGTGATATTTCGTAGTTTCATTTATTAAAAGAAACAATAAGGTTAGTGTCAGTATACACGTCTTTGGTAAAATTAAAAATGTTGAACTTCTTTTCGTTATCATTTGAATTTTCATGATTAATATATAAGAATAAGCGCCATTAGTGGTTTTGATGACATCTGCCGTCAATATGTTCGACAATTGCCGGTCGGAGTCTTTGGTAACAACATTGTTGGACACATCCAATGTTTTATTTTGAACTTAAACGAGTATTTCAATAGAATATGAATAGCATTACAGTATTTGAAGAGTTGTCACATTTAAATCCCCGATTGACGACATCAAATTGAAATAACACTTTATAAATTGTGTTCGTCCGAAGCGCTTTTGACAAAGTTGGAATCCTAGCTTTTCAATAACTTCTTAAAAGAGAGACGGAAGGTACTAAGGGGAAATTCAAACTTCCAACACAATCCAATGTGACAAAGCCATGGCAAAGAACAAATAAAATACAACGAAAATACATCCAATAGTTTACAAAAACCAACATGAAAAAATAAAGATTGATAAAAATAAAGTAAAATGAGTTAAATCCTTTTCAACTGATTTTTATAGTTTAATCATATGTTGTACTGTTACACCAATGTTCAATGTTTGGGGAGGCTTAAGGCGCTTCACAGATGTTTAATCCCGCGATATTCTGTATATGTGCCTGCCTCAAAACAGGGGCCTGTAATTCATTATGTCATATGCTTCATCAGGCAAATAATGTTCCAACTGATTTTATACGAATTTATGAAAATGGTTCACCCATAATATCAAGAAGGTACGCTATGCATAAAAATGAAGAAAAATAAATAGGTTTATGGAACTTTGAGTTTCATTCGTTATTGGAATAAATAAACTATAACAAACCTACTTACTTAAACAAAGGCTTCTACAGGACTATGTGTTTATCATTCATGTCAACAATATTAACAAATAAAATACTGTAAAGGTTCTGAATAGTATTGTACACGCTTGTATTTTATTGAACATAAAAATTTAATTTCAAACTCTCTCAGCCAAATGCCCGTACCAAGTCAGGAATATGTGTTTTCCATTAGTTCCGTTGGTTGATAACGTTTGATTTTGTCAGTTTTTATGGACTTCCCCTTTTTTAATTTACCATGGAGTTCGGTATTTTTGTTATTCTTTTTTTTCAGTGGTTGTCATTTGTTGCTGTATGTCATATTTGTTTTTCGTTTGTTGTCTTGTACGTACACAAATCAGGCCGTTATATTTCTTGTTTAAATTGTTTTACATTTGTCATTTCTGGGCCTTTATATAGCTTACTATGCGATATTGGTTTTGCTCCTTGTTGAAGCACATTCGATGACCTATGGTTGCTAACTCTCAGATTATTTGGCCTATGGTGGAGAGTTTTATGATAAGAAATCATACCACATCTTCTTATTTTTATATGGAGCAATACGAACAACACCAAAAACCGGGAATTATCTTTGGTGTTCCGGATGAATAATCAGATTCTACATGTGGCACAGGTCGTGTTGCACATGTAAGTACAAACTCGGTGATAAGTCTCATTCGGTGATGTCACAATCGCGGAAAACAAGACGACACTGTGGTTACGACAATTAGAACATATCCATCGTCATCAGTGAAACAGATATTCCATAACGGCCAAACAACGCGTCATGACATCCGTAAATGGAAGACCTCGACTTAACTCTTGGTTTAATAGCTTCATTGTAAGCAGCAACAAATGATTTGAGGATTTTGAATTTCTCTTATGGTAACAAATATGTTTTTTTATTATATTGTTTTTCATAGATTCAAACTGAAACTGATAAACTAGCTGTTTGATCATAAAGATCACAAATCAAAATACATTATGTTTTACTTTAACTAACTTACTGCTTTGGAACTGTATAGGACATATCTCGTCTGTCATTGGAACTTTAAACAATCGGATTGCACAATAGAATAAAGCAACGTGTCTGAAATAAAACATTAATATTAAGGTAGATTAACTGTATACCGCCATCTTGGATTGTAAAATAGCAGTACACAATCGGTCTAGTTCTTTGCCTAAATCTGCAAATAATAGAGCAGATTGGCAATTAATGTGTAAGACTGTTCGTTTTGATAAAGAAAAATAAGTGATTTATTGCATCATTTAGACTGTTTTAACAAATACTAAATATTTGTTTTTGTTCGATTTAATTTTTCGAATGTCATATAAGGAGAGATGACTGTTCTAATTAACATTTTAAACTGGAATGATAGTGAAACTTTCAATTTATACTTGTAGCAAGAAATCAAGTTCGATGACACCATTTTTTATTTTTATTTTCTTAAAGCATATTATTAAACCTATCTTCTCATAATTTATTTCAAAATTCTATCTAATTGATTTCTTTATATTCACAAAAAAGTGTTTTGACAGGAATAATCTTTGCAAAATTGGGCAATTTTTGGACGACTTGTAGCTTGAAAAATAGCACGTTGACCCATACTTTTGATTATTTTTTTTAGAAAGCATGGTAAAATCTCAATATTGGCAAAGTATAAGAAAATTTTATTTGAGGAAATATATAGCGACGATCCACCTTAACATGTATATATACTATGTATTCCTACGCGTTTGTATTGATGACACCATATGATGCTTCAAAAGAGTGAAAATATACTGATAAAAACTGTTATCAGATATCAGAGACGTCACTGATTAATCTTTTTTAGACTAAACGCACGTCTGGCGTACACACATTAATAATTTATCTATGATAAATTTATTCTTTTTGACAAAACTCATCAAAGATACCAAGATTATAACTTGGTTCGCCAGAAAACTTTATTTGCACGTAAATACCTGTATAACGAAAGATAGTAAAATTCCTTTGGAGAAAAAATGTTTATGAATACAGCGTCAAAGTGATTTCGAGAGATTTGTAAACGTCAATTAAACCCCAATTAAAAAAGAAGAGGGCAGAGAAAATAATAATAACGAAAGATCAACCTCCGGTCTTCAGTGTTGAATATGATTCATTTGAAATCATACCGAGATTGCTCGAAAGTTCTGAATAAATTTGATAATGCTACCGACAGACGGTCTCGGTATTTTGATTTGTACTTTCAGTCATAAAGATACGGAATCGATAGTGATTCGATCGTTTTTCAAGTTAGATATTTACATAGGAATATGTAAAATTAATGTTTTAGTAATATACATACATATCAAATGTGGTGTAATCATAAGTTGAAAGAATCTCCAATGAAAACCAAATGTCAAAACCTGTTTATCAAAATATTTCAATATATTCATATTAATTGTTCGAAATACTACGAAATAAAAAAACCCAGGAATAGATTACTATAGCTGCATTTTGCAAAACCTTTCGGAATGTTTGTCCCTTAATGCTCTTCATCTTTGTACTTTTCTTTTTAACTTTTTTATTGGAGTCTTTTTTATTCTTTTTCTTATAGGATAATGAATACAGGGACCTGACGAGGTGGTCCAATATATTTATGAATTTGTTTACCGACTCTATTACTAAACGCCAATATCGGACAACCCGGTTTGGTTTCGTTTTAACATGCCATTGTTAAAAAGCCTAATTCCAGATCGAATTAAAATATATTTTACCATCGGCATAAAATATAGTCAGTCGAATCAAGGATAGCCATGATTTTTGACCGTAGATTCAAAATATTCTTGAAATTGAAAAATATCATTGACAAAACATACTTGATTATTTTATTCTTTTTAGTTGTTTAAGTCCGGTACACAGAGGAACACAATATAACAGAAAACTAGTTAAGCACTTTTTTCTAATTCTTTTTCATTGCTTCACCTTCAAGTTAAAACCATTGGAGAAAAAAAAATCAAAGAAGGTAAGACAAAAAAATTGCCAATAAAAGATGCCGAAAAAATTCACTAAAAACAACACCAAAAATATGGATTGAGATAGGTGATGTTCAACATCGTTCTTATCTTTAATTCAATATTCAAATCTTTCCTCGGACAATGCTTGTATATTTAATGTCAAATATTGACTTATGTGTTAACATGAATGATCATTGATATGGTCATAATTATAAATTAACTGTTAACAAAACTTTAAAATTTTTGAAATACTAAGGATTTTCTATCCAGAAATAGATTACCTTAGCTGTATTTTGAATTTTGGGTTCTCAATGCATTCTTACTTCGTACTTTATTTGTTTGTTTTTTACTTTTTAATTCGAGCGTTACTGATGAGTCTTTTGTTGACGAAACGCGCGTCTTGCATAGAGAATTTTAATCCTGGTATTTTAATGAGTTTATTGAATTTCTATGGAAGTTGGTGTTTCACATTCGATATAGGAGAATAAATAAACGATAACAAAACTACACTTACCGTTGACTAATCGAAGGTATCTACACGACTATGTGTATTTCAATCATGTAAATGGCATTAATTGATAAATATAAATACTGTAAAGGTTTAATATAGTTACTGTGTCAATCGTTGACAAGTATGGCATGGTATTGGTTGCAAAAATTTGATATTTTTCATTTAAATGCAATATTTCTTATTTAATTGGTATATTTCTTCATTTAAATGCAATATTTTTTTATTTCAATGGTATATTTTTTCATTTAAATGCAATATTTTTTATTCAGATGGTATAATTTTTCATTCAAATGGTATAATTTTTCATTCAAATGGTATAATTTTTCATTCAAATGGTATAATTTTCGTTCAAATATAATATTTTTTATTCAATTGGTATAAAATGTCATTTGAATGCAATATTTTTTATTCAATGGGTATAGTAGTTTTTAATTTATATGCAATAATTGCATTATGGGAAATTCTTTGGTGTCATAAGGTCAAATTTGCAATAACGTTTGTGATTGGTCGATAATTGTTTGGATTTCTCCCCTTTCTTTCTAAACTTGAGTGACCAAGAATTAAAAAACGCGTCAGAATATCGCCCCTCTAACTAAATTTGGCGTTCGTGCGAGTTCGTGCACTGGCTGTTAATGCCAATAATGGCCAGGACGAGCAAAAAATGCGAGTGACAAGTAATAATAATTAGTTTGACACACAACTTGTTCATGGATAGAAACAGATGCCTGCGTGCATGGCAAAAACACCTCCAATGAAAACCTTTTCTGAAGAAACTCTCCTACAGTCTACACATTGAAATAAAAAAAAAAATACATAGCTAGCCCCCCTCCCCGTTCCAAGTCCAGATACATGTAATCATGACGTTCTTTAGTGCTATATAATTTTTTACTTTTCTTGATCCTCAGAGACGTTGCAGGAAGGCACACATGAAAAAAGAATAAAAAGCATCCAGGACGTTACAATTATTTGGACTGAGCCCCCTCTATTTTACTAAATGTAGAAAAAAAATCACCTAATTACGACAGCAGAACCAGAAACCCACAAGTAGAGACATGAGCTGTTATACTCCGGAACTAATTCTTCAATAAAGACAATTCAGGATAAATTGGAACCAGTTACTAACCCATGTTACAACAATAGTCCTATGACATAGGACTTCACTATTTGAGGCGTGAACTTCATATTTAATACTATCTATAATATGTGCTCTCATGTCTTATGCTGCAAATCATCTTACATTTAGGATTCGTTGCTGAGCTTTTTTTTACTGTTCTCGTCTCCGAATCCCTTAAATAGATTTTTTTCAAGCCCCACAGTAGTTCAATCATTACTATATGTCTTTGCATAAATAAGTATGCAGGGCATATTTCAAAACATATTTTATCTTCAGGACTTTTAAATGATTTACTTTTTAATACTGCATTGGGAAGGGGGTATACAAGTTTATTTTGTGACACATTATATAATATAATTATGTATCCAACAAATTTTAAATTGTACGTTTAGCTATTATCTAGACCCGCACAAAATGTATATAATCAGACACATTTAACAGGGGCGGATCCAAAACCTCGGTGTCTAGAAGGGGGGGGGGGGGGGAGGGGTAGGTTCAAATTTAGATATTTGTATAGAGATGTATATATGCGAGTATTGTCAGTAATGGTTATGGTGTGTGTGTGAGGGTAGGGGTTTCAGATCAAAGATCGTTTCTATAATTCTATATCTTTTAGTTTTTACCATTTCACTCTATTCTTTATCCTTTGATCTCTATTATATTTGTCCTAAACATGCGTGACATATTTGCCACTGGACATAAGGCAACCAAAAGTCAATCAACGTATTCTGTATATTTCATCATTTCTTTATTATGTTAACTATAGGTTTGGTCCCGCCCCTTATCTATTTTTTTGCTCATTAGGGACGACATCAAAAGTTCAATGTAGGATAAAAAAAACTTAATTCATATAGTTTTTTTCACTGACCCCCTCCCCCCCCTCTTAACTTAATTTGGAAAATTTATTGACCAATAAGGATATATATAAAATCGATGTTAATTAAACAAAACTTGCAGCAATTTTGGACCCCCCCCCCCCAAAAAAAAACTATTTGAATTAAGTTTTTTATCCTTCATTGATTTTCTGATGTCGTCCCTTATCCTCTCTATGTAAACCCAATTCATGTCCTGATAAATGGTGACTCATGTATAGCATCATATGTGGTTATCAAAACAAGAAACATATTCATATTATAATAATTAATGTATGCTAGGACTTATAGATAGATGTCATTAGTCCCAGGTCATGTAATAAAGTAGGTCTTATAAAAATACAATAGCATTTTAATTTTGATCATTATATATATGTTTATATATTTAATAATGCCATTTTTTTTGGAAAAAAGGGTAGGGGCAAGGCGTTTTTAAAACATATCAATGGGGCGCGTTTTTTTTTGTTCTTCGGACGTGAGCCAGAAGAAGTCCATTTCTGTTTTTTTTTTGCATTGGGAAGATCTTCTGGCTCTCTTCCACCTCTTCTTTTTTGATAGGTTGACGGCAGAGGCACATAACAAACATGGCGTCGTTTAGTCTAAATGAAATTAATAAATTTATGAATGCAGATATATTAAAATGTGAGCTGTTTTATAAACGGTTTTATGGTATGACAGCCTTAGTAGGACATCCCTGTAGGACGATAAGCTGGATAAATATAAGAACTACACGAACAATAACAGTTAAGGGACGGTTATTTGATATTCTAGGGAAGGGATTTTGATTGATTGGTGTTTGACGCTACTTTCAACACTATTGGGCTATTCCGTGGTGGTCAGTTTAAATTTATAGATGAAGGATGGGGAAGGGAAGAGGGCATTATTATTCATTTCAATCTGTCGCTAATCATGCCTATTTTTCAGCTCTTACCAGGCAACCATATTCATATATGAAATCCTTCTGTCCCCCACCCCAACAAATAAATAAATATCAAATGGTTTTCCTCCTATTTAACACAAGTTTAAATTGATTGATTGTTTGTTGCTAATTTTAACGCCCAGTGAAAATTATTTCATGCTTGTTCAGGAAAACACGAGTTTAGAAGTCACTATGTAATATAAAAACGAAGAGATGGAATATGATTGCTAATAAGGCAACTATCCACCGGAGTTCAGATATGAAGTGGATGTAAGCAATTATAGATAAGATAAGATAAGATAAGATAAGAAAAATTTATTTTAAGTCGGGTTACATGAAATACTACAAACATAAGCTCTGTAAAGCTTTTTGCCGTCATGTAGACAAATGCTTTTTGTAGACAATCGTAAGGCCTTCAACAATGACAAAAACTGATACTGTAAAGTCGTCTATAAAAAGCCCAACATGAAAAGTTTGAACAATTCAAACGAAAAAACTAACAGCCTAATTATACATAACAAAACAATTTACAAAATATCAAATATGAGTCGAGACAGTAACCAACGACAACCACTAAACTACAGGCTCCATCCCTGGGACAGGCAAATAAAGAATATGGCAGGGTGGATATAAAAACGAAGATGTGGTATGATTGCAAATGAGACAACTCTCCACAAGAGATCACATGACACAGAAATCAACAGCTATAAGTCACCGTACGGCCCTCGACAATAAGCAAAGCCTACACCGCATAGTCAGCTATAACAGGCCCCGAAATCAAAAATGTAAAACAAATCAATCGAGAAAACTAACGGCCGAATTAATGTACAAAAAAATGAACGAAACACAAATATGTTTAACAAAGCAACAAACGGCAACCACTGAATTACAGGCTCCTGACTTGGGACAAGCACATACATACAGAATGTGGCGGGATTAAACATGTTAGCGGGATCCCAATCCTCCCCCTAATCTGGGACAGCGGTGTAACAGTACAACAACATGTTTGTGAGCAACCCATCCCGAAGCTGGGACAGTGGTGTAACAGTACAATAAAATAACAACCTGCACAAATCAGCAAATTAACTCAAAAGATCGGTACGAGACACACACAAAAACTAACATTAAGACAATAGACACAAAGCACTGACATAAGAGTATTTGCAATTACTGGAAGTTTACTCAAACCTAATTACAACTGGTACTGACATAAATCTTGTTCTCCCAGACTGACTTATCAATCAGTGCACAACGCGCGGCAAAGGATTTATTAAAAAAAGAAAACAGTCTGAGAAACGTCTGGTTTACGTTGTATATAGATATAAGAAGATGTGGTATGAGTGCCGATGAGACAACTCTCCATCCAAGTCATAATTTGTAAATGTAAACCATTAAAGGTCAACGTACGGTCTTCAACACGGAGCCTTGGCTCAAACCGAACAGCAAGCTATAAAGGGCCCCCAAATAATTAGTAGTGTAAAACCATTCAAACGGGAAAACCAACGGTGTCTAATCTATTTAAAAAAACCGATATACTTGCATATAAATCCATATACAATGAAACGGTTTTTGAAAAGTGGACCGAACGTTTTAACCATCGAAATTTTGCAATAGAAATACTAGTTATGACCACAAGATTTTAACAGCCAGTGCAGGACTCGCACGAACGTTAGATTTAGTTAGAGGGGCGATATTCTGACGCGTCTTTTTAATTCTTGATCACCCATGTGAAAGGGGAGAAATCCAAACAATTTCCGACCAATCACAAACGTTGTTGCAAATTTGACCTTATGACGTCAAAGAATTTCCCATATAGCAGTTATCGCATATAAATAAAAAAAACTACTATACCAATTGAATGAAAAATATTGCATTCAAATGACATTTTATACCAATTGAATAAAAACTATTGCATTTGAATGAAATTATACCATTTGAATGAAAAAATATACCATTCAAATAAAAAAATATTGCATTTAAATGAAGAAATATACCAATTAAATAAGAAATATTGCATTTAAATGAAAAATATCAAATTTTTGCAACCAATACCATGGAAAGACAAGCCTGATAATTATAATTAATAAAAATAAAAGTTGAATAAACCTGTAGCGTAAACCTATCTTTTTGTCTTCATTTAAATGCAAAACGTACCTTCTTGATATCGTAAGTGTACCATTCTCATAAATTCGTATAAAATCTGTTGGAACAACATCGAAAATACCCGCTGGTATTTCATTGACCATAAAAATATCCGGTAACCATAGTTTAGTCCAGTCCGAATCTGTTCCGTACAATGTTATATAGTTGTTATCTGGATCTACGCTATCAGATCTAATGAACCTGTTATCCTGCCATCGAAGCTTCATGAAGTAAGTCATCTCTATATTCTTTATAAAAATAAAGTAGATAACATAATAACATAGTAATCTTTAAATATGAAGAATTACACATACATACTTTCATGATAATAAGGATACTTATATCTATTTTTTGAGATGAACATTACTCGAACTATTCAGAATTTAAATTTACAGTTTTTTAAGTTTTCTGTAAAAGTACGTGTATCACAGATCCTTTTTTTTTTTTTAAAGTTTTCTCCATTCGAAATTAAGGAGCAGATTTTGAGAAATATTAAGCGGTCTCCATCGGTAACTTTTCTTCCTTAATCACGAAGTTTCTTTCTGTTTGTATATCTGTTTGCGTGTGAGAGTTAAATATAAGTATAAAATCCACATTTCTTTAAAAAAAAATACCAAAGAAATACTATTCTTTATTCCAAAACCTATCTGTATATAGCAGAATGCAATAGTTTAACTGTTTCTCACACAATAATATAATAGAATGCCACAATCCAAAACAATAAATAAATAGAACGCCCAAACCACAAAGACAAATCAAATGAACACCTCGTTGGCCATGGCGTTGTCAGTTTTTCTTCGACTTATGAGCTTGAATATCCCTTAGATATCTTACGCCTCTCTTCTCGAATCGCATGAATGAAAATTTCTCTTTAACATATCAATGCTACAATTAATTGTATAAAAGAAACCAAGTATTTTTGTTCATTGTTTTGTTCATGCATTTGTATAGTCAAGAGTTGATAAAATTAGTTTAATCCGGAAACATGTCGTGTGCTTGTCTCAATAAGTAATCTCATCGATAATTGTCTGGTTATATATCTGAATGTTTATATCCTGACGGATTTAAAATTTCCCGTTAATAAATTTAGAAATTATTAAGAAACTGCTGTTCAACTTTTTTCAGGTAAAGTTGAATTTTGGTAAATTTCATTATTCATTTAAGGTCCCTTTTGGTCATATATAGCTCCTAACGTTTCTATGTAATTATACACCTCTTAGCTTTAAAATCGTTGGGTTTGAGTCTTCCTGGACGCACTAATTTTATGAAGTGTTATTTTTCATTAAATAGCACTGGGTCGATACCACTGCTGGTGGTTTGTTAGTCCCTGAGGGTATCATTAGCTCAGAAGTCAGTTCTTCGTTACAGACATAATTTGAGCCATCGCACTCCAGTGTTCCCACCGCACCTCCAAGATCTACATATATATTAACCGTTAAATAATTTAACTCTTTCAACTGGTCAAAAAAAAGAGAGGCGAAAGATACCAAAGTGACATTCAAACTCATAAGTCGGAAATATACTGACAACGCCATGGCTAAAACAGAAAAAAAGACCAACAGACAAACAACAGTACACAAAACACAACATAGAAAACTAGAGTCTAAGCAACACGAACCCCACCAAAAACTGAGGGTGATCTCAGGTTCTCCGGAAGGGTACGCAGATCCTGCTCCACACGTGGCACCTGTCGTGTTGCTCATGTAATTCATGTAATTACAAACCCGGTAATAAGTCTAATCCGGTAGGTCACATTCTGGAAAAAGGGGACGGGATTAAAGTTACGACATTTGGAATATATCTGCTATCATCTGTGAAACCGATATTCCATAACGGTCAATCAAATCGTGATGGCGTCCGTAAAATTCACGAAGGGATGATTTCAATTTCACCACTTCTAACTCCTGGTTTAATTGCTTCCTTGTGGGCAGCAACCCTCTATCAAGGAAATCATGATAGGAAAAAACAAGCCCCGGAATATCGAATAATCTGGGAGATATATACTCCATATGCGGGCGCGGCTGGAATGTTGCTACATAGAAATGGAACGTTCACAATTGGGAAGCTGAAATCATCTCTTTTGTCGTAAAGTTTTGTTTTTAACCGACCCTCATTGTCAATTTCTTAATGTTAGTCAAGATATGAGACAGACTTAACTGTATCTGTTGTATCCTTTATTTCAAGTTCGATGGGATAGATGCGTTCAACATAGTCACTAAATTTTGAATTTTTTAGTGAGAGAACTTCATCTATATAGCGGAAAGTAAAGTTAAAAGATACTACTAATTTCTTTTCTTTCTTCCTAAGAAGTTCCCGTATGAAGTCAGCCTCATATGAATAAAGGAACAAATCGGCAAGAAGAGGGGCACAGTAGGTTCCCATGGAAATGTCGATTGTTTGTTGAAAAACACGTCCTCAAAACGTAACAAATATGTTGTCAATCAAGAAATCAAGTATCTTAAGCTTGATAATGTCCGTTTCAGAGAATTTTTTGTTTGAATCAGAGTGATTTTTTACAAAGTAGGATTTATCCCTCCCTAAGACAAGATACTTGTATCCATGTTGGCCATTCTTTTTAATGAAACAAAGTAGGACCAATTCTTTCAATTTGTCTTTTAGTTTGGAATGGAGAATACTTGTGTAAAGAGTAGAAAAGTAAAACGTTTTATACTATTGCAAGATGAAAGAGTCTTAGATATATGAACTCTCAAAGATCTTTCGAATTTTTTAGTATCTACATCTGATTCACGCCACCTCTAGAATGGGTAGTTTCACAATAACTTTGCTGATAAAATTGATGTTAATGATTTTGAAAGAAGTTTCGTGGAACACTTGGAAGACTAAGCAATATAACGTTGTTTGTAAGGACACTTGTGTAGTTTAGGTATCCAATACAGTGATGGAAGATCCACTTCTTCATTGTCCAGAATTTCCTCTTTGGTAAGTGACGTGGGGTTATATGTTGAACTTCCAAGTGAATTGTCTATACGTAATTCATTTATTAAGCAGTTTATGTAATGTGATTTACACACAAAAACGATATTGTTTGGGGCTTTATCTGCGGGGACAATAACATATTTGTCATGGAGGTAGGACAAGTGTTTTGCAACATTTTGGGTCTTTAAAGATTGATGTAGCACGGGTATTCATAGACCCATTCAGTTTCTTAATTCTTATTTGTATTTACGACCTCACATCCTTAATCCATTTGGAAAGAGTGTCTACGTCTTCTTTCTTGCGTTTAACCCATTATCTTGCATAATCCTCGACTGAATCCATCAGTATTTTGAAGTTGTGTTTCCAATTGATGGAATTAGGCTCACGATATTTTGGGCCTTTGGATAACACATTTCGCAGGGAAGTGTTATAGACAATGTTTTGGTCACCAGTAATAACGTGGCCAGCCGGATTATATATAAATGGGGAGCTAGAACAGGTAGACTTGAAGTCGTCAATATTGAGATCCTGCAACACGTGTTTGTAATTGAAAGTTTTAGTTGCAATTGATTTGGTATAGGTATAAGAAATGATAGGTACAGACTGATCTTTAAAATAGGGAGGTATTTTCGAGTTATGATGAAGGATATTGCCCAATTTGATGGCAACGAGACCTTTGTTGACAAAGGAAAGTTAAAGAAAGGATCTTTTCTCCTTTTCATCTTTTCCAATGCGAACTGAGTTGACAAGTCTTTGACTTGCAATATCCGAAATGATAGCTGTCAAAGTGAGTGAAAATGCCTTGCAGTTTCGTCTGTTGAACATTGGATGATTTTGAATAAAAAATACAAAGAGGTCAATATAAATACATTTCTATTTATTATGATATCCTAAAAACCATTCTACACACAATACAGATAAGTTATGTATTTTTACCATTTTAATTGAATTAGCAATCAACTGGTTGAGTTCTATCTGCAAGTCAACACCGACTATGGATCCTGAAGAAAAGACAAATGAACTTTTAACATTCAGACAACATATGTGGATGAACCCCGTCGGTGTTTGCTTTTATAACTTTCCAACATTAAAGATATTTAGTGTTCATCGCAGATCTGTGTTAGGGTCTATTGCATGAATCTAAGACTTATTGCGATGTATAGAGCTTGATATATCATAATTACAGTTGTATATTGATGAAGACTGTATGTTGACCTCTAGATGACTTTGGTTATTCGTGTGAATGGATTGCATTCGTATAGACGTAAGCATATCAATACAAAGTAATGTATTACCTCAATTTCTGTGTTATAATTGTATGAGCGAAAGTTCAACTGGTAACAACTGGATTATAGGAATTAATTCTGTACAATAATAAGGAACCAACGACGTTTTCTTTAAAAAAAAATACCAGCTTAAAATACTTATTTCACTTCATACACAATTGTTGGCTCATTTGGTAGGTTGGACTGTCGAAAATGAACTACTATTAAACGATTTATTTCTATTCTATGCAGACGACCATATCATAAAAGTTTTACATAGCTACATCAATAATGGTGATTAGAATCTTTACACTGTTGTTGGACATTGAATAACTTATATAAAATATGCTAAAGCTGCGTAAAGAAAAAAAAAGTTTGCATGATTGCTAATTCTTGAATAACATAAAGAATTCTAGAAGAAATAATCTTACAATTGTGACTCCACTGCTGCATTCTATAGTTTTTATAGAAGAAACTCGCATAGAATATCACATTCTACGACACATTCTAAAGCTTTGTAAGAACAATTCAAAACCATAATTGTAAACTAGAATAACATATTCTATAGCTTGATAGAAGAAACAAACCAACCATAATTAATTTCAATAACGTATTATATGTATGGCACGCCTGAACCACTTTTATAGATTATCCTAGATTATCTCAGATAAACTAGGATTATCTCAAATAAATTAGGATTATCTCAAATAAACTATGATTATCTCACTATTTTACATTAAGCTCAGATAAACCGGGATTCTCTCGATTTTTTTCAGATAATCCCGGTTTATCTCAGAATTTTAAGATAAACCGGGATTTTCTCAGCTTAATGCATATTTGAGATAATTCATTATATTCCTCACAAAATTAGATAAATAATTAACTGGAGAAAATCCGGGATTATCTGAAAATTCTGAGATAATCCGGGATTATCTGAGAATTTTGAGAAAATCGATTAACTGAAAAAAAGTAGCCAATAGAAAGCCACGACACAATGAAGGAAAATTTCATGGTCATAAGGGATAAGATATAGATACAATGGTGCATCTATACAGATAGAGAAGAATGAAAGATTACGCTCTTAAGGGAAAGGTGTTAGAAGTTTTAAATTTCCAAATTTGATAAAAATAACAATTGATTTATTCAGGATGTACATGTATGACAAGTGTATCGATAATAATGAAGATCAGAGGGATCTAGAATTTAGAAGTTATCTTGAGAGGTTTTGTAAGAGAATTTGAATGTTGTATCCGTATTTGTCTTTATGAAGATAGTGAAATATGCTACATAAATCTGGCATCCGCACAATTAACTAGGACAAATAACTAAAATGTTGAAATAAGTTAAGCAAAGTTGAAATACACCATTTCGAAGTTCTAATGAGTTTCCTTTTAGAAAGTTATAATCTTTTAAAAAAAAGATATCACGCGCCGTTTTTCTTTCCTTAATTTTCTCTATTAAAAGAGTAAAATATGGTGCAGGAATTTATCATCCATTTATTGCAAAGTGTTACATTTTAGTACTTACTTGGTAAGTTGTATAAAGTGTTGTTTTTTTTGTCAATTAGATAATCTAATCATGATAATGACAAATGCCCAATAACTGAAATATTTATTACCTTACAACTCTATTATATTGTTAATCAGTTTGTTTTTAGCGACACGTGGCCAATGCACAATTAACCTTTAAACAATCGCTGTTAAAACGGGGTTTTGATCCCTAAAGGAGGCCACACTTTGCAATATTTGTTAACGTTTTCAAATTAAATAAACTGAATGGATTTCTTAAAATTCTCAAATGGCTTTAATATTATTACAAACAAAACGAAACGTTTATTTAACATTTTTAGCAACTTTTATCTTTATTTTAGTTCTAAGAAAACCTTTCTTGCTTGGTTAACTAGTATGTGTTGATTACCTTCACTAATTACTAAAGATCAGACGACCTAATTAAGGATTTGTATAGACCTAATCAACATGACAATTGGTATCGAATATGATCATCGGTCATGCATGACATATTCCAAATAACGGCGCGTGTTAATAAACACGTCAATAACTTCTGAAATATTCAATTAATTTTATTCAAACAAAAATATTAAGATAAAAAAATAAATAATTTATCGGACGCATACCCTCAACGCCAGAGACATATAATACAAGAGATTCGCAACTCTAGTAGAGTCTATATAACAGCCAATGAAATGACGTGGCCACCGGAAAGCCGATTAATCCGATGGATTTATGGGTAATAACCCGTATTGTTGTGTAAAAGGTTCTTCGCCTCACGATTTTTCAAATGGATAATGCCGATACCTTTCACAGCTAAAGCATGCAAGTATATTTAAAAGTTACAAAAAACTAATTCTAATAATTTGTTATTGATAAAATGTGTTCTAATGATGAGATTAATCAAATACAAACAAAGTTAAAACTCGGCCCATTTTACTTCACCTATTGCCGTAGAAACCATTTGATCTCCCAATTTTTTTCTTAAAACTTGAAAATTGCTAATAAATATATAATTTTATGGGCCAATAGTACTCCCAAATGTTGTTTCGTGACTGAAAATAAGACTATTTTCGTAAAATTTAAACCAACAATGTGGCGATTTTTTGTTTTTTTCTTCTTTTTAGGGTGCCAAAGATGAACGAATGCAGTAAATTTACAAAAGGAGTAAAATTTTCCTAGTAAAGGAAACCTTCTGCTGGTCGTAATATTATGAATGAGCTTCATATGCATCTGTTGTCGTTTCAGACTACGCTTCTCGTTCAAAACATGAACCTAATTCATTTTTAAATTAAAATCGTATTGAGGACATTTCAATGGTGACTGCAAAAGATATATATATATATGTTTGTGGTATATCATCTTTTCCACAAGTTTATTGTTTTCTGTTTGGTATTTAATTAATATTAAGATCCATGTTGTTAGATCTGATGATCAATTTATTTGGCAATCGCCAATGGCAGTCAGCAGGGTTTAAGAACATCAGTTGTTCGACCTGTAAGTCGTAACTATTAAGATTGTCATCCCACGAAATTAAGATTGTCATCCCACGAAATAAAATCGGAATTTTCCATATTGCGTGCACATGAATGAAGCTTTATTCAAATGAGAAATTAATTGTAATTTTCTTAAATATTAATTCTCAATACACACTTCGAACATGAAGAAACCATAAATTTACCGACAATCATTTAAAAAAAACAACTCAATGCAAGCCTATATGATAAAACTGTCAAACAACACTTAGAAATCAAACATTTACCGACAATCCTACAGAAAAAAAAACTCAATGAAAGCCCAATAAATGAGGAATATAAAAATAAATAAAATTTTAATAATTTATAAATATCAAGAATAAAAAACAAAGCCTATCATGATTAACAATTAATTAACAAATAAATTAAGTTTTTTTTCCATATTAATTAATTATACATTTTGTGAATTGTATTTTTGGAAAGAGTGTGGACACCTGTGGTGTGACAACTTCTTGTTTACAAGGTGTCAATTAAAACTCATTATTTATAACATGTTCGTGATTTACCTGGTCATCGAATAATTCAAACCTAATATACATGTCACACTGTGAAATTATGTCTCCGAGACAGGTGTATATTCAATAGAAACCCATTATGTAACTATCAAATAAAATGAACTCTGACACAATTTATCAAGTGTTAATTATTTAATATCAGTTTTTTTTTATACAATATCAAATTATGTCTCTTTTTCAATAATACAAATCTAAAATCAAAATTACATTAAAATAAATAATTATATATGTACTCAAATTATATTTAATTAATTATGATAAATTTAACACTGAAACAGTTTATGTTATGCTTAAACATTCGTCCTTACTTCGAGTACTTTTAATACTTTTATTAATGACTTTATTGCCTAAGGAGATCTCGCGAGGTTTAACTAGTGGCCGCGTGTTATTACGGGATTTCGCCGAGTTGCGAATCTCTTGTATTATATGTCTCTGTCAACGCCCACTTAAATATCTATTACATGTCCTGAGTGCACTCAGGAGGCCCTGAGCGGTTTTAAAACGTACCGCAAAATTATTACTTAAAACAATTTTTGTTGACTGTTAAATGAAATACATTTCAATTCATGGAGTATCAGTGAGTTATAATATATTTTACAAATGAGGGCCCCACTTTGGTAGTCCAACTTGAACACATTGAGCGATCGTATATATGCAATCAGGAACAGATGTATCCACGAAATTATATTAACATTTTATGAACTTGCCTGCTTAAATAAATCATGTTTTAGTTATAACATACACTTTTAATGTACTATTATTTATAAATCAATGTTTAAAATTCACATATATGTGCTAAGATTAAAACTTCGTGTAATATTTCAATACTTTATTCTTGTAAAATTTTTCATTAATAAATACTGTTTAAACTACGATTAAAATTTCATGTGTCATACGGTCATTCCAAGTGCCATTCGGTCATTCGTGTTACGTATCTCCAGTACTTCTCTATGGATAAGAGCTAAAACTACCAAAAACAAGTTCACCGGAATTAATCGAAAACTTCCAGAAAAAGCTACTAATAAGCTTATACTCTCATTACCAACTTATGTAGCAGATGTTACTATCAACATCCTAAACGGAATACTACCAGTAGAAGCCCAACTACATATCCGAGTACTTGGACTATTGAACAACATCTGTAATCAGCCCGAAAAGAGCATAGATAAATTGCTAGCTGACGACAACTTAAACTGAAAAATAGCCAAAGTTCTAGTTGCTTGTCGCTATAAAACACATGCCCAAGAAGTACGATCTACAAAATGGTACATGGACAACACCTTCAAAAAAATATTATGGACCTCCAACATCAACAAAACAGTACAGAGCTACTAGTCTAAGAGTAACTTCAGTAAATAGCAACACTGTATTCTAGCTTCGAAGGCCGTACGGTGACCTATGGTTGTTAGTTTAAACATATTTTATTGTTCAAAAATGACAAATGGATTAGACACAAGTTTTTCAACTTAGTAACGTCTTCTCCTAATGTTGTCAATTTCTGTGTCATTTGGTCTCTTGTGGAGAGTTGTCTCATTGGCAATCATACCACATCTTTTTTATTTCCAAAACGACGAGTGTAAAAAAAAAAGCAAATATGCAAACATACAGCCTGATTTATATTTACAACAAAAACAAAATGAAATACAGGAAGAAAGACTCAATGACACCATATCCAGAAATCAACGCCACTCTGCTTATTTGAATATTATACTAAAGAAATCGGATACGGGTCACGGAAATTATATTGAAATGATAGAGAATTTTGAAAAAAAATGTCTGTTTTAACTTTAATTTAAGTGATAGACAGGTTGCGGGGACAGAAAATAAATATACACAACAATATACACCATTTAAACGAAACATAATGAATGTCGTTGCAAAAATCAAGGTTCCTGAGCTATTTCAAAAATCGAAGCGAGAGGCTTTTAACATTGCAGTATAAAATACAGGCTAAAATGGCTGAAACGTCAAATTTGCAAACTTCGTGTTGAAAATTGGCTAACAAAGTCATTACAAAAACAGGTTGCGGGGATGAAACTTGAATGTCCAAAGAATAAGCAAGTCCAAACCTTGTATGTGTAGTCGTTGAACTCTAGGTTCCCACGTAAAATTAAAATGCTCCTATTTCAAGAAGAATAAACTCACGAAAACTCGAAAAATTCACTAAATTCGCGTTCATTGTTTTGATTTTGACCGCCTGACAACTTTACGGAAATATCAGAGTGATTATAAACAAGGACTCTGTGACGGGCAACTTATAATATCCGTGTTTTAAAGATTTTAATGATATCAAGCCAGTCCAGTTCAAACTATTATCACGTGGTACAATTCTCATTTACATATTATGAATATTTTAAAATTAAACACTGGACACTTTTAATTTGCAAAACACTCATTTGCAAATCCGCCGCCGCCTCTCCTTAGACCTACAATGTCGTGTATATAACCAAAATGTACGGAATTACATGGGATTCAATAATTTCATTGCTTTTCTGCTGTCATTATTATATATATTCTGTAATTTGATTTAGAAAAACATGGGATTTTCAATATCCCATGGGATAAGGCAAATCCCATGGGATTGACCATTATCCCATGGGATTTTAGTTAAATCCCATAGGATTTTTTGGGGTCCCATGGGATAATTGTAGTCCCATGGGATATTTGTTGTCCCATGGGACAAAAAAAATCCCATGGGACTATAATTATCCCATGGGATTTTTAATATCCCATGGGACAAAATAAAATCCTATGGAATTCAAATAATAAATATACAGTAATGTGTATGTTACAATGAATTCTGTTTGGTAGTAAAAAGTTTATAATATATATATGACATGTATGAGTGTATTTTGGTTTTTTTCATTTTGTCACAAACATGTTTTTAATTTGTTTATATGACAATAAAGATTATTATTATTTTGGAAAGTATAATACTATTTAAAGTCAAAAAATAAAATCCTTTAACTGAAATAAAATGATGACATGTCTTAATAAAAAAAAAAAATATTGATTTGAAATCTTTGTCTTGTTTGTTTTATTATGAAAAATAGAACTGAAAAAAATATTTCATATTCTGACTGAATAAATTGACAAAGCACAGTTAATAGTTTACTCTTTTCATGAGTTAAAGTTTTCTTTGTTATAGTTCCATTGCAATACATGAATATGCAAACGATTTGAATCTTATACCTTTGTGGTGTTCATAATATTACATTTATATTTGCAAATTTATAAAATAAACACATTTCCTGTTTTAGTTTTTCTTGTTTCAGCTTGCTATGTACAATTATTCAGTCCACTATATAAGAGTCAAGTAAATAAATTATTTCATCCACTAGAATATTCCTGCAATTCTAAGACAAAACCTCTTTTGCAATCTGTTCTTCAAAAATCTTCCACCGTACATCTTTATTGGATGGAGCGATTTAAATGAGTGGACAAAGCAAGTTCATTTGGACAACAAAGTACTAATATATTTTTTCATTCCTCCCTTCTTTCAATTGATAATTACCTTGTTGCATTTACATGATTAAGTTCTTGTGCATCTATGATCATGATGATATGACGCCTTTTTGTTTATAGTCATTATGATGAAATTTCCTCTTTCTTATGTAGGAAAAAAACACATTCCATTTCAAATTAATAAAAAAGTCACACTATGTAGAAAAATATCAACTTTAAGTTTTCTGTTCAGTATTGACTTGTTGAATGATGATCATGAAAACCAAGATGTGTGACCTACAAATACACAAAACTCAAAAATTATAAATGAAGAGAAATACAGCAATAAAATGGCTACTTTATCATGTTTATGTACATTTTGATAAAACTTTCATTTGAATATTTAAAATTGTAAGAACTCTTATTTCAGTGCTTTGTGTCTATGGTTTTCATATTAGTTGTTTTTTGTGCCTTGTTGCAGTCTTTTGAGTTAAGCCAATTGCAACAAATGTTTACAATTTGTTCAAATGTTGTGCTGTTATTAAAACCACTGTCCCAGGTTAGGAGTGGGTTGGGTGCTCACAAAATGTTTATTTTATTAGTTGATATTTGCTTTGAATTAGCTGTCAGTAACTGTTAGTACTAATAGATCTGTATGTTGAGTCTTTTTTGTTAAAGGGAAAGAATAAATTTTCAGCCACATCCGGTCTGTGTTTTTGGTAGCTGTTTTTCTGCTTTGTTGCATTCTAATGAGTTAATAAAATTGAAAATGAAAACGGGAATGTATCAAAATAACCTGACCAAAGAGCAGAAAATAGCCCTTTTCAACTGATTTTATAGTTTTTATATTTAAATGAACTGACACTTACACCACTGTCCTTAATTAGAGGAGGATTTGCTGCCAGCAAACATGTTAAACCATGCCACATTTTGTAAGTGGCTGTCCCAAGTCAGGGGCCTGTTATTCAGTGGTTGTCAATTGTTGCTATATATCATATTTGTTTTTTATTTTTTGTTTTGTGCAAAAATCAGGCACTTAGCTTTCGCCTTTGTGGTGTTTCCCCCAAGCATGTTTAGCATGGATAGACACCATGCCCTTTTTAAATTGTTTTACATTTGTTATTTCATGGCCTTTTATAGATTACTATGCAGTATAGGGTTTGCTCATTGTCGAAGGCTGTACAGTGAACTAATTTTGTTAAATTTAATGTCATTTGATCTCTATTGGAGAAAAGTCTCATTGGCAATCATACCGCTTCTTATCTTTATATCAACCCTGCCATATTTTGCCTGTCCAAAATCAGGAGCCTGTACATAGTTCAGTGGTTGATGTTGGTTCAAGTCCGTCATATTTGTTCTTTCATAACTTGTGTTTTTTTTTATAAATTAGTCTGGTATATTTGAAGTTTGAATTGATGTTTTGTTCCAAATTTTGTTTGTGGTGTCTTTTATAGATGACTTTATCATGTATAGGGTATGGGTTTTTTCATTACTTACAGGTCATCATTGGCCTCTAATAAGTAATTGCATTGCTTACATCCACTTAATTGAACTCTGGTGGATAGTTTTCTTATTTATCATACCACATCTTATTTTCATAATAATCATTATTCAAGGGCAATAACTTTTATAGAAGTGGACTTACCATTTAGGCTTTTTTGATGTCTGTAAATCTATTTTTGTTGATAATTTCTTTTGTTTATAGTTTCCCTTTATCTTTAATGTCCTTGCCCTACACATAAAAGGGTAAACATTATCATTTAATGACAATAACTACTATCACATAATTAGTACTAGTAGGCAACTGACAATTTTGGATCATTTGTATATCTTGTCTTGCTCATCATTTTTGCTGTTTAATATTATCAATATTCTATGAAAATGAGGTCACAGCAATATTAACCTTGGCAGACAGACATCTTGTTATTTTTATATGACACCTTGCAGTCATTCCTTACACCAACAAGTAGACATATGCTTATAATATCTGATAAAATGAAAAAACCAAGAAAACTTAGCATTGACCAAAGAACCATAAAATGCGGTCATGGTTATATGAATCTGCCAGACAGACATGCATACCTTACAATCGTTACATCCACCAAATATAATTTACCTGTTGCTTAAAGCATATGATAAACTGACAAAACAATGCAAACTTTTCATTGACTAATGAACCATGAAAATGAGGTCAAGGTCATATAAAACATGCCAGACAGACATGTGCATCTTACAATCATTCCATTCACCAAATATAGGGGCCTTATTGCTAACAGTATCCGAAAAATAGATCAAACCACAAAAACTAAACATTGTCCAATGTATTATGAAAATAAAGTCAAGGTTAGATGAAACTTCTCAGTCAGACATATGCACCTTACAATCATTCCATACACCAAATATAGTTGACCTATTGCTAATTTGAAAATAAGGAAATAGAAAAAGTCCAAAAAACAAACAAAAAAAATAACATTGAGCAATGAACCATAAAAATGAGGTCAAGGTTGAATAAAACATGCCAGACAAACATACATCCTTAAAAATTTTCATACACCAAATATAATTGACATGATGCATACAGTATTAGAAAAACTGGACATTTTTACCTCGGAATAGTGATGTCATGGACTAGGAAAATTAGTCTGGGGACATAAATTACTGACATCGGACTAAATTTACTAGTAAATTCTGTATCCATGGACTTTTAATACTAGTTATATTTGTCTGACCAGACAATTTTCATTATTTTTACCAGGACTAATTTATCTCTTACACTAGTTCTCTGAGAGACATGTCACCTTACCTTGACACATTATTCTGACTCTGAACAAACCAGTATTTGCTCTTACACCTTAATAATACAGCGTGCTTAAGGGAGAAGCAGCAAATACCAACTTTAAAGTCTTTTGTTTTACCCGGTTGGGTTCAAAATAAACAACCTTCTGCACTTGAGGTGAACACGCTACCACCAGACCAGGCAGTATAATATAAGGAGTTTACACAAGATCTAAAATGGACAGTAGATTTTTTTTTCAACATTCTGGACATTTCTACCCTTGTCAGATATTGTCTATCTATTTTGGCCTTTTGTAGCTTATTACACAGTTTGCCTTTTTAGCCCATTGTTGAAATCTGTACGGTGACCTAAATAGTTGTTAACTTCTACGTCTTTAGTTTCTGTTGAAGAGCTGTCACATTGTCATGATACCATATTTGTATATATTTTTGTCATGTAGGTGTAAGGAGACAACCTTTTGATATTCTGGTGGGATAAAAAGGGGAGACAGATTTTTTATCACCTGGCCTGGTTAGTTTTTCAGGATTCGTAAGGATAGAAAACCCGGTAAATTGTAACAAACCCCTGTGGTACGACCATATTTGCCAAAAGATTAGTCCAAATAATTATGACGTCTTGCAAGGCTATTTTAACTTTTTTCTGGGCACGTAATAGTCAAAGTTGTGACTGAGTGCGGAAATATGAAGATAGATGGATAGAAAAAAATTTAAAATAGCCTTGCAAGACGTCATAATTATTTGGACTACCAAAAGATGTAACCTAATTCTTACTTGTTTGGGGAAGAGGGGATTAACCGAACCACTATTCAATCTAAATCAGTGAACTGAATTATTGTCTTTTGCAGTAGTCCGAGTCGACATCTGTAACTAATCGTGCAAATAGAAGTGGGACATTTAAAGGCGTATCGTATCCGTATCTGATACGTTGACGTAACTATCTGCATGTATTATGTTTACATACTTGCTTCTTGTATGTCAAAATCCTGTCTTAATCACATTTATTGCCCTTAAAGTGATGTATCTACGATATATATTTACAGTACCTATAATACAATTATATAAAAACATTACATGGACGACATCAGAAGCTAACATTTACACACATTTAACAATCACGTGATTTTCGTGTCAATCTGTATACTTGTATAAATTTTAGCACTCGATATTTGAATCATTAGAACTACCCAGGCGTGAAGTTCAATTATAAAATAAATAAAGTTCAGGATTGTGTACCCTTTTATTGTTTCAATGCTAAACATATGGACATTTTATAGAAAATCCACAGCCTTTCACCTTGTCCTCAGGTTCTTATATTTGATAATTCGGTGCGTGTTATATAGAGGATTATTACATGTCGTGCTAGCAATGTTTTTTAAACAAGTTTATCAATAAAGATATTGGTTAAAACAAATATAAATATGGACCAATTCAAGTACACCTCCTCTAGGGTGCGCTCGACTTTAGTGACTCAGCACGATGAGTTTTGGAATATAAAGGTTGTTTATTTTTTTTTGATAAACACAAACGCTAGCACATCATGGACAAACAAGTAAGTAATCTACGTTTATAATTTTATAACGAAAATCTCTGTATTGAAGTCTGTAGGTTTTCTGCAAAAATCTTTGCTTTATTTGCTACAAAATCACTATTTTCTATAAAATACAATAAAGCATAGATAATATTTCTTTGAATCAATTTCCTATTGGTATATGTACGAAATGACAGATCTCTTTTATTCGTTATCTTCGCTGTTTTGCTACTATTTCATCCTATACATTTCATACTACACAGGACTACTGAAGGGGTCATAAACCGTAAGTGAACAATATTTATACACATACTTTATTGCCTGTAGATGAGGATTGTGTCGGATTTATTACTTATACCAATAGTAATAAATTTGTAAATTGGCAGGCAATAGTTTTTTTTTCCAAATATTTAAACTGAAAGAGATAAAAAAAATCTGCATCACCCTTTCCTTATATTTCCCCGCTTTTCCCTATTCTCGAAATCTCTACCACGATTTTGACTCAATCATTTAATTTAACTACATTTGCATTATTATTAAAATTTACGCCCGAAAATGATGACGGTTTAAATATATTTTGTTTAGATATATACGATTATCCATAAATTAAAAACTATCATGTTATAAAAAGAGTGTATTAATGACCGAAAGATATCTAACATAGAGAAAAAACACATATACATGTACTATTTAAACACGTAAATGATCATTTAAACAATAACCCATAGATACGTTCAGATACGTCAACGTATCAGATACGGATACGATATGTCTTTAAATGTCCCACTTCTATTTGATAGTCAACAGTATACCTTTTTTCAGAATGTCAGCTTACAACAAAGAATCACTGGTGATAGGGGAGTGTAACCGATAAATTGATCCTGAATCAGATAAGATTTTCCCAGTAACGGAGAACCCCTTTCTTTGAGTGAATATAAATAGTGACGGGGGTCTCACAAATAAATATAAATCTGAATTACAGGAACATCGATTAGCAAAGTAAACTTACATATTAATCTCGAAGTTATTTACGGTAAAGAGAGACTGTGCTCCTGAATACAGGTATTATACATTTGTGTATTTTACTCGGGTGGGGGGGGGGGGGGGCACTTCCTATATACAAGATGATAGGACGTGCCGCTGGAATAGGTCACTTTTTCCTGCTTGAAAATATGGGAATAGGTGCAGGGGAAAACTATCAGAAATATATGATAAGGTCGATAAAGTTCCAATTACTTGTATATGAAAAGCCCTGTCATTTTTTCACAGCCGAAAGTCTCGCCGTAAGTAAACATTACACACAATCTTAGCCTTAAATATTCCAATTTTCCAACACACCCCACGAAACCCAATCAATATGGGAAAAGGTTACAATTTTACCCACGCAATATATGAAAAGGTATACATTTCTAAAATCTAAATTATATGAAAAGGGTGGGGTAACAGAACCCCAGCGACACTGCTACAAGATATTTGATTTGCTAATCACCCACCCGTTGCTGAGCAGAGAACCATACTTTCAAGCCAGGAGCAGAGAACCATACTTTCAAGCCAGGAGCAGTCTATACTAACAGGCAAATTGGCAGGCAAATCCATACAGTACTGTAAATTAATGATACATGTATATCAAGTTACAGCACCTCTCCCAGCACAGTTAGCACACTGGTGTATGTCAGTCTTATAATATAAAACTGCGTAGGTTCATATCGTTTGATTCAACGTTTTTTCGGATATTTTTTAGGACCGTTGTCAACATAGTCAAATCCGACCTGCCACTTTGCAACCTGACCTGCAAAAATATAATTCGACTAAAAACAATGCCAGTCAAAATTGCTTTTTGAGACTGGGCGACTGAAAAAATTTTAAAATGTGACCTTGTGACCCTATTTGGAATTCTCCATTCGTCGGTGTGGCTAAAAAGGGGGCATCTTTATTAAAAAAAAAAACCAAGACCAATCATAAACTTTTTTTTCAAAACTCAGTGTCGTATTTTATTGTCTTTCCAACAATTTTTAATAAAAGCTTAAAATGTTTGTTTCACTTCCCTCTGACTTCCCTCCTGATATTTTTTTCTCAAGAAATTATATAGAATCAGTAAATGTATATATATATATACATATGTCTGTGGTCACCGTCATGCATTTAGATAAGAAATTCCAGCATGCATCATCAAATAATTCATGTGTATTTGTGACATCAACATAACTGAAACATTATATTATTTCCCAGTAATTAGGTAAATCATTTTGATTAACAATTATATATGTCTGGGACTTGTGCATGTATATGTCTAACAGGCACTTGTCTCAGAAAAAAAATCCTATATACTTTAATAAAGGTATATAGGAAATAAAATTCTGAGACAAGTGCCTGTGATATATCTGTCAGTCCCAGAATAATAAATATAATTGTATCTTAATCTTTGGAAAAATCCGATTAGTCAATTGTTAAATTCTTTTACTTCATAATTATGTCGAAGTATACTTTTAAAGTTTTAAATTTTAAAGTTAAAATGAATATTCCGTTTTGATCTGAGGAAAAACTTTTTAAACTGTAATGACATGGTCAGTCAACTGATTTGTTACATGGCTGATTACAGGTAATTAAAGCATGCAGTAATTTTCCATTACGACAGTGCGTGTACCCTGGGGTGTGTATAACGTATTAGAAATACCATAGTTATCTAGAGAACATCCTGTCTATGTGTAATACAGATTGATGACATTACACAAAATTTCTTTCGTTAAATGTAGTTAAGTATCTGTGTCCATTCCCTATTGCAACACTACAAATTTTTCGTAGAAAAAAATGTTAAAATTCAAAAAAAAAAATCATTTATATAAAATAAAGAAGAAAAAAGTAGCAAATAAACTTATGTAACTACGCATTTAGTAAACATAATTTCACTTTACATGTACAAACCCTTGAGAAAACGTGTATATAGTTGTGTTTAAAAAGGCCAATTCCCAGTGGATTTATTTCACACTTGGACCACAGGCACTTGTCTCAGAATTTTGTTTCCTATATACCTTAATATAACATTAAAAGTATATAGGACATTTTTTTTTCTGAGACAAGTGCCTGTGACTAGGACCTAAGATAACTAGAACTAAGTTCTTTGGAAAGTTTTTTGTCTGATACATGTAAACCTATAGATATTGTACATAATTAAGAACAGTTCAAATATATGTCTATAAATTAACGGTACGTCTAAAAACCGCTCAGGATCTCCTGAGTGAAGACAGGACATAAAAAGTCACTCAGGACATGTATATATGTTTTACGTCTAGTAATGGACTTCTGGTTTTAGTGAGCGTTGTTTTATTTTAGAGATATTGAGTTTTTTGTTAAAAAAACGGGGGTTTTCGCATGTCACGCCGTATGTCAGAAACTATTTATGCTTATTGCATAAAAATTCACACACAAGAAGACGGGCGTATCATGCGCTCATGGCGCATGTTGTTTATTGATCTTATAATTTTGGTTTTGATAAAATCAAACCAACATTAGAGAAGTTATTTGGGATACGTCATGCATAACCGATGATCATATTCAATACCAACAGAGACATATAATACATTGTATTATATGTCTCTGATACCAATCATCATTTTGATTAGGTCGTTTGATCTTTAATAATTAGGACTGATTGGTGATGGTTATAATCACATACAAGTAAACTTTGCAAAAAAAAAAAAAAGAAAGCGTTTCCTTGGAAAAATTATAATAATACATGAATATTGTTTTTATAAAAAAAAGTTATTTTTTTCGTTTTGTATGTAATAATTGAAGCCATTTAGAAATATAAGAAATCTTCACATAGTCGGGAAATTTTCAATTCAAGTTATTTCATTTGAAAACGTTAAAAAATATAGATCTTATTCGATGTAAAATGTGGGGTCCTTGGAGATCAAAACCCCGTTTAAATAGGGTTTGTCTACTTTCGTCTATTGCCGAACATTCTATAATCAAGGATTTGTACAAATCCTTGCTATAATATAATGAATCGCGTCTCCAATATCACCACCATTACATAAAGTACAAATACAATCTTCTCCTAAATATTGGGAATCTAACAATTTCATTAGGAAATTTTGAGTCACGATTTAGTTTTGGGATATTTTTTTCTTTGAATAAACTTAATTTTAAAAACGTTTCAGTATTTTTCTGAAACATTTTTAAAAGGAAACGGACTTGTAAACAAAATTTATTTTTGAATATTAATATTGAACAATGATTGTTAAGAAAACAATCTGCCAAAGTGGTTTGGTAATTAACTGGCTTCATGCTGTCAAAAATGTCTGCTTTTTATAAGTTAATGATAAAAAAAAAACTATTTGAAAGCGAATTAATCATTTCCTCAACTAAATACCATCTATAAATAAAGTCAATTCGTCAAGAACTTTCTCTCATATATTTAAACAATTGTAAAATAATTAATTTAAACTTTTGTACTGCGACTTTCTGTCCGTTTACCGATACTTATTCCTTGTTAAGTTTTTTCATATCCATTTACGAATACTTATAATGTGATTATTTTTCCGGATGCTTTTTATCCTATTTTCATATCAAACACCCATGTGACCCGTAGAACGGAGTTAAGTACAAATTTAGGAATTTAGTACTTAAAATTTTCAACAACAAAATTTTACACTTTCATTTACCTGGATTTATTTCTACGCTTAGAAGCCGCCACCCTGTATCAAACATAGCCAACACCTCGCATGGCGTATTCACGATGTTGAGGGATTGACAATATACAGCAAGTAAGTAATTGGGTTTGAATGCCAGAAGATCTGAATTTGTGAATTTGTAAATTGAATTTAACCTGTTCAGAGCGTGTATTGTTGAATTGTTTAATAAAATTACGCACACAATCTGGGCTGATATGCATAAAACCACTTTAAGTTCAAGGTATCAATGAAACTGGGTCTGCATGAAAAAATGACTTATCACATAGTACCAGAACCTATGTTTACTGTTAGATGATAAGAAAATATAGCTGTAGGCCTAGTTGATTGATTGATTGTTGGTTGCTTAACGTCCAGTGGCAAATATTTCATGCATATTCAGGCCTAGTTGAAAATCTTTACAAATTATTTATTCTTTAAATTTCTATTTGACTGTCTGGGTGCTTCTTATGTGTTTTAAATGTTTGCGTTTTGTATGCTATAGTTAAGTGTTATAGACTGTTGTACGTCATTTGGTCGTTTTTAAGTTTTTGCCATGGCGTTGTCAGTATGTCTTCGACTTATAAGTTTTATATAATCTGCATCTCTTGTGCTGTATGTTAAAATGTATCTACACAGTTGCTGCATCTTTACACATTCATCAATACACCTAAAAATATGAATAAAGCTTGCGTATATATAAAAAATAAGGAGATGTGGTATGATTGGTAATGAAACAACTATCCGCCAGTTCAATTCAAAAACCTGATATAAGCAAATGTGACTTACTTATACTTACTTTAATCAGAGAGATCTTGAATCTGAATTCAATGATACGAAGTGGGAAGGGGTAGAGGTGGATTAAGGTGAGGACATGGGGGCCCGTCCCTTTTTTGGAAAAAATTGGTTGATTATTTAGAGAATCACTGAAGCGGGCCCCCTCTTTATGCATGACAGTTAGTGCCTCCTTATGACATTTTTTGGATCCGCAACTGCTGAGGACTTCATAAAAAAATATTTAGTAAGTTTTTGTTTTGTGATAAATAAAGTATTTATATTCACATAGACAGAAATAGGATAAAATAAACTATCGAAAGCTTAAGTCCACATAAGAGGGTATGGATGGGGGTTAACAGAATAGAGAATAACGGGCAAACAATAAAGATTAAAGAATAATGAAATGCTAAAATATGAGGAAAGAGAGTAATGATCAAAAAGTGTAAGTTTGTAGAAATATAGCTAAAAAAAATAAAAGAACACAGAAAAAGAAGACCCCCCTCCCAAGATCCTGACTTCAACTTTAACGCTGCCGGGATATTTTGAGACAAAGTGCACGTATTAGTAGTCAGCCGAAACCACCACTGAAGCGTTTTGCATCCATACGTTTTTTTTTCGGGATACTGACTGCATAGTAAATTATCAGTGTACTAGTTAATGTTCTCGAGAGATGACCCTATTACAGAGACATATATACACATATGTGTATATATGTCTCTGCCCTATTACGTTTCAGTAACCTCTTCGACACGGTTCATTTAAGGTAGCACGGTAGTATTTGCATTCCAGAATTTAGGTTGCTCTTTTGTGTACCCTACTTAGGTCAATGTATCTGAACAGTGTGATTGGACTAAAAATACAGTATCAACTGAACATACTTTCCCAAACTGAGGGATGAATCAGGTGTAGAAAAATATGAAATAATTTTACAAACAGGTGAAAATGAATTTTTGAGAATTTTTTTAAATTTTGTATTCACTGCATGATAAAAGACCTAAAAGCACTAGTGGCCTTAGGTTTTTAAAAATAGCAAAAAAAGTTAACGGTCATGATACATATTCAAATTTATTTCTGATTAGTATAATGAAAGTACTTCAGTTAACTGTGTATGTAGAATTTTTCGCAGTGCTAGAAAGTGGTGAAAATCCTAAAAAGGCTATCATTATCCCTTATGGGCCAGGAAATACTACCGTGCCACCTTAACTGGGATATATATGTTTACACAAAATCAATAAAGGTATTTGTTTTACCTATGCAATTTGTAAGTTTATCAATAAAAAGTTGATTAAGGGCAACTAGAATAAAAACAGCCCTTAAATTTCACCCCTGGGAGTGAAAATTGCTGATTCAGCAAATTTTGCCTGATCTGTGGGTAATAATGTTAATATTTACCTAGAAAGTAAAATTTCTTTATTTTTAAGTAACTTGCAATACATTTTTAATTATAAAGTTTAGTTTTAACTTTTCGCAGTGTCTGACACTTGTGCAACAACTGGAATTTGAGACGCGACATATTTAAGTCGCCTGTACCTCCTATAATTTTCACCGTAATAAATAAAGTGCATAATTTTTTATTTTTTTCCACACAAGTACAGCTATACTAGTTTTCTTCAGGTTTAATTTGTAGTTCTGTGGTAACATGACACCAGTAAAGAGCTTTTTTGGAACTAGTAAGTGGTTAAGGGATCCTTACTTATTCATTTAGCCCTCATATTTAGCTGAAATAGAGATAGCATTAGGGGTTTCTTTACATTGACAAGACAATTTTTTGGACAAAGAATGTGATTATGATTGTATATCAGCAAGATTAAATAGTTTATTCATTTTCCATGCAAATGTCATTAATTTACTTGATTTTCTGACCCTGAAAAGCACAATAAAGCTAAATTGATTATGTAAGGGGACATAATTTAACTGAATGCATACATGAGAAATAGACAATGAGTCAACTTAAAGATATATTCTAGTACATGTATTGTCAAAAAGATCTTTGAATAATAGTAAACTGCCATCTAAAGAGTCTTGTTATATTGCCTTCATAATCTGGAAATGCTTAAAGGAATGTAAGGCATGCTGTAAAATGTGGAATGGACTTTACTATCAGTTTTCATGATTTGGTGCTTAAACTGTTTCTTTCAGTCAGATTAACTATAAATAGAGTTGGCAATCCAATAATTCCTCCTGAATCACCATGGTTTACTTCTGTGTTGATTTGAAACAACATATATTTGGGTTTTGTTCACTCCTTAAGTAAAAATGTTCAGATGAAAAAAAGTGAAAATCTGCCAGCTGGGGTAGGGGTATACTTTTTAATTTTTTTTTGGTAAGAAATAAGTGAAGACTAGTATTCTTTATTGTAATATGTTTCCTAGTAAGAAGTCTATGCATCATAGGTGTCATGACAGATTTCAAGTTTGTAATGTCTTGGTTAAGGTAGCACGGTAGTATTTGCATTCCAGAATTTAGGTTGCTCTTTTGTGTACCCTACTTAGGTCAATGTATCTGAACAGTGTGATTGGACTAAAAATACAGTATCAACTGAACATACTTTCCCAAACTGAGGGATGAATCAGGTGTAGAAAAATATGAAATAATTTTACAAACAGGTGAAAATGAATTTTTGAGAATTTTTTTAAATTTTGTATTCACTGCATGATAAAAGACCTAAAAGCACTAGTGGCCTTAGGTTTTTAAAAATAGCAAAAAAAGTTAACGGTCATGATACATATTCAAATTTATTTCTGATTAGTATAATGAAAGTACTTCAGTTAACTGTGTATGTAGAATTTTTCGCAGTGCTAGAAAGTGGTGAAAATCCTAAAAAGGCTATCATTATCCCTTATGGGCCAGGAAATACTACCGTGCCACCTTAACTGGGATATATATGTTTACACAAAATCAATAAAGGTATTTGTTTTACCTATGCAATTTGTAAGTTTATCAATAAAAAGTTGATTAAGGGCAACTAGAATAAAAACAGCCCTTAAATTTCACCCCTGGGAGTGAAAATTGCTGATTCAGCAAATTTTGCCTGATCTGTGGGTAATAATGTTAATATTTACCTAGAAAGTAAAATTTCTTTATTTTTAAGTAACTTGCAATACATTTTTAATTATAAAGTTTAGTTTTAACTTTTCGCAGTGTCTGACACTTGTGCAACAACTGGAATTTGAGACGCGACATATTTAAGTCGCCTGTACCTCCTATAATTTTCACCGTAATAAATAAAGTGCATAATTTTTTATTTTTTTCCACACAAGTACAGCTATACTAGTTTTCTTCAGGTTTAATTTGTAGTTCTGTGGTAACATGACACCAGTAAAGAGCTTTTTTGGAACTAGTAAGTGGTTAAGGGATCCTTACTTATTCATTTAGCCCTCATATTTAGCTGAAATAGAGATAGCATTAGGGGTTTCTTTACATTGACAAGACAATTTTTTGGACAAAGAATGTGATTATGATTGTATATCAGCAAGATTAAATAGTTTATTCATTTTCCATGCAAATGTCATTAATTTACTTGATTTTCTGACCCTGAAAAGCACAATAAAGCTAAATTGATTATGTAAGGGGACATAATTTAACTGAATGCATACATGAGAAATAGACAATGAGTCAACTTAAAGATATATTCTAGTACATGTATTGTCAAAAAGATCTTTGAATAATAGTAAACTGCCATCTAAAGAGTCTTGTTATATTGCCTTCATAATCTGGAAATGCTTAAAGGAATGTAAGGCATGCTGTAAAATGTGGAATGGACTTTACTATCAGTTTTCATGATTTGGTGCTTAAACTGTTTCTTTCAGTCAGATTAACTATAAATAGAGTTGGCAATCCAATAATTCCTCCTGAATCACCATGGTTTACTTCTGTGTTGATTTGAAACAACATATATTTGGGTTTTGTTCACTCCTTAAGTAAAAATGTTCAGATGAAAAAAAGTGAAAATCTGCCAGCTGGGGTAGGGGTATACTTTTTAATTTTTTTTTGGTAAGAAATAAGTGAAGACTAGTATTCTTTATTGTAATATGTTTCCTAGTAAGAAGTCTATGCATCATAGGTGTCATGACAGATTTCAAGTTTGTAATGTCTTGGTTAAGGTAGCACGGTAGTATTTGCATTCCAGAATTTAGGTTGCTCTTTTGTGTACCCTACTTAGGTCAATGTATCTGAACAGTGTGATTGGACTAAAAATACAGTATCAACTGAACATACTTTCCCAAACTGAGGGATGAATCAGGTGTAGAAAAATATGAAATAATTTTACAAACAGGTGAAAATGAATTTTTGAGAATTTTTTTAAATTTTGTATTCACTGCATGATAAAAGACCTAAAAGCACTAGTGGCCTTAGGTTTTTAAAAATAGCAAAAAAAGTTAACGGTCATGATACATATTCAAATTTATTTCTGATTAGTATAATGAAAGTACTTCAGTTAACTGTGTATGTAGAATTTTTCGCAGTGCTAGAAAGTGGTGAAAATCCTAAAAAGGCTATCATTATCCCTTATGGGCCAGGAAATACTACCGTGCCACCTTAACTGGGATATATATGTTTACACAAAATCAATAAAGGTATTTGTTTTACCTATGCAATTTGTAAGTTTATCAATAAAAAGTTGATTAAGGGCAACTAGAATAAAAACAGCCCTTAAATTTCACCCCTGGGAGTGAAAATTGCTGATTCAGCAAATTTTGCCTGATCTGTGGGTAATAATGTTAATATTTACCTAGAAAGTAAAATTTCTTTATTTTTAAGTAACTTGCAATACATTTTTAATTATAAAGTTTAGTTTTAACTTTTCGCAGTGTCTGACACTTGTGCAACAACTGGAATTTGAGACGCGACATATTTAAGTCGCCTGTACCTCCTATAATTTTCACCGTAATAAATAAAGTGCATAATTTTTTATTTTTTTCCACACAAGTACAGCTATACTAGTTTTCTTCAGGTTTAATTTGTAGTTCTGTGGTAACATGACACCAGTAAAGAGCTTTTTTGGAACTAGTAAGTGGTTAAGGGATCCTTACTTATTCATTTAGCCCTCATATTTAGCTGAAATAGAGATAGCATTAGGGGTTTCTTTACATTGACAAGACAATTTTTTGGACAAAGAATGTGATTATGATTGTATATCAGCAAGATTAAATAGTTTATTCATTTTCCATGCAAATGTCATTAATTTACTTGATTTTCTGACCCTGAAAAGCACAATAAAGCTAAATTGATTATGTAAGGGGACATAATTTAACTGAATGCATACATGAGAAATAGACAATGAGTCAACTTAAAGATATATTCTAGTACATGTATTGTCAAAAAGATCTTTGAATAATAGTAAACTGCCATCTAAAGAGTCTTGTTATATTGCCTTCATAATCTGGAAATGCTTAAAGGAATGTAAGGCATGCTGTAAAATGTGGAATGGACTTTACTATCAGTTTTCATGATTTGGTGCTTAAACTGTTTCTTTCAGTCAGATTAACTATAAATAGAGTTGGCAATCCAATAATTCCTCCTGAATCACCATGGTTTACTTCTGTGTTGATTTGAAACAACATATATTTGGGTTTTGTTCACTCCTTAAGTAAAAATGTTCAGATGAAAAAAAGTGAAAATCTGCCAGCTGGGGTAGGGGTATACTTTTTAATTTTTTTTTGGTAAGAAATAAGTGAAGACTAGTATTCTTTATTGTAATATGTTTCCTAGTAAGAAGTCTATGCATCATAGGTGTCATGACAGATTTCAAGTTTGTAATGTCTTGGTTAAGGTAGCACGGTAGTATTTGCATTCCAGAATTTAGGTTGCTCTTTTGTGTACCCTACTTAGGTCAATGTATCTGAACAGTGTGATTGGACTAAAAATACAGTATCAACTGAACATACTTTCCCAAACTGAGGGATGAATCAGGTGTAGAAAAATATGAAATAATTTTACAAACAGGTGAAAATGAATTTTTGAGAATTTTTTTAAATTTTGTATTCACTGCATGATAAAAGACCTAAAAGCACTAGTGGCCTTAGGTTTTTAAAAATAGCAAAAAAAGTTAACGGTCATGATACATATTCAAATTTATTTCTGATTAGTATAATGAAAGTACTTCAGTTAACTGTGTATGTAGAATTTTTCGCAGTGCTAGAAAGTGGTGAAAATCCTAAAAAGGCTATCATTATCCCTTATGGGCCAGGAAATACTACCGTGCCACCTTAACTGGGATATATATGTTTACACAAAATCAATAAAGGTATTTGTTTTACCTATGCAATTTGTAAGTTTATCAATAAAAAGTTGATTAAGGGCAACTAGAATAAAAACAGCCCTTAAATTTCACCCCTGGGAGTGAAAATTGCTGATTCAGCAAATTTTGCCTGATCTGTGGGTAATAATGTTAATATTTACCTAGAAAGTAAAATTTCTTTATTTTTAAGTAACTTGCAATACATTTTTAATTATAAAGTTTAGTTTTAACTTTTCGCAGTGTCTGACACTTGTGCAACAACTGGAATTTGAGACGCGACATATTTAAGTCGCCTGTACCTCCTATAATTTTCACCGTAATAAATAAAGTGCATAATTTTTTATTTTTTTCCACACAAGTACAGCTATACTAGTTTTCTTCAGGTTTAATTTGTAGTTCTGTGGTAACATGACACCAGTAAAGAGCTTTTTTGGAACTAGTAAGTGGTTAAGGGATCCTTACTTATTCATTTAGCCCTCATATTTAGCTGAAATAGAGATAGCATTAGGGGTTTCTTTACATTGACAAGACAATTTTTTGGACAAAGAATGTGATTATGATTGTATATCAGCAAGATTAAATAGTTTATTCATTTTCCATGCAAATGTCATTAATTTACTTGATTTTCTGACCCTGAAAAGCACAATAAAGCTAAATTGATTATGTAAGGGGACATAATTTAACTGAATGCATACATGAGAAATAGACAATGAGTCAACTTAAAGATATATTCTAGTACATGTATTGTCAAAAAGATCTTTGAATAATAGTAAACTGCCATCTAAAGAGTCTTGTTATATTGCCTTCATAATCTGGAAATGCTTAAAGGAATGTAAGGCATGCTGTAAAATGTGGAATGGACTTTACTATCAGTTTTCATGATTTGGTGCTTAAACTGTTTCTTTCAGTCAGATTAACTATAAATAGAGTTGGCAATCCAATAATTCCTCCTGAATCACCATGGTTTACTTCTGTGTTGATTTGAAACAACATATATTTGGGTTTTGTTCACTCCTTAAGTAAAAATGTTCAGATGAAAAAAAGTGAAAATCTGCCAGCTGGGGTAGGGGTATACTTTTTAATTTTTTTTTGGTAAGAAATAAGTGAAGACTAGTATTCTTTATTGTAATATGTTTCCTAGTAAGAAGTCTATGCATCATAGGTGTCATGACAGATTTCAAGTTTGTAATGTCTTGGTTAAGGTAGCACGGTAGTATTTGCATTCCAGAATTTAGGTTGCTCTTTTGTGTACCCTACTTAGGTCAATGTATCTGAACAGTGTGATTGGACTAAAAATACAGTATCAACTGAACATACTTTCCCAAACTGAGGGATGAATCAGGTGTAGAAAAATATGAAATAATTTTACAAACAGGTGAAAATGAATTTTTGAGAATTTTTTTAAATTTTGTATTCACTGCATGATAAAAGACCTAAAAGCACTAGTGGCCTTAGGTTTTTAAAAATAGCAAAAAAAGTTAACGGTCATGATACATATTCAAATTTATTTCTGATTAGTATAATGAAAGTACTTCAGTTAACTGTGTATGTAGAATTTTTCGCAGTGCTAGAAAGTGGTGAAAATCCTAAAAAGGCTATCATTATCCCTTATGGGCCAGGAAATACTACCGTGCCACCTTAACTGGGATATATATGTTTACACAAAATCAATAAAGGTATTTGTTTTACCTATGCAATTTGTAAGTTTATCAATAAAAAGTTGATTAAGGGCAACTAGAATAAAAACAGCCCTTAAATTTCACCCCTGGGAGTGAAAATTGCTGATTCAGCAAATTTTGCCTGATCTGTGGGTAATAATGTTAATATTTACCTAGAAAGTAAAATTTCTTTATTTTTAAGTAACTTGCAATACATTTTTAATTATAAAGTTTAGTTTTAACTTTTCGCAGTGTCTGACACTTGTGCAACAACTGGAATTTGAGACGCGACATATTTAAGTCGCCTGTACCTCCTATAATTTTCACCGTAATAAATAAAGTGCATAATTTTTTATTTTTTTCCACACAAGTACAGCTATACTAGTTTTCTTCAGGTTTAATTTGTAGTTCTGTGGTAACATGACACCAGTAAAGAGCTTTTTTGGAACTAGTAAGTGGTTAAGGGATCCTTACTTATTCATTTAGCCCTCATATTTAGCTGAAATAGAGATAGCATTAGGGGTTTCTTTACATTGACAAGACAATTTTTTGGACAAAGAATGTGATTATGATTGTATATCAGCAAGATTAAATAGTTTATTCATTTTCCATGCAAATGTCATTAATTTACTTGATTTTCTGACCCTGAAAAGCACAATAAAGCTAAATTGATTATGTAAGGGGACATAATTTAACTGAATGCATACATGAGAAATAGACAATGAGTCAACTTAAAGATATATTCTAGTACATGTATTGTCAAAAAGATCTTTGAATAATAGTAAACTGCCATCTAAAGAGTCTTGTTATATTGCCTTCATAATCTGGAAATGCTTAAAGGAATGTAAGGCATGCTGTAAAATGTGGAATGGACTTTACTATCAGTTTTCATGATTTGGTGCTTAAACTGTTTCTTTCAGTCAGATTAACTATAAATAGAGTTGGCAATCCAATAATTCCTCCTGAATCACCATGGTTTACTTCTGTGTTGATTTGAAACAACATATATTTGGGTTTTGTTCACTCCTTAAGTAAAAATGTTCAGATGAAAAAAAGTGAAAATCTGCCAGCTGGGGTAGGGGTATACTTTTTAATTTTTTTTTGGTAAGAAATAAGTGAAGACTAGTATTCTTTATTGTAATATGTTTCCTAGTAAGAAGTCTATGCATCATAGGTGTCATGACAGATTTCAAGTTTGTAATGTCTTGGTTAAGGTAGCACGGTAGTATTTGCATTCCAGAATTTAGGTTGCTCTTTTGTGTACCCTACTTAGGTCAATGTATCTGAACAGTGTGATTGGACTAAAAATACAGTATCAACTGAACATACTTTCCCAAACTGAGGGATGAATCAGGTGTAGAAAAATATGAAATAATTTTACAAACAGGTGAAAATGAATTTTTGAGAATTTTTTTAAATTTTGTATTCACTGCATGATAAAAGACCTAAAAGCACTAGTGGCCTTAGGTTTTTAAAAATAGCAAAAAAAGTTAACGGTCATGATACATATTCAAATTTATTTCTGATTAGTATAATGAAAGTACTTCAGTTAACTGTGTATGTAGAATTTTTCGCAGTGCTAGAAAGTGGTGAAAATCCTAAAAAGGCTATCATTATCCCTTATGGGCCAGGAAATACTACCGTGCCACCTTAACTGGGATATATATGTTTACACAAAATCAATAAAGGTATTTGTTTTACCTATGCAATTTGTAAGTTTATCAATAAAAAGTTGATTAAGGGCAACTAGAATAAAAACAGCCCTTAAATTTCACCCCTGGGAGTGAAAATTGCTGATTCAGCAAATTTTGCCTGATCTGTGGGTAATAATGTTAATATTTACCTAGAAAGTAAAATTTCTTTATTTTTAAGTAACTTGCAATACATTTTTAATTATAAAGTTTAGTTTTAACTTTTCGCAGTGTCTGACACTTGTGCAACAACTGGAATTTGAGACGCGACATATTTAAGTCGCCTGTACCTCCTATAATTTTCACCGTAATAAATAAAGTGCATAATTTTTTATTTTTTTCCACACAAGTACAGCTATACTAGTTTTCTTCAGGTTTAATTTGTAGTTCTGTGGTAACATGACACCAGTAAAGAGCTTTTTTGGAACTAGTAAGTGGTTAAGGGATCCTTACTTATTCATTTAGCCCTCATATTTAGCTGAAATAGAGATAGCATTAGGGGTTTCTTTACATTGACAAGACAATTTTTTGGACAAAGAATGTGATTATGATTGTATATCAGCAAGATTAAATAGTTTATTCATTTTCCATGCAAATGTCATTAATTTACTTGATTTTCTGACCCTGAAAAGCACAATAAAGCTAAATTGATTATGTAAGGGGACATAATTTAACTGAATGCATACATGAGAAATAGACAATGAGTCAACTTAAAGATATATTCTAGTACATGTATTGTCAAAAAGATCTTTGAATAATAGTAAACTGCCATCTAAAGAGTCTTGTTATATTGCCTTCATAATCTGGAAATGCTTAAAGGAATGTAAGGCATGCTGTAAAATGTGGAATGGACTTTACTATCAGTTTTCATGATTTGGTGCTTAAACTGTTTCTTTCAGTCAGATTAACTATAAATAGAGTTGGCAATCCAATAATTCCTCCTGAATCACCATGGTTTACTTCTGTGTTGATTTGAAACAACATATATTTGGGTTTTGTTCACTCCTTAAGTAAAAATGTTCAGATGAAAAAAAGTGAAAATCTGCCAGCTGGGGTAGGGGTATACTTTTTAATTTTTTTTTGGTAAGAAATAAGTGAAGACTAGTATTCTTTATTGTAATATGTTTCCTAGTAAGAAGTCTATGCATCATAGGTGTCATGACAGATTTCAAGTTTGTAATGTCTTGGTTAAGGTAGCACGGTAGTATTTGCATTCCAGAATTTAGGTTGCTCTTTTGTGTACCCTACTTAGGTCAATGTATCTGAACAGTGTGATTGGACTAAAAATACAGTATCAACTGAACATACTTTCCCAAGCTGAGGGATGAATCAGGTGTAGAAAAATATGAAATAATTTTACAAACAGGTGAAAATGAATTTTTGAGAATTTTTTTAAATTTTGTATTCACTGCATGATAAAAGACCTAAAAGCACTAGTGGCCTTAGGTTTTTAAAAATAGCAAAAAAAGTTAACGGTCATGATACATATTCAAATTTATTTCTGATTAGTATAATGAAAGTACTTCAGTTAACTGTGTATGTAGAATTTTTCGCAGTGCTAGAAAGTGGTGAAAATCCTAAAAAGGCTATCATTATCCCTTATGGGCCAGGAAATACTACCGTGCCACCTTAACTGGGATATATATGTTTACACAAAATCAATAAAGGTATTTGTTTTACCTATGCAATTTGTAAGTTTATCAATAAAAAGTTGATTAAGGGCAACTAGAATAAAAACAGCCCTTAAATTTCACCCCTGGGAGTGAAAATTGCTGATTCAGCAAATTTTGCCTGATCTGTGGGTAATAATGTTAATATTTACCTAGAAAGTAAAATTTCTTTATTTTTAAGTAACTTGCAATACATTTTTAATTATAAAGTTTAGTTTTAACTTTTCGCAGTGTCTGACACTTGTGCAACAACTGGAATTTGAGACGCGACATATTTAAGTCGCCTGTACCTCCTATAATTTTCACCGTAATAAATAAAGTGCATAATTTTTTATTTTTTTCCACACAAGTACAGCTATACTAGTTTTCTTCAGGTTTAATTTGTAGTTCTGTGGTAACATGACACCAGTAAAGAGCTTTTTTGGAACTAGTAAGTGGTTAAGGGATCCTTACTTATTCATTTAGCCCTCATATTTAGCTGAAATAGAGATAGCATTAGGGGTTTCTTTACATTGACAAGACAATTTTTTGGACAAAGAATGTGATTATGATTGTATATCAGCAAGATTAAATAGTTTATTCATTTTCCATGCAAATGTCATTAATTTACTTGATTTTCTGACCCTGAAAAGCACAATAAAGCTAAATTGATTATGTAAGGGGACATAATTTAACTGAATGCATACATGAGAAATAGACAATGAGTCAACTTAAAGATATATTCTAGTACATGTATTGTCAAAAAGATCTTTGAATAATAGTAAACTGCCATCTAAAGAGTCTTGTTATATTGCCTTCATAATCTGGAAATGCTTAAAGGAATGTAAGGCATGCTGTAAAATGTGGAATGGACTTTACTATCAGTTTTCATGATTTGGTGCTTAAACTGTTTCTTTCAGTCAGATTAACTATAAATAGAGTTGGCAATCCAATAATTCCTCCTGAATCACCATGGTTTACTTCTGTGTTGATTTGAAACAACATATATTTGGGTTTTGTTCACTCCTTAAGTAAAAATGTTCAGATGAAAAAAAGTGAAAATCTGCCAGCTGGGGTAGGGGTATACTTTTTAATTTTTTTTTGGTAAGAAATAAGTGAAGACTAGTATTCTTTATTGTAATATGTTTCCTAGTAAGAAGTCTATGCATCATAGGTGTCATGACAGATTTCAAGTTTGTAATGTCTTGGTTAAGGTAGCACGGTAGTATTTGCATTCCAGAATTTAGGTTGCTCTTTTGTGTACCCTACTTAGGTCAATGTATCTGAACAGTGTGATTGGACTAAAAATACAGTATCAACTGAACATACTTTCCCAAACTGAGGGATGAATCAGGTGTAGAAAAATATGAAATAATTTTACAAACAGGTGAAAATGAATTTTTGAGAATTTTTTTAAATTTTGTATTCACTGCATGATAAAAGACCTAAAAGCACTAGTGGCCTTAGGTTTTTAAAAATAGCAAAAAAAGTAAACGGTCATGATACATATTCAAATTTATTTCTGATTAGTATAATGAAAGTACTTCAGTTAACTGTGTATGTAGAATTTTTCGCAGTGCTAGAAAGTGGTGAAAATCCTAAAAAGGCTATCATTATCCCTTATGGGCCAGGAAATACTACCGTGCCACCTTAACTGGGATATATATGTTTACACAAAATCAATAAAGGTATTTGTTTTACCTATGCAATTTGTAAGTTTATCAATAAAAAGTTGATTAAGGGCAACTAGAATAAAAACAGCCCTTAAATTTCACCCCTGGGAGTGAAAATTGCTGATTCAGCAAATTTTGCCTGATCTGTGGGTAATAATGTTAATATTTACCTAGAAAGTAAAATTTCTTTATTTTTAAGTAACTTGCAATACATTTTTAATTATAAAGTTTAGTTTTAACTTTTCGCAGTGTCTGACACTTGTGCAACAACTGGAATTTGAGACGCGACATATTTAAGTCGCCTGTACCTCCTATAATTTTCACCGTAATAAATAAAGTGCATAATTTTTTATTTTTTTCCACACAAGTACAGCTATACTAGTTTTCTTCAGGTTTAATTTGTAGTTCTGTGGTAACATGACACCAGTAAAGAGCTTTTTTGGAACTAGTAAGTGGTTAAGGGATCCTTACTTATTCATTTAGCCCTCATATTTAGCTGAAATAGAGATAGCATTAGGGGTTTCTTTACATTGACAAGACAATTTTTTGGACAAAGAATGTGATTATGATTGTATATCAGCAAGATTAAATAGTTTATTCATTTTCCATGCAAATGTCATTAATTTACTTGATTTTCTGACCCTGAAAAGCACAATAAAGCTAAATTGATTATGTAAGGGGACATAATTTAACTGAATGCATACATGAGAAATAGACAATGAGTCAACTTAAAGATATATTCTAGTACATGTATTGTCAAAAAGATCTTTGAATAATAGTAAACTGCCATCTAAAGAGTCTTGTTATATTGCCTTCATAATCTGGAAATGCTTAAAGGAATGTAAGGCATGCTGTAAAATGTGGAATGGACTTTACTATCAGTTTTCATGATTTGGTGCTTAAACTGTTTCTTTCAGTCAGATTAACTATAAATAGAGTTGGCAATCCAATAATTCCTCCTGAATCACCATGGTTTACTTCTGTGTTGATTTGAAACAACATATATTTGGGTTTTGTTCACTCCTTAAGTAAAAATGTTCAGATGAAAAAAAGTGAAAATCTGCCAGCTGGGGTAGGGGTATACTTTTTAATTTTTTTTTGGTAAGAAATAAGTGAAGACTAGTATTCTTTATTGTAATATGTTTCCTAGTAAGAAGTCTATGCATCATAGGTGTCATGACAGATTTCAAGTTTGTAATGTCTTGGTTAAGGTAGCACGGTAGTATTTGCATTCCAGAATTTAGGTTGCTCTTTTGTGTACCCTACTTAGGTCAATGTATCTGAACAGTGTGATTGGACTAAAAATACAGTATCAACTGAACATACTTTCCCAAACTGAGGGATGAATCAGGTGTAGAAAAATATGAAATAATTTTACAAACAGGTGAAAATGAATTTTTGAGAATTTTTTTAAATTTTGTATTCACTGCATGATAAAAGACCTAAAAGCACTAGTGGCCTTAGGTTTTTAAAAATAGCAAAAAAAGTAAACGGTCATGATACATATTCAAATTTATTTCTGATTAGTATAATGAAAGTACTTCAGTTAACTGTGTATGTAGAATTTTTCGCAGTGCTAGAAAGTGGTGAAAATCCTAAAAAGGCTATCATTATCCCTTATGGGCCAGGAAATACTACCGTGCCACCTTAACTGGGATATATATGTTTACACAAAATCAATAAAGGTATTTGTTTTACCTATGCAATTTGTAAGTTTATCAATAAAAAGTTGATTAAGGGCAACTAGAATAAAAACAGCCCTTAAATTTCACCCCTGGGAGTGAAAATTGCTGATTCAGCAAATTTTGCCTGATCTGTGGGTAATAATGTTAATATTTACCTAGAAAGTAAAATTTCTTTATTTTTAAGTAACTTGCAATACATTTTTAATTATAAAGTTTAGTTTTAACTTTTCGCAGTGTCTGACACTTGTGCAACAACTGGAATTTGAGACGCGACATATTTAAGTCGCCTGTACCTCCTATAATTTTCACCGTAATAAATAAAGTGCATAATTTTTTATTTTTTTCCACACAAGTACAGCTATACTAGTTTTCTTCAGGTTTAATTTGTAGTTCTGTGGTAACATGACACCAGTAAAGAGCTTTTTTGGAACTAGTAAGTGGTTAAGGGATCCTTACTTATTCATTTAGCCCTCATATTTAGCTGAAATAGAGATAGCATTAGGGGTTTCTTTACATTGACAAGACAATTTTTTGGACAAAGAATGTGATTATGATTGTATATCAGCAAGATTAAATAGTTTATTCATTTTCCATGCAAATGTCATTAATTTACTTGATTTTCTGACCCTGAAAAGCACAATAAAGCTAAATTGATTATGTAAGGGGACATAATTTAACTGAATGCATACATGAGAAATAGACAATGAGTCAACTTAAAGATATATTCTAGTACATGTATTGTCAAAAAGATCTTTGAATAATAGTAAACTGCCATCTAAAGAGTCTTGTTATATTGCCTTCATAATCTGGAAATGCTTAAAGGAATGTAAGGCATGCTGTAAAATGTGGAATGGACTTTACTATCAGTTTTCATGATTTGGTGCTTAAACTGTTTCTTTCAGTCAGATTAACTATAAATAGAGTTGGCAATCCAATAATTCCTCCTGAATCACCATGGTTTACTTCTGTGTTGATTTGAAACAACATATATTTGGGTTTTGTTCACTCCTTAAGTAAAAATGTTCAGATGAAAAAAAGTGAAAATCTGCCAGCTGGGGTAGGGGTATACTTTTTAATTTTTTTTTGGTAAGAAATAAGTGAAGACTAGTATTCTTTATTGTAATATGTTTCCTAGTAAGAAGTCTATGCATCATAGGTGTCATGACAGATTTCAAGTTTGTAATGTCTTGGTTAAGGTAGCACGGTAGTATTTGCATTCCAGAATTTAGGTTGCTCTTTTGTGTACCCTACTTAGGTCAATGTATCTGAACAGTGTGATTGGACTAAAAATACAGTATCAACTGAACATACTTTCCCAAACTGAGGGATGAATCAGGTGTAGAAAAATATGAAATAATTTTACAAACAGGTGAAAATGAATTTTTGAGAATTTTTTTAAATTTTGTATTCACTGCATGATAAAAGACCTAAAAGCACTAGTGGCCTTAGGTTTTTAAAAATAGCAAAAAAAGTAAACGGTCATGATACATATTCAAATTTATTTCTGATTAGTATAATGAAAGTACTTCAGTTAACTGTGTATGTAGAATTTTTCGCAGTGCTAGAAAGTGGTGAAAATCCTAAAAAGGCTATCATTATCCCTTATGGGCCAGGAAATACTACCGTGCCACCTTAACTGGGATATATATGTTTACACAAAATCAATAAAGGTATTTGTTTTACCTATGCAATTTGTAAGTTTATCAATAAAAAGTTGATTAAGGGCAACTAGAATAAAAACAGCCCTTAAATTTCACCCCTGGGAGTGAAAATTGCTGATTCAGCAAATTTTGCCTGATCTGTGGGTAATAATGTTAATATTTACCTAGAAAGTAAAATTTCTTTATTTTTAAGTAACTTGCAATACATTTTTAATTATAAAGTTTAGTTTTAACTTTTCGCAGTGTCTGACACTTGTGCAACAACTGGAATTTGAGACGCGACATATTTAAGTCGCCTGTACCTCCTATAATTTTCACCGTAATAAATAAAGTGCATAATTTTTTATTTTTTTCCACACAAGTACAGCTATACTAGTTTTCTTCAGGTTTAATTTGTAGTTCTGTGGTAACATGACACCAGTAAAGAGCTTTTTTGGAACTAGTAAGTGGTTAAGGGATCCTTACTTATTCATTTAGCCCTCATATTTAGCTGAAATAGAGATAGCATTAGGGGTTTCTTTACATTGACAAGACAATTTTTTGGACAAAGAATGTGATTATGATTGTATATCAGCAAGATTAAATAGTTTATTCATTTTCCATGCAAATGTCATTAATTTACTTGATTTTCTGACCCTGAAAAGCACAATAAAGCTAAATTGATTATGTAAGGGGACATAATTTAACTGAATGCATACATGAGAAATAGACAATGAGTCAACTTAAAGATATATTCTAGTACATGTATTGTCAAAAAGATCTTTGAATAATAGTAAACTGCCATCTAAAGAGTCTTGTTATATTGCCTTCATAATCTGGAAATGCTTAAAGGAATGTAAGGCATGCTGTAAAATGTGGAATGGACTTTACTATCAGTTTTCATGATTTGGTGCTTAAACTGTTTCTTTCAGTCAGATTAACTATAAATAGAGTTGGCAATCCAATAATTCCTCCTGAATCACCATGGTTTACTTCTGTGTTGATTTGAAACAACATATATTTGGGTTTTGTTCACTCCTTAAGTAAAAATGTTCAGATGAAAAAAAGTGAAAATCTGCCAGCTGGGGTAGGGGTATACTTTTTAATTTTTTTTTGGTAAGAAATAAGTGAAGACTAGTATTCTTTATTGTAATATGTTTCCTAGTAAGAAGTCTATGCATCATAGGTGTCATGACAGATTTCAAGTTTGTAATGTCTTGGTTAAGGTAGCACGGTAGTATTTGCATTCCAGAATTTAGGTTGCTCTTTTGTGTACCCTACTTAGGTCAATGTATCTGAACAGTGTGATTGGACTAAAAATACAGTATCAACTGAACATACTTTCCCAAACTGAGGGATGAATCAGGTGTAGAAAAATATGAAATAATTTTACAAACAGGTGAAAATGAATTTTTGAGAATTTTTTTAAATTTTGTATTCACTGCATGATAAAAGACCTAAAAGCACTAGTGGCCTTAGGTTTTTAAAAATAGCAAAAAAAGTAAACGGTCATGATACATATTCAAATTTATTTCTGATTAGTATAATGAAAGTACTTCAGTTAACTGTGTATGTAGAATTTTTCGCAGTGCTAGAAAGTGGTGAAAATCCTAAAAAGGCTATCATTATCCCTTATGGGCCAGGAAATACTACCGTGCCACCTTAACTGGGATATATATGTTTACACAAAATCAATAAAGGTATTTGTTTTACCTATGCAATTTGTAAGTTTATCAATAAAAAGTTGATTAAGGGCAACTAGAATAAATACAGCCCTTAAATTTCACCCCTGGGAGTGAAAATTGCTGATTCAGCAAATTTTGCCTGATCTGTGGGTAATAATGTTAATATTTACCTAGAAAGTAAAATTTCTTTATTTTTAAGTAACTTGCAATACATTTTTAATTATAAAGTTTAGTTTTAACTTTTCGCAGTGTCTGACACTTGTGCAACAACTGGAATTTGAGACGCGACATATTTAAGTCGCCTGTACCTCCTATAATTTTCACCGTAATAAATAAAGTGCATAATTTTTTATTTTTTTCCACACAAGTACAGCTATACTAGTTTTCTTCAGGTTTAATTTGTAGTTCTGTGGTAACATGACACCAGTAAAGAGCTTTTTTGGAACTAGTAAGTGGTTAAGGGATCCTTACTTATTCATTTAGCCCTCATATTTAGCTGAAATAGAGATAGCATTAGGGGTTTCTTTACATTGACAAGACAATTTTTTGGACAAAGAATGTGATTATGATTGTATATCAGCAAGATTAAATAGTTTATTCATTTTCCATGCAAATGTCATTAATTTACTTGATTTTCTGACCCTGAAAAGCACAATAAAGCTAAATTGATTATGTAAGGGGACATAATTTAACTGAATGCATACATGAGAAATAGACAATGAGTCAACTTAAAGATATATTCTAGTACATGTATTGTCAAAAAGATCTTTGAATAATAGTAAACTGCCATCTAAAGAGTCTTGTTATATTGCCTTCATAATCTGGAAATGCTTAAAGGAATGTAAGGCATGCTGTAAAATGTGGAATGGACTTTACTATCAGTTTTCATGATTTGGTGCTTAAACTGTTTCTTTCAGTCAGATTAACTATAAATAGAGTTGGCAATCCAATAATTCCTCCTGAATCACCATGGTTTACTTCTGTGTTGATTTGAAACAACATATATTTGGGTTTTGTTCACTCCTTAAGTAAAAATGTTCAGATGAAAAAAAGTGAAAATCTGCCAGCTGGGGTAGGGGTATACTTTTTAATTTTTTTTTGGTAAGAAATAAGTGAAGACTAGTATTCTTTATTGTAATATGTTTCCTAGTAAGAAGTCTATGCATCATAGGTGTCATGACAGATTTCAAGTTTGTAATGTCTTGGTTAAGGTAGCACGGTAGTATTTGCATTCCAGAATTTAGGTTGCTCTTTTGTGTACCCTACTTAGGTCAATGTATCTGAACAGTGTGATTGGACTAAAAATACAGTATCAACTGAACATACTTTCCCAAACTGAGGGATGAATCAGGTGTAGAAAAATATGAAATAATTTTACAAACAGGTGAAAATGAATTTTTGAGAATTTTTTTAAATTTTGTATTCACTGCATGATAAAAGACCTAAAAGCACTAGTGGCCTTAGGTTTTTAAAAATAGCAAAAAAAGTAAACGGTCATGATACATATTCAAATTTATTTCTGATTAGTATAATGAAAGTACTTCAGTTAACTGTGTATGTAGAATTTTTCGCAGTGCTAGAAAGTGGTGAAAATCCTAAAAAGGCTATCATTATCCCTTATGGGCCAGGAAATACTACCGTGCCACCTTAACTGGGATATATATGTTTACACAAAATCAATAAAGGTATTTGTTTTACCTATGCAATTTGTAAGTTTATCAATAAAAAGTTGATTAAGGGCAACTAGAATAAAAACAGCCCTTAAATTTCACCCCTGGGAGTGAAAATTGCTGATTCAGCAAATTTTGCCTGATCTGTGGGTAATAATGTTAATATTTACCTAGAAAGTAAAATTTCTTTATTTTTAAGTAACTTGCAATACATTTTTAATTATAAAGTTTAGTTTTAACTTTTCGCAGTGTCTGACACTTGTGCAACAACTGGAATTTGAGACGGGACATATTTAAGTCGCCTGTACCTCCTATAATTTTCACCGTAATAAATAAAGTGCATAATTTTTTATTTTTTTCCACACAAGTACAGCTATACTAGTTTTCTTCAGGTTTAATTTGTAGTTCTGTGGTAACATGACACCAGTAAAGAGCTTTTTTGGAACTAGTAAGTGGTTAAGGGATCCTTACTTATTCATTTAGCCCTCATATTTAGCTGAAATAGAGATAGCATTAGGGGTTTCTTTACATTGACAAGACAATTTTTTGGACAAAGAATGTGATTATGATTGTATATCAGCAAGATTAAATAGTTTATTCATTTTCCATGCAAATGTCATTAATTTACTTGATTTTCTGACCCTGAAAAGCACAATAAAGCTAAATTGATTATGTAAGGGGACATAATTTAACTGAATGCATACATGAGAAATAGACAATGAGTCAACTTAAAGATATATTCTAGTACATGTATTGTCAAAAAGATCTTTGAATAATAGTAAACTGCCATCTAAAGAGTCTTGTTATATTGCCTTCATAATCTGGAAATGCTTAAAGGAATGTAAGGCATGCTGTAAAATGTGGAATGGACTTTACTATCAGTTTTCATGATTTGGTGCTTAAACTGTTTCTTTCAGTCAGATTAACTATAAATAGAGTTGGCAATCCAATAATTCCTCCTGAATCACCATGGTTTACTTCTGTGTTGATTTGAAACAACATATATTTGGGTTTTGTTCACTCCTTAAGTAAAAATGTTCAGATGAAAAAAAGTGAAAATCTGCCAGCTGGGGTAGGGGTATACTTTTTAATTTTTTTTTGGTAAGAAATAAGTGAAGACTAGTATTCTTTATTGTAATATGTTTCCTAGTAAGAAGTCTATGCATCATAGGTGTCATGACAGATTTCAAGTTTGTAATGTCTTGGTTAAGGTAGCACGGTAGTATTTGCATTCCAGAATTTAGGTTGCTCTTTTGTGTACCCTACTTAGGTCAATGTATCTGAACAGTGTGATTGGACTAAAAATACAGTATCAACTGAACATACTTTCCCAAACTGAGGGATGAATCAGGTGTAGAAAAATATGAAATAATTTTACAAACAGGTGAAAATGAATTTTTGAGAATTTTTTTAAATTTTGTATTCACTGCATGATAAAAGACCTAAAAGCACTAGTGGCCTTAGGTTTTTAAAAATAGCAAAAAAAGTAAACGGTCATGATACATATTCAAATTTATTTCTGATTAGTATAATGAAAGTACTTCAGTTAACTGTGTATGTAGAATTTTTCGCAGTGCTAGAAAGTGGTGAAAATCCTAAAAAGGCTATCATTATCCCTTATGGGCCAGGAAATACTACCGTGCCACCTTAACTGGGATATATATGTTTACACAAAATCAATAAAGGTATTTGTTTTACCTATGCAATTTGTAAGTTTATCAATAAAAAGTTGATTAAGGGCAACTAGAATAAAAACAGCCCTTAAATTTCACCCCTGGGAGTGAAAATTGCTGATTCAGCAAATTTTGCCTGATCTGTGGGTAATAATGTTAATATTTACCTAGAAAGTAAAATTTCTTTATTTTTAAGTAACTTGCAATACATTTTTAATTATAAAGTTTAGTTTTAACTTTTCGCAGTGTCTGACACTTGTGCAACAACTGGAATTTGAGACGCGACATATTTAAGTCGCCTGTACCTCCTATAATTTTCACCGTAATAAATAAAGTGCATAATTTTTTATTTTTTTCCACACAAGTACAGCTATACTAGTTTTCTTCAGGTTTAATTTGTAGTTCTGTGGTAACATGACACCAGTAAAGAGCTTTTTTGGAACTAGTAAGTGGTTAAGGGATCCTTACTTATTCATTTAGCCCTCATATTTAGCTGAAATAGAGATAGCATTAGGGGTTTCTTTACATTGACAAGACAATTTTTTGGACAAAGAATGTGATTATGATTGTATATCAGCAAGATTAAATAGTTTATTCATTTTCCATGCAAATGTCATTAATTTACTTGATTTTCTGACCCTGAAAAGCACAATAAAGCTAAATTGATTATGTAAGGGGACATAATTTAACTGAATGCATACATGAGAAATAGACAATGAGTCAACTTAAAGATATATTCTAGTACATGTATTGTCAAAAAGATCTTTGAATAATAGTAAACTGCCATCTAAAGAGTCTTGTTATATTGCCTTCATAATCTGGAAATGCTTAAAGGAATGTAAGGCATGCTGTAAAATGTGGAATGGACTTTACTATCAGTTTTCATGATTTGGTGCTTAAACTGTTTCTTTCAGTCAGATTAACTATAAATAGAGTTGGCAATCCAATAATTCCTCCTGAATCACCATGGTTTACTTCTGTGTTGATTTGAAACAACATATATTTGGGTTTTGTTCACTCCTTAAGTAAAAATGTTCAGATGAAAAAAAGTGAAAATCTGCCAGCTGGGGTAGGGGTATACTTTTTAATTTTTTTTTGGTAAGAAATAAGTGAAGACTAGTATTCTTTATTGTAATATGTTTCCTAGTAAGAAGTCTATGCATCATAGGTGTCATGACAGATTTCAAGTTTGTAATGTCTTGGTTAAGGTAGCACGGTAGTATTTGCATTCCAGAATTTAGGTTGCTCTTTTGTGTACCCTACTTAGGTCAATGTATCTGAACAGTGTGATTGGACTAAAAATACAGTATCAACTGAACATACTTTCCCAAACTGAGGGATGAATCAGGTGTAGAAAAATATGAAATAATTTTACAAACAGGTGAAAATGAATTTTTGAGAATTTTTTTAAATTTTGTATTCACTGCATGATAAAAGACCTAAAAGCACTAGTGGCCTTAGGTTTTTAAAAATAGCAAAAAAAGTAAACGGTCATGATACATATTCAAATTTATTTCTGATTAGTATAATGAAAGTACTTCAGTTAACTGTGTATGTAGAATTTTTCGCAGTGCTAGAAAGTGGTGAAAATCCTAAAAAGGCTATCATTATCCCTTATGGGCCAGGAAATACTACCGTGCCACCTTAACTGGGATATATATGTTTACACAAAATCAATAAAGGTATTTGTTTTACCTATGCAATTTGTAAGTTTATCAATAAAAAGTTGATTAAGGGCAACTAGAATAAATACAGCCCTTAAATTTCACCCCTGGGAGTGAAAATTGCTGATTCAGCAAATTTTGCCTGATCTGTGGGTAATAATGTTAATATTTACCTAGAAAGTAAAATTTCTTTATTTTTAAGTAACTTGCAATACATTTTTAATTATAAAGTTTAGTTTTAACTTTTCGCAGTGTCTGACACTTGTGCAACAACTGGAATTTGAGACGCGACATATTTAAGTCGCCTGTACCTCCTATAATTTTCACCGTAATAAATAAAGTGCATAATTTTTTATTTTTTTCCACACAAGTACAGCTATACTAGTTTTCTTCAGGTTTAATTTGTAGTTCTGTGGTAACATGACACCAGTAAAGAGCTTTTTTGGAACTAGTAAGTGGTTAAGGGATCCTTACTTATTCATTTAGCCCTCATATTTAGCTGAAATAGAGATAGCATTAGGGGTTTCTTTACATTGACAAGACAATTTTTTGGACAAAGAATGTGATTATGATTGTATATCAGCAAGATTAAATAGTTTATTCATTTTCCATGCAAATGTCATTAATTTACTTGATTTTCTGACCCTGAAAAGCACAATAAAGCTAAATTGATTATGTAAGGGGACATAATTTAACTGAATGCATACATGAGAAATAGACAATGAGTCAACTTAAAGATATATTCTAGTACATGTATTGTCAAAAAGATCTTTGAATAATAGTAAACTGCCATCTAAAGAGTCTTGTTATATTGCCTTCATAATCTGGAAATGCTTAAAGGAATGTAAGGCATGCTGTAAAATGTGGAATGGACTTTACTATCAGTTTTCATGATTTGGTGCTTAAACTGTTTCTTTCAGTCAGATTAACTATAAATAGAGTTGGCAATCCAATAATTCCTCCTGAATCACCATGGTTTACTTCTGTGTTGATTTGAAACAACATATATTTGGGTTTTGTTCACTCCTTAAGTAAAAATGTTCAGATGAAAAAAAGTGAAAATCTGCCAGCTGGGGTAGGGGTATACTTTTTAATTTTTTTTTGGTAAGAAATAAGTGAAGACTAGTATTCTTTATTGTAATATGTTTCCTAGTAAGAAGTCTATGCATCATAGGTGTCATGACAGATTTCAAGTTTGTAATGTCTTGGTTAAGGTAGCACGGTAGTATTTGCATTCCAGAATTTAGGTTGCTCTTTTGTGTACCCTACTTAGGTCAATGTATCTGAACAGTGTGATTGGACTAAAAATACAGTATCAACTGAACATACTTTCCCAAACTGAGGGATGAATCAGGTGTAGAAAAATATGAAATAATTTTACAAACAGGTGAAAATGAATTTTTGAGAATTTTTTTAAATTTTGTATTCACTGCATGATAAAAGACCTAAAAGCACTAGTGGCCTTAGGTTTTTAAAAATAGCAAAAAAAGTAAACGGTCATGATACATATTCAAATTTATTTCTGATTAGTATAATGAAAGTACTTCAGTTAACTGTGTATGTAGAATTTTTCGCAGTGCTAGAAAGTGGTGAAAATCCTAAAAAGGCTATCATTATCCCTTATGGGCCAGGAAATACTACCGTGCCACCTTAACTGGGATATATATGTTTACACAAAATCAATAAAGGTATTTGTTTTACCTATGCAATTTGTAAGTTTATCAATAAAAAGTTGATTAAGGGCAACTAGAATAAAAACAGCCCTTAAATTTCACCCCTGGGAGTGAAAATTGCTGATTCAGCAAATTTTGCCTGATCTGTGGGTAATAATGTTAATATTTACCTAGAAAGTAAAATTTCTTTATTTTTAAGTAACTTGCAATACATTTTTAATTATAAAGTTTAGTTTTAACTTTTCGCAGTGTCTGACACTTGTGCAACAACTGGAATTTGAGACGGGACATATTTAAGTCGCCTGTACCTCCTATAATTTTCACCGTAATAAATAAAGTGCATAATTTTTTATTTTTTTCCACACAAGTACAGCTATACTAGTTTTCTTCAGGTTTAATTTGTAGTTCTGTGGTAACATGACACCAGTAAAGAGCTTTTTTGGAACTAGTAAGTGGTTAAGGGATCCTTACTTATTCATTTAGCCCTCATATTTAGCTGAAATAGAGATAGCATTAGGGGTTTCTTTACATTGACAAGACAATTTTTTGGACAAAGAATGTGATTATGATTGTATATCAGCAAGATTAAATAGTTTATTCATTTTCCATGCAAATGTCATTAATTTACTTGATTTTCTGACCCTGAAAAGCACAATAAAGCTAAATTGATTATGTAAGGGGACATAATTTAACTGAATGCATACATGAGAAATAGACAATGAGTCAACTTAAAGATATATTCTAGTACATGTATTGTCAAAAAGATCTTTGAATAATAGTAAACTGCCATCTAAAGAGTCTTGTTATATTGCCTTCATAATCTGGAAATGCTTAAAGGAATGTAAGGCATGCTGTAAAATGTGGAATGGACTTTACTATCAGTTTTCATGATTTGGTGCTTAAACTGTTTCTTTCAGTCAGATTAACTATAAATAGAGTTGGCAATCCAATAATTCCTCCTGAATCACCATGGTTTACTTCTGTGTTGATTTGAAACAACATATATTTGGGTTTTGTTCACTCCTTAAGTAAAAATGTTCAGATGAAAAAAAGTGAAAATCTGCCAGCTGGGGTAGGGGTATACTTTTTAATTTTTTTTTGGTAAGAAATAAGTGAAGACTAGTATTCTTTATTGTAATATGTTTCCTAGTAAGAAGTCTATGCATCATAGGTGTCATGACAGATTTCAAGTTTGTAATGTCTTGGTTAAGGTAGCACGGTAGTATTTGCATTCCAGAATTTAGGTTGCTCTTTTGTGTACCCTACTTAGGTCAATGTATCTGAACAGTGTGATTGGACTAAAAATACAGTATCAACTGAACATACTTTCCCAAACTGAGGGATGAATCAGGTGTAGAAAAATATGAAATAATTTTACAAACAGGTGAAAATGAATTTTTGAGAATTTTTTTAAATTTTGTATTCACTGCATGATAAAAGACCTAAAAGCACTAGTGGCCTTAGGTTTTTAAAAATAGCAAAAAAAGTAAACGGTCATGATACATATTCAAATTTATTTCTGATTAGTATAATGAAAGTACTTCAGTTAACTGTGTATGTAGAATTTTTCGCAGTGCTAGAAAGTGGTGAAAATCCTAAAAAGGCTATCATTATCCCTTATGGGCCAGGAAATACTACCGTGCCACCTTAACTGGGATATATATGTTTACACAAAATCAATAAAGGTATTTGTTTTACCTATGCAATTTGTAAGTTTATCAATAAAAAGTTGATTAAGGGCAACTAGAATAAAAACAGCCCTTAAATTTCACCCCTGGGAGTGAAAATTGCTGATTCAGCAAATTTTGCCTGATCTGTGGGTAATAATGTTAATATTTACCTAGAAAGTAAAATTTCTTTATTTTTAAGTAACTTGCAATACATTTTTAATTATAAAGTTTAGTTTTAACTTTTCGCAGTGTCTGACACTTGTGCAACAACTGGAATTTGAGACGCGACATATTTAAGTCGCCTGTACCTCCTATAATTTTCACCGTAATAAATAAAGTGCATAATTTTTTATTTTTTTCCACACAAGTACAGCTATACTAGTTTTCTTCAGGTTTAATTTGTAGTTCTGTGGTAACATGACACCAGTAAAGAGCTTTTTTGGAACTAGTAAGTGGTTAAGGGATCCTTACTTATTCATTTAGCCCTCATATTTAGCTGAAATAGAGATAGCATTAGGGGTTTCTTTACATTGACAAGACAATTTTTTGGACAAAGAATGTGATTATGATTGTATATCAGCAAGATTAAATAGTTTATTCATTTTCCATGCAAATGTCATTAATTTACTTGATTTTCTGACCCTGAAAAGCACAATAAAGCTAAATTGATTATGTAAGGGGACATAATTTAACTGAATGCATACATGAGAAATAGACAATGAGTCAACTTAAAGATATATTCTAGTACATGTATTGTCAAAAAGATCTTTGAATAATAGTAAACTGCCATCTAAAGAGTCTTGTTATATTGCCTTCATAATCTGGAAATGCTTAAAGGAATGTAAGGCATGCTGTAAAATGTGGAATGGACTTTACTATCAGTTTTCATGATTTGGTGCTTAAACTGTTTCTTTCAGTCAGATTAACTATAAATAGAGTTGGCAATCCAATAATTCCTCCTGAATCACCATGGTTTACTTCTGTGTTGATTTGAAACAACATATATTTGGGTTTTGTTCACTCCTTAAGTAAAAATGTTCAGATGAAAAAAAGTGAAAATCTGCCAGCTGGGGTAGGGGTATACTTTTTAATTTTTTTTTGGTAAGAAATAAGTGAAGACTAGTATTCTTTATTGTAATATGTTTCCTAGTAAGAAGTCTATGCATCATAGGTGTCATGACAGATTTCAAGTTTGTAATGTCTTGGTTAAGGTAGCACGGTAGTATTTGCATTCCAGAATTTAGGTTGCTCTTTTGTGTACCCTACTTAGGTCAATGTATCTGAACAGTGTGATTGGACTAAAAATACAGTATCAACTGAACATACTTTCCCAAACTGAGGGATGAATCAGGTGTAGAAAAATATGAAATAATTTTACAAACAGGTGAAAATGAATTTTTGAGAATTTTTTTAAATTTTGTATTCACTGCATGATAAAAGACCTAAAAGCACTAGTGGCCTTAGGTTTTTAAAAATAGCAAAAAAAGTAAACGGTCATGATACATATTCAAATTTATTTCTGATTAGTATAATGAAAGTACTTCAGTTAACTGTGTATGTAGAATTTTTCGCAGTGCTAGAAAGTGGTGAAAATCCTAAAAAGGCTATCATTATCCCTTATGGGCCAGGAAATACTACCGTGCCACCTTAACTGGGATATATATGTTTACACAAAATCAATAAAGGTATTTGTTTTACCTATGCAATTTGTAAGTTTATCAATAAAAAGTTGATTAAGGGCAACTAGAATAAAAACAGCCCTTAAATTTCACCCCTGGGAGTGAAAATTGCTGATTCAGCAAATTTTGCCTGATCTGTGGGTAATAATGTTAATATTTACCTAGAAAGTAAAATTTCTTTATTTTTAAGTAACTTGCAATACATTTTTAATTATAAAGTTTAGTTTTAACTTTTCGCAGTGTCTGACACTTGTGCAACAACTGGAATTTGAGACGCGACATATTTAAGTCGCCTGTACCTCCTATAATTTTCACCGTAATAAATAAAGTGCATAATTTTTTATTTTTTTCCACACAAGTACAGCTATACTAGTTTTCTTCAGGTTTAATTTGTAGTTCTGTGGTAACATGACACCAGTAAAGAGCTTTTTTGGAACTAGTAAGTGGTTAAGGGATCCTTACTTATTCATTTAGCCCTCATATTTAGCTGAAATAGAGATAGCATTAGGGGTTTCTTTACATTGACAAGACAATTTTTTGGACAAAGAATGTGATTATGATTGTATATCAGCAAGATTAAATAGTTTATTCATTTTCCATGCAAATGTCATTAATTTACTTGATTTTCTGACCCTGAAAAGCACAATAAAGCTAAATTGATTATGTAAGGGGACATAATTTAACTGAATGCATACATGAGAAATAGACAATGAGTCAACTTAAAGATATATTCTAGTACATGTATTGTCAAAAAGATCTTTGAATAATAGTAAACTGCCATCTAAAGAGTCTTGTTATATTGCCTTCATAATCTGGAAATGCTTAAAGGAATGTAAGGCATGCTGTAAAATGTGGAATGGACTTTACTATCAGTTTTCATGATTTGGTGCTTAAACTGTTTCTTTCAGTCAGATTAACTATAAATAGAGTTGGCAATCCAATAATTCCTCCTGAATCACCATGGTTTACTTCTGTGTTGATTTGAAACAACATATATTTGGGTTTTGTTCACTCCTTAAGTAAAAATGTTCAGATGAAAAAAAGTGAAAATCTGCCAGCTGGGGTAGGGGTATACTTTTTAATTTTTTTTTGGTAAGAAATAAGTGAAGACTAGTATTCTTTATTGTAATATGTTTCCTAGTAAGAAGTCTATGCATCATAGGTGTCATGACAGATTTCAAGTTTGTAATGTCTTGGTTAAGGTAGCACGGTAGTATTTGCATTCCAGAATTTAGGTTGCTCTTTTGTGTACCCTACTTAGGTCAATGTATCTGAACAGTGTGATTGGACTAAAAATACAGTATCAACTGAACATACTTTCCCAAACTGAGGGATGAATCAGGTGTAGAAAAATATGAAATAATTTTACAAACAGGTGAAAATGAATTTTTGAGAATTTTTTTAAATTTTGTATTCACTGCATGATAAAAGACCTAAAAGCACTAGTGGCCTTAGGTTTTTAAAAATAGCAAAAAAAGTAAACGGTCATGATACATATTCAAATTTATTTCTGATTAGTATAATGAAAGTACTTCAGTTAACTGTGTATGTAGAATTTTTCGCAGTGCTAGAAAGTGGTGAAAATCCTAAAAAGGCTATCATTATCCCTTATGGGCCAGGAAATACTACCGTGCCACCTTAACTGGGATATATATGTTTACACAAAATCAATAAAGGTATTTGTTTTACCTATGCAATTTGTAAGTTTATCAATAAAAAGTTGATTAAGGGCAACTAGAATAAAAACAGCCCTTAAATTTCACCCCTGGGAGTGAAAATTGCTGATTCAGCAAATTTTGCCTGATCTGTGGGTAATAATGTTAATATTTACCTAGAAAGTAAAATTTCTTTATTTTTAAGTAACTTGCAATACATTTTTAATTATAAAGTTTAGTTTTAACTTTTCGCAGTGTCTGACACTTGTGCAACAACTGGAATTTGAGACGCGACATATTTAAGTCGCCTGTACCTCCTATAATTTTCACCGTAATAAATAAAGTGCATAATTTTTTATTTTTTTCCACACAAGTACAGCTATACTAGTTTTCTTCAGGTTTAATTTGTAGTTCTGTGGTAACATGACACCAGTAAAGAGCTTTTTTGGAACTAGTAAGTGGTTAAGGGATCCTTACTTATTCATTTAGCCCTCATATTTAGCTGAAATAGAGATAGCATTAGGGGTTTCTTTACATTGACAAGACAATTTTTTGGACAAAGAATGTGATTATGATTGTATATCAGCAAGATTAAATAGTTTATTCATTTTCCATGCAAATGTCATTAATTTACTTGATTTTCTGACCCTGAAAAGCACAATAAAGCTAAATTGATTATGTAAGGGGACATAATTTAACTGAATGCATACATGAGAAATAGACAATGAGTCAACTTAAAGATATATTCTAGTACATGTATTGTCAAAAAGATCTTTGAATAATAGTAAACTGCCATCTAAAGAGTCTTGTTATATTGCCTTCATAATCTGGAAATGCTTAAAGGAATGTAAGGCATGCTGTAAAATGTGGAATGGACTTTACTATCAGTTTTCATGATTTGGTGCTTAAACTGTTTCTTTCAGTCAGATTAACTATAAATAGAGTTGGCAATCCAATAATTCCTCCTGAATCACCATGGTTTACTTCTGTGTTGATTTGAAACAACATATATTTGGGTTTTGTTCACTCCTTAAGTAAAAATGTTCAGATGAAAAAAAGTGAAAATCTGCCAGCTGGGGTAGGGGTATACTTTTTAATTTTTTTTTGGTAAGAAATAAGTGAAGACTAGTATTCTTTATTGTAATATGTTTCCTAGTAAGAAGTCTATGCATCATAGGTGTCATGACAGATTTCAAGTTTGTAATGTCTTGGTTAAGGTAGCACGGTAGTATTTGCATTCCAGAATTTAGGTTGCTCTTTTGTGTACCCTACTTAGGTCAATGTATCTGAACAGTGTGATTGGACTAAAAATACAGTATCAACTGAACATACTTTCCCAAACTGAGGGATGAATCAGGTGTAGAAAAATATGAAATAATTTTACAAACAGGTGAAAATGAATTTTTGAGAATTTTTTTAAATTTTGTATTCACTGCATGATAAAAGACCTAAAAGCACTAGTGGCCTTAGGTTTTTAAAAATAGCAAAAAAAGTAAACGGTCATGATACATATTCAAATTTATTTCTGATTAGTATAATGAAAGTACTTCAGTTAACTGTGTATGTAGAATTTTTCGCAGTGCTAGAAAGTGGTGAAAATCCTAAAAAGGCTATCATTATCCCTTATGGGCCAGGAAATACTACCGTGCCACCTTTACGGCGGCTCATTTTTGTCTTAAGAATAAACATAATTGATAAGTTTCTTTCCCCTGCATTCCTCGATCGCACTTGTAAATAGCACATTGGTCTCAAGACATTGACCCAGTACACTATACCAGAGACATATAATACAAGAGATTCGCAACTCTAGTAGAGTCTATATAACAGCCAATGAAATGACGTGGCCACCGGAAAGCCGATTAATCCGATGGATTTATGGGTAATAACCCGTATTGTTGTGTAAAAGGTTCTTCGCCTCACGATTTTTCAAATGGATAATGCCGATACCTTTCACAGCTAAAGCATGCAAGTATATTTAAAAGTTACAAAAAACTAATTCTAATAATTTGTTATTGATAAAATGTGTTCTAATGATGAGATTAATCAAATACAAACAAAGTTAAAACTCGGCCCATTTTACTTCACCTATTGCCGTAGAAACCATTTGATCTCCCAATTTTTTTCTTAAAACTTGAAAATTGCTAATAAATATATAATTTTATGGGCCAATAGTACTCCCAAATGTTGTTTCGTGACTGAAAATAAGACTATTTTCGTAAAATTTAAACCAACAATGTGGCGATTTTTTGTTTTTTTCTTCTTTTTAGGGTGCCAAAGATGAACGAATGCAGTAAATTTACAAAAGGAGTAAAATTTTCCTAGTAAAGGAAACCTTCTGCTGGTCGTAATATTATGAATGAGCTTCATATGCATCTGTTGTCGTTTCAGACTACGCTTCTCGTTCAAAACATGAACCTAATTCATTTTTAAATTAAAATCGTATTGAGGACATTTCAATGGTGACTGCAAAAGATATATATATATATGTTTGTGGTATATCATCTTTTCCACAAGTTTATTGTTTTCTGTTTGGTATTTAATTAATATTAAGATCCATGTTGTTAGATCTGATGATCAATTTATTTGGCAATCGCCAATGGCAGTCAGCAGGGTTTAAGAACATCAGTTGTTCGACCTGTAAGTCGTAACTATTAAGATTGTCATCCCACGAAATTAAGATTGTCATCCCACGAAATAAAATCGGAATTTTCCATATTGCGTGCACATGAATGAAGCTTTATTCAAATGAGAAATTAATTGTAATTTTCTTAAATATTAATTCTCAATACACACTTCGAACATGAAGAAACCATAAATTTACCGACAATCATTTAAAAAAAACAACTCAATGCAAGCCTATATGATAAAACTGTCAAACAACACTTAGAAATCAAACATTTACCGACAATCCTACAGAAAAAAAAACTCAATGAAAGCCCAATAAATGAGGAATATAAAAATAAATAAAATTTTAATAATTTATAAATATCAAGAATAAAAAACAAAGCCTATCATGATTAACAATTAATTAACAAATAAATTAAGTTTTTTTTCCATATTAATTAATTATACATTTTGTGAATTGTATTTTTGGAAAGAGTGTGGACACCTGTGGTGTGACAACTTCTTGTTTACAAGGTGTCAATTAAAACTCATTATTTATAACATGTTCGTGATTTACCTGGTCATCGAATAATTCAAACCTAATATACATGTCACACTGTGAAATTATGTCTCCGAGACAGGTGTATATTCAATAGAAACCCATTATGTAACTATCAAATAAAATGAACTCTGACACAATTTATCAAGTGTTAATTATTTAATATCAGTTTTTTTTTATACAATATCAAATTATGTCTCTTTTTCAATAATACAAATCTAAAATCAAAATTACATTAAAATAAATAATTATATATGTACTCAAATTATATTTAATTAATTATGATAAATTTAACACTGAAACAGTTTATGTTATGCTTAAACATTCGTCCTTACTTCGAGTACTTTTAATACTTTTATTAATGACTTTATTGCCTAAGGAGATCTCGCGAGGTTTAACTAGTGGCCGCGTGTTATTACGGGATTTCGCCGAGTTGCGAATCTCTTGTATTATATGTCTCTGACTATACGTTACAACACTTGCCGTCAGTACTCAAAATTGGAAAAATATTAAATAAGAAGGTATAGAAAATTAATGCACACACACTACTATCAACCACAGACATGATGTTTTTCTCAATTTGCCAAAATCGTTATTCCGCAATACAACGAGGGTGATGAAAACACGGGCACCGGCATGCTGTGAATTTGAAAGTTTCCCAAATGAGTAACTATCCCTTACTTTTCTAGTGTAAAGTTTTATAAATACACATTTGATTTGAAATGGGATATCAGAGAGATATATAAACACATATATCATAGGCTGATCCAGGGGGGAGGTTGGGGGCCCTGGCCCCCCTTTCTTTGAAAAAATTTGGTTGATTATTAAGGGAATCACTAAAGCATGACTGGAGCCGGCCCTCCCTTATGAAAAGTTATGAAATTGTTTTCAATTGAGATAAATACATGCAGTTTATAATGGTTTTCAGTTGTTTTTTAAAGGAGAGGCGGATTTAGTGGGCGGGGGGGGGGGGGGACACGAGTTTGGGGCCCCCTTTTCTTGAAAAAAATTGGGAATCACTGAAGCATGACAGGAGCTGGCCCCCTCTTAAGCAATCACTTATGAAAATTTCTGGATCCGCCACTGTAAAATCGTCTTCAGTTGTATTATATTAAAAATTTTATACCTGTATTCTATAGTACAAATCAAAGGAAAATAATGTAAATTATCTGGTAGTAGCAATACAATATAAATATTGAGCAAAATTTCTACAACCTTTACCATACTCTATTCAAAAATAAACAATATACATCAAGATAACAAAATAAAATTTAAAATCAGGGCGGATGGACCCAGGGCAAACAGATATTAACTTATTCAGGCTAACAAGTAATTAAGGTTGAATGTGAATCAGGGCGAATGGACCTAGATCCAAACTCCAGTAGGGTAACTCTTATAGTTCAAAAGTTCATGTTCCTAAATTTCGTCAGGTCACCAGTACCTCACTAATAAAAATGAAACAACATGTTACAGACAATTTACATCTTTAATTTCAGCATAATTTTGGTTTTGGTTATGAATATCTTTCTTCTACATTTTTGGATAAATACTCATTATCCGGCAAATTCCAAGTTGAACCTTCTTCAGTAGGCCTATCCCCACCAGAGACCAAATGATGCACAAGTTAGGTATAGGTAACAATATAAATGCAACAATGAGCAAAAGCCATACCATCTAGCTAGCTATAAAAGGCTTTGAATAATATAAAATAAATCAAATAAGGAATTTAATGGTTTTGGGCAACTGTTTTGAATTTAAAAAAAAAGCTTTAACAATATTAATTTTTGTGTGCATTAATTTTTGCTAATTTTGAATAATGGACAAAAATGTGAGATTGATTATTGTGATTTAAGAAAAATCTGCATACATAAAATTGAAAATGGAAATAGGGAATATGTCAAAGAGACAACAACCCAACCAAAGAGCAGACAACAGGGGAAGGCCACTTACGGGTCTTCAACGCGGCGAGAAAGTCACGCACCCGGAGGTAGTCTTCAGCTCATAAATATGTATTAGATATAAGAATGCAATACAGCTCTCAGTCGCATTAATAAGAACCTCACAATAAGTTCTGAAAATCAGAATAAAAAGTATTGTAAGATTCTCAAAGTGTACACATGGAGTTATGAAACTTAAATTAATCATGCTAATTAAACATGTTAAAGATTGGCATACAACTTGGAGTAGCCTTATGGCATTGTATAGTGTAATGAATTCAGGGGATAATGGCACTACGTCTTTGATTTTAAAGTCCTCAGAATCAATCTTTAATATATATATATGCATACTCTTGTACAAAGAAATATAAGTATGCAATAGACATATGGTCTTCAAAAATAAGAGTTATCCATGCTATACATTTATGACAAGATCTTAATCAAGTATTAATTTTGGTTTGTTTAAATATTTCGGAGGTTAGTATGACGTCCTTTCTAATGATGATGTTTTCGTTTAAAGTTGGAAAAAATTGTTTGTACCAACAAAAATAAATACACGAAGTTTATCCAGAATTATGTGTTTATCATTTTTTTTATGTTTAGGTTGCCAGCAAGATGAAAAGAACAATGCAGTTCAAAAGTCAAAATGTGGATAAGCTGAGATAAAAGGTCCTACTTTTGCAGATTTTCATATTTTGCATGAATGAATTTGAAGTTTATATCATGGAGGGCAGAGAAAGAAAAGAAACACTTCAATTTTCCTGCTTCTGAAGAATACCGGTAAATGTAAAACATCTTGTTCGGTAAGTTTTATGCTCTGTTTTGATAGTGTTTGTGCATTCATCTGTCTTTCTCTAAATTGTATTCACTTAAAGTTTTTGGTTACAGTTCACCATGAACTTCAGTTAGTAACTTGTGGTTTTACATGTATATACTCAAAATTTAGTACTTTAAAATGTACATGTATTTTTGTCGAGCCTGCGACTTTTGTCGCAGAAAGCTCGTCATACATGTCATAGGGATAGTGATCCGGCGGTGGCATTAGCTAACTTCCTAAAAGCTTTATATTTTAGAAGGTGGAAGACCTGGATGCTTCATAATTTGTATATAGATGCCTCATGATACGAATTCTGTCTGTCACATGTCCATTGTCCTTGACCTCATTTTCATGGTTCAGTGACTACTTGAAAAAAAAAAATCAGGTTTTTTGTAATGTTAATTTCTCTCTTATTATGAGTAATAGGATAACTACATTTGGTATGTGCGTACCTTGCAAGGTCCTCATGCTCGTTTTCACTTGACCTAGACCTCATTTCATGGATCAGTAAACAAGAACAGTCTTAGATGCATGATTTTTTTTTATTAGTTGTTAGTGTTACCACGTCCACTTGTATTTGTAGTATTTTTATCTATCTGATGAGTTAAGCCTCTTTCAACTGATTTTTATACGACTGCAAAATTTTTTTTGGGTTCGTATAATGCTATGATGTTGTTGTTGTCGTCTGAGTCGTCGTCGTCCGAAGACACATTTGGTTTCCGGACAATAACTTTAGTTTAAGTGAATGGATCTCTATGAAATTTTACAAGAAGATTCAATACCACAAAAGGAAAGTTGTGATTAGTTTTGGGGGTTATGGTATCAACAGTTTAGGAATAAGGGGCCAAAAAGAAGCATTTTTGTAGTTTCCAGACAATAACTTGTGTGTAAGTGTAAGGTTCCATATCACAAAGGGAAGGCTGGGATTGAGTTTGGGGGTAATTGCCCCATACATGCAGGAATTAGGGGCAAAAAGGGGCCAAAAACAAGCATTTTTCTAGTTTCTAGACAATAACTTGTGTTTAAGTGTATGGATCTCTCTAAAATTGTACTACAAGGTTCCATACCTCAAAGGAAAGGCTTGGATTGAGTTTGGGGGTAATTACTCTAAGGGGGGGGGGGGGGATTTTTTTTCCCAATTTTTTTTTCTTCAATATTTTTTGAAATTTCAAATTTTTTGAAAAGTTTCAAGAAGAAATCTTCAATTGAAAGTATTGCGCAATAGATTTTTAAGATCTTTGACCACATTTATTTTGTGTCAGAAACCTATATTATGTCAAAAATTTTATCACAATCCAAATTCAGACAGTATCAAGCTTGAATATATTGTGTCCAAATTGCCCCAACTGTTCAGGGATCGACCACTGCGGTCGTATCAGGCTGTGCTCAGCAAAGCATTTTATTATAGTTCGTTCTTATGTTGTACTGTTACACCACTGTCCCAGGTTAGGAGGGTTGGGATCCCGCTAACATGTTTAACCCCGCCACATTCTGTATGTATGTGCCTGTCCCAAGTCAGGAGCCTGTAATTCAGTGGTTGTCGTTTGTTTATGTGTTACATATTTGTTTTTCGTTCATTTTTTGTACATAAATTTAATTTAAGGCCGTTAGTTTTCTCGCTTGAATTGTTTTACATTGTCATTTTTGGGCCTTTTATAGCTGACTGTGCGGTATGGGCTTTGCTCATTGTTGAAGGCCGTACAGTGACCTATAGTTGTTAATTTCTGTGTCATTTGGTCTCTTGTGGAGAGTTGTCTCATTGGCAATCATACCACATCTTCTTTTTTATATTTAAGGTTAAGTTTTGGTGGTCAAGTCCATATCTCAGATACTATAAGCAATAGGTCTAGTATATTCGGTGTATGGAAGGACTGTTAGATGTACATGACCAACTGGCAGGTGTCATCTGACCTTGACCTCATTTTCATGGTTCAGTGGTTATAGTTAAGTTTTTGTGTTTTGGTCTGTTTTTCTTATACTGTATGCAATAGGTCTACTATATTTGGTGTATGGAATGATTGTAAGGTGTACATGTCTAGCTGGCAGGTGTCATCTGACCTTGACCTCATTTTAATGGTTCAGTAGTCAAAGTTAATTTTTTGAGTTTTGGTCTTTTTTTTCTATTACTAAATGCAATAGGTCAACTATATTTGGTGTATGGAAACATTTTATGATGTACATGTCAGTCTCGCAGGTTTTATTTGACATTTTCACGGTTCATTGCTCAGTGTTAAGTTTTTGTGTTTTGGTCTGTTTTTCTTAATCTATAAGCAATAGGTCAACTATATGTGTTGTATGGAAGGATTGTAAGCTGTACATGTCTGCCTGGCATGGTTCATCAGATTTTCACCTCATTTCCATGGTTCATTGGTCAATGTTTAGTTTTCTTGTTTAAGTCTGCTTCTTAGAAACTATAAGCAATAGGTGACGGTTGACCTTGTCAACTGTATTTAGTATATTGAATGATTGTAAGGTGTACATGTATTTCTTGTCGGGTTTATATGACCTTGAATTCATTTTCTTGGATCATGTTGAGTTTATGTGATAGTTGTAGTAAAGCTTTATATTTAGGACTATCAACATGATATCAATGATTAGTAAAGAAGGCGCAACATTTCAGCGTGTGCACTCTTGTTTATACATTATACACCACATTTACTGTTTTTACCCTGATTTTATGGATCACTGAACATAGAAATGTCATAATGTGAAATTATAGTACATTCTTAGGTTAAAGTTTTAGGTTAAGGTACATAGCTTACCATGAAGTTGAATTTCATGCACATGTTCATTATGTGGTGAACTTTTAAATTCAGTGCCAAACTAAGATTTTGAGCCTGATTACATGATTGACTAGACATTGACACATGCTAGTGTTTGCCAGGCATGGTGTCCTGTACTAGGAATTTGTCCTGTACTTAGAACTTTAATAGTACTCGCTGAGTATGGAGTTTTTGTGAAAGTTTAATATTAGTTAGATTTTTGCGTGACATCCTGTCAACTGCTTGTTGATCATGTTTATACACGTCTTAAAATTAATATCTGACACATTGGTGTTTTGTGAACTTGGAAATAAGTTATTTGATAGAATAATAATGTTTTGAGATTATCAAAATAAAAAATATCCCATTTTTACTATTAATAATTAAGTGTTAACAAAAAGAAGATTTAGGATATATGTATAACCATATATAAAAATGAGACAGCAACCGAACAACACAAAAATAAGAAAAAAAAAACAATATAATTTTTTGTATCAATGTTATAATTTCCAACATGTCAAAAGAGTTCAAGGTATTTTCTCATTGAAATAAAACACAAGTGGAACTCTTTCAGAACTTCAGAAGCTTAAAGAAGTGCTGTTTCTATTGTTGGCGTATTGTATAATATATTGCAAATTCTTGTGAAAAATGGAATGTTATTGTAATTGCCTAAAGTTTTAACATTGATCTATATATATATATATATATATATATATAACTGGGGAAAATACCCAAATGTTATAAAGAAGAATACATAAATTGATTGTTATATAATATTAGAATAGGAAGATGTGGTATATTGCTAATTTGACAACTCTCCATCAGAGACCAAAGGATGTAGGAGGTTAGCAACTGATGACACTGGACAACCTTCAACAATCAGTAAAATCCATACCGCATAGCTATTTTTATTGAAAATCATATGTTATTGCTACATGTATGCAAACAATTTTTTATAATGCATAACTTCGGATTTTATTGGTTCTTTTTCAGAAGGATTGAAATTCATCACTTAAAATAAAAGGAGAAAACACAGAAACAAGACCAGAATAAATTCAAAGACAAATGTCAGATCAGTTATTATTTTCATCACTCAGTCAATGAATCGAAGTTCTATTAAATATCTAAAGATATTAAAACCACAATAATGACAATGTTCTGTGCTGAATGGCCAAAAAAGTGGACTATACATTAAGATCACACAATGCTGGATGATAAGAAATTATTAATTTTTTGGATGGAGGGATATCCTGAAAAAAAATTAGATTTATGTAAAAAGCTACTAGTATGTTAAGCATAATAATAGAGTTTTCATTGATTCCAAATGGGAAAAAATGTGTTTCAAAAAAGTATTCTAGAATTCATAAATAAACATATATTGATACTTACATTATCTGCTTTGTTGTTTAAAAGTTTAGTTTTGAACAATTATAGAACAATATGATTGCATTAACATTTCCAAGGAAAAAAAGATATTCAACTAAAAAGATTCATCTTAAAACAATTTACTACCAAACAGAATTCATTGTAACATACACATTACTGTATATTTATAATTTGAATCCCATAGGATTAATTGGATTTTATTTTGTCCCATGGGATATTAAAAATCCCATGGGATAATTATAGTCCCATGGGATTTTTTTTGTCCCATGGGACAACAAATATCCCATGGGACTACAATTATCCCATGGGACCCAAAAAAATCCTATGGGATTTAACCAAAATCCCATGGGATAATGGTCAATCCCATGGGATTTGCCTTATCCCATGGGATATTGAAAATCCCATGTTTTTCTAAATCAAATAAAAAAATATATATAATAATGACAGCAGAAAAGCAATGAATTTATTGAATCCCATGTAATTCCGCACATTTTGGTTATATACACAACACTGTAGCTCTAAGGAGAGGCGGCGGCGGATTTGCAAATGAGTGTTTTGCAAATTAAAAGTGTCCAGTGTTATTAACAAAAGTACTACTAATTTCTGGCTATGACAATTTGTCATGACGGAGGAAGGCACATGCATTTTTGGAAGTGGCTTAAAAAAGGTCTAATGCCAAACCATACCTTAAACTGAAACTGTACACATGGGATAAGACCGAAGTCAGAACTTAAAGTAAAAATTTGTTGAAAAAGGTCCAGGGTACCGTTTCACAAAGCCTTCGTAAGTCTACGTGTCATCGTACGTTCATCGTAAATAAATCGTAGGTTTTACAGCCGTTTCACAAAGCCGTCGTAAGTTAAGATGAGCGTAAATAATACGTAAATCCAGGCGTAAATATTGAACAGGAAATGAAATTTTCAAATTCATTGAAAAGTGTTTTCGACGGCTAAATTGAAGTTAAAACAGATATTGTAGTGGTAATATAAAATTAAAAAGTTTTAGTTAGTTTGAATCTTATGCAACTTTTGGGTTTATAGACATACCTGAAAATTGGCTGCTAGCGGAGTGGCTGCTAGCGAGTGGCTGCTAGCTTGAGTCTAGCCCTAAACAAACGCCTATTTTGAAAATAAATTCTATATCCAACAGATCGATATCGGTGTCAACATTCAATTTTAATACAGATCTTCAGATTCGCGTATTATGTTTTATAAATGACGAAATCATCGAAATGTAATCTCCGTGGAATGTAATCTCCGTTCACGTTTTTGTGAAGAGTGCTTTTTTTCACGTCCGCACTTCTATCGAGTATGGCATGCCAAATAAACGTTTTAGATAATAGTTACGGATGGCGAATATATAAATTACAGATCAATAACTTACATTGTTATTCAGACGACATAAGAAGACACCATGTGACAATTTTAATAAGTCATTTGTTTTAGTGTAACAGAGTTGCTTTTTTTCTTAGATCTACAAAAAACACAAAGATATTTTCCTTTGTACAGTGTTGCAGTTGTGCTGGACACTTCCTAACTGTGTGACAATGTTACATGCTACAATATAGACATTTTGTTTATGAAAATACATTCAGAGCGTTGACAATTATTTTAGCAAATATATACATTGTAGTCTAGCTATTTTAGTTAAAGACCACTTTTGTTGAAATTTTTTAAAGTTGGTTTATTCTTAATCTGAGGATTTCTATTCATGTATTATTTTTCAATACTGTACATATTACAAAATTGCATTCGCTCTTTTAGTTTGACACATCTTTTGACGAATGTATGTTATATTTTTCACAAAATAATTTTGTATCAAAGAAAAATATTTAAAATATCCAAAATTTCCTTAAATGTGATTGTAAAAAATTGTTGGCGTCTACTTTTTATACAACCGCAAAAAAAAAATGGCGATAATGGCCCAAACCGTTCAGGAATAAGGGTAAAAAAAAGGGGGGGGGGAGTTTTTCTGGTTAATGGACAATTACTGAAGTATTTTTAAATTACACTGGTTGTTTTTTAATATATTCAATGCTTTGATTTAAAAAATTCTTATTTTATTGATACTGTCCTAATTAATTTTTCAATTGAAATTTTATTGACCACTTAATAAAATTCATATGTATACAGATTGTAATAATTAGTTATTCTTATCATATCACTAACTCTCCTTGAAATACTAAACACTGATAATGATGACCTTAAAACCGGTTAAACAAATTCCAGTGTCAGTTACTGAGGATTATATTACATGCTATGAACTTTGACTGAGAACTTTGAATGTCAATCAAATTAATGGTTTGTTTTGCTTAACTTGAGTTGTACAGATTTAGTTTGTCGCTGGAGTAATTTCCCGTGTATTTAATTTTTATGCGACAATACTTTACTTATAAAGATATTTTTCGCTCGTATTTACTGTAATATATTATTGATTATGTCAAAGTCATGTGATTCTCTACGGTGGAGTTGACCAGTTCGTCGAAAAAAAACGTCACTCAGTCATTTTGAAATTCAAATTACAGTAACACATTGCTTAGGCTGAGGATGACAAGCATGACTCCTTCAAAGCGACAAAGTATTGAGCAAGAACGTATTGACTTCTATTTCACAATTCCACCCAACAGAAAGTAATGCTCTATTACACTCTCATGAAAAGAAAAAGTTCCACAGCAATATTATTTACCTACGAAATCATGTTTAACCCCACACGCTCCAGTCCATTAATATCATTGCTGAATAGTGATCCCCAGTCAGTAAGCTCTAGATATAGATTTAAAGTCTAAGGCACGGACCATTTGATCTGAGGGGGCAGTCTGAGCAATAATCTTGTCCACTTTTTGCTATTAGAAAAAAATATTTTCAACAGAATTATTTAGGGGGTGGGGGGTTGCATGTGAATCCCATATTTGACCGGAATGTCTGTTTCGCCGAACTGATATACTGAATACTTTTTTCAAGGCCCGACTGCAACCTGCCTGCTGGGTGTGGCCTATATGTATCCATGTGTCGACCGTCATTCACAACTTCATTGTCAGATCATTTCCGACTCATTCGTAGCCTTTGGTTGATTTGGAACCCCTCACTTCCCTTGTTGGGTGAAACATTTCAACCAAACATTTGGATGAAAATTGCTTGTTTGTCTTTCTTCGTGTCGGTCGTATTGTAAATTTCATTGAATAGCCGTATATCTTGTTACCTACAAGAAATCTGTGAGGTTATGCTAACTAACCATACAACAAACGAGAATTTTCCATGTCCATTTTCTACTAACAAATCCCACATCAAATATATTAATCAGTACATAGCTTTGGATCCATCCAATCATTTCATAATAGACAATTGATGGAGAGAATACGGCACCAAAAATGTCCAACCCCTACACTTTAACTATAAAATGCATTTTACACTTATTTTATGTTTTTTAGCCAAAAAATGGTCCAAAAAATTTTTCACCTCGCTCCGCTCGGCGAACTTTAATACTACGCCCCCCTTTCCAAAATCCTGGATCCGCACCTGGCACGATTATAGTCCTATTCACCAGCAAAAGAGACCCGGGTCAGTCATGCCAATCTAGTTTTTTTTAATACCAATAACAAATATTAATTATCATATAATTGAAGAATAATATGAACGTCTTCGTAGCATTAGATCTTTCACGATCCTTTTCACGATCTTCAAAAACCGGTACGTGATCATTCACGATCCGAAATATCAATTTTGTGTAAATATTTCTTTTTTTACCAAGTTTCAGATTATGTTTATACAAAATAACTATGAGAACCATTTGATGCATTCAAATAGAATGCCCTTTTTCGAAGAAAAATAGTTTATTTTATTGGAATTTGTGAAAAAAATCATGTTTGTTTACATTTTTGATGTCACTGAAATGTCGAGGAGCAATATGCCTTTTGTTGTTTTGTAAAAACTATGTACTTTTAGAAATGGATTTTCTCACATACTGATCATAATGTTCAACCATTTTGACAGACAGTTTTATTTTGTTGTAAATTTGTCCGTGTAATTAATTAAATTAGATTATTTAATGACTTTTCATATGTCTTCTCGATTAAATTTCTTTCACGATCCGGTACCAGAGCTTTCACGATCGTCTCGCAATACTTGACCTCCGTTAGATATTCTTTCACGATCATTTCTCTCGATAAACCGAATGACACCCATGTTAGCGAGTACACACACATTTTGCATTCAGACAATGTACATTTATTGTTTATATCCTACAATTAATAACTGGCGCTTTAAGGTTCGTGGCATATAAACTCTTATGTATTTTATTATTTTGAAAACAAAATGAAAATTATGTCTAATGAATAACCATGATGAAATAATTGTTTTTTCCATAATTGAATCGTGCATTATGTGTATTGGATTACTTAGTTGCCTTCTTTCTAGTGCTATCTATTTTGTTTACTGACGAAATAATGCAATAGTTAAAATAAAATATTTTACAAAACTTTGTCACGATTAAAAAATTAAAACCGACTGAATGAATTAAAATATGAGAATTCAATGATTATCGATGTCGAAATTAGCCGTCGGTAACAAACAGTCAGTTTGTGTAAAAGAAATAGCTACCAAATTTGTTTATTATGTATGTACAAAGTATATGTATATTGTATATAATCAGCCCTTCTGTATATTACTTCGTTTTTATAATTGATTCGACAAATTTCGCTTGTCCAGGTGTCAATAACGGTGATGTTCACACCACGAGTACTGATAAATGACACAATAACACAGCGATCGATCAATAATATAAGTAAAAATTGCGTGCCGTATGCTGAATGTCGCCCCTCCTCTGAAAAAGGACGCTAATTTTTATATAAAATCTCGAAAAATTATGACCCATATTTTGGCACATCCCCGTTCACCCAATAATAGGAAGTGAATTCGTCACCATCATGGTTTCAAAGAGAAAGTAAAACGTTAAACGCCGGATTGTCGTCCAATTAAAACACTCGTTACATTGTTCTTTTGTATATTTAGAATCCGAGATAAACCTAGATTTTCTCGAGAAATGAAATAATTCATTATCTGAAATTGAGAAAATTAATTATCTGGAGATAAATTAGGATTATCTGAAAATCGATCAGAAAAACCTAGATTTTCTTAATATTTTGAGATAAACCAGGATTTTCTCCAGATAATGAATTTTCTGTATTTTCTGAGATAAACTAGGATTTTCTCGAATTTGAATTAAGCTGAGATAATCTTAGTTTATCTGGGATAAACCGGGATTATCTGAGATAATCTAAGATTAATTAATAAAAGTGGTTCAGGCGTGCCATATATATGACTTGCCGTTGTTAACTGAAACAACACCTAATATGCTTCTCCAATGTTAACTGAAATGCCGCATTTTATAGCTTTTCATCTGAAAAAAAACTCACCATTGTTAACTGGAATATCAGTAAATGCTGATGTAATGTTGAACCATTTCTTACTTCTGTAGATGGAAACGGACAAAATGTATTACTACTTCTTTGTTTCAGTAACTTTCACAATAAAGAATAAAATACATAAATATGAACATAATCATCCATTCTCAATTTTATAAAAAGATACAAAAAAAAAGATCAACGTTTACATTAAGGATCTACTTTGATATACCATTCTAGTGCCGTCGTTTGTTTGTAAAACAAATCACACTATTCGCTTCCTTATTTTAATGTCTTTATGTGATTTAAAAGTTTTGATTCAACATGTCAGTTATAAAAAGAATGATTAGATAAGAGATAACATTGCAATACTACGAAATATACAAATACTATAAAAGTATGATCTATACTTGCTTGTGGAATGACACACATTAGATTCACTAATGACCAACACCCTGAGATGACTTTAAAAGTATTATAACCAACAAATTAAAAGAAAAAATCCCCGAAACAGAATAGACATAATTAGCCAAGGCAAGTTGTTGACTTACGTTTACTACAACTACAAACTATAAAACGGAAATAAACAAGACGAATGCATCATTTAATTATACCAGCAACAAAGCAGTGGCTCCTGACCTCCCTAGTGACTACAACTGTAATTAATAAGATATATACGATATAAAAATAAGGAGATGAGGTATGATTGCCAATGAGACAATTATCCACCAAAGTTCAAATAAAGTGGATATAAGCAATTATAGGCAACTGTACGGCCTTCAACAATGAGAAAAAACCCATATCGTATAGACGGCTATAAAAGGCCTAGTAATGAAAAATATGAAACAATTCAATTGAGAAAACAAACGGCATAATTTATAACAAAACAATTAACGAAAAACAAATATGACAGACATGAACCAGACAACCATTGAACTACTGGCTCCTGACTTGGGACAGGCACATACAGAATATGACGGGGTTAAACATGTTTGTGAGCGCTCAGCCCCTCTAACCTGGGATAGTGGTGTAAAAGCACAACAAAGAACAGCAGAACAAAGTATGAAAATCGGTTGAAAAAGGAACATTAGCGTCCAAAAAAGGAAAATAACAATAGGGAAAGAAAAATCATCCCATTTGAGGAAATAGAACACATGCTTTTGAATTTTTTTTATCTGATACCCTCAAGTAATTTTATTACAAATGTACCTGGAGCTACATTATACTTTTGTTCTAATAGTATTACTCTAGTTATACTAAAATATATCGTACGGTTACCTTAGGATAAATACTTACAAAACATGTTTTTGGATAAACATCAATCCCAGGAAACAAAATGTACTCCCTTTCATTATTTCCTAAAACATGAAAAAAATTACAGAAACCAGGTTCCTTTTGCAGAATGGAAGTTTTCCAATTGTATCACATGAATAGGTAATGTTGTATTTTATTCAACTTATATAAATATACATATCGTTTAATTTAACCAATATTTGGTGATAATCCTTACTTTTATATAGGAAATTATGTAATATAGATACAATGGATAAGCGTGGATTCCTGAAAAAGAAACCATGAGCCCGGAGGGCGAATGGTTTGTTTTTCATGAATCTACGCTTATCCATTGTATCTATAACTTAAACTATTGGGTTAATTTCTTTTAAAAATTAAAGCCTTTTCTTAATTAGAAGGTATTGTAAGTGAGTTTAAATAACAATGTTATCGTGTCCAACGATGCATTGATAAATCTCAGATCACAATTAACTGATCAACAAAATACAAATATAACACTTCTACCTTTAAAGATCTTTATATTATCAGGCATCTGAATATTATCTGTTTTTACAAAATAAGACATATTCGAACTTATTTCTAATAAAATTGAGAATGGAAATGGGGAATGTGTCAAAGAGACAACAACCCGACCAAAGAGCATATATAAAGTATATATAATAAGTATGTTACCGAAATTTCTAGCACTCTAGGCACATCACGATTTTCTCGCAAAGGAATTTGCGAACAAACATTTGTAAAATTATGTAGTAAAACAGATGAAATCATACTATATTTATACAACAAAAATTGACAAATAGAATGTAATCATTTTTGATTCAAACATGTGAAATAGCCAATAATAATCCAAAAAATAAACGGTAAAACTCGCTATTATTACAAAAATATCCACTATATCATGCAAAATTAGAAAGAAAAAAAAACAGAATTGGGACAACAGAGATAATACAGGGATTCGAACCTAAACCGACAAATCCCTATCTTTTAACTCGTTGATTTTAAGCATGCTAACCTCGCGGCTACCAACTTATACTATACGACTGCCCATTGTGTATATATAAAGGTACAACCCCTGTGTGTCCGATGTTCATTTATATATATAAAATAGACATCTAAGTTGTAACCCATTGGTAGCCGAGAGGTTTCGTCGATGTGTTGATGTCAGTCATTCATAACAGATTTCAAGGAAGGGTTCGATTCCCAGTGAAGGCATATACAAATTACAAAAATTAAAGGTAAGTTTTAAAATTAATTCCATTAGTGAACAGAAATCAGTAAATTAGCCAATTCAAACTTAATGAAATTAGACAAACAAAGGAAACAACTGAATATAGTTTGGTGAGTCCATTTCAGCGGCAGATTTAAAGGAAGCGTTGATTCTAGAAAAAGAATCCACGGTAAATGAATAGGCTGACGTCACCACAATGGTTTAACATCATATCTAGTATGTCTTATTCTATAAGCTATGATGCTTTTCTATGTTGTCAAAGGATGAATGTAGAGGGATGATTTTACATTTCAACTGTCTGTCCTGTCTTAAGAACGTTATAAATCTATTTTCAAAAGCGTTAAAGATGTTATTAATAATTCTTACAAACAGTTGTGTTGTATACTTAGAGAACGGCAACATGTTTACGAAAGCTACATCGTCCGTGGTTTTCTTATATATACCTAAGTGTCGTTGTCCTTTTATTTGAATCTATTAGTGACAACAGAATATCAGTAGTCTACTGAATTAATATAAAATATGGCTATAGGTATAGGGGGAGGGTTGATATCTCACAAAACATGTTTAACCCAGTCGCATTTTTTCGCCTGTCCAAAGTCATGAACCTCTAGCCCTTGTTAGTCTTGTGTGCTTTTTTAAATTTTAGTTCATTTGTATGTTTCGGAGTGCGGTGTCCATTTCACTGAACAAGCATACATTATTGTTTAGGGGCCAAAATTGGTCGGGTTGTTGTCTCTTTGACATATTCCCCGTTTCAATTCTCTATGCTATTGTCCCACTCTGATTGATTTAAAGCTGTGGTAAATACATTCGTTTTATAAGACTCTACAATAAATATAATTTTAAGAGAGCCGCCTATGTAGTCAAAAGTGAAATAACAAAAATACCGAACTCTAAGGAAAATTCAAATCGGAAAGTCCCTTATAAAATGGCAAAATAAAAAATTTAAACACATCAAACAAATGGATAACAACTGTCACATGTCTGACTTGGTGTTTTGGGATCTGCACTCTTTTGGCAATTTTATGTGATTTATTATGGGATTAATGCATGAAGTTCATACCAGAATGTTGAGTATGACTTTATCTACATAGAATTTCATTTTTATTGTGAAAATTTCGATTTGTGAATTTTGGATATTTGGAAAGATTTAAACTGAGAACATATCAATAACACTGTTCACAACTTGTAGTTTTCTATTCACTTGTCTGGAGTATATTTCGGATTATATTTGTGAGTTCTTTTTTGCTTTAACCATGCCAGGTGGAAACTCTAACAACAGTGATAAAAAGGTGCAAGAAAATGTACAAAAAGTACAAATATCGCTGGCAGCTAAAAAGGTAACGACAAAGAAAATCCAGATAAAACAACTCATACAGACGTTTCAATGGATAGTATTGCATATGTCACAATTGAATTTTCAAATTTCCACCATGATTTAGACATTATAAAGTAAAGCCTGAAGAGTGTTTTTAAATGAACAGACCTTGTCAAAGCATTGAACAACACTGTAAGAAAGATAATTTGGAAACAATTGACATCAATTAATGTTGTTACCAAAGAAGATAATTTGTTAGTGCGATTAACATGCATTTGTGAAATTGTAGCATTTAATGCCAGTCAAACTGCAACACATAAAAATGTAACTTTATATGGATGTGAGTTATCTTAACAGTGTAAATGTGAGATAGAATGATTGTGTTAATATAGTGTTTTTAAAGTTTATATAGCTGTATTAGATTTTTTGCCTGTTCTTGTGCATTGATAAAAACATTGTATCTCAAGTCAATATAACATAATGGAAAATCATATCAAAATTTTGTCAATGCATGTAAGGGGTCTTTTCTCTAAAATTAAGAAAAAGTAAATAACAAAAATACCTTAACTCCAAGGAAAATTCAAAACGGAAAGTCCTTTATCGAATAGCAACATCAAAAGCTAGCTAAACCTCTCACTTGTGTGACAGTCGCATAAAATTCTGTTATATTCACAAAAATATGTGGACAAAACAAATAGACATAATAGGCAAAAATGTCAAAAATAGGGATACAGCAGTCAACATTGTATTATAATCTTAATCACTATAAAGACAAAGAAATATGTCAACAAAGAAAAACAAAATGGCATATTGACAAAGCACATAAGCAAAAATGAAAGACAAGAATACAAAAAATTACCATAGCACAATAACACAATGGCGGGATGTATAAGTACCGAGCCACGCCAAAAGGATATTACCAAAAATGGACTAAACAGTAAAGGTTAAAAATTTACAAATACTAATAAAAGAACACTGTAACATGTAATTAAGATGATAAACAATGTCAGTACCTAGAATCTATACTTCAAGACCATCATGTATTATTTGTGAAGTTGATACTGAATATTTATCAACAAGGTATTGGTATCTTCCGATGAACTTTTTTTAGAAAAAGGACGAGACGTTCTTTGACATAACCCTGGTTCATCAACTTTCTGCTCAGACACTGGTGACGTTTTATAAAGTCTGTGTAGCAGCTGCACGCTCTTGAATACCGAATGAGTTGGGCAATGTATATACCATATGCAGATGAAATTGGTATATTGCTACTAAGGTGGGGGGAATTGATAATTTCAAAATTAAAATCATAGTCTTATAGTTTCATCAAGTTTGTCATAGATGTGGGTACTGAGATGACCGCTTATGTCAAATTCGAGGTATAAGTCTAAAAATGAGGCGGAGGAAGCCGTGTCTGTTGTTTCTTTAATTTTCTAGTTCTGGATGATATATTAATGGAACCCAATCAGAAAAGTTTGGATTGTGAATGGAAAGAACTTCATCAATATATCTGAATGTGAAATTAAATGATCGGGCTTCCTTGATCTTCTTGTTTTTGACAAGTGTCTGAAGGAACTCCGACTCATATGAAAATAAGAAGAGGTCGGCAAGGAGAGGTGCACAGTTCGTTCCCATAGGAATGCCGACAATTTTTTGAAGAAGTCTACCTCCAAGTATTCCGAAGTAATACATTTATAGCTTAAGAGAGACATTTAATCAGATACATTTTGTAAAACAAAAAAATTAAGAAAAAAACAAACTTTATAAGCTATTACAGTCTGATATCAAATATTCTGATAAAGGTGTTATGATATTGTAACTACCATTTTTATTTAGTTGGCCTAATTTGTTTTGTGTGGCCTATTATATATTTTTACATTGTGTACAAAAGAATACACATTGTGTTACAACTTTGCAGTTTAGAAATCACTGGAACAATCATTGATACTCATGGAATGATTAGAACTTTCTATTTCACTTACATAACGTTTCCAGAATGATCATAACAAAAGATGCGTAATTTAAACATCTACCGTTATCTAGAAGTTTCCGTTATAAGTATATATATAAGTATGCATACCCTAAAGTTAGATAGACATAGACATCGATAGACATCAACATTCTCAACAGTTGGATTGACACTTTTTATTTACAAACTACATCATACTAGATTATGATGTATTGGACGTAATATTCTCTGTGGATTCCGAGAAGAATTCCGGATAAAGAAAAGATAAAAGATTGGACTCATATTTTGACAGTTAAGTTGACATTACTATTTGTGTAATACTTCTTGTAAACTTGTGTATAATAAATCTTGTTAAATTTTATTATTGATTTGTGTCTTTTGTTGGCTACAATTAAAAGTCGATTTTTCTGGTCGTAACAAAGGTAAAACAGTGTATAAAGGAAAATATGTTACTCATTTAGAAAGTTTATCACTACATGATATTTACCTGGAACAAATTACCAGTCGCAAAATATTAAATTTATATATACTAATTTTCAAAATGGGAGGATGAGATGCATACTAGAAAAGGTATAACAAAAATACCGAACTCAAAGGCAAATTCAAAAAGGGCATAAAAACTGAAAAAAATAAACGCTATCATTCAACAGAACAATTCAAGTGAAAAACAACTGCCATATTCTTTTGATATTGGAGACTGGCCAACATGTTTTTGTATACCTCAAAAAGGTTGCAGATATATATATTTGTATAATTTCCAATACACATTTTTACATAGTATTATTCCTATAAATACATTTTTATATAAGATTGAAATCAAACACACAAAGTTATGTTTTTGTTTTGTAGATGTGACGATGAAACTATTGGACGTTTATTTTATGATTGTCAAGTGACATCAAGTTTTTAAAATTTGTTCTGTGCTAGTCTATAAAATGTCTTTGTTAGCATTGAATTCGCAAAGAAGAACCTTTTCTACGTTTTGTAGAAGAACACCTAATTCTAAATTTTTTGGTAATTTTTGCTAAAAAATACGAATAAAAATGCAAGCTAGAAGAAAAGCTTCCTAATGCACTTGAATTAAAAAAAACCCTGAAAAACTTTTATAATTTAGAATTATATACGGCAAGAAAATATAACAAAGTTTTTGCACTGTGGAAATTATTTATCCTGAATGGTAGTCTTACAACACTAATGTATTAAAACATATTTCTTCTTCCCTTATTTATGTATACAGAGCAAACAACATGCTATATATACAAGGTACAAATACATCTTATTTTTTTTTACTGAACTATCTATATAGATCTTTCGCTATAACGAGACTGTGAAAAAGGAGAGAGTGAAAGAGATAAAGAGAGATTCAGAGAGACATGTTTTATATATTTTTTTCGTAAATTTGTCTTTTTTTGTTTTAATAATAAGGGTAAATCAGTCGTCTTAAGGGGAAGTTAGAGATTTTTTAGAAACATATAATGCACTTAATTGTGGAGAAGGATCTGCATACCCTTCCAGAGCATCTGAGATCACCCCCGGTTTTGATGTCTTTAGTGTTCTATGTTGTGTTTTGTATACTGTTATTTGTCTTTTATCGTTTTTCGTTTTTGCCATGGCATCGTCAGTTTGTTTTCGACTTATGAGTTTGGACATCCCTTTGGTATCTTTCACTTCTCTTTTGAAGGTAAGAACAATTATTACTGAATATGAAAAGAGCGCACTACCTACATTAATTTATTTTGAGTAAAACATTCTATAACATATACCATTTGGAAATTGACTGAAATGAGTCAAAATTTTGACACAATATTTCTGCATTCATAAGCATGTAATTCAGTGAATACGAAGATTTTGTTATTTTTCACTGTTGACCTTTTCAATTTAATAAAAAGAAAAAAAAAGAAAAACGAAATTTGTTAAAATTTGATTCGCACCTTTCCACCTGAAGACAAAGAAAATATTCAGTTTCTTAATCAATCTTTTTTTTTTTACAAATGACCAATTTGAAATTGATTAATCTAAAACGTTTGATTTTTTTACTTTTATAGATGAAATACTTATTGTTGCTTCTAAAATAAAATGCCTTTGCTAATCGTGGATTAATTTGAAGGCTATAATTAATAAAAGTTAAGAGTTTTGCCAATGTTTAGCAAAATCAGGAAACTGTGAAACTACTATATTTGTGTTTTTGAATAGAATGGTCGAAAGCCATTAACGTAGCCACGCTTCGATCGTTACCCTTTACATCTTCTAAGCTTTCACCGTGTGTTTAACTTATCATCTTCTATCTAGCACTAATGTTAATGTTCGATTGCGATATAAATTATAAGCATTATTTTATTTAATTTTTTTTTCAATTTGTTTAACCTTACATGGGTTTTATGTATACATCAATTAAAACGTTTTCAAACAATTATATTTGAAGTGAAGATGGCCATGCAGGTATTTGGAAATATCAGATGCAAGCTTTATATCAGAATGAATGTAGTTGGTATTGTGAAACTTTTTTTTACATTTTCAGACGAAATTTATCAACCATATTGAAAAACAATGGATGAAAAGAGACGGTAAATGTCAATGAGATGAGCGACAAACAAATTAACAAAACATCTAAATGTCAACATACGAGTGTCTATATAATATATCAATCTCTGAATCAACAATTGTGATAGATTTAGAAGATATAGGGAAAATAAAAGCTCTATCATCAACACTAAATTCTGCAATTTATATGCACATTGAGATGTTATAAAACAGAAAACATAATGACTGCGGACAAGCACATGTGGTTAAGCTAACTATTTTAAAATTTCAACCATCCTTCAATCAATTTCAATATGATAACAAAAATGTACGCAAAAGTACATTGTACGTCAATAAACGGAAAAACAGCTACACTATTCTACAAAAAGAGAAAAGATACCAAAGGAAAAAAACAAGTCAAATAAAAACAAAGAAAAGACAAACAGTAATAACACAATGCTACACAGAAAAACTAACGATAAAGTAACACAAAAACTAACGATAAAGTAACACAAACCCCAACAAAAACTAACGATAGAGTAACACAAACCCCAACAAAAACTAACGATAGAGTAACACAAACCCCAACAAAAACTAACGATAAAGTAACACAAACCCCAACAAAAACTAACGATAAAGTGACACAAACCCAACAAAAACTAACGATAAAGTAACACAAACCCCAACAAAAACTAACGATAAAGTAACACAAACCCCAACAAAAACTAACGATAAAGTAACACAAACCCCAACAAAAACTAACGATAAAGCCCCAACAAAAACTAACGATAAAGTAACACAAACCCCAACAAAAACTAACGATAAAGTAACACAAACCCCAACAAAAACTAACGATAAAGTAACACAAACCCCAACAAAAACTAACGATAAAGTAACACAAACCCCAACAAAAACTAACGATAAAGTAACACAAACCCTAACAAAAACTAACGATAAAGTAACACAAACCCCAACAAAAGCTAACGACACAAAAACTAAAGATAAAGTAACACAAACCCCAACAAAAACTAACGATAAAGTAACACAAACCCCAACAAAAACTAAAGATAAAGTAACACAAACCCCAACAAAAACTAACGATTAAGTAACACAAACCCCAACAAAAACTAACGATAAAGTAACACAAACCCCAACAAAAACTAACGATAAAGTAACTCAAACCCCAACAAAAACTAACGATAAAGTAACACAAACCTCAACAAAAACTAACGATAAAGTAACACAAACCCCAACAAAAACTAACGATAAAGTAACACAAACCCCAACAAAAACTAACGATAAAGTAACACAAACCCCAACAAAACATAACGATAAAGTAACACAAACCCCAACAAAAACTAACGATAGAGTAACACAAACTCCAACAAAAACTAACGATAAAGTAACATAAAGTAACACAAACCCCAACATAAACTAAAGATAAATGAACACAAACCCCAACAAAAACTAACGATAAAGAAACACAAACCCCAATAAAAACTAACGATAAAGTAACCCAAACCCCAACAAAAACTAACGATAAAGTAACACAAACCCCAACAAAAACTAACGATAGAGTAACACAAACCCCAACAAAAACTAACGATAGAGTAACACAAACCCCAACAAAAACTAACGATAGAGTAACACAAACCCCAACAAAAACTAACGATAGAGTAACACAAACCCCAACAAAAACTAACGATAAAGTAACACAAACCCCAACAAAAACTAAAGATAAAGTAAAACAAACCCCAACAAAAACTAAAGACAAAGTAACACAAACCCCAACAAAAACTAAAGACAAAGTAACACAAACCCCAACAAAAACTAACGATAAAGTAACACAAACCCCAACAAAAACTAAAGATAAAGTAACACAAACCCCAACAAAAACTAACGATAAAGAAACACAAACCCCAACAAAAACTAACGATAAAGAAACACAAACCCCAACAAAAACTAACGATAAAGTAACACAAACCTCAACAAAAACTAACGATAAAGTAACACAAACCCCAACAAACTAACGATAAAGTAACACAAACCCCAACCAAAACTAACGATAAAGTAACACAAAACCCAACAAAAACTAACTATAAAGTAACACAAACACAAAATAAAAACCTGGAATTGAACTCATGTGCTTCGTAAAGGTAAAGTAATGAGATAGTAGTCTGTCGATGTTCAAATATCTCAAATCAATAAGGAAAAGACAAACCAAGGCAACAAACAAACAAACAAAAAAAAACCCCGATGAAACCCATAAACTATATAACGTAACGTGAAGTTAAAGGTTTACGCCTTTTTTTCCATATTACATCCTTTTATCTATACTATTTACTATTAGATTGTTACTTTTACTATTACTATTACTAAATAGTTTTATTTGCATTTCATAGATATAGGAAGATGTGGTATGAGTGCCAATGAGACAACTCTCCATCCAAGTAACAATTTATAAAAGTAAACCATTATAGGTCAAGGTTCGGCCTTCAACACGGAGCATTGGCTCACACCGAACAGCAAACTATAAAGGGTCCCAAAAATTACTAGTGTAAAACCATTCAAACGGGAAAGCCAACGATCTAATCTATATAAAAAACGAGAAACGAGAAACACGTATGAACTACATAAACAAACGACAACTACTGTACATCAGATTCCTGACTTAGGAGAGGTGCAAACATTTGCAGCGGGATTAAACGTTTTAATGGTACCAAACCTTCTCCCTTTTCTGAAACAATAGTATAACATCACAACATAGAAAGACACACTATAAAATATCAATTGGAAGGCTTAACTCAATCAAAAAACGTAAATTAACACACAATGAACGAATAAATTTGATCTGTAATACCTGAATGCAAATACATAGTTAATAAAAATTATAAGGGATAAATAATTAAGGTCAAAAGTAAATAAACAGGTTTAAACAAAGTTAAAGTATGATACCACTGTGAAATGTTAAACAATATTTAGAAAATCATCACTTTTGAAAAAACCTGCGTCATATTATACACAGGTAAATGAAAATAATGTTGTTGTTAAGTATACTTCTTCTTCTGTGTGTATAAAATCTTCCGTTTAGGAATACCAAGAAATTTCTTTAATATCAATAAAACTAATTTAACATTTGGTACATATGGGGTGAATATCAGCAATAAAACTATACAATAAGTGCTAGATAAAACTTCCTGTACAGTATTTAAGGAGAAATGAAATAATTTTGATGTTCATAGTACGAAGAAGTGAAAATTAGTAGTAATACCAAATAATCAAAGCTGGTATATAGACAAGATCCATGTTAACATTAAATAACAAAAAAGCATTACAAATAGTATCAACAGGTCAAATTAAAAAGAAAGTACGATTTGAGAGTACTCGCAGTTACTGACAGCTAGTTAAAAGCCAAATCAATTAATAATAAAACAGCATGCATCAGAGACTGAAATCAACTAAAACACATCCCAGGGATTTAGTATTTTAACGTCATGAACAGTCAAAGAAGACATGACTTGTGCAATGCCAAAAATAAATGTATCGACAGGGAGTAGGATAGTTAGGAGTGACTTCTTTATAGATAAAAATGAACGTGTGTGTGTCTCTATACATCCCGTTTGAAAAGAAAATACAAATTTAGTTATGTTTTAATTTGCTAATGACAAAATCGATATTAGTGCCAATGCAAACTATATTCAGAGATCTAATTACAACATTGGTACGATAACCCTTACTAACAAGTTTGTTTAAAGGTTCGATGAGTTTACACGGATCACATAGTGATTTCCGCAGTTTGTTTGTATTACTAAACATATAACTTACCAAAACGGCAATAATAATTCCAATTTAATGAGCACGAAATCTAGCAGGTGAAAGATGTTGGGGGACCTGTATTTATATAGTCCCCGGTGCTGTTTCCAGGAAGTTTCGGTTTGTTCATACATGTACTTAACCACTTGTTATAAATAAAACCGTAAATAAACAGTTATTGTTTCAAAATGAATTGTACCCGAATAAGTTATTTATGTTAAAGTCATAAATGTAGGGACATACTAAGTAAGCACTTTAAAAATAAAATTAACCCCGATTAAACCCATAAAATATATATAAAGTAACGTGAAGTTAAAGGTTAACGCTTTTTTTTCCATTATTCTTTATGAAAGTAATATGGGAACGTAATTTGTTTGTAGATTGTTTGTAGAAAAAAACACGTCCTATAAGTTAAGGGAAAGCTTGAGAACCCGTCTATAAAAAAAAAAGTCAACAGTAGTTTTCCGATGTTCAAAAAGTCCAAAAGGAACGAAACCTGGCGCGTCGACAAAATAAAGATCATGAATCATAAGTGGAGATCATTAAAACGATTTTTTTTTATCAAACTGAAGTAATAAAAAAAGCTTCTCTGAAAATCCACGATAAAAAAATGCAGAAAGGAAAACGATCGTTGTATATGCCATATATTTATCCTTTTAATCTTGTTTTTCTTTGGCAATTTAAAAATTGAAATATAATAGCAGAAATTCCGGGACAAAATTTTATTATATTTGATATACGATCATGAGACGACTGGCATAGTAACATAAGTGAAATATATTATATAAGCATTTTAAAACTCTTTGCAGTCAGTATTTTAAATTTAATTTTTGTGGGAATATCATTCTTTTTTGGAAAATTCCACTTTATTCCATACCGTCATAAAAAAAAGACTTTACAATACGAAATAATTGCATTTTTGCTAGACTCTATGGTACTGCATATTTGGTCTGGTCTATTTATGTTTGCTTAAATAAGAGCTTATTATTTTTCTATATCTTCAAATATTTTGAAATAATTTCGCGAGGTAAACATATTACATCCTTTTATCTATACTATTTACTATTAGATTGTTACTTTTACTATTACTATTACTAAATAGTTGTATTTGCATTTCAGTTTGTTTGTATTACTAAACATATAACTTACCAAAACGGCAATAATAATTCCAATTTAATGAGCACGAAATCTAGCAAGTGAAAGATGTTGGGGGACCTGTACTTATATAGTCCCCGGTGCTGTTTCCAGGAAGTTTCGGTTAGTTCATACATGTACTTAATTGATTAACCACTTGTTATAAATAAAACCGACAGTTATTGTTTCAAAATGAATTATACCCGAATAAGTTATTTATGTTATAATCATAAATGTAGGGACAAACCAAACACTTTAAGAATAAAGTCAACATCTCATAGTATGATACCAGTTTTGATTTATTCCTGATATTTGAGGGGAAAATTTTTCATATCGGCGTCAGTACAACCCGACAAAACCACGTAATAAACGTCAAACACAAACAGGATTAAGCATATTGAACGTATGATACAAAGTACACTTTGGTCTCATTGTTGTAATCGTTGGCGCCCAAACTCATCACATATGATTGTCCATAACGTATAAATCTATCTATTCAATTTTTTGCTACACACAGTGAACAATATTGTCTACCTCGTGATCAATGCAAGTCTGATAATGCAAGGTGCATTCCATCTAAGTATTATTTATAAGCCCAGGTCTCCTTTGTAAATGGGATACAAGTAAGAGTGTGCAGAAGCACATCATTTATTTCATCTTTTTACAATGAAAAATGGTTTCGTCATGTAGAAAATAATTTGGAAAGCATCAACTCGACTCAATGATAAAATCGAAACCAATAGATGTTTAAATATTTGAGAAGCTATATAACCAAACGGTACTTTAAAAGCGTAGCCCAAAATTACCTGACGTCAATGATGTCTTTATTTCAGTAATTATATTTATGTACGGTAGGCATGTGAATTTTCGAGTATAGAAAGCGGGATTATTGCGATAACAATAGAGTATAAAGTCCCGTTAGTATTTATAGTGGTGCGTGCACTAGAAAAGATATCGACTAGGGCGGAGACCATCTAACGAGAAAAATGCTAATTTTTATTAAAAATGATTTTTTGGCAAACTTGGCGATACTATAGAAAGCGGAATAACTCTTTGACTTTATATTGGAGAAATGCTAATACTTAGTTCCTTCCCCTGATCATGTAATCTGATCTCAGAAGGCGCTTCAGTGCAGATAGAAAGTGGCAGGAAAATTTGGAACTGAAATTGTATTTATTATTACAATCTGTGTAATTTGTGTTTAAATAGTACGTTTACATTGTGGTTTTGAGAAGAAAATGACCGTATTCTGTGGACAATTTATATAACATCAATATGGTATTTGACATCGGATATTTATATAGCCGTTATTTGCCGTAATTTGCAATTGTGTCTAGTGAGTGAGTTTGAGTCAGCTGAAGCGCCGGATATTTTAAATTCTATAGTTTATTTAGACAGAATTCATTTTACGATGATAATTGTCGTAGTTGGTAGTTTACACGTTCACAGATTGGGAACGTTTATTCATAATCGAAAGACCTAACATTATTTCACTTAGGATCGCAATAACTATGTTGATGGTGTTCAGTTCCACTATGGTGTTGGTATACCAAAATATTTTCGAAACACTAGAAGGGCAATAAAAGAAGACAGCTTATCGCAGTTAAGTATTGGACATGTTTCATTTATATATTTGCTGAAAGCTATTAAGTTATAGGAAAATTACTCGGGAATTTACCAATTTGATATAGTGACAAATGGCAGTCAATTACTTTTGTATTATTCATTTTATTTCAAAAATTGGGGGTTTAACCTGGGTATCATATGCCACACATAGTTTACGCAACTATAGTATATTATGGACAGGTTTTTATTTATTTATTTATTTGTTAAAGCTATTAAGTTCAAGGGAAATTACCCATAAACATGCTTTTACAGAACAATTCGAGTCAATGTTCAATTTCTTTCAAAACTGGGGGTATAACTTGGGTATTATATGCCACAAATAGTTTTATGTAACTATGGTATATTATATCAGGATGATTTGTTTCAATATTAATTATATTACAATCGAGGGTCTTTTAACCGGAGTGTCATATCCCAACAGTTTTTATTATAACAGAACACGTTATATTCCTTGGATACTTTCTCGCGTGTTTGTATCAAATCGAGATCACACATAGGAGCAGAAGATAAATAAACAAACTCATAAACTATAGACGGTTCTTAAAAATTATTCATGTATGCATTGACCCAGGGTTCAATTTTCGAAAATGAGGCTAAGCTAGGCACCGGTATCATCAATAATGGCTTCTCCAACATCATCAACAAGTAAACAAAGAGATGAATACTGTTGTGTGCCATTTTGTAATGGCAATGCAAGAATTAATAAAGAGCTGAGTTTTCATCATATACCATCAGAAAAGAAAATGCTAACAAGAAAACAGTGGATTGTTGCAATACGTAGAGATGAAGGTGATTTTTTCAAGGTAAATACTAGAAACACGTGCATTTGTTTACACTTTTCATAGAAGCCGATAATGTTCTTTAATATGTAATGCATATATATGCCTATCCCAATTTTCAATAATTAGTTTAAGACAGACTAAAATGTTATGTTCAGCAATATTTTTCTTTAACAATTCTTTTATTTAAGCCGTAAAACATCTGTATAAGTGTTCCATGTCAAACTGTTACCACATGTTGATAGCGATTTTTGCTTCATCATATCTATAGATATGTGTAATTAATTTATCCCATGTTGTTTTTATTACTGTGTGTATGAGACTGTAATAAAAATAATATGCATTTTGAACTTCAAACACGTCATCATGGTCATAGGGTATGAAAATAATGTAATGTACGTACTCGTAAACAACATCAACAATTTCATTCTCAACATTCTTTTAAAATTGTATATATATTACTTTTAAACACATTAGTAAATTGCAAATACTTTTACTGAAAAATAAAGAAAAAATAAACTTCTTGATTTTTTATTAATTTAATATTTTACTGGTCTGCATTTTAAACATGATAAGTTAAGAACAATGTTATACAAGAAAGAAACCTATTCATTTGTTTTTGTTTTCAGATTGGAGGGAATACAGTGGTTTGTTCCAAACATTTCAAAAAGGAAGATTACCGCTGGACTCCTAACAGAAAATGCCTAAAACCAGAAGCTGTTCCATCTGTCTTTGATTGGAAATTAAATGAAAGCAGCAGAAAGGCCCCTACACAAAGACAGTCCCTTTTCAAAAAGATGAAAGTTGACGATCGCGAGGATGGAGAGGAAATGGTTGTAGAGGAGAGTGTTTGTGAAGTTCACAATTCACAAAGTGAAGAGCATGAACATGAAATGTAAGTTATCAGAATGTTTTAATTCAAAATAAAAAAAATATTAAATGTACAAACCCAAGTTTAACTTGAACTTACATGTATTATATGTATATAATTATTTTTAAAATAATTAAAAAGAAAATATAAAAAAATATTTTACAAAATCAAAAGGAAACATAAAGTGTGCTTTAAAACTCCTTCTCCACTCCCCCTTTAATGTTAAGGAGTTTATGCCATTACTTAATATATTTATTTTATATTGACAGGAGTTGTGATTCTAATATTCATGCTGGCTGTCTTGAGAAAATTGAGAAACTGGAACATGTGATACAGCAAAAGGACTCTGAACTTAAAGACAAGACCTATGAGCTGGCAAATTTAAACCAGAAATTACAAATGGAACGGTTTGGAGTAACAAGATTTTCTTTTGACCATGAAATGATAGAGTTTTATACTGGATTTCCAACTTATGATTTATTTTTAATTTTCTATTCTGTAATCAAGCCTACTGCAACAAGAATGAAAACTGTGTATTATAAGTCTTCTGAGGAACCCAGCAATAGAGGACGTCCAAAGTCGATGGATCCTATTGATGAACTATTTATGTTTTTATGTAGGTTAAAGTGTGGTTTTCTGACTGAGGATTTGTCAGTAAGATTTAACATTCATGCATCAACAGTAAGCAGAAAAATAATTACTTGGACAAATTATTTGTATTTCATTTTGGGTAGCATTAATATCTGGCCTAGTAGGGGTAAAATAATGGAGCATATGCCACAAGACTTCAAACTTCTGTACCCTAATACTCGTGTAATAATAGACTGTACAGAAATTTTTACAGAAAGACCGTCTTCTTTAGCTTTGGCGTCAAAGACATTTTCAACGTACAAGAGTCACAACACCTGGAAAGGGCTGGTCGGAATAGCGCCACATGGTGCTATCACTTTCATTTCAGTTCTTTATTCTGGATGTATGTCTGACATAGAAATTACCAAGCATAGTGGACTTATTGAGTTATTAGAACCAGGAGATCAAATAATGGCGGATAAAGGATTTATTTTAAATAAATTACTGAAAGATACAGGTGTATCAATAGCAACACCACACTTCCTCTGCAGTGATGGACAGTTTACACCATCACAAATTGAGGACAATCAAAACATTGCATCATAAAGCGGGCTAAAGAATATAGACTTTTACAGTATACAGTCCCACTTTCATTAGCTGGATCTGTGAATCAGTTATGGACTGTTGCTAATCTATTGACTCTGTTCAGAAGACCATTAATTAAACAAAAAAACTAAATCATCACTTATTAAAAGTTGGCATTTCATTTATACATACAGTGACATAATTTAGTTCAAGAAATAAGTGTGGAAAAACAAATCAAGTTTGTCTTTTGTAGCTTCCCAAAATTCACTATCAAAATAAACTGTCTCCAAATGTGAATCATTTTCAAGCCAAACAAAAAAGTCACACCAGTCTAATCCTGTAACTGCCATTTGCATCTGTATTTGATAATGATAGTTATCATTTTTTTTCAATTTTAGCTCCCCGTCTATTATATGAAGACATTTGACGCTTAATAACTGGTCAGTGTTAGGACATTTTATTTCCAACAAACCATGTGGTTGATTTCTATCAGGTGCATATACTTTTCTGTCTGGGGTAGCTGCAAGCCAGTGACACCAGGGATTTACAATCACACCACATGGATATAAGTTGACATTGTCATTCATCACCTTGCTATAGGCTTGTGTTGCAGTAACCTCACATTCTATTCCACGTTTCATAGCTGCTGTCTGAACATGTCTGGTTGATTGCAAGCGTTCAGCAAGTTTAGCCCAATCAGCTCTTCGCTTGGCTATTTCTCCTGCATGTGATGCTGTGATACGGTCACGTCTTATTTTGTGCCATTTAGGATCATTTGACTGAAGACGTGTTCCTTCCTCAATTTCTTTACTTTCCAGTGGTGTAACCTTCAAGGAATCATACTTTTTTAACTGATCCTTCATGAGGACAGTTTCAAAATTGTTAATCATGACATTTTTCAATGGTAATTCTGGAAATGAATTATTATCCATTAAGTTGAGGAGGTAGTCACTTGCCATTTTTTGTTGATAACTGAGAATGCTTCCTTTAGGGAATTTTCCAAATTCAGTTTGAACTAATTCTGTCCTGTGTTCTGTCACCACAGTGTCAAACAAAATGTCCATATCTTTAACTTGGACCAATAAGTCATTTAAATTGATAGCTTCGATGTTATCATCAACCTATGAGTCGGTAAGTCGCCACGGACTTCTATTGATCTGTGAGCCCCCGATGTTATCATCAGCCCATGAGTCGGTAAGTCCCCACAGACTGCTACTGATATGTGAGTCCCAGGTGTTATCATCAGCCCATGAGTCGGTAAGTCGCCACCGACTGCTATTGATCTTTGAATCCCCAGTGTTATCATCCGCCTACGAAGAGTTGGTAAATCGCCACGGACTGCTACTGATCCGTAAGACCGGATTTATCATTAGCACACGAGTCTGTAAGTCGCCACGGACTGTTATTGATTTGTGAGTCCCAAGTGATATCATGAGCCTATGAGTCGGAAAGTCGACACGGACTGCTATTGATCTGTGAGTCCCCAGTGTTATCAGGCCATGAGTTGGTAATTCGCCACGGACTGCTATTGTTCTGTGAGTCCCCGGTGTTATAATAAGCCCATAAGTCAGTAAGATGCCACGGACTGCTACTGATCTGTGAGTCCCTGGTGTTAACATCAGCCCACGAGGAGTCGGTAAGTCACCACAAAGTGCTATTGATCTGAACTCCCCCGGTATTATCATCAGGCCATGAGTCGGTAATTCGGCACGGACTGCTACTGATCTGTGAGTCCCTGGTGTTATCATCAGCCCACGAGGAGTCGGTAAGTCACCCGAAATGCTATTGATCTGTACTCCCCCGGTGTTATCATCAGGCGATGAGTTGGTAAGTCGCCACGGACTGCTACTGATATGTGAGTCCCCGGTGTTCTATTCATCCAACGATTCGGTTAGTCGCCACGGACTACTATTAATATGTGAGTCCCCGGTGTTATCAACAGCCGACGAGGAGTCGGTAAGTCTCCACAGGTGGCTATTGATCTGCGAGTCGCCGGTGTTATCATCAGACCATGAGTCAGTCAGTTGCAACAGACTGCTACTGATATGTGAGTCTCCGGTGTTATCATCAGCCCATGAGTTGGTAAGTTGCCACCGACTGCTATTGATCTTTGAATCCCTGGTGTTATCGTCAGCCTACGAAGAGTCGGTAAGTCGACACGGACTGGTACTGATATGTGAGACCGGATTCATCATGAGCCCATGAGTCGGTAAGTCGACACGGACTGCTATTGATCTGTGAGTCCCTAATGTTATCATCAGGCCATGAGTCGGTAATTTGCCATGGACTGTAATTGATCTGTGAGTCCCCAGTGTTATAATCAGCCCATTAATCGGTAAGTCGCTACGGACTGTTACTGATCTGTGAGTCCACGGTGTTATCATCAGCCCATGAGCCGGTAAAACACCACGGACTGATATTGATCTGTTAGTCCCCGGTGATATCATTAGCCCATGAGTCGGTATGTCGCCACCGACTGCTATTTATCTTTAATTCCCGGTGTTATCATCTGCCTATGGAGAGTCGGCAAGTCGCCACGGACTGCTACTGATATGTGAAACCGGATTTATCATCAGCCCATGAGTCTGTAAATGGCCACGGACTGTTATTGATCCGTGAGTCCCCGGTGATATCATCAGCCCATGAGTTGGAAAGTCGCCAAGGACTGCTATTGATCTGTGAGTCCCCAGTGTTATCATCAGGTCATGAGTCGGTAATTCGCTACGGACTGCTATTGATCTGTGAGTCCCCGGTGTTATAATCAGCCCACGAGTCGGTTAGTTACCACGGACTGCTACTGATCTGTGAGTCCCTGGTGTTATAATAAGCCCACGAGGAGTCGGTAAGTCACCACAGACTGCTATTGATCTGTACTTTCCCGGTGTTATCATCAGGCCATGAATCTGGAAGTCGCCACGGACTCCTACTGATCTGTGAATCCCTGGTGTTATCATCAGCCCACGAGGAGTCGGTAAGTCACAACGGACTGCTATTGATATGTGAGTCCCCAGTGTTATCATCAGGCCATGAATCGGTAAGTCGCCACGGACTGCTATTGGTCTGTGAGTCCCCAGTGTTATTATCATCAGACCATGAGTTGGTAAGTCGCCACGGACTGCTATTGCTATGTGACGCCCCGCTGTTATCATCAGCCAACGAGTCGGTTTGTCGCCATCGTTTGCTGTTGATCTGAGTCCCTGGTGTTATCATCAGCCCATGTGTAGGTAAGTCGCCAAATACTGGAATTAATTTGTACGCCGCCAGTATTATCATCAACCCATGAGTCGGTAAGTCGCCACGGACTTTTACTGATATGTGAGTCGCCGGTGTTATACTTAGCCAACGAGTCGGTAAGTCGCTACGGACTGCCATTGAAATGTGAATCCCCGGTGTTATCATCAGCCCACGAGGAGTCGGTAAGTAGCCCCAGACTGCTATTGATGTGTCAGTCCCCGATGTTATAATCAGCCCATGAGTAGGTAAGTTGCCACGAACTGCTACTGATATGTGCGTCCCGGGTGTTATCATCAGCACATGAGTCGGTAAGTCGCCACCGACTGCTATTTATCTTTGAATCCACGGTGTTATCATCTGTCTACGAAGAGTCGGTAAGTCGACACGGACTGCTTCTGATCTGTGAGACCGGATTTATCATCAGCCCATGAGTTGGTAAGTGGCCACAGACAGTTGTTTATCTGTGAGTCCCCGGTGATATCATCAGCCCATGAGTTGGAAAGTCGCCACGGACTTCTATTGATCTGTGAGTCCCCAGTGTTATCATCAGGCCATTAGTCGTTAAGTCGCCACATAATGCTATTGATCTGTGAGTCCCCAGTGTTATCATCAGGCCATCAGTCGGTTAGTTGCCACAGAATACTATTGATATGTGAGCCCCCGGTGTTATCATCAGTCGACGAGTCGGTAAATCGCCACGGAATGCTACTGATCTGTGAGTCCCTGGTGTTATAATCAGCCCACGAGTCAGTAAGTCGCCACGGACTGCTACTAATATGTAAGTCCCGGGTGTTATTATCAGTCAACGAGTCGGTTAGTCGCCACGGACTGCTGTTGATCTGTGAGTCCCTGGTGTTATCATCAGCCCATGAGTCGGTAAGTCGCCACAGACTGCTATTGATAAGTGAGCCCCCGGTGTTATCATCAGCCCATTAGTCGATAAGTCGCCATGGACTGCTATTGATCTGAGAGTCCAGATGTTATCATCAGCCCATGAGTCGGAAAATTGCCACGGACTGCTACTGATATGTGAGTCCCCGGTGTAATCATCAGGCCATGTGTCGGCAAGTCGCCACGGACTTCTACTGATATGTGAGTCTAGTGTTATCGTCAGCCCACGAGGAGTCGGTAAGTCATCACAAACTGCTATTGATCTGTACTCCCCCGGTGTTATCATGAGGCCATGAGTCGGTAAGTCACGGAATGCTACTGATCTGTGAGTCCCTGGTGTTATCATCAGCCCACGAGGAGTCAATAAGTCACCACGGACAGCTATTGATCTGTTAGTCCCCAGTGTTATCATCAGGAAATCAGTCGGTAAGTCACCACGGACTGCTATTGATCTGTGAGTCCCCAGTGTTATCATCAGGTCATGAATCAGTAAGTCGCCACGGACTGCTACTCATATGTGAATCCCCGGTGTTATTATCAGCCAACGAATCGGTTAGTCGCCACGGACTGCTGTTGATCTGTGAGTCCCTGGTGTTATAATCAGCCCATGAGTCGGTAAGTCGCCACAGACTGCTATTAATATGTGAGCCCCCGGTGTTATCATCAGCCCATTATTCAGTAAGTCGCCACGGACTGCTATTGATCTGTGAGTCCAGATGTTATCATCAGCCAATGAGTCGGTAAGTTGCCACGGACTGCTACTGATATGTGAGTCCCCGGTGTTATCATCAGCCCACGAGGAGTCGGTAATTAGCCACGGACTGCTATTGATTTGTTAGTCGCCGGTGTTATCATCAGCCCATGAGTCGGTAAGTTGACTCGGACTGCTACTAATCTGTGAGTCCCTGGTGTTATCATCAGCCCATGTGTAGGTAAGTCGCAAATTCTGGAATTAATTTGTACGCCGCCAGTATTATCATCAACCCATGAGTCGGTAAGTCGCCACGGACTTTTACTGATATGTGAGTCGCCGGTGTTATACTTAGCCAACGAGTCGGTAAGTCGCTACGGATTGCCATTGAAATGTGAATCCCCGGTGTTATCATCAGCCCACGAGGAGTCGGTAGGTAGCCCCAGACTGCTATTGATGTGTCAGTCCCCGATGTTATAATCAGCCCATGAGTAGGTAAGTTGCCACGAACTGCTACTGATATGTGCGTCCCGGGTGTTATCATCAGCACATGAGTCGGTAAGTCGCCACCGACTGCTATTTATCTTTGAATCCACGGTGTTATCATCTGTCTACGAAGAGTCGGTAAGTCGACACGGACTGCTTCTGATCTGTGAGACCGGATTTATCATCAGCCCATGAGTTGGTAAGTGGCCACAGACAGTTGTTTATCTGTGAGTCCCCGGTGATATCATCAGCCCATGAGTTGGAAAGTCGCCACGGACTTCTATTGATCTGTGAGTCCCCAGTGTTATCATCAGGCCATTAGTCGTTAAGTCGCCACATAATGCTATTGATCTGTGAGTCCCCAGTGTTATCATCAGGCCATCAGTCGGTTAGTTGCCACAGAATACTATTGATATGTGAGCCCCCGGTGTTATCATCAGTCGACGAGTCGGTAAATCGCCACGGAATGCTACTGATCTGTGAGTCCCTGGTGTTATAATCAGCCCACGAGTCAGTAAGTCGCCACGGACTGCTACTAATATGTAAGTCCCGGGTGTTATTATCAGTCAACGAGTCGGTTAGTCGCCACGGACTGCTGTTGATCTGTGAGTCCCTGGTGTTATCATCAGCCCATGAGTCGGTAAGTCGCCACAGACTGCTATTGATAAGTGAGCCCCCGGTGTTATCATCAGCCCATTAGTCGATAAGTCGCCATGGACTGCTATTGATCTGAGAGTCCAGATGTTATCATCAGCCCATGAGTCGGAAAATTGCCACGGACTGCTACTGATATGTGAGTCCCCGATGTAATCATCAGGCCATGTGTCGGCAAGTCGCCACGGACTTCTACTGATATGTGAGTCTAGTGTTATCGTCAGCCCACGAGGAGTCGGTAAGTCATCACAAACTGCTATTGATCTGTGAGTCCCTGGTGTTATCATCAGCCCACGAGGAGTCAATAAGTCACCACGGACAGCTATTGATCTGTCAGTCCCCAGTGTTATCATCAGGAAATCAGTCGGTAAGTCACCACGGACTGCTATTGATCTGTGAGTCCCCAGTGTTATCATCAGGTCATGAATCAGTAAGTCGCCACGGACTGCTACTCATATGTGAATCCCCGGTGTTATTATCAGCCAACGAATCGGTTAGTCGCCACGGACTGCTGTTGATCTGTGAGTCCCTGGTGTTATAATCAGCCCATGAGTCGGTAAGTCGCCACAGACTGCTATTAATATGTGAGCCCCCGGTGTTATCATCAGCCCATTATTCAGTAAGTCGCCACGGACTGCTATTGATCTGTGAGTCCAGATGTTATCATCAGCCAATGAGTCGGTAAGTTGCCACGGACTGCTACTGATATGTGAGTCCCCGGTGTTATCATCAGCCCACGAGGAGTCGGTAATTAGCCACGGACTGCTATTGATTTGTTAGTCGCCGGTGTTATCATCAGCCCATGAGTCGGTAAGTTGCCTCGGACTGCTACTGATCTGTGAGTCCCTGGTGTTATCATCAGCCCATGGGTCGGTAAGTCGCCACGGACTGATATTGATCTGTGAGCCCCTGGTGGTATCATCAGCCCATGAGTCGGTAAGTCGTACCGACTGCTATTGATCTTTGAATCCCCGGTGTTATCATCCGCCTACGAAGAGTGGGTAGGTCGCCAAGGACTAATATTTGTCTGTGAGACTGGTGTTATTATAAGCCCATGGGTCGGTAAGTCGCCATGGACTGCTACTGATATGTGAGTACCCGCTGTAATCGCCATGAGTCGGTAAATCGCTACCGACTGCTATTGATCTTTAAATCCCCGGTGTTATTATCCGCCTACGAAGAGTCAGTAATTAGCCACGGACTGCTACTGATCTGTGAGACCGGACTCATCATCAGCCCATGAATCGGTAGGTCGCCACGGACTGTTCTTTGAATACCAGGTGTTATCATCCGCCTACGAAGAGTCAGTAATTCGCCACGGACTGCTACCGATCTGTGAGTCCCTTGTGTTATCATCAGCCCATGAGTTGGTAAGTCGCCACAGACTGCTATTGATATGTGAGCCCCCGGTGTTATCATCAGCCGACGAGTCGATATGTCGCCACGGACAGCTACTGATCTGTGAGTCTCTGGTGTTATCATCAGCCCACGAGGAGTCGGTTAGTCATCACAAACTGCTATTGATCTGTACTGCCCCGGTGTTATCATCAGGCCATGAGTCGGTAAGTCGCCACGGAATGCTACTAATTTGTGAGTCTCTGGTGCTATCATCAGCCCACGAGAAGTCGGTAAGTCATCACAAACTGCTATTGATCTGTACTTCCCCGGTGTTATCATCAGGCCATGAGTCGGTAAGTTGCCACGGACTGCTATTGATCTGTGAGTCCCCATTGTTATCATTAGGCCAGGAGTCGGTTAGTCGCCAAGGACTGCTGTTCATCTGTGAGTCCCTGGTGTTATTAACAGCCCATGAGTCGGTCAGTCGCCACAGACTGCTATTGATATGAGAGCCCCCGGTGTTATCATCAGCCCATGAGTCGGTGAGTCGCCAAGGACTTCTACTGATATGTGAGTCCCCGTTTTTATAATCAGCCAACGAGTCGGTTGGTAGCCACGGACTGCTGTTGATCTGTGAGTCCCTGGTGTTATAAACAGCCCATGAGTCGGTACGTCGCCACAGACTGCTATTGATATGAGAACCCCCGGTGTTATCATCAGCCCATGAGTCGGTAAGTCGCAACGGACTTCTACTGATATGTGAGTCCCCGGTGTTATAATCAGCCAACGAATCGGTTAGTAGCCACTGACTGCTATTGATATATGAATCCCCGGTGTTATCATCAGCCCACGAGGAGTCGGTAAGTAGCCACGGACTGCTATTGATTTGTTAGTCGCCGGTGTTATCATCAGCCCATGAGTCGGTAAGTTGCCTGGGACTGCTACTGATCTGTGAGTCCCTGGTGTTATCATCAGCCCATGAGTCGGTAAGTCGCCACGGACTGCTATTGATCTGTGAGCCCCCGTAGGTATCATCAGCCCATGAGTCGGTAAGTCACAACGGACTGCTACTGATATATTAGTCCCCGCTGTTATCGCCATGAGTCGGTAAATCGCTACCGACTGCTATTGATCTTTAAATCCCCGGTGTTATTATCCGCCTACGAAGAGTCAGTAATTAGCCACGGACTGCTACTGATCTGTGAGACCGGATTTATCATCAGCCCATGAATCGGTAAGTCGCCACGGACTGTTCTTTGAATCCCAGGTGTTATCATCCACCTAGGAAGAGTCAGTAATTCGCCACGGACTGCTACCGATCTGTGAGTCCCTTGTGTTATCATCAGCCCATGAGTTGGTAAGTCGCCACAGACTGCTATTGATATGTGTGCCCCCGGTGTTATCATCAGCCGACGAGTCGATATGTCGGCACGGACTGCTACTGATCTGTGAGTCTCTGGTGTTATCATCAGCCCACGAGGAGTCGGTTAGTCATCACAAACTGCTATTGATCTGTACTGCCCCGGTGTTATCATCCGCCCACGAGGAGTTGGTTAGTCATCACAAACTGCTTTTGATCTGTACTGCCCCGGTGTTATCACCAGCCCACGAGGAGTCGGTAAGTCATCAGAAACTGGTATTGATCTGTACTCCCCCAGTGTTATCATCAGGCCATGAATCGGTAAGTTGCCACGGACTGCTATTGATCTGTGAGTCCCCAGTGTTATCATTAGGCCAGGAGTCGGTTATTCGCCACGGACTGCTGTTGATCTGTGAGTCCCTGGTGTTATTAACAGCCCATGAGTCGGTAAGTCGCAACAGACTGCTATTGATCTGTGAGTCCCGATGTTATTATCAGCCAATGAGTCGGTAAGTTGCCACAGACTGCTACTGATAAGTGAGTGCCCGGTGTTATCATCAGGCCATGTGTCGGTAAGTCGCCACGGACTTCTACTGATATGTGAGTCCCCGATGTTATTATTAGCCCATGAGTCGGTAAGTCGCCATGGACTGCTATTGATCTGTGAGTCCCGATGTTATTATCAGCCCATGAGACGGTAATTTGCCACGGACTGCTACTGATAAGGGACTGCCAGCCAACGAGTCGGTAAGTTGCGACGGACTGCTACTGATCTGTGATTCCCTGGTGTTATCATCAGCCCATGAGTCAGTAAATCGCTACGGACTGCTATTGATCTGTGAGTCCCCGGTGTTATCATCAGCCCAAGAGTCGGTAAGTCGCTACCGACTGCTATTGATCTTTGAATCCCCGGTGTTATCATCCGCCTACGAAAAGTGAATAAGTCGCCAAGGACTAATATTTATCTGTGAGACCAGTGTTATTATCAGACCATAAGTCGGTAAGTCTCCATGGACTGCTGTTGATCTGTGAGTGCCTGGTGTTATAAACAGCCCATGAGTCGGTAAGTCGCCACAGACTGCTATTGATATGAGACCCCCCGGTGTTATCCTCAGCCCATGAGTCGGTAAGTCGCCAGGGACTGCTATTGATCTGTGAGTCCCGATGTTATCATCAGCCAATGAGTCGGTAAGTTGCCACGGACTGCTACTGATAAGTGAGTGCCCGGTGTTATCATCAGGCCATGAGTCGGTAAGTCGCCAAGGACTTCTAATGATATACGAATCCCGATGTTATCATCAGCCCATGAGTCGGTAAGTCGCCATGGACTGCTGCTGATAAGTGAGAGCCCCCGGTGTTATCATCAGGCCATGAATCGGTAAGTCGCCACGGACTTCTACTGATATGTGAGTCCCCGGTGTAATAAGCAGCCAACGAGTCGGTAAGTCGCCACGGACTGCTGTTGATCTGTGAGTCCCTGGTGTTATAAACAGCCCATGAGTCGGTAAGTCGCCACAGACTGCTATTGATATGAGAACCCCCGGTGTTATCATCAGCCCATGAGTCGGTAAGTCGCAACGGACTTCTACTGATATGTGAGTCCCCGGTGTTATAATCAGCCAACGAGTCGGTTAGTAGCCACTGACTGCTATTGATATATGAATCCCCGGTGTTATCATCAGCCCACGAGGAGTCGGTAAGTAGCCACGGACTGCTATTGATTTGTTAGTCGCCGGTGTTATCATCAGCCCATGAGTCGGTAAGTTGCCTGGGACTGCTACTGATCTGTGAGTCCCTGGTGTTATCATCAGCCCATGAGTCGGTAAGTCGCCACGGACTGCTATTGATCTGTGAGCCCCCGTAGGTATCATCAGCCCATGAGTCGGTAAGTCACAACGGACTGCTACTGATATATTAGTCCCCGCTGTTATCGCCATGAGTCGGTAAATCGCTACCGACTGCTATTGATCTTTAAATCCCCGGTGTTATTATCCGCCTACGAAGAGTCAGTAATTAGCCACGGACTGCTACTGATCTGTGAGACCGGATTTATCATCAGCCCATGAATCGGTAAGTCGCCACGGACTGTTCTTTGAATCCCAGGTGTTATCATCCACCTACGAAGAGTCAGTAATTCGCCACGGACTGCTACCGATCTGTGAGTCCCTTGTGTTATCATCAGCCCATGAGTTGGTAAGTCGCCACAGACTGCTATTGATATGTGAGCCCCCGGTGTTATCATCAGCCGACGAGTCGATATGTCGCCACGGACAGCTACTGATCTGTGAGTCTCTGGTGTTATCATCAGCCCACGAGGAGTCGGTTAGTCATCACAAACTGCTATTGATCTGTACTGCCCCGGTGTTATCATCCGCCCACGAGGAGTTGGTTAGTCATCACAAACTGCTTTTGATCTGTACTGCCCCGGTGTTATCATCAGCCCACGAGGAGTCGGTAAGTCATCAGAAACTGGTATTGATCTGTACTCCCCCGGTGTTATCATCAGGCCATGAGTCGGTAAGTTGCCACGGACTGCTATTGATCTGTGAGTCCCCAGTGTTATCATTAGGCCAGGAGTCGGTTATTCGCCACGGACTGCTGTTGATCTGTGAGTCCCTGGTGTTATTAACAGCCCATGAGTCGGTAAGTCGCAACAGACTGCTATTGATCTTTGAGTCCCGATGTTATTATCAGCCAATGAGTCGGTAAGTTGCCACAGACTGCTACTGATAAGTGAGTGCCCGGTGTTATCATCAGGCCATGTGTCGGTAAGTCGCCACGGACTTCTACTGATATGTGAGTCCCCGATGTTATTATTAGCCCATGAGTCGGTAAGTCGCCATGGACTGCTATTGATCTGTGAGTCCCGATGTTATTATCAGCCCATGAGACGGTAATTTGCCACGGACTGCTACTGATAAGGGACTGCCAGCCAACGAGTCGGTAAGTTGCGACGGACTGCTACTGATCTGTGATTCCCTGGTGTTATCATCAGCCCATGAGTCAGTAAATCGCTACGGACTGCTATTGATCTGTGAGTCCCCGGTGTTATCATCAGCCCAAGAGTCGGTAAGTCGCTACCGACTGCTATTGATCTTTGAATCCCCGGTGTTATCATCCGCCTACGAAAAGTGAATAAGTCGCCAAGGACTAATATTTATCTGTGAGACCAGTGTTATTATCAGACCATGAGTCGGTAAGTCTCCATGGACTGCTGTTGATCTGTGAGTGCCTGGTGTTATAAACAGCCCATGAGTCGGTAAGTCGCCACAGACTGCTATTGATATGAGACCCCCCGGTGTTATCCTCAGTCCATGAGTCGGTAAGTCGCCAGGGACTGCTATTGATCTGTGAGTCCCGATGTTATCATCAGCCAATGAGTCGGTAAGTTGCCACGGACTGCTACTGATAAGTGAGTGCCCGGTGTTATCATCAGGCCATGAGTCGGTAAGTCGCCAAGGACTTCTAATGATATACGAATCCCGATGTTATCATCAGCCCATGAGTCGGTAAGTCGCCATGGACTGCTGCTGATAAGTGAGAGCCCCCGGTGTTATCATCAGGCCATGAGTCGGTAAGTCGCCACGGACTTCTACTGATATGTGAGTCCCCGGTGTAATAAGCAGCCAACGAGTCGGTAAGTTGCTACGGACTGCTATTGTTCTGTGAGTCCCCGGTGTTTAAATAATACCACAAGTCTGTAAGTCGCCACGGACTGCTACTGATCTATGAGTCCCTGGTGTTATCATCAGCGCACGAGGAGTCGATAAGTCACCACAAACTGCTATTGATCTGTACTCCCCCGGTATTATCATCAGGCCATGAGTCGGTAAGTCGGCACGGACTGCTACTGATCTGTGAGTTCCTGGTGTTATCATCAGCCCACGAGGAGTCGGTAAGTCACCACAAACTGCCATTGATCTGTACTCCCCCGGTGTTATCATCAGGCCATGAGTTGGTAAGTCGCCACAGACTGCTACTGATATGTGAGTTCCCGGTGTTCTATTCAGCCAACGAGTCGGTTAGTCGCCACGGACTGCTATTGATATGTGAGCCCCCTGTTATAATCAGCTAATGATTCGGTAATTTGCCACGGACTGCTACTGATATGTGAGTCCCCGGTGTTATATCATCACTCCATGAGTTGGTAAGTCACCACCGATTGCTATTGATTTTTGAATCCCCGGTGTTATCATCAGCCTACGAAGAGTCGGTAAGAAGGGACGGACTTGTTCTGATCTGTGAGACCGGATTTATCATCAGCCCATGAGTCGGTAAGTCGCAAGACTGTTATTGATCTGTGAGTTCCCGGTGATATCATCAGCCCATGTGTCCGAAAGTCTCCACGGACTGCTATTGATCTGTGAGTCCCTAATGTTATCATCAGGCCATAAGTCGGTAATTCGCCACGGACTGTAATTGATCTGTGAGTCCCCGGTGTTATAATCAGCCCATGAGCCGATAAAACACCACGGACTAATATTGATCTGTTAGTCCCCGGTGATATCATCAGCCCATGAGTCGGTAAGTCGTCACGGACTTCTATTGATCTGTGAATCCCCGGTGTTGTCATCAACCCACGAGGAGCCGGTAAGTCACCACGGACAGCTATTGATCTGTGAGTCCCTAGTGTTATCATCAGTCCATGATTCGGTAAGTCATCACGGACTGCTATTGCTCTGTGAGTCCCCAGTGTTATCATCAGGCCATGAGTCGGTAAGTCGCCATGGACTGCTTCAGATATGTGAGTCCCCGGTGTTATAATCAGTCAACGAGTCGGTAAATCGCTACAGATTGCTATTGATATGTAAGCCCTCGGTTTTATCATCAGCCCATGAGTAAGTAAGTTGCCACGGACTGCTATTGATATGTGAGCCCCCTGTTATAATCGGTCAACGAGTCGGTAAATCGCTACAGATTGCTATTGATATGTAAGCCCTCGGTTTTATCATCAGCCCATGAGTCGGTAAGTCGCCACCGACTGCTATTGATCTTTGAATCCTCGGTGTTATCATCAGCCTAAGAAGAGTCGGTAAGTAGCGACGGACTGGTTCTGATCTGTGAGACAGGATTTATCATCAGCCCACGAGTCGGTAAGTCGCCAGACTGTTATTGATCTGTGAGTTCCCGGTGATATCATCAGCCCATGTGTCCGAAAGTCTCCACGGACTGCTATTGACCTGTGAGTCCCTAATGTTATCATCAGGCCATGAGTCGGTCATTCGCCACGGACTGTAATTGATCTGTGAGTCCCCGGTGTTATAATCAGCCCATGAGCCGATAAAACACCACGGACTGATATTGATCTGTTAGTCCCCGGTGATATCATCAGCCCATGAGTCGGTAAGTCACCACGGACTGCTATTGATCTGTGAGTCCCCAGTGTTATCATTATGCCATGAGTCGGTAAGTCGCCACGGACTGCTAGAGATATGCGAGTGCGCGGTGTTATAATCAGTCAACGAGTCGGTTAGTCGCCACGGACTTCTATTGATATGTGAATCCCTGGTGTTATCATCATCCCACGAGAAGTCGGTTAGTCGCCACGGACTGCTATTGATCTGTGAGTCCCCGGTGTTATCATCAGCCAATGAGTCGGTAAGTCGCCACAGACTGCTATTGATATGTAAGCCCGGTGTTATCATCAACCCATGAGTCGGTAAGTCGCCACGGACTGCTATTGATCTGTGAGCCCCCGATGATATCATCAGCCCATGAGTTGGTAAGTCGCCATGGACTGCTATTGATTTGTGAGTCCCGATGTTATCATCAGCCCATGAGTCGGTAAGTCGCCATGGACTGCTAATGATAAATGAGTGCCCGGTGTTATCATCAGGCCATGAGTCGGTAAGTCGCCACGGACTTCTACTGATATGTGAGTCCACGGTGTAATAAGCAGCCAACGAGTCGGTAAGTTGCCACGGACTGCTATTGATTTGTGAGTCCCCAGTGTTATCAGGCCATGAGTTGGTAATTCGCCACGGACTGCTATTGTTCTGTGAGTCCCCGGTGTTATAATAAGCCCACAAGACAGTAAGTCGCCACGGACTGCTACTGATCTATGACTCCCTGGTGTTATCATCAGCCCACGAGGAGTCGATAAGTCACCACAAACTGCTATTGATCTGTACTCCCCCGGTATTATCATCAGGCCATGAGTCGGTAATTCGGCACGGACTTCTATTGATCTGTGAATCCCCGGTGTTGTCATCAGCCCAAGAGTCGGTAAGTCGCTACCGACTGCTATTGATCTTTGAATCCCCGGTGTTATCATCCGCCTACGAAAAGTGAATAAGTCGCCAAGGACTAATATTTATCTGTGAGACCAGTGTTATTATCAGACCATGAGTCGGTAAGTCTCCATGGACTGCTGTTGATCTGTGAGTGCCTGGTGTTATAAACAGCCCATGAGTCGGTAAGTCGCCACAGACTGCTATTGATATGAGACCCCCCGGTGTTATCCTCAGCCCATGAGTCGGTAAGTCGCCAGGGACTGCTATTGATCTGTGAGTCCCGATGTTATCATCAGCCAATGAGTCGGTAAGTTGCCACGGACTGCTACTGATAAGTGAGTGCCCGGTGTTATCATCAGGCCATGAGTCGGTAAGTCGCCAAGGACTTCTAATGATATACGAATCCCGATGTTATCATCAGCCCATGAGTCGGTAAGTCGCCATGGACTGCTGCTGATAAGTGAGAGCCCCCGGTGTTATCATCAGGCCATGAATCGGTAAGTCGCCACGGACTTCTACTGATATGTGAGTCCCCGGTGTAATAAGCAGCCAACGAGTCGGTAAGTCGCCACGGACTGCTGTTGATCTGTGAGTCCCTGGTGTTATAAACAGCCCATGAGTCGGTAAGTCGCCACAGACTGCTATTGATATGAGAACCCCCGGTGTTATCATCAGCCCATGAGTCGGTAAGTCGCAACGGACTTCTACTGATATGTGAGTCCCCGGTGTTATAATCAGCCAACGAGTCGGTTAGTAGCCACTGACTGCTATTGATATATGAATCCCCGGTGTTATCATCAGCCCACGAGGAGTCGGTAAGTAGCCACGGACTGCTATTGATTTGTTAGTCGCCGGTGTTATCATCAGCCCATGAGTCGGTAAGTTGCCTGGGACTGCTACTGATCTGTGAGTCCCTGGTGTTATCATCAGCCCATGAGTCGGTAAGTCGCCACGGACTGCTATTGATCTGTGAGCCCCCGTAGGTATCATCAGCCCATGAGTCGGTAAGTCACAACGGACTGCTACTGATATATTAGTCCCCGCTGTTATCGCCATGAGTCGGTAAATCGCTACCGACTGCTATTGATCTTTAAATCCCCGGTGTTATTATCCGCCTACGAAGAGTCAGTAATTAGCCACGGACTGCTACTGATCTGTGAGACCGGATTTATCATCAGCCCATGAATCGGTAAGTCGCCACGGACTGTTCTTTGAATCCCAGGTGTTATCATCCACCTACGAAGAGTCAGTAATTCGCCACGGACTGCTACCGATCTGTGAGTCCCTTGTGTTATCATCAGCCCATGAGTTGGTAAGTCGCCACAGACTGCTATTGATATGTGAGCCCCCGGTGTTATCATCAGCCGACGAGTCGATATGTCGCCACGGACAGCTACTGATCTGTGAGTCTCTGGTGTTATCATCAGCCCACGAGGAGTCGGTTAGTCATCACAAACTGCTATTGATCTGTACTGCCCCGGTGTTATCATCCGCCCACGAGGAGTTGGTTAGTCATCACAAACTGCTTTTGATCTGTACTGCCCCGGTGTTATCATCAGCCCACGAGGAGTCGGTAAGTCATCAGAAACTGGTATTGATCTGTACTCCCCCGGTGTTATCATCAGGCCATGAGTCGGTAAGTTGCCACGGACTGCTATTGATCTGTGAGTCCCCAGTGTTATCATTAGGCCAGGAGTCGGTTATTCGCCACGGACTGCTGTTGATCTGTGAGTCCCTGGTGTTATTAACAGCCCATGAGTCGGTAAGTCGCAACAGACTGCTATTGATCTTTGAGTCCCGATGTTATTATCAGCCAATGAGTCGGTAAGTTGCCACAGACTGCTACTGATAAGTGAGTGCCCGGTGTTATCATCAGGCCATGTGTCGGTAAGTCGCCACGGACTTCTACTGATATGTGAGTCCCCGATGTTATTATTAGCCCATGAGTCGGTAAGTCGCCATGGACTGCTATTGATCTGTGAGTCCCGATGTTATTATCAGCCCATGAGACGGTAATTTGCCACGGACTGCTACTGATAAGGGACTGCCAGCCAACGAGTCGGTAAGTTGCGACGGACTGCTACTGATCTGTGATTCCCTGGTGTTATTATCAGCCCATGAGTCAGTAAATCGCTACGGACTGCTATTGATCTGTGAGTCCCCGGTGTTATCATCAGCCCAAGAGTCGGTAAGTCGCTACCGACTGCTATTGATCTTTGAATCCCCATTGTTATCATCCGCCTACGAAAAGTGAATAAGTCGCCAAGGACTAATATTTATCTGTGAGACCAGTGTTATTATCAGACCATGAGTCGGTAAGTCTCCATGGACTGCTGTTGATCTGTGAGTGCCTGGTGTTATAAACAGCCCATGAGTCGGTAAGTCGCCACAGACTGCTATTGATATGAGACCCCCCGGTGTTATCCTCAGTCCATGAGTCGGTAAGTCGCCAGGGACTGCTATTGATCTGTGAGTCCCGATGTTATCATCAGCCAATGAGTCGGTAAGTTGCCACGGACTGCTACTGATAAGTGAGTGCCCGGTGTTATCATCAGGCCATGAGTCGGTAAGTCGCCAAGGACTTCTAATGATATACGAATCCCGATGTTATCATCAGCCCATGAGTCGGTAAGTCGCCATGGACTGCTGCTGATAAGTGAGAGCCCCCGGTGTTATCATCAGGCCATGAGTCGGTAAGTCGCCACGGACTTCTACTGATATGTGAGTCCCCGGTGTAATAAGCAGCCAACGAGTCGGTAAGTTGCTACGGACTGCTATTGTTCTGTGAGTCCCCGGTGTTTAAATAATACCACAAGTCTGTAAGTCGCCACGGACTGCTACTGATCTATGAGTCCCTGGTGTTATCATCAGCGCACGAGGAGTCGATAAGTCACCACAAACTGCTATTGATCTGTACTCCCCCGGTATTATCATCAGGCCATGAGTCGGTAAGTCGGCACGGACTGCTACTGATCTGTGAGTTCCTGGTGTTATCATCAGCCCACGAGGAGTCGGTAAGTCACCACAAACTGCCATTGATCTGTACTCCCCCGGTGTTATCATCAGGCCATGAGTTGGTAAGTCGCCACAGACTGCTACTGATATGTGAGTTCCCGGTGTTCTATTCAGCCAACGAGTCGGTTAGTCGCCACGGACTGCTATTGATATGTGAGCCCCCTGTTATAATCAGCTAATGATTCGGTAATTTGCCACGGACTGCTACTGATATGTGAGTCCCCGGTGTTATATCATCACTCCATGAGTTGGTAAGTCACCACCGATTGCTATTGATTTTTGAATCCCCGGTGTTATCATCAGCCTACGAAGAGTCGGTAAGAAGGGACGGACTTGTTCTGATCTGTGAGACCGGATTTATCATCAGCCCATGAGTCGGTAAGTCGCAAGACTGTTATTGATCTGTGAGTTCCCGGTGATATCATCAGCCCATGTGTCCGAAAGTCTCCACGGACTGCTATTGATCTGTGAGTCCCTAATGTTATCATCAGGCCATAAGTCGGTAATTCGCCACGGACTGTAATTGATCTGTGAGTCCCCGGTGTTATAATCAGCCCATGAGCCGATAAAACACCACGGACTAATATTGATCTGTTAGTCCCCGGTGATATCATCAGCCCATGAGTCGGTAAGTCGTCACGGACTTCTATTGATCTGTGAATCCCCGGTGTTGTCATCAACCCACGAGGAGCCGGTAAGTCACCACGGACAGCTATTGATCTGTGAGTCCCTAGTGTTATCATCAGTCCATGATTCGGTAAGTCATCACGGACTGCTATTGCTCTGTGAGTCCCCAGTGTTATCATCAGGCCATGAGTCGGTAAGTCGCCATGGACTGCTTCAGATATGTGAGTCCCCGGTGTTATAATCAGTCAACGAGTCGGTAAATCGCTACAGATTGCTATTGATATGTAAGCCCTCGGTTTTATCATCAGCCCATGAGTAAGTAAGTTGCCACGGACTGCTATTGATATGTGAGCCCCCTGTTATAATCGGTCAACGAGTCGGTAAATCGCTACAGATTGCTATTGATATGTAAGCCCTCGGTTTTATCATCAGCCCATGAGTCGGTAAGTCGCCACCGACTGCTATTGATCTTTGAATCCTCGGTGTTATCATCAGCCTAAGAAGAGTCGGTAAGTAGCGACGGACTGGTTCTGATCTGTGAGACAGGATTTATCATCAGCCCACGAGTCGGTAAGTCGCCAGACTGTTATTGATCTGTGAGTTCCCGGTGATATCATCAGCCCATGTGTCCGAAAGTCTCCACGGACTGCTATTGACCTGTGAGTCCCTAATGTTATCATCAGGCCATGAGTCGGTCATTCGCCACGGACTGTAATTGATCTGTGAGTCCCCGGTGTTATAATCAGCCCATGAGCCGATAAAACACCACGGACTGATATTGATCTGTTAGTCCCCGGTGATATCATCAGCCCATGAGTCGGTAAGTCACCACGGACTGCTATTGATCTGTGAGTCCCCAGTGTTATCATTATGCCATGAGTCGGTAAGTCGCCACGGACTGCTAGAGATATGCGAGTGCGCGGTGTTATAATCAGTCAACGAGTCGGTTAGTCGCCACGGACTTCTATTGATATGTGAATCCCTGGTGTTATCATCATCCCACGAGAAGTCGGTTAGTCGCCACGGACTGCTATTGATCTGTGAGTCCCCGGTGTTATCATCAGCCAATGAGTCGGTAAGTCGCCACAGACTGCTATTGATATGTAAGCCCGGTGTTATCATCAACCCATGAGTCGGTAAGTCGCCACGGACTGCTATTGATCTGTGAGCCCCCGATGATATCATCAGCCCATGAGTTGGTAAGTCGCCATGGACTGCTATTGATTTGTGAGTCCCGATGTTATCATCAGCCCATGAGTCGGTAAGTCGCCATGGACTGCTAATGATAAATGAGTGCCCGGTGTTATCATCAGGCCATGAGTCGGTAAGTCGCCACGGACTTCTACTGATATGTGAGTCCACGGTGTAATAAGCAGCCAACGAGTCGGTAAGTTGCCACGGACTGCTATTGATTTGTGAGTCCCCAGTGTTATCAGGCCATGAGTTGGTAATTCGCCACGGACTGCTATTGTTCTGTGAGTCCCCGGTGTTATAATAAGCCCACAAGACAGTAAGTCGCCACGGACTGCTACTGATCTATGACTCCCTGGTGTTATCATCAGCCCACGAGGAGTCGATAAGTCACCACAAACTGCTATTGATCTGTACTCCCCCGGTATTATCATCAGGCCATGAGTCGGTAATTCGGCACGGACTTCTATTGATCTGTGAATCCCCGGTGTTGTCATCAACCCACGAGGAGCCGGTAAGTCACCACGGACAGCTATTGATCTGTGAGTCCCTAGTGTTATCATCAGTCCATGATTCGGTAAGTCATCACGGACTGCTATTGCTCTGTGAGTCCCCAGTGTTATCATCAGGCCATGAGTCGGTAAGTCGCCATGGACTGCTTCAGATATGTGAGTCCCCGGTGTTATAATCAGTCAACGAGTCGGTAAATCGCTACAGATTGCTATTGATATGTAAGCCCTCGGTTTTATCATCAGCCCATGAGTAAGTAAGTTGCCACGGACTGCTATTGATATGTGAGCCCCCTGTTATAATCAGTCAACGAGTCGGTAAATCGCTACAGATTGCTATTGATATGTAAGCCCTCGGTTTTATCATCAGCCCATGAGTCGGTAAGTCGCCACCGACTGCTATTGATCTTTGAATCCTCGGTGTTATCATCAGCCTAAGAAGAGTCGGTAAGTAGCGACGGACTGGTTCTGATCTGTGAGACAGGATTTATCATCAGCCCACGAGTCGGTAAGTCGCCAGACTGTTATTGATCTGTGAGTTCCCGGTGATATCATCAGCCCATGTGTCCGAAAGTCTCCACGGACTGCTATTGACCTGTGAGTCCCTAATGTTATCATCAGGCCATGAGTCGGTCATTCGCCACGGACTGTAATTGATCTGTGAGTCCCCGGTGTTATAATCAGCCCATGAGCCGATAAAACACCACGGACTGATATTGAATTGTTAGTCCCCGGTGATATCACCAGCCCATGAGTCGGTAAGTCACCACGGACTGCTATTGATCTGTGAGTCTCTAGTGTTATCATCAGGCCACGAGTCGGTAAGTCATCACGGACTGCTATTGATCTGTGAGTCCCCAGTGTTATCATTATGCCATGAGTCGGTAAGTCGCCACGGACTGCTAGAGATATGCGAGTGCGCGGTGTTATAATCAGTCAACGAGTCGGTTAGTCGCCACGGACTTCTATTGATATGTGAATCCCTGGTGTTATCATCATCCCACGAGAAGTCGGTAAGTCGCCACGGACTGCTATTGATCTGTGAGTCCCCGGTGTTATCATCAGCCAATGAGTCGGTAAGTCGCCACAGACTGCTATTGATATGTAAGCCCGGTGTTATCATCAACCCATGAGTCGGTAAGTCGCCACGGACTGCTATTGATCTGTGAGCCCCCGATGATATCATCAGCCCATGAGTTGGTAAGTCGCCATGGACTGCTATTGATTTGTGAGTCCCGATGTTATCATCAGCCCATGAGTCGGTAAGTCGCCATGGACTGCTTATGATAAGTGAGTGCCCGGTGTTATCATCAGGCCATGAGTCGGTAAGTCGCCACGGACTTCTACTGATATGTGAGTCCACGGTGTAATAATCAGCCAACGAGTCGGTAAGTTGCCACGGACTGCTATTGATTTGTGAGTCCCCAGTGTTATCAGGCCATGAGTTGGTAATTCGCCACGGACTGCTATTGTTCTGTGAGTCCCCGGTGTTATAATAAGCCCACAAGACAGTAAGTCGCCACGGACTGCTACTGATCTATGACTCCCTGGTGTTATCATCAGCCCACGAGGAGTCGATAAGTCACCACAAACTGCTATTGATCTGTACTCCCCCGGTATTATCCTCAGGCCATGAGTCGGTAAGTCGGCACGGACTGCTACTGATCTGTGAGTCCCTGGTGTTATCATCAGCCCACAAGGAGTCGGTAAGTCACCACAAACTGCTATTGATCTGTACTCCCCCGGTGTTATCATCAGGCCAGGAGTTGGTAAGTCGCCACAGACTGCTACTGATATGTGAGTTCCCGGTGTTCTATTCAGCCAGCGAGTCGGTTAGTCGCCACGGACTGCTATTGATATGTGAGCCCCGTGTTATAATCAGCCCATGATTCGGTAATTTGCCACGGACTGCTACTGATATGTGAGTCCCTAGTGTTATCATCAGGCCATGAGTCGGTAAGTCATCACGGACTGCTATTGATCTGTGAGTCCCCAGTGTTATCATTAGGCCATGAGTCGGTAAGTCGCCACGGACTGCTACAGATATGCGAGTCCCCGGTGTTATAATCAGTCAACGAGTCGGTTATTCGCCACGGACTGCTATTCATATGTGAATCCCTGGTGTTATGATCATCCCACGAGAAGTTGGTAAGTCGCCACGGACTGCTATTGATCTGCGAGTCCCCGGTGTTATCATCAGCCCATGAGTCGGTAAGTCGCCACAGACTGCTATTGATATGTAACCCGGTGTTATCATCAGCCCATGAGTCGGTAAGTCGGCACGGACTGCTATTGATCTGTGAGCCCCCGATGATATCATCAGCCCATGAGTTGGTAAGTCGCCATGGACTGCTATTGATATGTAAGCCCGCCCCTGTTTTCATAAGCCCATGAGTCGGTAAGTTGCCACGGACTGCTACTGATATGTGTCCCCAGTGTTATCATTAGGCCATGAGTCGGTAAGTCGCCACCGACTGCTATTTATCTTTAATCCCCGTGTTATCATCCACCTACGGAGAGTCGGTAAGTCGCCACGGACTGCTACTGATACGTAAGACCGGATTTATCATCAGCCCATGAGTTGGTAAGTGGCCACTGACTGTTATTGATCTGTGAGTCCCCGGTGATATCATCAGGCCATAAGTCGGTAAATCGCCACGGACTGTTCTTTGAATCCCCGGTGTTGTCATTCGCCTACGAAAAGTCGGCAATTCGCCACGGACTGCTACTGATCTGTGAGTCCGTAAGTCGCCACAGACTGCTATTGATATGTGAGCCCCGATGTTATCATCAGCCGTTGAGCCGGTAAAAGACCACGGACTGATATTGATCTGTGAGTCCCCGGTGATATCATCAGCCCATGAGTCGGTAAGTCGCCACGGACTGCTATTGATTTGTGAGTCCCCGGTGTTGTCATCAGCCCAAGAGGAGTCGGTAAGTCACCACGGACTGGTATTGATATATGAGTCCCCGGTGTTATCATCAGTCCATGAGTCGGTAAGTCGTCACGGACTGCGATTGATCTGTGATTCCGCGGTGTTATTATCAGGTCACGAGGAGTCGGTAAGTCACCACGGACTGGTATTGATATATGAGTCCCCAGTGTTATCATCAGGCCATAAGTCGGTAAATCGCCACGGACTGCTATTGATCTTTGTGTCCCCGGATTTATCATCAGCTCGCCGGTGTTATAATCATCCCGTTAGTCGGTAAGTCGCTACGGACTGCTACTGATCTATGAGTCCACGGTGTTATCATCAGCACATGAGCCGGTAAAACACCACTGACTGCTATTGATCTTTGTGTCCCCGGATTTATCATCAGCTCATGAGTCAGTAAGTCGCCAAGGAGTGCTACTGAAATGTGAGTTCCCGGTGTTATCATCCGCCTACGAAGAGTTGGTAAGTCGCCACTGACTGCTACTGATCTGTGAGACCGGTTTTATCATCAGACCATGAGTCGGTAAATATAAGTCTTCACGGACTGTTATTGATCTGTGAACCTCCAGTGTTATCATCAGCCCATGATTTGGTAAGTCGCCACGGACTGCTTTTGATATGTAGCCCCCCCCCCCCCCCCCTGTTATCATCAGCCCATGAGTCGGTAAGTCGCGACGGACTGGTACTGATCTGTGAGACCGGATTTATCATCAGCCCATGAGTCGGTAAGTCGCCACAGACTGTTATTGATCTGTGAGTTCCCGGTGATATCATCAGCCCATGAGTCGGAAAGTAGCCACGGACTGCTATTGATCTGTACTCCCCGGTGTTATCATTATGCCATGAGTCGGTAAGTCGCCACGGACTGCTAGAGATATGCGAGTCCCCGGTGTTATCATCAGCCTACGAAGAGTCGGTAAGTCGCAACCTGACTGGTACTGATCTGTGAGACCGGATTTATCATCAGCCCATGAGTCGGTAAGTCGCCACAGACTGTTATTGATCTGCGAGTTCCCGGTGATATCATCAGCCCATGAGTCGGAAAGTCGCCACGGACTGCTATTGATCTGTACTCCCCCGGTGTTATCATCAGGCCATGAGTCGGTAAGTCGCCACGGACTGCTACTGATCTGTGAGTCCCTGATGTTATCATCAGCCCACGAGAAGTCGGTAAGTCACCACGGACTGCTATTGATCTGTGAGTCCCCAGTGTTATCATCAGGCCATGAGTCGGTAAGTCGCCACGGACTGCAATTGATCTGTGAGTCCCCAGTGTTATCATCAGGCCATGAGTTGGAGAGTCGCCACGGACTGCTACTGATATCTGAATCCCCGGTGTTATAATCAGCCAACGAGTCGGTTAGTCGCCACGGACTGCTATTTTTCAGTTTTTATTTCTTCTTCTTTTTTCTTTAATTGTAAATTTTTTTTTTAATATTTGTTTGTCTGGTCTGTTTAAAATGGAAGTTAAACGATAACATGTACGGTATGAAGTACTTTTGAGATGGGACTATATTTGTAGACAACGAACAGATTATGGAATGCCCATATGGCAATTTATTCCTTTTTATTTGTGTATAATTAAATATTCAAATACTTCGAGAAAACAGAAATATTTATAAGAACTGTTCTATTTAATTTGTCCGGTGAAATGTCCCGTTTTCAAGATTCACAATTAAGCATAATTCATCCTTTTCGTTCAATTTCTTTATTGATAGTAATCGTTAAATTTCTATACTTAATCATCCTTTTATTTATTGTTGCAGTTTACATTATTTCCCTTATCACAAAATTTTGAATAGATCGGTTCTTGGTTCTATGTTTATTTGTAGCATTAACATTTTCTATTTACTTTAAATGTTGTTAAAAGATGCAGATCTTGCAGTAGACCAATAGTTCCTTTTTATAATTGATTAAGTAAACGCGGACCTGTTTGAAACAATATCAAATATAAACAAAAAACGTTATTTAATCATAGTTTCTTACAACACTTCATCGAACGCAAGTCATCTCATGAATATTATTGACGGCTCATGAATATTATTAAAGGCTGGCCTCATGAATATTAACGCCGGCTGTTATCGACGGCTAGAATGTACTAATGTGAAGCTAGCCGGCGTTAATATTCATGAGTAGAGAATGTATATAGTATGGAAACAGAAAATCCTTCCCAATAACCTGTAAGTGCAGTAAGTTAAAAAAGTCCAAGAACAGACACTAAACAATATAGATATAATGTTGAACAGGCTTTAAATAGAATAGCTAGTTAAGAAAACATCAATTGAAAAAAATTGAGTAAAATCAAGTCACAAATGATAGAATTACAAAGATATATGGATATGTGGCAAAACCTAAAAAGAAACAGGGCCAATTTGCCATGAATTTATTTCACTCCAGTGAATTTTTATAAAAGTCTTTAATCTTAAAAAAAATTAAAAGAAAACAAATCCAATATTCTGTTAAAAGTTTTAACAACCGCAAAAACCAAATGTCTGTATCTTCTGAATACAAATTAATACATTTCGGTTAGAGACGTCCTTCGATGCAAAATTTTAAATAAAATATGTAAAATTTGCAATTAATGTCTTCAGCGGCAATATGTAGCGTTGAATAACTTAAAATAAAAGAGTAAAATTTGTGATAATCTGTGTGAGAATAATTATGATAGAATAGGTTTTAACAATTTTCAGATTTTGGCCCTTTAAATAAAACAAATACAATGGAAATTGACCCTACCTTTTCAGACCTGCAACAGACTAAATTGTATCTGTATACAATCAACAAAGTCACAATTCTTTAGATTATTCAGTGATAGGACATATCATGTCTATAGCGAAACATGAAGTTAAAAGATAATGCTTAGATTCTTTCCATTCTCTGTGAGTAGCTCCTGTATGATACGAAAAAGGAACAATTCGACACGAAGACGTTTACAAATCAGCAAGTATACTTTAAATCAAGACACTTTGATGGCAATCCGACATGTTTCCCTTGCAAGTCCTATAAGAATTGTATAGGTCCTTCCAAACTTTAAATGTCTTTTTAATCAAACATAATTTCTACATTTTTCACTGAAAAATTTAAGCCTAAACTGAATACAAATGATTTTGAACATTTTGAAATCTTTGTTTTATGCCAATTTTAGTTGACAATATTTTCATTGATATTTGACCGAGTATAGATATATACACTGATACACTGGTATAGACTGATTACGCAATGTATGAGAGAATAGTTAACAGCTGTTGAAAAAACACCCCCTCAAAATTAAACAAACATGTCAAAATAAAAAAAAATCTCTGATCTCTCTCATATCAATTTCAGAACGTTTGTATGAATCAGACCAAACAATATGTAAAATTTTCATGAAAATGATTTTACTACTAGAATTAAAATTTTCTGTAATAAGATGATTTCTTTATTTTGTACATTGTTCATTTCTGTAATCAGGATTGTTTATCTAATTCTTTTAGTTTCAACTGTTATTTTTTTTTATACTTTTGCATCCCATTATTCTCTATTCTTAAAAGATCAATCTACTAATGAACTCAAAATCGTAAACTTTTTTAATTTTCCCGCATCTGCGCACAAATCTTTTCCGGTATCGTTTATCTCGGGATTTGAGTAAAATATTATGGGGACTTGCCTTATAACAGAAACCAAATCAATAAAAGTAAAAAATCAATATAAAAATCAACATACTAATGAAATCATAGCGTTTCTTTGTTAACATTGAAAATGACGTCACAACTAAAATCCCTAACAACAGGACTAACATCGGAAACGTTTCCGTATTTCCGTTTCTTTTTCAACAGATTCTGGAGTTAAAATATGCTTGAATTAAAAAAATAATGTATACGAACTTCGTCCTCTTTCATAGGTAACACCTGCCTCTTATTATGGGGACGAAATCCCCAATTACGGTAGAAAAATCAATAAAAATTAAAAAAAAAAAAAAAATCCATCTACTAATGAACTCAAAATCGTTAACTTTTTTTTTAGACTTTTTTTAGTTTCCCGCATCTGCGCAGAAATCTTTCTTTCTTCCGGTCTCGTTTGTCACGAGACTTTGAGTAAAATATATATTTATCAGTCTAGTAAAATATATGAAGAAGCACAATAACAAGTTCATTTTAATTATTCTTTGATATGAAAACAAAAAAATTACCTGATGATAGCGTTTCTTTGTTTACATTGAAAATGACGTCACAACAAAGTTCCCTAACAACAGGACCAACGTCGGAGTTTCTTTTTTAACAGATTCTGAAGTTAAAATATGCTTGAATTAAAAAAAACTAATGTAAACAGACTTCGTCCCCTTTCACAGGTAACGCCTGCCTCATATTATGGGGACGAAATCCCCAATTACGGTAGAAAAATCCAAAAATCCAAAAAAAAAAAAAAAAAATCAATCTTCTAATGAACTCATAATCGTTATATTTTTTTTCCAGACTTTTTTTAGTTCCCCGCATCTGCGCAGAAATCTTTTCCGGTCTCGTTTAGGCTCGGGATTTGAGTAAAATGTTATGGGGACGTACCTTATAACAGTAAGCAAATCAATAAAACTACTAAAAATCAATATAAAAAATCACTATACTAATAAAATATCGTAAACGTTTTTCTAACTTTTTCCAATAGTTGCATTTGCCCCGTTCCGGTTCTGGGACGGACGATGCCATGTAAGTCATACGATTTTCCCAATCGGCAATCCTCGGGTGAATCCGCTACTCTCCTTCTAAAGGTACGGAATCGGCCGAGTTGTGACGAATGACGATTTTCCGAAAATTTATATATATGATTACCAAAAAGAATATGGACAACCACACAATAACAATAAAATTTGAATCCTTTTGATGTCCTTTTTTAATTTATGGTAGACTTTGCTTTAATTTTATTTTGTTTTTCGTTTGATATCTAACAAAAAGACACGAAGATTCAAAGTTATATGAAGTCATATAACATTTGTCAATTGGTTATCGCCATGATTGATGATCATTTTAACAGTTGTCGGTTATGATACAGATCCGCTCCCAACTCGAAACTGGTCGATGCTTCATAGCAACACGTCTTCTTGTTTACATTAAAATAACAGAGTTTTCTGTCTTTTTAACTATTTAAATGTACATTTTTTTTAATTCAGATTTTGAAGTGATAAAAAACGTTACCTGATGATAGCGTTTCTTTGTTTACATTGCAAAAGACGTCACAACTTTTAAATTCCCTAACAATAGGACCAACATCGGAAACGTTTCCGTATTTCCGTTTCTTTTCCAACAAATTCTGAAGTTAACATATTCCTCGAGTTCTCAGTGTAAACTCACCATTGATCAATCAGGCAGATGTTTGCATCTGTACAAAGATCCGTAATAAGCAGTTAGTAATCATCAACAATTTTATTGATAACTGGATACCAGAAGAAGTCGATTTTGTATGTTCTGTTATCCGAAAATACAGTCTTTTTTAAAACCAGTGATCTCACTTTTTTGTGTATAATCTTCAGGAAAATTAACTTAAAATTGTTCTTATTATTTCATTTAATGTGTTTTCGAATAAGAATCGAGAATAATGGACAAAATGCACAGAATAAATGGCAAAAAAAATTAAGAAGAGAAAAATAAGGCAAAAAAAGTAAAAAAAAAAAAAAGAGAATAATGGGGCACTCAAATATAAAGAATTTAATAGAGAATAATGGGGCACTAAAATATAAAGAATAGAGAATAATGGCAAAAGATATAAAGATTACAGAAAAATAACCTAAAAAATTAAAGAATACAGAAATGAAGGACCCCCCACCAAGACCCTCATAGATTTGTTATACAAAATGCATAATAAAAATTAACTATAAAAATAAAATATCAATGGAATTTAATTGCTTTATTTTTTGTTTATATGACTGCTTGACAAACCTATGCAGGGAAAACAAAACCATAAGTGATCTTATTTGATTTTCCTTAATTGAGTCTATGTGCAAATTAATCGGGGTAATAAAAATGTCGACATCAAAGAAACATTTAGAAAGGTGAATTAACTTGGTCATAGTACATTTTTGGTATTCAGCGGATTATAATAAGGTGCATACAAATTTAATAACGGTGATAATTAATAGTAATAAAATGTGTTTTAATGAATCATTTAACAACAAAAGGTTGATGTTATTATAATATAAAAATAATAATGCGAATGAAGACATCATTTATCATGAAATTCAATGAATTAGGAAATAAAAATTTCATGACATAACATTTTTTAAACGCAGTTAATTACAGAAAAAAAATATAGTTTTGAATCGTACCTTTTAATAAAAGATTTAAAAAAATGAACTCAATCACAGAACAACTTTTCTTTTTCTTATATTTTAATAATTTTATCATTTACAAACTTACTGCCAAAAGAAAAAGAAGTGACACTTAAACGAAAAATTGAAAGGCTCCAGATAAGCTGCGTATTTGCGTGATCACGCAATACAAATGATTAAAAACCCAATGCAATTGCCCATTGCAGGGTTCAATGACCCAATTAATTCAAAGGAAAACCCAATTATATGCCAAAACCATGAGTTCTTAACGCTTTTATTCGCTATCGTTTGCGTTATTTACCCTTATCTAATTACAATCGTCGCGTAAATCTATTTTTTTAATATTTATAATTGGAAATTTCCTTTCGTCATAAAAGTAGAGCCCTGCATCAAGTAGCTGAAATGGGTCCCTGTTGGAATTTTCCGTTTCTCAAAAGGTACACGTGTTTATGAAAACATTTCGATCTTCTCGGCGTTTATCCAAAAAGTAAATGTCCGGTAAAAATATTGAATAGAAGCATGTTTTCAGCTTCTTTTTGATAGCTGAGGACAAGTTATGATGATAACAAGAATCTAGTGTTTTATGAAGCGTCCGTCGAACGCACGGGCGTGTTTGCGTACCTTAACGAGAACATTGCTAGAACGATAAACACGGGGTTTCTTCAAGAACGAAATCAGTTGGAAAAAGTGAAAGGCCAAATTAATTATGACATGATATGTAGTTGGAAAGCATCGGAAACCAAAAGTTCTAATAAGGGATAACTTAACCCAGATTTATGTTAATTAAATTAAACAAAAACATTCAGGTATAATTTTAGTTAATATATTATTTTTTCATTTTTAGTTGATGAGTGAATACACATATCCGTTTTTTTACG